>NC_058091.1:309157727-309779090 GCF_020171115.1 Neogale vison | reverse complement strand
AGGATAAGGAGGCCATGGTAACAAACAGGGAAAGAGGAGCCATTATGAGTGGGTCCTCTTAAAATCCAAAGATTTGAATTCATGCCCCCACCCCAACACCAGCAATAAGGAACACACCTTCTCCACTGTCTCACCTGGGGCTGGGGCATGGCTTCCTCTAAAGACAAAGCAAGAAACCAGTGTCACCACCCTCTTCACCATGAAGCTCCCTCCACTTACCACATCCAGCCCTCACCGTGTCCTGTACACCGAGCCTCCTAAATTCTCATTAACCGGACCCCTTTCCCTCTCACCGTTGCCTCTAATAACAGCTGCCATCATATCAAGCTTGGGCTACTTAAAAGGCTCCCAAACTGGTCTCTCTGCCTCCAATCTCGACCTCCCCCAACCCATTCTCTGAGCTATGAAAACAGTGGTTTGTAAAATGCCTACGGAGGCATACTACTGGCAGAGGGGTCAATCCTGGCTGGACAGAGAGCATCTGGTCTTCACTGCTCCGACCCGTCTTGCACCCTGGCCTTCCAACACATAGCTCCCTCTGCCTGCCCAACCTCTCCCGCTGGCCCACCTCACCTTCCCTGGTGTCCCCACAACAGCTTCCTTGGTAAAGCCTTTCCTGAACTCCCCCAACTACCACCTCCCCGAGCTACATGCTCTACAACCTTCTGGACTTGCCAGAGCCTCCTCCCACTTCACTACAGTTACTTTTATGACCTCCCATCTTCATTGACATGATGGATGTGCAGTGAGATTCCACAGCCCCATCTGTCCTGTCCAGCACCATGTTCTTGGTACATATTACAGAGTAAGAGATTAATGATATGTAACAAATGGAAAGTGAATTACAATGAAGAACCAAGGTTTAGGAGTGGCAACGAAACCAATGCCTCAACAAGAAGAGAGAAGCCAAGTCATCTTGCAACCATGTACCAAACCTGGCCAAGCAGAGGGTATCAGGTAGGTGTAAGCAGAACCCCATGACCACTCCCCAGAGCTGCAAAAGCAGGGACCTTGGCAACTGGTGACAGGAGAAATTGGATGGGACCTGAGAAGTCCAACTTCAGATTTCTTCCGTGATCCACTACTATCCAGGGCTTAGTGCTTAGTAGGCATTCAACAGATGATTGTCGAATAAATGAGTGTTGGTTCTAGAGCCCCAGGATCCCTGCAGCACTATGGGGACAGTCTACTCACATGGGGCCAAGGCCCTAACAGTCTAATATCCTCAATTTTATAAAAAGTCAGAATTTCACCTTAACACATAGTTTCTGGGTACGCCTCTAGGCAAATCAGCAGATCTCACTAGATGGCTTCTTTTCGAACAATCCACTTACTCATCCACTGAAAAAATGAATACACTATTGAGTAAGACAAAGTGCTTCCATCACGGACCTCACCGGAATAGACAGAAACAAACAAGATACATACTAGAAAGCGTATTATTTCAAATATGATAAGAGGGAGGAGGAAACTAAAGGCAGAGGGAGAAGCAGCAGATTTCTCATGGGCATGGCAATGGGGTCTTTCCAATAGGACATCCAGGAACAGACCCTCTGGGGAGGCAACATCCAAGGGACCAGGTTGATTAAAAAGAAAATTCATTCCAGGGACTCTGGAAAGAACTTTAAAAGGAACTTAGAAGGAGCCTGAAGGGGGGCAGCTGGCTGGCTCAGTCGTTGGAGCTTGCAACACTTGGTCTTGGGGTTGTGAGTTCGAGCCCCACATTCATTGTGGGGATTACTGAAAAATAAAATTAAAAAAATAAAAATTTAAAAATTTAAAATAAATAAAGAAATAAATAATAAAATTTTATTTTTTTAAAAAAGAAGCTGTACCATTTTAATCCCCATCACCTCCAGCAATTGCAATGCCCAGCTCAGCTCATTCACTCATTCAATCTTCCTTTCACTTATTGTCTCACTGATTCCTTCAACAAAGGGCTACTAAGGATTTACAGGACACCACATGCTGTGGCAGATGATATTAAAGTAACTATTGGTTGTTGCTTGATTTGGAAGAGTTATGTGAATCTGAACACATAAATTCTCCAACACTGGGCAGATTTTGACCAACACAATGGCAATTTCATATGATTCATACGTGATGTTTTCACTGTGGATTGGTAAGCCCAAACTACTGGGAGGTAAAGAACATGTTTTAGAAACTTGCTTTTTCAAGTCCTTTGTAACTGCTCATTTACACAGCCTTACAAGGTTCTCGTAGTTTCAGTTGCAAAGGAGTCTCATCTCTGAGTTATGGGGTATTCTGAAGGAATCTTTGCTAGCCTTAATCCATTCATAGCTAATGATTAAAATAAACAAAAGTACATGTTCTTAAATTTGTATTCAGACCCTTTTTCCAACTTAATGCAAAGTTTATAGTATTTTCTGTGTACTGGTATACATGAGAATCCCTTCCACCTACTTCTCAACTAGAATTTCAACCTAGGTCTATCCCACAAGAGAGAAATGGTGTAAAATATAATTTCAGGTACCAATACAAGAAACCCAGCTAAACAACTTTGAAACATATTTTCGATGACAACCATCAGACACAAACACACAAAACTGCCAAATAAACTGAATCATAATCCATTCAGTCTACCATGCCAGTTCCAACAGACCCATTGTTGGAAGCTGCTGTTGTCTTAACCCATTCAAACATCACTCCACATTCCATGGCCACAAATATCAAATACTGTCCTTCCTCATATCAATATTAATAGCTGGAAATACTCCTGAGTTCTCTCAGTTGCCATTGATGGCTCTTTCATTCATGAACTCATCTAAACCCTTACAAAATTCACGTACAGTAAATAATTGTAATACAGCCCTTAACTCTTGGGGTGATGATGCACATTACAGTTGGGTTTCCTATGGTGAAATGTACTCCTGCAGACAGAAGCGTATCACATTCAAGACACTTCTGATGTGGCAACCATGATTAATTACGTTCATTTCCGTTACTCATTATGATACAAAACTGGAACAGATCTTTTCTCAGTTTACACTAAATCAAGGAGACACGTTCTTTTGACAACAGAACTACCTTTTTTGTCTGGCTGATTCAGGAGCCAATGTCAAGGGTGAAAACTCTCTGACATTTCAATGACCTATGCAATATCGTTGTTCATTATTTGGAATCCAAAGGAGAAATCTCTCTGATGTACTGGAGACAAAGAGCCTGTTGAGATAGCACGAGAATACCCACCCTGTGACCTGAAAATATTCTCGTCCAGTACCTGTGCCCCAGGAAAAACCTAAAAACAAAGCTAAATTATCCTGCTAACAACCAGGAATCCAACGGTTTGAGGGGCAATTCTGACAAATCACAGTACACAGCACAAATGCAAACAATACTATCTCCCATCAAAGTGTGGTTTCTCAGGGCATCTGGGTGGCTCAGTAGGTTGGGTGTCCTACTCTTGGCTTCAGCTCATGGTCTCAGGCTCCTGGGATCAAGATCCGCATCAGAGCTCCACACTCAGCACTGAGTCTGCTTGAGATTCTCCTTCCCCCAGGGCCCCTCCCCCTGCTCGTGCTGTCGCTCTTTCTTAAATAAATAAATAAATAGATATTTTTTTAAAAATGGTTTCTCTTCCCATTTGTTCTTCTTTGCACAAACACCTTATTCTCTCTTAGGCAGGAATTTAAGTTGGAAGAATCTGGAAACTTTCTTCATCATACAGAGATGGATGAAGACTAAGGGGTTTGCATCAGTCTTAGGTTCCAGGCATTAGAGTTAGAAGAAGTCAGAGCCATGGTTCCTGGAACGAACAGGACCTGACATAGCCTCCCCTCCCTCCATCTCCCTTGTTAACAGCTTAAGAGCAGAACTGAATCTTCTCCATGCTACCCAAAAAATAAATAAGTATGCAAAAAGTTTACTTTAGCAGAATCAAAACACTTCCATAATTAAGCATTTCTTTGTATATAAAATTATACTTTTGGAACTGTTTCCACATCCCCAATCTTTCATTCCTCCAAAGAATCCTGAGTGGAAGCGAGGCAAATAGTCCTACTGTGTCAATAAAGATCTGGAAACTCAGAGCACTGAGGGGACTTGTCTAGACTCACATGGGCAGGAAGTGATGAATCCTGATGAAGCCACAAGGCAGAAATCCTGGTCTTCCAATTCATAATCCCGTTGCTTTTCTTTCTTTTTTCTCTCTTTCTTTCTTTCTTTTTTTTTTTTTTTAAATTAGGTCGCTAATAATAACTGAGCAGGGTCAATGCACACGGAATAGATTTGAAAGGTGATGTTCACGTTCAGTTCTGTCGAACCGTGCAGAGGGTTCTGGAAAAACCTCAAGAAGACCCTGGTCCCTCACCAGCAGGAGCACTGTGATCCATCCTGCTTCTCCATTTAAGGCGTTTTAAATGAAAGGAATCCTTAGACACTATCTCTTTCTGTTCCACTCACAATCAAGTCCTTTCAATGAAAGCACCAATTTGGTTTTGTTGCAGATTATTTTAATCTATTTTTGAAAGTCATATAAACGAAACCTGAACAAATATGTTCCCCTACATGTGCTTCCTGAATCTCAGTCAAAGTTTTTCGGTAATTAAGCATTTTTTCCTAGAGTGTTGTGAATCAAATAGTGTTCTGTGCCAAAGCAAGAAAAGCATTAATGAAAACAAAGAATAAAATGAAGCCAAGTTCAAGTAGTAAAAGCGGTCTGCCTTATTTCATTGAAATAAGATGCAAAAGAAAAATACGCACTTGAGGCTTAACGTAGTCCAGGTTGTCAAGGTGACAATGTGACTTCTCCCACTCAAATTTTTTAGGAAAATAAATTTCCCATCTTGAGAAAAAAGGAAGGAAGGAAGGATGGATTGATGGAAAGAAAGAAAGAAGGAAAGAAGGAAAGAGGAGGGAGAGAAGAAAGGAAAGGGAAAAAAATCACAGTCTCCTGGGTTAAAGGTGTGTTTTAGGAAATTTAAGGACTTGAATGATTCACTCTTAGAACATGATTAAGCTGGAGAACCACACTATCTTTACAGTTAAAAAATAATAATAATAATAATAAGCCAGAGAGAATAACACTTTTTCATCTAAGATGGTGTCAAATCCTTGATACTCCACCAAATTTCTTTAAAAATGAATTCCTTTTCTTTCTAGAATATCTTAAATCAAATAAAAAAATATGCACACCCTACAGAGTTGTCTTCCAGAAAACCTCAGTCACAGAGAACACCTATCTGCATCTGGGAGGAGAGGGAGCAGAGGAGGGAAAGGCTGGGAAGGACTTCATGTCCTCAGCAAAATCTACAATCTTTGTACAACATCGTGGCAGGAGCAGCTCCTCGCACGAAACAGAAGGTACAGCACACAGCTGTGTCATAAAATGCCGAGAAAGTGAAGAATCACCAGTTCCATCAATTCCCACAGCTTTTCCAAACAATCAATACCCCAGAGTCGAAGTCTAAATTTTGTTTGCATTTTAATTTTTCCTTTCTTTAAATCACTAAAGCCACTACAGTTTCACACAGGTCTCTTATACTTGGGATATTAATTTTACTTTGAAAAACACAAGGCACTTAGGTCCAAAGCTTAGTAATTTGGTGGAGTGGCATGTCAGTTTCCTATGAAACCAATTACTGCTGAAACCAATTACCATAAACTTGGTGACTTAAAACAACTCAAATTTCTTCCCCTTGCACTTCTGGAGGTCAGAAATTTGAAAACGGTTTCTCTGCCATGACTCTCCCTAGAGCCATGCTCCCTCTGAAGGTTCTAGAAGACAATCCTTTTCCTTGCCTTTCCAGCTTCCAGAGCTGTGTTCTTGCAACCCTCGGCTGGGATCTGCTTCCAGGCCAGGAGATCAGCATCTTCACATCTCTCCGCACCTCCTTCACTTCTCCTCCTCCTCTCTGACTGTAGCAACGACTGCCATCTCCCTCTTCTAAAGTCTCTTGCTGGTAGCATCCAGAACCCACGTGGACCATCCAGGATAACCTCCCATCTCAGGATGCTTAAGTCATTCACGACTGCCAAGTAACATGCACGGGTTTCAGGGACTGGGACAGGACTGGGCAACCGCTCTGCCTACAGAGCTGTCAATGTTTACAAAGTTTGTGATCACGCCAAACTATTCCCAGATCACCTTGGCAAACAGATATGTGCTTTCTAAGAATCCCTCATAATGATCAGCGTCTTGAAATCTTTGGCTAGTTTTTCCTTTCTTTTTTCCCCCTTTTTTTAAAGAGGTTTATTTCTTTATTTGAGAGAGAGAAAGAGCACAAGCATATGGAAGGAGCAGGGAGAGAGGGAGAAACCAGCTCCCCACTAAGCAGGGAGCCCGACACAGGGCTCCATCCCTCGACCCAGAGTTCACCACAGGAGTAGAAGGCAGCTGCTTAACCTACTGAGCCACCCAGGCGTGGCTAATGCACATTAGCCCTGTGCATCATGAAACTCTTGAAGAAAAATTACAGGATGGGATCCCGTGATCCCTTCACTCTGATAAAGGAGATGTTGAAAAGTTTTAAATCGGTCTCCTCCCACAGTCAAACCCGATTTTTCTATCAGTCGTCAAACCCTAACTCAAAATTGGTCCTGTATCTCAAGTTTAAAAAATTAGAAGTTTGTTAAATTAACATCAGCCTGTGTGGTCAAATTGATTAACCCACTGCCCAAAGACATTATAGTCATGGGAAATAAGAGGGAAAATAATCATCTGAATGTGATCATGGGTTATTTGGGGTACAAAATAAGGAACTGGACATTTGAGCTCAGACCCTCGGCTATCTTCAAGGTACTGCTGGGCTGATTAACACATTTTTAATGAATAGGTCGGCAAAAATAAAATTTTCCCATTTTGATTTTAAGTTATTTCCTCAAAGATCAAACAAAACAACCGACTTTGGTGTGACCCCCTCCGCAGCCCCCAGGTCATTCCTGCTTCTCCCTCTCCTGCCCCTCCTCCTGCTCAAGAGCGCTGGCTCTCTCTCCCTCAAATATTTAAATTTTTTTAAAGATTTTATTTATTTATTTGACATAGAGAGAGATCACAAGTAGGCAGAGAGGCAGGCAGAGAGAGAGGAGGAAGCAGGCGCCCCACCGAGCTGAGAGCCCCATGCAGGGCTCGATCCCACGACCCTGAGACCATGACCTGAGCCGAAGGCAGAGGCTTTAACCCACTGAGCCACCCAAGTGCCCTTCAAATAAATTTTTAAGAATATTATACAAAAGGAAGAAAAGGTTGATAGAGCAGCTTTCACGACGGTTCGAGCGCGTGCAAGTTTCCTCGAGGTGCCTGACCTAAGTGTGGAAGTGCGCGCCTGCCACGGTTACGGCAACAGGGCTCCGCCGAGGAGTCGGGAGAGCGCGCCTGACCCCGCTCCGCCCTCGATCCCAGAGGAGCTTGCAGGCGCTCAGGAAACCCGCCGGATCGGAAGCCCGCAGCCCTGCTCGGTTCGGGGGTCCGGGGGTCCGTGGGTCCGGCGGTCCGGGGCGCGCAGGGCTCAGCAGAGGGCAGCCCGGGAGTCCCGCTCCGCCCGCTGCGGCTTCCCGGTCCGCTTCCCGCGCAACAGCTGAGCAGACGGAAGGGAAAGGACACGCGTGACCGGCAGCATAAAATCTGGAAATAGGGTAGGACAGGAATTCCATTTCTTCCCCTGCCCCAGAAAGGACCCAGGAGTCCAGCGCGTGCAGAGGGCCGGGGTCGCTCCCTGCTCCCGCCGATGAGGTCCCCGGGGCCCCGCGCAGGAACTGCGGCGGGAATTCTCTTCTCTTGTCCTGCCACTTGCCCCTCTCCGAGCGACGCTTATTTGAGATCCGTGGATTCGCTACAGAACAATCTCCTTCTGTCCGGTCAACGCGGCGCTCGTGCATCCCACGAGCTTTAACCCGACAGATCCGCTCAGCGTGTTCCCGGGTGAAAGGCCGCGCAGGGCACCGCACAGCAGGCGCGGGGGTGCGCCCTCGCCCCGCCTCCAGAGTGCGCAGGCGCGCTCGCGCTCACCCCGCACGCGTGCCACACTCACATCACACACTCACTCCACACTCACCTCCAACAGACATGTACCACACTCGCACCACACTCGCTCCAATATACACATACCACAGTCACACCACACACCCGTCCAACATGCACGAACCACATACACCACACACCTGTCCAACATACACACACCACACTCACAGCACACACCCATGCAATATACACATACACACTCACACCACACATGCGCCTTCAACATACATGTGACCACACTGCCACCACACATGCACTTCGAATATACATGGACCACACTCACAACACACTGACCTCCAACATACACATACCACACTCACAGCACACTCACACCATACACCTGTCCAACACATGCATCCTACACTCCCTCCACACACACCCCTCATACACACCTACACATACCACACTCACACTACACACAGTCCTCTGACATACACACACCACACTCACACCGCACAGGCACACACTCACATCACACACCTACACACACACCCCTCATACACACCACTCATACACATCACACAAACACACCACGTACATGTATCATGCTCACACCACACACACAACTCATACACATCACATACACATACATCACACTCACACCACACGCACGACACACACATACACAACACACACACACACACAACCACTCATACACACTATTCACTTAGGACATACATGCACAGCGTAACCAAGCACCAACAGAAACACAAATTCTGTGACACCTGTTGATGACTGCCATGTGTTTCCCTACATCAACAACAGTGAGATGCAGGAGAAATTTTGCCTAGCCTGCTTACTCAAATCTATGCAGGAGGGAAAAAGGATTTTCTCCAAGGTTTTTCACAGCTCTGAAGTTCTGGGAAGCGTAACTTAGCTACCCCAAGCAGGGCCCCCAGACCCCGGACATCAGCATCACCTGGGAGCTCGTCCAAAATGCAGACTCTCGGGCCTTGCCCTGGTACCATGGGTCACAGTCTGCATCTTTACAGAATTTTCAGGCGGCCTTCATGTCCACAGCTTCAGGTAGGAGAAGAAGAATAAACACCAGGAGCTCAACCATGAGTAAGGCACTTGTACTCCACTTTTTTCAAACTAGTGACTATAATTAATTTCTATAATTAATGAAGCCAGCCCACCAATGACTTCCGCTAACGGAAGCGGTTTCATATAATGAATCTATGAAATGGTCATTTTTAGTGCATCGGTAAACCTATAAAGTTTACGAAGTCTACTTTCCCAGCTCATTATGAAGACAATAATGCCACAGAAGAATCTAGGGGCTGCACCTTACCAACAAGCTGACTCCCTCCAATCGAGTTTCCTGTAACCATAGCAACTCAAATTTGCAGACCAAGAACACACACCAAAAAAGCAAGCAAACTAACACAAAGGAGTTATTTCCCTTCTGGTCGTGGTTTATGGTAGCAACAGGTGAGAAAGGTCAAGAAAAGCAGTGATTTGCATCATCACATAAAAAGGAAACATAAGCAGTTACTATGGAAACCAGACAAAAACTTCAAAAATGACTTGCAATTTACAACAGGCAAAGCAACTCTATTTCAGTCACCAAAAAAATTAACTGTAGGCAAATTCCCAGAAATAGCTGAATTTGCAGAAGACAGTAACACAAACGTTTCATTCAAGCACCATCACCCATCGTGTGGTTTGCTGTGAAATTGTTAAATTACATGTTAAAACAGCTGGGTTATTTACGTGTGACTCAATCGAGATTTTCATGCATTCTGAAGATATAATGGCCCCTCCTTGAGTCAGCTAATTCCTAGGTGAGCACAGCACATTCCCCCTCAACTCCTGAAGGTCAGTGGAGTGTCTTCTCACCAATTTTTAAGACACAAGAAATTCATATAAACTCCTAAAATATCCAATTTACACCTTAGGAAGACAAATGATCTCAACGACCCCGCCTAGTACATGTTTACAGAGAGAAAATAAAGCAGGAAAGCTTAAACCACTGATTTCAACCCACCCACTGCCTAGCGATGGTCCGTCCAGCTTCGCTGCCATGAACAGCTCCCCCCGCCCCGTGGATTTCTGTGGATTTCTGTGGATTTATCTATGTATCTGTCGGACGCTGTCTGTCTCTTCTTTCTGATCAGATATTGCTTACTCTTTTTCTCAGAGCAGCTTATACACTGCCTAATGCTTAATGGATGCCCAAAAGGAGAAAATGACCAGTCTGCTAATGACAGAGAGACAGAGAGATACTGAATCACCAGAGGAGGTAAAAAAGTTTTTAAAATATGAGTCTCAATGATATTTTTATAGCCCAGGATGACATGTTTATCTTTCACTGATTTTTTTTTCATTCCACAGGAGAGTAGAAAATATCTTTCGAGCTTGATAAATGAGGGCTCATTTGGGGGCAGCTGCTACTTGAATTACTCCACTCAGGGTTAAATTAGGAACTATGGCATATTATAAACACATAGATATAAAGTGGAGTTCCATTCTGCCAGCATATTTATGGGCATTTTTGCCTCATTTTGTGTGGCTGTGTTGGGTTTCCCTCCTTTCTCTGTAAAACATGTCGCTGCTAATTATCACCGTGTTATTAGGCACTGACAGAGTGTGCAAATAACAGCCCACATCGTTTGCACAGCCCCTCGTGGTCACAGCTTTTTTTTTTTTTTTTTAAGTAACTGTCCTACTTTCAACTGGAGTGTAAAAAGAATTCCAAAACATTTCCAAATTAAACGTTTGCGTTCTACTTTGCGCATAGCACGTTGTTGACGGGTTAGCCACAGAGAAAGTTAAGTTTGGTCCTGTTTTGCACAGCGTTAGAAAAGGACAATGCCCCTGAACTTTCCATTGTTCAACCGTTTGCAAAGTGAGAAAACGCTTCTCACCCCTGAACTGCAGGAACAACCTGCACTAGGGTCTTTCGCATTTGGTGCTAATTCTCTAATTTGCTTTTATCTTCTCTAGCCACAAAATTAATGCTGAAAGAAGCCTTTTTGGGGTTTACCACTCAGCACTCCATGTCAAAGAAGAAGGAAAAAGTCTTTAGATATGTTTCCAACAGCCAGGCATGTACCAAAGCCAAAGACTAGCAATCCCGCACTACAAACCAGCACGAAATCCGCATAACCAAGTGCTAAAATAAGCAGGGGTTGAGACCTACACTAAGACCATTAAGGCCATAGTGAGAGAGCTAAGACCACACTAAGACCAGGCTAAGATTGCTGAGATCATGCTAAGACCGTGCTAATGTGGGAGGATTTTGTGTCCCCTTCATGCCCAGGTTCTTGGTCACGCCTCTTGGAAGAATGAAGAGGGAGACCCGACGGAGAGTGGTGGGCAGCAAAGCAAAGTTGATTGAGCAGAGTATAATGCTCCTAGAGAGGGACAGGGGCCCGAGAGGGCTGCTCCCGGAGTTTCTAAGTTTAGCGGTTTTTATGAGCTCTTTTGCAGAACTTTCTGAAGCAGTCAGGGTGTAATGAGTCGTGCCAATCAGGGCTTTGGTCACGTATCTGTTGACCTATTAGGTTCATGGTCCCATGCAGAAGGTCCTTTATGACTGACGCCTGGGGCCTTTGGTCTTCACTGGCCCTTGCCCGTGATATTGACAAATGCTTTTGTGGTTCACTTAGTTTAGTACGTTTTGCATTTCTGCAAAGGCTGCAAACCAGAATGTCAGTGCCGTTCTGTCTAAGCTACAAAGCAGGGTGTGGTGCTGTTTTATTTTCACCATCCTGACTCCTTATTTTCTTGTTGGGGACCCCGGCCCCCAACTACCTGACCCACTCCTAACACTAAGGCCAAGCTAAGACAGCTGGGACAGCTGAGACCGTGCTAAGATCACACTCAGACCAAGTTAGGACGAGCATGGGCTGCTTTTCAGGCCTGTAAATCCAGCTGCAAATCCAACCAAATTTCAGAGCATTCTAAGACATCGTTTATTACCTCAATTGCGAGACCCCCTTCCTTTCTGATACACTCGGATGCATTTCCCTGCTTGAAACCCATCTGAGGGGCACCTGAGTGGCTCAGTCATCTAGTATCTGCCTTCAGTCATGATCCGTGTCCTGGGATCAAGACCCACATCGGGCTCCCTGCTCAGTGGGAAGCCTGCTTCTCCCTCTGCCACTCCCCCTGCTTGTGTTCCCTCTCTCACTGTGTCTCTCCCTGTCAAATAAATAAATAAAATCTTTATTTAAAAAAAAAGAAAGAAACCCCTTTGAATGTTCACAATGTGCCACTGCAAATACAGTAACACGTGCAGAAAACACAAGCTCAGTCCTTTGTGAAGAAAAGTGCTAGGGGAAAGGGGGCGTCATCAAACCCCACAGCTCTCCAAGCAGAATCCTGTGAGAAAAGAGGGCAGAAAAGAGCCAAGTGCCATGGGTGCCCCTGAAGGGCATCTAGGAAAGGCCCGTCACGATGGCCTGGCACTGACCTTCCTTCACCCCAAAACCATAACTTCCGATGCAACGGGTCATGGTCTAAATGCCATGACCCTTCTTCCTGCAAATCACTCATTCATTTGCTTCTCGTTCAGTGTTTTCTGAGCACTTACTAAGTGCCAGGCACCTTCGCAAGGGCTGAGCATTCCGTGGAGAGAGCACACTCCCCACCCTCTTGGGAAGGGGACAGCAAGCACACAGACAAACCTGCCCAAGATGCCCATGTTGCTGAGCCCAAGGGGAAAACAGAGCAGGACGATGGGCAACCAGAGTGGGGTGGGGAGGAGGTAAGCAGGCAGGGGGATGATCTCTTGAAGGAGGGGCTTCTGGAGCCAGCATGGGGGACGTGGAGCCAGAGGGGGAGGGGTGGGGAGGGTGGAGCAGGCAGGGAGGGGCCCGTACAGGGCAGGGCTCACGTAGGACCAATGGCACCTCCTGTCTTTGGAGGACTTGTCACACCACATTTATAGGACCTCAGCCAGGTGAATGAAAGTCAGCATCCGCAGTGGGACGCGGACGCCACCCACCCAGTAAGGTGCAGTGGGAATGGCATGTCCCCGGTGGCCTCCTCAAGCCCACCACCCACAGCCGAGTGGTAAGGAAAACATCAGTCACACCCACGCTGAGGGACATTCTGCAGGATCCCTGGTCGGCACTCCTCAGAACTGTCAAGGTCGTCCCAGACGAGGATGAGACTGAGAGAGTGAACAGCAGCACGAGGAACCGAGGCAAGACAACGAGGCACCATGTGGGGTCCTGATGGGACCCTGGAACAGAGAGAGGATGCGGAGAAGGGGACCCCGAGGAAGTACACACTAAGTCCCTACTTGGGTTCATAACGACAGACCCATGCTGGCTTCTCACTGTGGCCCACGGACCAGGGAAGGATCTGTGAGCGCAGCATACGGGAACTCTCCGCAGTAGCTTGGCAACTTTTCTGTACATCAAAAACAACCCTAAATTTTTTTTTTAATTTACTTTGTTTGAAATACACAAAGGTCCTCTGTCTAGAAATAATGACTCGGGAATACAAACTAAAACAAAAATAATGGTAAACACACAGCAATGCCGGAGGCTCGTTATTCAGGATTTAATGCGTTTCTGAATATTCCTGCCAAGTGGTTTATCAATCCCATTTGAGGCCTCAAGCCCAGCCCACTGCATTTCTTTGTGACTCAACATGATTAAGGTTTTTTTCCCTCGCTGATCCTTGTTTCCTGCTCTGGGGGCCACAAGTGACAAAGAAAAAACCTCCCTCCCTTGTCAACGGTCCATCCACTCTTCGGTGAGAACAATCTTCAACTCAAGTACTTCCTTGCCTTTGCTGAGCTCTGAACTTGCCTCCACCAACAGCGTGTGTCGGTGGGTCCCTGGTGGTCCATGACGATCACCCTCTCCAAGGAGGGCACCTGGCATCCTTCAGGGAGGAGGTGACAGGTTAGAGTGCCTGCTTGATGTCCCTGCAGCGTCACAGGCATCTGAGCAGATGCTCAGGTCCCTGCTACCGCACCTGTCCCGGCACTTCCTTCGCCTTCCCTAGGGGTCCAGAGCACGCTGAGCGATCGATCCACTTGTTCCCCAAGGGCCAAGACTGTCTGGGGCTTCCAGAACACAGGCTCGGGCAGCCTCCCATCCTAAGTGACCCCATCTGCAGGGAGGGGGAGGGAATCTTCCCAATAGACCTCATTTCCTCCCTTCTGCACCCCTTCCCGGTCTAACACAGCATTGACGTGCTTGGCTACCCTGTAAATGGTGATGACAACTTCCGGGGAAAAAGGCAAGATGGCGGCCACCAGGAGACAGGATCTGAAGCCTCTGGAGCAGCCAGGTTACATGTACAAGAGAGAAAACGGAGCAAAGTCCCCAAGCAGGGAGCAAATAAAGGGAGGTGGGTCGTGAACACTGCCTCGTTCTCCCAAATGGGTTTTCGTTCCTGGACTTCCCAAATGAACAGCTTTAACCTGGAAAGTTACACCATGCCTGTGAGGTTCATCCTAACTGTGAAATGAATACTACTCAGCAAAACTAAAATCTAAATTTGGCACCAACAACAGGTCTTAATATAATTCAGCTTCTTCCTGCTACGTTTCTGTTGTAGAGTTTCTACCCAATTCTTGACGGAGTTGGTCTTCAACTGAAATTGAATTTGCACAGCCTTCTGCGTAGTTTGGATGACATAGCTCCTAACGCTATTGAAACAGCTTCTTGAAGGTAATTTTCTTCCCTCCAAACTACTGTGTACATGCATACTTTGAGCTTAAGTAAGATAAAGATACAAACAATTTTATAAGATAAAGCAATTAGTAAGCAATAAAGGTGATTTGATTTATATAGCTAATATGAGACTGTTTAAAATCTATTATAAGCTGAAAAAACTCTGTTCTTTATTTAGATAAAACAGGAATTAACTCTCCCACTCAAGAGGAAAACGAAATTGAAAAAGGAGACATGCATAAGGGAGCCGTGTAATCGCCACACTGAGTCCCCACAAAGGACAATTATGATTTGAGTAGAAGAAATAAATGAGACGCACCGGCTGTGGGCCTATTTTAAATGTCTAAATGTCGCCTCTTTTTGCAGAGCCTTAGCTTATCAAAGTCCCCTTAGAGATGTAAGCTCCCGTACGATCACCTCTCTTAAAAGAAGGTGGTTTCCGTTTCTAAAATGGCAAACATAATTATGCTCACGAATCCCACAAAAATGAGGGAATGGTAAGCATTTATGAAGTGAGAAATCTTCATGGTGTATTTTTCAAATCTCAGCTGTAACTGCCAGCATTCCGTACTACATAAAACTGTTTACAAAATCTCATAAGTCAAAACTGTTAAACACAATCTATGTGAAGCGTCTAAATTATTACACAAATGTAGAGAAAGCTAGAAGGAGGGACAAAAGACAAGGGGACAGTCACTGATCAGTCATAAAGGCCACACCAGACCTCCTCCTGGGGCACTCTGCATCACCCCTTTACAGATGCTACACCTGGGCTGCAGAATGACATGGTGCCTCCCTCAAAACTCGCATCTACTAGGAACCTCAGAACGTTCTAGTATTTGGAAATAAGGTTTTTTTGAAGATGTCACTGGCTAAATTAGGATGAGATCATTCCAGAACAGAGTGGGCCCTAATCAAGCGACTTTGTCCTTCTAAGAAGGGACCCAGGGATAATGCTACAGGGCGACGTTAGTGAAATCCAGAGAGATATCTACAAAGCAAGAACCCAGGGACTGCGGGCCCCCACCAGAAACTGGGAAGAGGTAGGGAACAGATTCTGCCCCACCTCCTCCAGAAGGAAGCAACCGTGCCCACACCTTGATTTCAGACTCCTGGCCTCCAGGACAGTGACAGGACAGATCTTGCCTGCTCTAAGCCCCCAAGTGTGTGTTATGGCAGCCCTAGGAAACAGGTACAGAAGGCAACAATCACCACAATTTTAATGAACATCCCCCTGGTCACAGGATAAGGATCTCAACTGCTATCTACGCAATTATCAATACAGACATGAACACGTTCCAGGGTAACCGCGAGATTACCCTGGAACAAAGACAACGTGGGGTCTTTCAGGGAAGGGAGTTTGAGTTTAGGGTTCTGCATTCCAAACCCTTACTAAACATGTGTTCACTGCATGACCAAAATATTTCAGGGTTTGACTGGGGCACCACAGAAGGTTATAAACAAGTTAATACCAAACACACAGAGAGAAAGAAGAGAGATATGGATGTCTTTGGAGTAGAAATGAGGCACACACTCAGATGATAAGGAGATTCACGACAAGGTATGTATTATACTGAATCCCATGAAATTTCCAATAGTTGACTATTGACTATTTTTGAACTACAAAAATAGATATGTCATATGCTTTAAGCTAAGGGTCAAGAACTATGGCCTGTGGGCCAAATCTGGCCCCCTGTCTATTTGTGTAAATAAAGTTTTATTGGAACATAGCCACACCCACTCCTTTGCATGCTCCAGTGGCTGCTTTTGTACTATAACACCACAACCAAATAGACCATGGAGCCTTCAAAACCTAAATACTTGCCATTCGACCCTTTTTAAGAAAACCTTGTCAACCCTCCGTGTAAACCGAGTGTTTACATCCAGTGACCTGCAATGACAGCATAGGACCAGGATTTCAGGAGCAGGCCAGAGCGGCGTGGTGGGTTCCCTGGGAGTTCAGGCTGGAGCTAGGACTCGAGAAGGATTTGGATTCTGAGCCGGAAGGTACCAGGATTCTTCAAGCAAGGAAAACAGATAATAATGGCAGTGCTGGCCCTCGGTTCCCACATGCCAGGGGCATCCCCAGTCATTGAGACAACCCAAAAGGCCCCCCCGCCTTGCTTCTCGGCACTGTCTCTGCTGAGACTCCTCAGGGAAGTGGAACAAGGATGAGAAAAGTTTGGGAAGGTTTTCAGAGAGGCTGAAATTCCTTGCACAGCAGACTGAGAACCATAGTATCTTTTCCCAATGAGCATGAATCCATAGCAGGATGGGACAACGGTATGACAGAGGCACTGTTTCTCCAAGATTAAGTTCTAGAGATGTGAAATAGGTGAATCTGGAGCCAAAACTGTACTGTTTGGAGTATCTGTTCTTGTGGCCCTTTATAAGGCCACATTATGGAAAAATAATCACTCTAAAGATTGCAATAATTGTAATTTTAAAAATTATGGGGAACTCCGGAGAATTGGGAACCCCTTTGAGGTTATTAATAACTAGGAAAGTCATCAAAAGGAGCATTTCTTTTCTCATTAGAAGCCACACATTTCATCCAAAATACAACCTGCTATCAAACTTGTATTGTACGCTGAGTTGCAAAGTTTTTGGCACCAAATGCTTCCCAAGCTCATGTAAATACTGAAAGGATGGGGAAATGCTTGCCTGAGCCGGGAGGGTCCTCCTCTTCCCCACGCACATCAATTAACTAAAAGCACACAAAACACTAGGATAATAAACACTTAAGTTCAGGGTGAAGCTAGAAGGCCAAGTGGGATGTGGGTGTATAAACCAAGAGGTAAACAGATATTTTTGCATGTTTATGTATCCGAGATTAAGTATATCTCAGATCCCATTTAGGAGGGCTGTCCCAGGATAATACAGTTTACTGATTTTCTCAAAACTGATTCCTAACATATACACGTGTCTTTAATTATGCAAACCAGCTGTCCCTTACCCAGTAAAGACGTCAGCTTGCGTACCAGGAACGTCTAACCTAGAAACTCCTGATTTTCTAATGGAAATACTGTCAGACTTTGGTCAAGCTCCAGAGGCAATGTCTTCCCAGAGAGCCATCGGTGAAGGAAGGTCTGGAAGCCCTGGGGCAGCCCGACTTTAAGCTGCAAGTTGTCACCCAGTCCCACCCGGTCCCTCCTCGCTGGTGGTCAGCAACACACAGCAATCCGGTGGCCAGGATTCTGGTGCAATTTCAGCACAAGATCAAGTTTCTAGCCACAGGGTCTGCTTCACCCCTGCTGAGCTGTATATGACTTAGGTAACCCCCGAATAACGTACAAAAACCGATCAGAGAAGGCCGTGACTTCAACGAGACAAGGCATCCATCTCAAACGCTCTCTGCGGGCATTAGAAAACATAATGGAGTTCTTAACTGCTCACACTCGTCCCCTTGCTGGCAGAAGCAGCTGTCACAGAACCAACTGAAAAAGGATGTCAAGGCCATCATTCAAGGGATGGGGTAGGCAGGGTTCTGAGGGACTCAGGCCGCCCTCCACGTGGGTATCAGAACAAAGAGAGGATTGATCATGGGGAGGGAAACAGGAGCCCTGAGTCCACTCAGCTACCAGCTCCAAGCCTCCTGGGCTGGACGGAGGGAGCATTTTCCACTTCTGAGAGCTGTGGGAGGCGGTGTAGAGGGCCCCCCTGGCAGGTACGGAGGCCGTGGTGGAAGGACGCATGGGGCCAGCGATGCATACTCCTCAGGGCACGAGCCCTCCTTCAACCCCTTCAAGGCTCTCATAGGAGGAAGCCGTCCAGAAGCAGAAGGCCAGCAAGCCCAGGATGCTGCTCACATAGCCGAACCTCCCAAGCCTGGAAAAAGCTCCAGAAAGGATCTACAGGGGAAAGCAGAAGATACCCCGCACAAACAGACAAGAAATCGACCAACCCTGGGTTTGTTTGTTTGTTTTACTTTTTCCTAACTTCAAGAAAGATTTGCTTTTTTGCAAAGTCAAGCAATAATCCCCAGCCCTGTTTTTATTTTTGGCAAATTCCTTTTTCTTCCCACCTCCCTCCCACGGCTCTGTGGGCATTCCTGTGCAGGTGGCCTACCAGGGGAGCTGATCCAAGTGCATCCTGCAACGTGCTTTTTGGGTAGAGGAAGACATTAACCCACACCTGGGATTGTCAAGAGAGTTTCTATTCACAACACGGACACTTGCCAACACTACAGGATGCTCACGATGGAGCAAGAAATTCACACGCATTCAGGCTGGCGTCGCGTCAGGACATCTACCAGGCAGGATCTGCTCTTTCCGACTTGAGGAGAGGAGCTCACAGAGACTGAGACATTCCTCCAGTTCTCGCAGAACTGAGCTCCAAATCCGGCCTCTCCAATCCCAAATCTACTCTGGTAACCAGAACATTCATGCTGCCTCCTAAGCATATTGAAAAGATCTACAGGACTTTGATAGTTAAGGATATCCTGCAACTAATCTTCACCATGGCGTTCAAAAAAAAACCATTTTTAATGAAAAAAAGAGAGCACTCATTTTGTAATTTGCAAGTCTGCAGTACCCATGTGATGTCTTCCAAATCCTGTCTTTCTAGAAGTGACGTCAGGTCTGATTGACCTTAGCGAGTGATTACACATTTATTTTGTCGGTTCCTAGACTCTGAACATGAGGAATGATGTGGCAGACGGTACTTTTCCACAGATGGCCTCCACACACTATCCCCTCCCACATGTTTTTCAGCACCATTCCTTGGCACTGGCCCAGCCCTACACACTCAGTTTCTCCTACCCAGGAATCTGGGCAAAGCCCGGGGGCCATTGTGACCAACAGAATACAGTGCCAGTGCTGGGCACAGCCTTAGATGACCTGGAAGCTTGTGTTTCCTGCCTCTTGAAGCCCATGTCTTCATCTAAGAGGAGGGAGGCCACACGGAGGGACCCTCTGGTGCCAGACGTGTGACGGAATCCATCTTGAACATCCAGCCCTGGGAAGCCTCCGAGGAGGAGGGCCCCAGCCATGCGACAGCCACGGCATGAGGGACCCAAGGAGAACGACCCAGCTGAGCCCGGCTCCCCTAGAAGACTGAGGAGGAGAGTAACAGATGAATGTCCTTGACCACTAAGGTATGGGATAACGTGTTGCACAGCCATAGATCAGGGAAACAAAGGCAACAATGTAATTTACAGATGCATGGGTCTGAACGGATTTTTTGTTGATAACTACAGTACAGGACTATAAATATATTTTCTCTTCCTTACGACTTTCTTAGCAACACTTTCTTCCCCCAGCTTACTTCCTTGTAAGAATATGGCGTATGATGCATACAACACACAAAATGTGTTTAACAAGTGTCCATGTTACTGGCAAAGCTTCTGGTCAACAGTAGGCCATTACTGTTGAGTCAAGTTGGGGAGACTCAGAAATGATATGCAGATTTCAGCTGTGGGATCACTACCCCTGAAGCCTTGTTCAAAGGCTTATTATATTTACCTTTAAGAGGAGAATAAGGGTACGCGGGCCCTAGAAATAAGAACTGCATTATTTGTCTATATTCCCAGGTACTAAAACAATTTCACCTGGAAGCCAGGCACCTACAGATTTCAGGACGACCCAGATCGAGAGGTCTAGAGATCTAGGGCTCTGTGCAGTTCTCGCCATATGATGATTGTACCTGCAAGTCTTCGTTCTTCCGGAAATCCCGAGAAAGAAGCAGAAGGGCGGCCTGAGTTTTGAGCCTGTCGGAGCCCAGTCTCCAGAAGGCTCTGGCCCATCCAAGTCTTCCCCCAGTTCTAAAAGCGCAAAGCAGCTGTCAGCTAAGGAACCACCTAAGGACGGCAGCCAGGCCTTGGGTGAGAAGAGCACCTGCCTCCAGGGGCCAGCCCTGCTCTCGCGGCTTCCACCCCACGTGACTCACACGGAAGTGCCCACAGCCTTCTCCCGGGCAGCCGGGCCTGTCAGCACCTCTCTGAGAGATCAGGATGCCCCTGGGCGGCCTGCGAGGCAGCCTGCCTCTGCCTGGCAGCTGAGAGCTCCCCCCGCCCCCCCCTCCCCTCCCCTGCCTGCTCCTCCCACCAGCTTCAGGGTATAGGGCTGTGGCCTTCCTTTCATGCTAAGCTACTGAACCGAAATTACCACTAATAAACTTCAATTAAAACAAAATAAAACATGCAAGCTCTTTATGCCAGGAATATCTCAGACAGTGACCCGCAGGCCTCTGCCAGCATCATTAAGCCATCTATTGAACTGGAGCCAGACTTTTTTTTTTTTAAATTATAAACTAGTAACGTGCTTTCAAACACTGCCCGCCGCCTCCTATTTCAACCTTTATCAAATGCCACGGGTGTATTTGAAAGCAACTACAAAGTTAGCCTCCAATTATCATTCACTCGGTTTAAAGCTCTTCAGCAAGAAGGGGAGGTGGGGATGGAGAGATAGTTCTTTCCGGCGACTGGAGGTATTGCCAAGACCTCCTTCTGCTCCTTCGGTCCCCAGATTCTCACTGCTCTTGGTCCCCCTTGGCTCATCTGGAACTAGGGGCTTCAGAGTAGTTTTCTGGAACTCAAGCACCATGAGACCCGGAGGGTGTTAAGTTCAAACAGACTCAGTAGAGTGTGGACGTGGCCAGAGGCCTTTGGAACCCTAGAGAGACAGTAGCTGCAGCTCCTCCCAAGTCAGGGATACAGCCCAGCCCAGAGGGCAGCGCCGCTCAAGGGCTCTGGGGCCAGGACGTGCGCATGCGCAGCAGGGAGCGGCTGGGGCGCGGATGTTCCGCAGGAGCCCCTGGGCTGCAGCCTTGTTCCAGCGCCAACTCTCCCGTCCACATCCCGGGCCTCTTCCATTTCAGGAAAGGCTGATTTTCTCTGCCTGAATGCAAAGTGCATTAAACACCGGGAAAGGCAGTCCTGCGGTGCGGGTGAATCGTTGAGACTTTGTCCCGGAAACCATCGGGAAACGCACCGCACGTTTGCGGCCCCGCGAGAGGCTGAGCTGGTCAAACAGGAGTCTCGGCATCCAGGTGACCATGAACTTCTCAAAGATCATGAAAACAAGTCCATGAACACCTGGAGCCTTACTCAGCTCAAAGCTTCCGATTTTCTGCTAATAGAGAAGAACATCAGAAGACCCCAGCCCACCGCCCACCCCGCATCCGCTGCCGATGCTCCGACAGGGCAGCTGGGCGTCCTGGGCAAAGGGGACCTACGTGGGACCAGGCCGCCTGCGCATGCAGCTCCCAGACCTCCAGGCTCCCGGAGTCCGGGGAAGTGAGGAAGCGGAGCCGGGCACGGGAACAAGAGCACTGCTCCCGCCGGGCCCGCGCCGGACTCTTGCACCTGCCGTCTCGGCCGTCCTGGGGCGGGGTTCTAGACAATCCCAGGTGTCTGTTCAGTTCTTGAAAACGCGCACCAAGAGGACAGAAATTCTGTCCTGTACACACCGTATTCCCAAGGCAGGGCCTGGGCTCTGACACAAAGGAAATTGCTGGTCAATGCTTTTTAGTTGACCAAATGCTACCTTTCATCCTTGGGCTCCTCTGCACTAGAGTAAAAATAAATAGCCCACATTGAAATTAGGGGCCCCTGCCTACACCCTTCTCTAAGAAGATAGTAAGTCACCATCCCTCTATGAGGGTTTAGAAAAGACCCTGCCTGGAGGCAAACACTGGACAGCTTCACTATCTTCCAAATTCTACAATTCTATGGAAAGTTTCCATCAATCAAGAGGCCCTCAACCTTCAACAGACAGAATGTAATTCAACCAAATGCACTACCTTCCTTCGAATCAAACCAATCTCCATCTCCCATGTCAATTGGAATTAAGGTCACAGGAAAGAGGGGCTCTTGATTTAAGCTTGGAGCCTGCTTTAGAATCTCTATTCCTCTCTCTACCTCTTCCCCACCCTTCCTCCCACTGTCCCCCCTCCACCAACACCTATACTCTCCCTCTTAATTAAAAAAAAAAGAAGACAACAGAAAAGGTTTGTCAGAATAAAACTATTAAAAATTGGCCCATCCTCTTGTAAACCACAGATTACAAGCAAACAACAATAAAAACAACAAAAGCTTAAGGAAAAACAGTAATCAGCGATCAAGGACAACAGTACGTTGCATATATATTTAATAATGAAGTGTTTCTCTAGACATGGGAAATGGAAATATAATTCTTTCAAAACAAATTGGGCATTGGGCTCTCGCATGATTGGGGGCAACATGAGTTGGGAGATCTTTTCAGGAGGGTAACTGTCGCTCTCCTTTTTTCCATAGATGAAAGACTATTGCAATAAGCAAGCTTTTCCTGCCCTAGAGATTGTCCTTTGACCTTCTTTTCATGTAAACAAAACAGAAAGGGGGGGGCATCTCAGCTGCTGACCTTTATGCCCCTACCAATAAAATAAAAATACCCCCATTAAGTTTTTAACTGTCCTCATCACCAAGAATCTGTCATCTTTCCAACAGCCTGAACTGTGGCCAATTTTATTCAGCACCCACTTCGCCCAGCTTCTGACCCCTTTGTTCACAGTGAAGGGTTATCCTTTTGTTTTCTCCAAAGAATGATGCATTGTTGGACCAAAGCAATCAATCCCTCTGCCAGATTCAGGTTGACAATGCAAAGATGTTGAGCAAGCTGGTTGTCTGAGCCCTTGACACTATGCTGTCCAAGATCCCATGACTAATTTTGGATCATTGGAAATCAGCCACCACAGGATACATTTGAACTTGCTAAAAATAGCCCAGCTACCCCTCCAAACATTTCAACATACTGTGGCAGCAACAGAAACGTGCTTCTAGTTTCAAAGCTGGTTGACTCCCCTGGAATGCAGTAAAGGAATAGAATTTCAAGATATGAGATTTTTGAGATCATCCATAAGATATTTTAAATAGATTTTTCATTTTAGAACTCACAGTTAAATAATTTAAAAAGAAAGATAATTAATATAGAACTGAATGTCTTTGCTCTAAGTATAAGCAAACAATGTCGTATATTGTAGATCAATATAAAATAATTGATACTATTTTCAGAATACTCCCTGGGCCTCCACTCCACTTAAATGTGGAGCATTTAATTAAGTAAATCCAATTAATCATCTGGAAGCCAATGTGAGAAAAGGAAACAGTTAACAACCTCCCAATTGCTCAGAAAGCAAAGCATTTCAAACATGTTACATTTCACACAATCCCTGCATACTCTAATTATGTCTTTATATGAATTCCTTTAGCTTTCTCCCAATCCTTAAAAGTCTAATGCCGAACTCTTTGATAGAAATACACCTACAAAATCTTTTCTACCCACACGTAGGACGAACGCACGACATGGACCTGGCTGGCACGGATGGCCCCCTTCACCAGGGGCTTTGTAAATATCTGACACAAGCTGTCACACATGGGTGACATCCATCTACCCATAAACTATAACATTATCTGGCAAAATGGCTAATAGGCAGAAACCAACATCAGCACCAAGAGCTAGGTTTAAAAAAGACACAGTAGCCCTTACCTAAAGAGCAACAAAGTAAACAGCAGCATTCCTACACACTTCGAAACCAGCAGCCTTCCCCAAGGTGCGTTTGGTTTGTTTTCCTAAATTTACCCCTGCAGGCTCAACTGAACCAGGTGCTCAGTCAAAAGTGCAATTAAAGAAGAACCCCTAAAGCCTGCTTGGCCCTGAGGGCCCCCTTATCTGTCCCCAGAGTGAGCCATCCACTATCTGCACTCTTTGTCCAGCCCTCTTGATAACCATGTTGTCAAGCCTCTAATCACCGTCCTATTCTTCCCGCTTATCGCTCCTTCCCACAACCCTAAGGCTGGAAACCTGAGCTCCATGGCCAGTTCTTTGGGGGAAAGTAAGCTTTTCATTGAAAAACAAAAACTTAAAACCCCACTGAGAAGCACTTACTACTTAGTGGCCAAACCGACCAGCATCCAGGTCCATGCACGACCGCCAGTCACTACAGACACTTGATCACACACCAGCGGGGGGCGAACTGCTAGCCGTGACTTAGGGGCTCCATCAGTGCCCACTCAAGGGGCAGCCTGGCCAGCGTTCCAGCCCGTGGGGGCCGTTGTGGTCCCATGCAAACTGTACCACCGCGCTCCAGGGCTATTCTGTGAATCACAAGTGCACTGAAAACAAGAAGGGTCAGGGCTTTTGCAAATGATTGTCATCTTGGACACAGGAAGAGGACAGAAAAGGCCAGTGTAGACTTTATTAAATGGAAGAAAGACTAAATGAAACCAACATTCTCTGGGGCTAAGGCGGGGGGGGGTCTCCATTATTCAGGGTGATAGTTTCCTTTCTCTGCCCCTCCTTCATGTTGACCCCCAAACCAACCCACCAATGGAGCTGGGTGCTCCCAAACAGGAAGGTGACACTATGTAGCATCATGAAAGCCAGCTGGCACCATCCTGAGCTTCTCTGATCTACCATCCCAGGCTTAAGAAGTCTTAAGTCCCTTAAGAGAGAAAAGAGAAAAGTAATTGACCACCCAAATAAATAAATAAATAAATAAATAAATAAATAAATAAAACACCTGGGATTTTCTGAAAGATTATCAAGAAACTCAAGGTCACAAAGATCAAATGAAAAATGTTTATCTGAACTTCTCTATCCCAAACTCACCCCAAAGCCTGCACGACTCCTCTCTAGCAACCAAAAGAAATACATAAAATACAATTCTAAATTGTGTTTGAGTCTGCAGGGTGTGATTCTTTTTTGTTATAATTTGCACTATAGGGGAAAAAAAAAGTCCCTTTAAATATTATGTAAATACTGGGAAATAGACCACTTCTTCCCAATTAAAAATCCATGGCACATGACTCTGTGTAGCCCCTTCTCCATTCCTGTCAAGTCCCTCCGCTCCTTAGCCATGGTCCAAGTTCCAAGTATTGATTTCCTTGTGCCTACCTCAATAAACAATTAATTCATCAGTGGATACTCTTAAAAATTATCTTCAAGGTATTTTAACTGACAGGGTATCTGACTACTATGAAGACTGGGGCTTCCCCTCTACAGTCCTGTGGTTTGTATCCTTAGTGACTGAAGTCCAAGCATTTACAATGACTCCATGCATTTCTGGAGACGTGAACTTAGTGCACAGACTCTCAAGTCAGGAATGAGCCAGGTGGGGGGACTTGAGGAAGGCCCTTTGGCTGCTATCACCCCTGGGGCATGTCCCATCAGATCCCCACTGTGAATCCTTCACAGGCTTTCCTAGGCACCAAGATAAACCTCAAGGAGATGGAAAGCCAGCAGGTGGGCCTGGAGAAATTGTTCAAAGTTAAATAACATTTGCGGGCGTAAGCTTTCAAGTGAATGGATCTTTGCAATTCCTACTTACCAGCTTGCAGTTTTCTGAATGATTTCTTTTCACAGGCTGGTGATAGGACCTAGGGATTCCATCACTGCTGGCAGACGGAGAGTAAATTTGGCTTCAGGCCTAACTTTGGAGTCTGCTTGGAAGGCACAGACAGCCAAGAATCACTGCCTGGGCCTGCACAACTCTCTGCACAGGGCTCCCCTCCCCCTACCGCCCGTCTCCACCGCCAGCCCCGCCTCCTGACCGCTGCACAATTTACATCCAAGGGGAGTATTTTTTACTTATAGCAAGTTGGAGGAAAACACGAATTTAAGACGTGCATTGTAAAAAAAAAAAGGGGGGGGGGTAGAGTAGAAAATACTTTAACTCGAGGTACCTGGGTTTGGGTTACCTGCTGAGCACCACCTTGGTGGTCTGACCAGTGGCCAAGGGAATGGGAGGGATTCAAAGGTGGAGAGTGGGAGGGCCCGAGAGCAGAGCTCCAAGGCTTGGGATCCCTTCTATCCTGACTGTGACCCAGGGAAAGAGGGGTTCCTACTGTCTTGGAGCAAATGTTTCTCCCTCTCTACAGTTATCTGATAAGCAGAAGCAAGTTTTCCCCAGCTTGAGAGCACCATGAGAAGTGGAGCAAATGATGGGACGTAACTTAACCTTCCTGGGACACTCATAACTGACCTCGATGAGATCTGATCTCTGCAAGCCAATTGGGAACCCTGCAGGAACAAGATTCTGGGGAAGAGAACAGGTCTGTTGTGGTCAGCGGACATCGACAGGAACTCTGAAACCCCTCAGCCAAGAGTCAGGTAGTGGAGACGCCTTACAGCACCAGACCCAGGGCAAAACCCGGTAAAGCGCTTTCATGTGGGGGAGGGCACAGAAAAGGAAGGGAAGGGAAAGAGAGTGAGCTGGGTCCTGTTAGAAATGATAGGGTCAATCAGAGGGTGTTATGAGCTCAGCTCCGCTCCAAACTTTCTGGGGAAGGAGAAACATAATAATTAAAAGCCTGCTGGATTAGCAGAGAAATTGAAAAAGCCATAGAAGGACATTTGAGGAGCAGCTCTGTTGGAACCGGGAGGAAACCAGAGTTCAACACTCTCCTTCCCACACTGAGCATCTGGGCACCGGACCCCCGCTCTGAAAACATGACCTTTCTTTTATACATACAGCCCAGAAATCTCAAACTTAAATAATGGAACTGCCTATCTTTGCCTCCTAGATCAGACTTTAAAGGCATTCTCCTTCACTGACAGGTTAGCAAAGATCCCCCAGTTTGAAATCTCAGAGCACTGACAGGATGTAAGGTAAGGTGGGGTCAGCAGATAGAAGGGACGGCAGAGCCCCAGGCTGTAGAGTGAACATTCCAGGTTTTCCCCTGTGCTCCCAGCTGCCTGAGTAAAGTTAGGATCCTATAGATTTTAGTGTCCAAAATCAATATTTGATGTTACCATTTGGATGCTTTCCAGAAAAAGAAATGGTTTAGGAAAAAAAGTAAAAAAGCATCCAAAGCAAGGGTCTAATACACTTTCCCCATTGAGGGCAATGTCTCACGCCATTCTCTGTATAACACTCTGTGTTACTCTCATGATTCCCCCTCCCCCAGCTATCAGATCCAACACAAATCAACAGTTATTCTAAGGGAGGTCTTAAAACAGGAGAACAGCACAGCGCTTCTTATACCTCGTGTTTCAAAACTAAATATCCTAGCAACATGGAAATTGCTCTAATCATGTACACAGTCAATCTGTTGAAGAGAATGCTTAACTAGTTGTCCTTGAAATCCGGGGAATGTTAGCTCATTGAAAATAACAGAAAACAACTGCTAAAAAGTACCCATCTAACAGTACGTTATTAACCAATGAAAACCATCAAAAGTGACATCAAAAATAAAAATGTCTAAAAATAAAAATAAAAATGTCACCCACCCCTTCGCCCTCCAACAAGCATTAGGAAATACTAAAGCAATTGCAAAAATTATCCCTTGTCACTCACCAAGGGTGAGTCATAAATTAGGACTGGTAATAGAAAAACATAGTCATTTTAAAAATATTACTCTTAATTTGTGTCTAAGTTAGGCTGCCAGTTTGGGAGGAGGCAGATTCAGAATACCCCAATCAGAAATTACATCGGTACGAGGTCAGGAAAGCTCTTGCACTAGGATCCGAACCTTTCAACAATTTCAGCTTCAGCACGCAACTACAAGAACTGAAGAAATGAGACGTTGTTGGAAAATGCTTGCCCAAAAACATCACAGGGCTGGATAAAAATACTTGATTACTACACAGAGAGAGGCATAGGAGCCCTGGAGGCTGGTGAGTCCCAGCCAGCTCCCAAAAGCCATACGGGGTCTATCTGGACATCGGACAGTCGGTGCCAAACTAAACGCTCCCGCGGAAAGTCACCATGTGGACACCAACTGGTGTGGGGAGGGCAAGGTGCCCAAGAGAGAGCTGAGGACGCCCCACAGCGGGAGGCAGAGAGGATGTTGATGCCCTCGGCAGATGGAAATCGGAATGAACAAGAAGGGAGAGCTGAAGACACACTTCCACCCAGAGACAACACTCAAAGAGCAAGGAAATTACAGGCAATTCACATGGATCTCTACGCATCACCTAATTTCAGGTCCTGCTTTAACTGCAGGACTCATCAGAGCTGCACAGAAAGAGCTAGAAGTGATTCTATGACTCTTCTGCTAAAAGAGGGGAAAAACAACCACCACCACACTCTCCTTTAAGTACTCAGGCCCTCCCTGTGCATTTAAAAACCAGTGTTCTGCCACTGGGTCTGGCTGTTGGACGTCACCCGCCTCACCCGTGGAAGTAAAGGCCCTATGAAGAAAATGTACAAGGACACAGAAGCAGGCATCGTGAGATTTTCCCCGGTCGCAGGAAAGCAGCGCTGTTTGACCAGCACAGCAATACGCGGGGAGTTCAGACCCTGCAGCTCTGATGTGACCCGGAGACTCTGTGTTTTGAAAGATCTCCCCCCCGACCCCGCCGACCGCCCAGAGCCTGCAACCTAACAAAACTGGCAGAAGGGAAGTCTCGCAGGTGCACCAGACAGTGACCAGCTAGGCAGGCCGGTTAGTTTAATCGAGTGATTTCATTCTGCTCCGTGGCCTCATTCACAAAACAACCTCACTTTGCTCAGTTTCATAAAAGATCACAGTTCCGAGTTCAGCCCCCAGGAAGCGAACCTGAGCACCCTACGGCCCCAGCACTCGCTTTTGTGAATATCACCGAAACCCGGAATATAATTTCCACTTCGCGGCGGGATCTGTTTGGGCTGCTGGCCATGCACGGCGCTCTCACTGCAGAGATTATGTCCCAGATTCCTTTTCTTTTTAAAACAGCTTTATTGAGGTATAAGTTATATACCATAAAATTTACTCCCTGTAAGCATACAATCCAGTGACTTTTAGTAAAGGTACAGAATGGCAGGAGTGTCTCCACACTCCTGTTGGAGAACATTCCCATCATCCCAGAGAGATCTGCCCGTCCACTGTCAGTCCCTCCCAAAGCCTCAGCTCCAGGCAACCACTAACCTGCATTCTGTCTTTACAGGCTTGCATTTTCTAGACGTTCCATTTGCTAGGAAAGTGACCAGCTTCTTTCACTAAGCGTACGTTCTGCAGCACAGATCAAGAATTCATTCATTTGCTTGCTGAATACTCACCCGTTGTGGGACTGTATCGCATTCTGCTCATCCACTCATCTGTTTCAGCTTATTAAATCCATAAATTCCACTAAGCGACCAGGCTGATTGGCCTAAACTCAGAAATAAAATAAGAAAGGCTACCACAGTCTCTAAAATACTCTAGAATTTCAAAAACTCGGTAAATGGGAGAAGCTCTGTCATGAGGATACAGCACGTTCCCTGGAATTTTTTTGTATGTAGTGCTATTTTCAGTGAGTAAACAACATCCTTGAATTTCCATGTTTTACATTTTAATATATGTCTTAAAGCACATGAAGTGTTTGGGACGCCTGGGTGGCTCCGCGGTCAAGCATCTGACTCTTGGTTTCGGCTTCTGTCATGGATCTCGGAATTCTGAGATCAAGCCCCTGGCGGCACTCCAATCTTGACGCAGACTCGGCTTCTCTTCCTCTCCCTCCGCCACTGCTTATGCACATGCTCTCTTTCTCTCTAATAAATAAATAAATCTTAAGGGGAAAAAAATACATCAAGTGTTTTTATGCTAATTTCCAAGTCAAACTGCCCAGCCCGGAGTGTACATCTGCCCCCACCTGGCACTGCCCAGTGCCCAGGGCAGCTCCCAAGCCCGGAAACCCATCCTGCACTTAGGCAGCTACAATGGGACAAGCCCTGACCCCACACACAGTAGGCAGCTAGTCCTGCTGGCTTAGTTCTATCACTCTGTGCAGATTCAAGGACTTGTCCCCTTGACCCGTCCTCTGGGCCCTAACTCAGTTCTGGAGGTGTGTTTCGTGTCATCATTGCTGAGGCTCTAACACCCTAACACTCTTGCAGAGAACGCCCACCACACTTCCTGTCTCCTCCTCCTCTTTTTCTTCTGGAGTATCTGTTTCTGTAAAGACCCAAAGACCCGACGCAGACGTGGGATTCATACCCAGACCCAGCACCGAGGCTCAGCCATGTCCGAGTCCACCTGTACGTCGCACCTGCAGACTTTGTGCAGGGACCTCAACAGAACATCTACCAACATCCTGACCAGGCGAGCAGCTCTATAAAACCACGGACTTCTGGTCATCATTCCAAACCGAGTTGCCCTCCAACTTTCTTAAAGTCAAGTCCATAGCTATGGCCCCCAGGAACTTCCATGACAGACGTCTTAGAAACAAGCTCTTATTTAGTTCTTACTGCAGGTCAGTGGATATTAACAAAGGCTTAACTCCAGTGTCTGCTGAACAAAGGGAGTTTAATATCCAGAGGAATCGTTGTTGCTTTAGGCCACCAGTTACAATGTTGTCAGCTTTAAATTCAAGAGAGTTGTACAGCAGATGGAAATCTCGGTCCTGGAACAGAAATCCTAGACCCTAGTGGTGATGCTAAAATCGACTGGGTTGCAGGACGGCCAACCGTCGCTGTCCCTGGCCTCCGAAGCCTTCCCTTGGCAGCACGCTAGGCGAACCAGGCAGCCGCATCCTTGGCAGCTGCGATCAGCTTTCGGGTGCCCTCTCCCAGACAAGCCACATCTCCAGTTTTGCGACAGAAAGGGCCATTCTTTGTGTGGAATTTTTTCTGGAGTCGGTTGGAACGCATTTCTTCCGGGAAGTTTAAGCCAAGCGCTGGCCGTGTGATGATTTTGCAAACGACTCAACAGAAACCGCTTAGCAGAATTCTTACTACTTTTTTTGACTCTGCTTTTCTTTGCATAGGCCCATCATAAATCGTTGTCAAATGTTGGGTAAATCTAAACTGATGAAAGAGGCTCTATTTCCTGTGAACAATTTGTCCTTGCTCAGTTCTGATTGTCACTTGCCTAGAACTTATTTAATTTCACATTTCAGCAAATACAGCATTATTTCTCCAGTAGAGCTGGCTTCTGATACCATCACTCTCCTGGCTATTTATCATACGTATCTGTAATTGAATTACCTATTGCAGTAATACGATCTACTCACAAAGGTACATAAAAATGCAACATAAAATAAAACTGCTCCAACATATACTTCCTCATCATCTTACATGAGCCGCAGGATGGCCAATCCCAGAGATACAGCAACAAATAAGGAATGAAAGATGGGAAGATAAGGGATTAGTAGGTTCATGGCCTTCCAGAAGTAAAAGATATTCAGGCCCAGAAAAACGTATTCTCTTCAGAATACAGTGTTTTTCAATATTCATCAGGAAACCAATTCAAACACATGTAGGGGGAAAAAAAGCAAAGAATGGAATGATTTTGTTTTCTTCCAAAACAACAGTACTATGCCAGTATATTTCAAAACCCAGGAAAAGGAACTAAAGTATGACCATCTTTGCTCTTGTCAGAAAACCATTCATGTTGGACAAGAAAAAAAAAAGGAGGAGGAGGAAGAGAAGGAAAAGAAAGAGAAAAAGAAGAAGAAAAAGAAAAAGGAAAAAGAAAAAAAACAGCAATTCCTTTGAAAACATTTCTTGAGCCCACTGTTGGGTTAATCGTAGTTATCAATGTCATAACCCAGGTGAAATGTAACTTGCCTTTGAAGTTGCCGGGCTTCCAAATACTCTGAAATTCAGAGGTAGATCTTAGTTCTGCAACCTTTAGATGGCATAGATTGTATTGTTACTAGTACGCTATAATAATTTGCTTACACACTATCTTCTCTTGGATCAAGTTTTCATTTTGGTAGGCTCATTGAGAGTGAAAAGTTTATCTATGTATATTCCAGTCCACTCTAACTTTTTTCTTCCTGTCTTGCTGTTAGAAATTGATTTTATATATCCAGCTAACAAATTCATCACAGAAATAAGCGATGCATTTATCAAGCATACCAAAAGCTGCCTCTTCAGATTGCTTCTGAATGAGCTACTCGCGTCACGTGTTGAATTTATCATTATGATGCTACCCATTTGTGCAGGGATCAGAGACAGCAGATTGCCCCCTATCTACAGCAGATCACTTCTACAAGGCAGCAAGCAGAGAGATTAAAAAACAGTAATTCTCAACAAAACTTCTGCATCTCGATTTTAAAGGGTTGCCGGAAACATATGTGAAAATGTGTTGTCAATAACTACACAAAGACAGTACAAACAACTCCAAGCACTTAAATATATTCATCTCAGTACTTAAGAAAATAGTTCGCTTTCTCTGTGCAAATCTGCAAACAGATGCAGGTGGACAGAAATGTACAAGGTTGCACGCCACACACTTTGCACTTGGGTGTAACTCAATTTGTTAGACACTGTAATTAACATTTTAAAAATTATTTAACACTAAACATAAAAATTTGTCACCTTGGTGTTATAATTATACTGTAAGCAATTTGTCTGAGTAACTATAGCAACAATTTCAGGAGCATTTTTAAATACAACTTTGGTATAATTTTAGAATCAAGAATTATGGAGGACTTGCGGCGGGATGTAGGACTACTTTTCTCAAACACTGTACCTATATTGCTAAAGAAATGGAGGCCTTGACTCAGACATATTATATACTAATTAATTGTTCTATCTTACAAACTACGTGATTTGCAAGGCAATCCTTCTCGCTGGGATTACTTTCTTTACTTAGCTATTTCTAGAGTTCACGATTACTTGTTTATAAAATGGAATGCCTTTATACCTTTGGCCATTTAGCAAAGTTCTTTTTACCCCTCCCCCACTTTGCTGTCTTTTTATCAGAAGCAAAGCCTCCATTTCAGTGATTTTGTAACCAACAAGAAAGACATTTGGAATCACTCAAAATAATGATCAAGTTAATAAAGACTGGGCAGTGGTCCAGTTAAGCAGCTCTAACATCAGCAGCATTCAACAGTCCCAGGGAGCTGGCGTGCAACAAAGAAAAGTTTTGTGGTTTTAACATTTGTCCCTGAATTAAGAGTGTTAAGTGCCTCTCAAGCAAAACTTCTCACTGCAAAGCCATGCATCGGTCTTCAAAACGTTTGTGCACCGTCTAAAGCTTAGGCAAAAGCTTACATCAATGTGCATATATTTCTTATGGCCCCAGAGCCAACAACTTTTAACAGCCACTACACTGTTTCTGTTTCATTCCGTCCAGACATGGTGAAGAAATAATTGTAAAAGGAAGCGGCAGTGAAGAATGCAGGTTTATTTTTACCGGATTCTGCACATCTCAAAAACTTTTGGACAGAGACAGGCTTTACCACCCAGGAGACCAAAGTCTTTGCTCTCAGCAGGGCTCCTGCAGCTGTTCGCCATTAAAACAACCAAATAAGTTAGTGCAATTCGCACAAGGCATAAAACGATTAGCATCATCCATCTTCTCCCTATTAAGGCAAGTATGCATAAGCTAAAAGCATGTAAAAACAGGTACCAGTTCCTCATCCCTCAGGTGCAAGAGTGTGCAAATGACTAGGTGACCTTGCAACACAACAGATGAGCGCGATTTTGTGGCAAAGTTTTTACAAGAAAGAAACTCAAGGGAAAAGAAAATCTGTATTTCAACTGGCCCAAACCATTACATCTTGGGCTGCTTTTTTTTCCCCCCCAAACAAAACTAGAAAATGGTTGAAATAAGGAAAAAAAATCCATCTTTCATTTGGTATAAATACAGGCATAGACAAGAAGAGTTGTTTAAGTGATAACACAATTTAAGGTGCTATCTTCTTGAACTAAAATTGTGAACTGGTCACTCCAAGTAGTGCACGGTAAACATCACCCATTCTTCATTAATAAAACTGGCACGATCAGCAATTAACTTAGCAATCCTAATTAGGTGTTTAAAAATCTTCCCTAAGTAAAGACTGTTCTTGTCTTTCTGTGTCTACTTAGGAAAGACTAACAGTGAAATTAATAACATATCTGCTGTTTCCAAACTTGGCCATTACGACGGAGCTTTTCTGCATAAGCTGAGACCTATGATTGTACTTCTCAAAAACAAGGTGCAAAAACCATTTGTTACTCCTCGTATTTTAACTAAGGAGCTCCTAAGGAACAAAATCTTGTCAGCATTAATCCTAACTCACATTATTATTATTATTATTATTATTGCTGTTGTTGTTATTTATTTTCTAGTAAATACTCACAAGGAGGAAGACAGAGGCACAGACAGGAAGAGTTTGCAGGGACGCGTTTGTCTCTGTTACGAACCTTTATCCAGATGACCTGTGTTTGGCCACCATCTTTCCAGTCCCTTCTCTTAGCAAGGCTGAAAGCTCCCCGTGGTTAACGGATCAGCTCCCCTCCCCTTCATTCGCTGTGAAATCATTGCAAGATCTGCCCGGTCCGGCTGCTTGCTGACTGGGACCCCCACCCACTCACCCAGGCCGGAGTAACTGCTCTCAGCATCCTCTCTCCTGCTTCTAGCGCTCGCTCTCAGCGCCCCCTGCCGGCAATCCCCCGGCCGCCGCAGGCGCAGGAAAGTTAAATCCCAACTCGGAGCCGCTGCACCCAGGTACAAAGCAAGAAAAGGGCGAGGAGGTGAACGCGCTTCCCGCCAAAGCCCTAGGAATCCCGACCCGACTGCGGAGGGCCGGGCACTGGGCGCCGCGGGAAGCGAGTCCACTGCACTTCTCGGCGACAGTTCCCCGCACATCGCATCAAGACCGGTTTCCCTCCGGGGCCCAAATGTACCTCCGGCCCCGAAACCCTGATCCAGGGGATGCGAAACCGTGCAGCCGCGTTAGACGCCCGCAGAAAGGGACTCGCCGGGTTGCAACCCATCAGGCGTCGCCGAGCCCCATCATCCCCAGCCTCATCTTCCCTCATTAACCAAAGCGTTTGGCGGAGTTGAGCCCAAGTCCCACTGCCTCCCGGTTTCTCACGCGCCCGGACAAACCCCTGTAACTCGAACAGGAGAACCTGCCCAGCCGGCAGGGCTGCGAAGCCCAAGCCCTCCGGACCCCGTGCATCGCTCCCGAGTGCGCTCCTGGACGCGCGCTGGGTGCGCGCACAAAGCCCTACTGCGCACCTTCCCGAGGTGTTGGGTGGGGGTCCCTCCTCGTCCACTACCAGGTCGCCCACCGCGTCGCTTCCGCTCCTTACCTCGGCACGCTGCGACCCCGGCAAAGACAGGGTCACAAACTTCCAGCCCGTGCACTAGCTCAACTGTGGGTACCCCGCACGGACGGTAGTCCTAATCCTGTACACACAGCCACTGGCTGTCCCCCGCCCAGCGCCTGCGGATTGACCCTACCTGAGACTGACGCGACCCGCCCGCCGACCACTGCCGCCCCCCGGGTCTCGGCCAGAACGCGACACGGTCGGGGCTGCGGACACGGCCACGCGGGGACCGGGCGGGGGTCTCTCACCAGGTGCGAGGCGCGCTCCTCATGCGCCTGGGGCCCCGGAGCAGCTCGGAGGGTCCTCTTCAGTGCACCCGCGAGGGAAGTCGGGGCAGCGGCGGCCGCCGCCCCCTGCCACTTCCCCAGAGCCACCCGCCACTCGCCGCGCTCCGGGCTGGGGACGTCGGTGTGAGCGCCAGCCGCACGGTTCCCGGGCGCGCAGCTGGGCCGTGGGTAACCAGGTTCGCGCCCAGCGGGGGCGACGGGCGAGGAAAGCCAAAGTTGGGTGCCCCAGCCAGCTCCAAAAGGGAGCCACGGGTAGGAGAGGGGAGCCCCCGGGAAGGGCCACACGGGCCAGGCCGCCCTCGGCCGAGGGCAGGCGGTGGGTGAGAGCCGCCACCCGGCACGGGCCGCGGCCGGCAGGGGGCTGCGGAGCCCACCCGCGGTGCGAGGACAGCGCGCGGGAGCCGGCGCAGCGAGAGCAGCCGCCGCCGGCGCCGCCTTCCCGGCGAGTAGAGCTGAGCGGGGAGCGCGGGCGGGGAGCGCCAGGAGGGGAGCGCGGAGCAGCTTCGCCCCGCCCCTGCCCCGCCCCTGCCCCGCCTCCTCCGCCGCGCCTCCTATTCCCCTCCCAGCCCGGGTGAAACCCGAGCGCCCCACCCCGCGCCTGACCTCCCTGGGCCCCGCCCCCCGACACTGCCCTTCCCGGGACGCGCCCCCCCACCCTCGCCCCGGCGGCCCCTGTACTCCAGGACCCCCTCTCCTTCTTTAGTGCGAGTGCGCCCGAGCGTTGACTTTCGGGGATTCCCTGTACCCCACCTCGCACAGACCTTTGTGGCTCCCCCGCCCCCCAATCCGGCCGTTCATACGTGGCTGCTGGCTGGGGTGGGGGGGGGAGGCGGCGGCGGGTGGGGGGAGGGCGCGGTATAAAGGGCCGGAGGCTGCGCGGGCTGAGACCCGAGACGTGGCGCGCCCACCCTGCCGGCCTCTTCTCCAGGTACGTGCGCGTCCCCAGGCGGAACCCGGCCTTGTGGTGGGGGTGGGCAGGGGCCGCCGGGGCCTCCCGGACTCGGCGTTTGTGATTTTGTTCGTTTTGTGTGACATCCACATGAGTGTTCTGAGCTGGAAACTTTAAAAGACCGGGAGAGTTGCTTCGGGTTCTTGGAGAAGCTATTTTAGGGTGCACCTCCCGGCTAGTTCGGCCGGATTTCAGTGGAAAGAAGTTAGAGAAATGAACAAATCCGACCAAGCCAGGGAGGCAAGTCAGGGGGTCCCCACGTAGCCACGCTGAGCGCTGAGAAAGGAACCCTTGGACGGACAAAGTCAACTTGTCCAATTCTGGACTAAATGTTACTTGTTGCACTTTCGCCGGATCTGACGGCCTTATGGAGCAAGTATTAAAGTGAAAAGTCATGATTGGAAAGCATAGTACCTTTCAAAACGCCTAGAATTTCATACTTTGTTGCAAAGCTTCCCTTTGGAACCCTGAAGGGCTGCGCATGACCCTTTCCCTCTGGATGGGGGTGGGGAACGCTATCCCGGGCCTTTTTTTTTTTTTCTTTTCATCTCGGCCTCAGAGGGTGGCTTTCAAGTTTCCCTTGAATAAGGAAACGCATGAACACCCCCGCCGCCGTCCCCTCTTACCGCAGTGACATAGGATACCCCTATGGCCCTCACTGACAAACCCACTCCAGTGTCTGGTTCTTGGGATTTGTCACGCGGGGAAGGGCCCAGTGTGCCTAAACTGTGCCATGGAGCCCATCTATAAAACAAAAAACACTTTCCTGTCTGGAAGGTGGCATGGCTCACCCAGCTCCAAGAGGAGAACAATAGAAATACAAAGTGATGCTGATTTGTCTTCACAGTCCTTATAGAACATTTCCAAATGAAGTAGTCTTATAATAAGAACTAAATAAAAGCAGTCCTGAAGGCTTGCATGGAAGGAAGCCCAGCCCCAAGCCTCCAGTTTCTCCCTCCCACGAGTGGCAGAGCTGCTGTGGGTACTCTAGCCCTCACTCGGATTTCCTGTAAGACATTCAGAGGAAATGTCAGTGTCCCAGGGCCTCTTTGTAGAAGCATTCTCCCCTGGGTTGCGGTGCCAGGGGCCCTCAGCCTGGTGCAGGACAGCTGCCAGGATCCTAGAGCCTTAATGAAAAGCTTAACTTCTTGTTTCTGTGCCCAGCGCGCAGGACACTAGCTCCTTCCTGACTTTCCCATTGATTCTTCTGCCTACGTGGCACAGCAGCCTAGGATCCCTCCTTGGGAAGAGGAGGCTGGCCAAGGTCTAGCCTGACTGCTCTGTTCCTGGGGAACTGGGGGGAGGGGAGGAGTGGGGAGGGCACAACACTGCCTTACACTTGACCTTGTAGCCCTTGAGTGAGTGGACCTGTGGAGCCTACAGCCACCAGGAAACAGAGGTAGAAATTAGGACCCAAATGTGTTTAGCTAATTTTTGTCATTGCCCCTCAACATTATAGTTAAAAGACAAGTACACTTTAAAAAAAAAAAAAAAATTCTTGGCACGTTGAGACTTAAGCAGTGGGAAGAAAATAGACTTCTACACCATAACCCAGGAAGGATCATAGCATAATGTTTAATATGTAACTTTATGTTGGGGGGAGTCAGTTTTATAGGCAACTTACAAGCTATAAGGAAGCATTGTTAAAATATGTGTATTTCCTGATAATGAATTACAAATTAATAACAAGAATGAGAAGGAGGGAGGGAACCAAATAACAGAGAGTGCCTCCTTAGTTTAGAGTGAAATGGACCCAAACTGAGGGTGTGATTTCACCCTGTGATCTGGGGAAACTGCCTTTATTTTTCTGAGCTGATCTTTTCATCTGGGGCTGGACCAACCTGCTGGCAAGTGTGTCTTCACTTAGCATGAAGGAGATAGGAGGTTAAGGTGAGACCCTTGCCGGGGCCCAGCACAGAAGGCTCTTTCCAAATAAAAGTGTTTTAAAGAATTCACAGATATTCTTTTTCCCAAAGAAAAAAAAAAATTTCCCTCTAAAGTCGTCCCCCGCAGGACTTCCTCCTGCATGGGGCTGCTTCTCATCACATTGTGAAACTAGAGGTGATAATTTCCAAACAAAACTGTTGAGTTCTCTTCTTTTCAAGATAAAATTCTAGCTCTCCCTGAACGGTTTCTGATGAGCCAGGCACATAATGTAAACAAGACGAGAAACCTAGCCAAACACTCGGTGAAAATGATGAACCCTGGGGCGCTGATTCATGTGACTTGAAAAACGCCATCCATTTCCTGATTCACCTTAATTTCTTCGTGGGGATAGGAGGGGTCTCTTCTGTCTCCGAGATTAAGTGACCAGTTGGTCTCATCTTTCCCTTCCTCCCTTCCAACTGAATTCCAGCCACATTGCTCGTGACCCGGCCTGTGCAGCGGAGCAAAGCCAGGAGGGGGCTGGACAGACCACCACAACCACCACCCAGAAGAGGTGCTGAAGACGCTGTGGGTCAGGAGTGCCCCAGGGAACCCTGGATGTTCGTGATCTTTAATGAGTGGACGAGATTGTATTAACATCATGAAAAATCTAAGTCCGGGAAATCATGGCCTCTGGGCGTTTACGGGATACAAGAAATCCTTCACAGGATTTTCCTGTAGATAAGGGGGGCGGGTACAGTACAGTCGTCAACCACCGGTGTTCTTTTTCTCGGGTTTTCCTTCGTTTGGATCCGTGGCCTTTAAGAATTAATAAAACTGCTAGATCAAAAACCCCATCCGTTTTTGTCTTTAGAGGGCCGAACAAGGGTAAAATGATGAGCCATTTTATGAAATCTGCCTGGGCCGCTTTTTGCTCCTGTATTTGAAGTATGGACAGATCCGTGAAGAGGGCTACAGACGATGCAAACTTCAGTTTGACCGATGAAGAATCACTAAGTGAGGACAGTTCAGGGAGCCTTCGGCCCAGACTCAAGTCCCTTGAGCTTTACCAGAAGCTCTTTTGGGTCCTTTTGCCCAAGAAAGGCTCATCGCCCCCTTTAGCGTAGCTCCCCCCACTGCAACACGCCCCACCCCAAGCAGGCCAGTGTTATTCAAAAACAGCAGCCTGGAAACCAAGACAGAAGAGATAGAAAACACTACCAGCACACCTGACCATGAACACAGATGGGCATGGCACAAAGTGCAGGTGCCTTCAAGGCAAGGATGAGGTTAATTACATGTGCGCCTGCACTCCAGCTCTCTGCCAGGCCATGCCCTAGACACTCCTCCTCTCCCCTTCTCCGAGTCTGACTTTCCACCCAGGTCCATCCAGAGTCTGCTTCCAGCTCCCCGTGTCTTTGTCAAACAGACATGCTTTGCCAATGGCCCTTGTACACCAGAAGCTGACACAGAGCCACAGAGCCCACAGACAAGACAGGGGCTCTGCTCACCCCTGAACTCTCTTGAATGAAATCCACAAGTGGAAAACACCTCATAGGGGTGCCTGGGTGGCTCAGCCGGTTAAGCATCTACCTTGGGCTCGGGCCATGATCTCAGGGTCCTGGGATGGATTCTCCACCATCGCTGCATTGGACTCCCTTCTTGGGGGGCTGGTCTGCTTTCTCCCTTTGCCCCTCTCCCTCCCCCTGTTGCTTCTCTGTCTCTCTGGCTCATTCTCTCTCTCTCTCTCTCTCTCTCTCAAATAAATAAAATCTTTTTAAAAATTTTCTTAAAAGAAAAGAAAAACATCTCATACCCCATTCAGGGGAGCCCTGGCCAAGCTGAAGGCTAAGAAGCCAGGGCATGCCTTCAGCAAGAAGGGCTCACTCACCTATTTTTGACTTAGAAAGGTTCAGTAATTCATCTCCCTTCCAGTAAGGGCCTATTAACAAAAGACACTGCGTTTTACTTTAGCTATGTATCCAGAAGACCTACGTAGTCTGAAATTTGGAAATATTTTGCCTTTTCTTTGTGGTTAAATTTCTAGCAACCCCATTTCTGGGGGGAAAAAAGTATATAAAAAGATCTCAAGTCATCTTTTTATAAGTATAGTATGGAGAGAGGAAAAATGCTAGGTTGAAAAGACTTTCAGAATACCTAGAGGAAATGTAGATGGTGTGTGGCAAGGAAAGAAACATCCGTACAGTTTCCTAAGTGTCATTTTCTAACACTGGGCCTCGTATATATCTTGAATGTCTGTAAGCGAAGCTGTACTTTTGTCAAAGTCCTCTGTATTCCTCTGTCTTTGGAAATAGAGCTTTTGGGGAAAATAAGTACCTTTGGAAATATAGTTTCAAAAATAGTGTTAGTCCAACATAGATTTAGAAATAAAATACAAATTCATCTTCCTTTGTTTATTCCACCATTTACCAGGGAGATTAACTCATAATGACCTTGAGTTCAATGAAAAGAGTATCTACTAAGTGAAATTAAACCAATAGGCAAAGTGTCTCCTGAAGCAAATCAGAGGGAAGATGGGCTATCAAGGGTCCTGTCCCCATCTGTCAAATTTCATTTCAAACTCTTCTTTCATTCCTAATTCAGAATGTCAATTTCTCTCACCCCAAATCTCAGTTCCCGACATGGGTTTCCCTGCCACTCCCAGTCCATAGCATACACCGCAGTGTTCATCCCCAAACAGCAATCCCCATTGTCCTTGATAACGCAGACCTCCTGATTCTATTTGAATTGCAATCTGCCTAGCTTAAAAAAAAAAAAAAATTCTTTAAGCTGGGTGAGACCGTGGAACCTCACTGTGACAAATATGGTATCAGTTGGTGCAGTTCCAAGAAAGGCTTCATAGAAGAGCCCAAGAACAAACAGTGTGATCTTTCTTGACCTTTCCTGTCACTTCCGGTTCCTGCCAAGAACTCAGCTGTGGTGGTTGAAGTTCCAGCCACCATCTTGTAAGGTAACCATGATAATTCAAGCCATGAGACAAAGTAGAGCTAAAACAATAGAGCCTAAATCCCCCGTGACCCTATGGAGCCCCTATCTCAGCCTGGGATTGTCTATCTCCAGACTTTACAAGATGAGAAAGAAAGAACTCTTCCTTTCAGTTACCCATCATTGTTTCTGTTCAGAATATATCAGGAGAATGTAATTCCTGGCTGAAGAAAGATAGAAGGCTCTTCCAGATCCAGCATCCATGCAGCTAAATCTCAAGTCGCCATCCCTGCTAACCTCTTTTCGACCCTCCCTCATTCTCTGCTTCTCCTCCTCCTTCCAAGTTGGCTGCACAGTCCATGCCTAGCACCCAGCTACATGTTAAGAATAGAATGGAGAGAAGCAGAGACGATTCCTGCCCTTGTAGGAGAGGCGTCATTGAAAAGGTGCCGTGTGAGCCCGCATTTAAAGGATGCGAACAAGAAAATGGGAAGGCAGGTCCTTCAGGGAAAGGGAGTGAGATCCAAGGAAGAGTGGAAATATCAACTTTAGAATTTAACTCACACTTGTTAAAGTGCCAAGGATAGTAATAGTCATTACAAAAGAATAGCACTAGGTACAATCTTATTAAATAGTAGAGAGGAAAAAAGATGAAATAAAGACAATTTGATCAAGCCACTAAAAGGCTTGAAAGAGAAAGAAGACAAACAGAAAGAAAAAGATCACAGAGAAGAACTAGTAGAAATTGGTAACCATACAAAATTGCATTGTAGCAGGAAGCAGAGTAAAACAATGGGAAAAAATGCATGAGGCAAATATCCGTCAAAATAAAGGCAGTTTACAAACACTAATGTCAGAAAAACATATTCTAAGATGAAAATCTTTTTCAATAAAAACATTCACCACAGAAAAAGATTCAGTTCATTAGGAAATACAAACATGTATGCAACTAACAAAATAGTTTCAGAATACAAAAGGTAAAAATCTACAGGATAATTAGAAAAGTTAACAAATCCACAACCTTTGATGAAGCACATTCCTGTCACTTGATAAATCTCTAAGGGGAAAAATAGTCAGAATTTAGATATCCTAAGAAAAACAATTAGCAAGGTTATTCTCATGGAAATATTGAATGCCCAGGCAAGATTTACAAAAATTAAGCAAGTCTGGGGCCACAAAGCAAGCCTCAGTGAATTTTGAATAATCAGCATCATGGGATTAGGTTATAAATTAATAATTTAAAAAATAATTTTGAAAACTTCACAGTTGTCCATCGTAAGCCACATACCAAGTAACAGATGGAACAAAGAAGTTGTAATGGAAACCAGGAAAATTCATATGTTGTGTAAAATACAACATTTAAAACTTAGGTGATGTAGCTAAAGTAGTATTTACAGAGAAATTTAGCCTTGAGTACTTAGGAAAGAAGGACTGAAATCAACAAGCGAAATGCCCAACTCAAAAGTCAGGAGCAAAGCAAAGGGTCATAATGTAGTAAGGATCACATATTATGGAATTATCTATAAAGCTGCAATAGAATCAACTGCTGAAAAAAATAACAAAGGATAAAATAGACAAATGCCTTAGAAGATATATAATTCACTAGAAAAATTTAGCTTAGGGGCGCCTAGATGACTCAGGGAGTTAAAGCCTCTGCCTTCAGCTTAGGTCGTAACCCCAGGGTCCTGGGAAGGAGCCCCGCATCGGGCTCTCTGCTCAGCAGGAGCCTACTTCCCCCTCTGTCTCTGCCTGCCTCTCTGCCTAATTGTGATCTCTCTCTCTGTTAAATAAATAAAATCTTTAAAAAAAAAAATTAGCCTAGGAAAATAAAGAAATGAAAATCCAAACACATTTATAACCGTTAAATTGAATCAGTAAATACTTACCAAGTGATCATTTTCCTGGAAGTCTTCACTAAACTTTCAAGGCACAATTAATCCCTATTTTATAATTTATTCCAGTGAATAGAAAAATTATAAGGCACAGCCCTCACACTTCAAGGATGTTTTATCATTAGAAAATATACTAATACAAACCACCTCATCAACAGAATTAGAAAGAAAAACCATATGATCATTTCAATAGCTACTTAATATACTTTGATAAAATTCAACATGAGTTTATCATTAAAAAAAATTCTTGGCTATTAGACTCATAATAGAAGGGAGCTTATCTAATTAGACTATCTTTCAAAGCAAAATCCACAAAAAAAAAAAATTGACATTTAAGCCTAAGAAATTGGAGACATTCAGTTGAAAGAGATCAAGATAAGTTAAGTACACAACTACTCTTCCATTAGACACTGAAACAATGGTTGAAAAGGAAGAAATAAACTGAACTCCAAGAAATGTTCATGGTCTCCAGTAAAGCCACTTAAGAACATTTCCAGATAGGGGCATCCATATGGTACAATTGGGTAAGCGTCCAACTCTTGACTTGGGCTCAGGTCTGGATCTCAGGGTGCTGTGCTCAACAAGGCGTCTGCTTGAGAGACTTGACCTCTCCCTCTCTCTACTCCACCTCCCCCCATGAACACATGTGCTCTCTCTAAAAAAAAAAGAAAATCCCTTAAAAAAAAGAACATCTATGGATAAATAATTAAAATACAGAGTAAGTTCTGGAAGTTTGCTACATAGAAACTCAGTATATAAATCAGTTCTGTTCCCATAAACCCTCAGGAAATATGAGATAATATAATTTAGAAAAAATAACATAGTAACAAAAAAATTGATGTTACCTAAGTAATTTTGGCAAAAGGTATGTTGGGCCTCTGTGGAAAATTTATAAAACTAAATCAAGAGATCCTAAGGAATGTCCAAATAAATTGATGCTATCCCACATTTGTGTGTGGAATGATTTAGTGTATAATTTCTTGAATATGAAATATTCAGAAATATCCACACTCCCCAAATTCATCCATAAATACAATGGAGATCCCATCAAAATCTCAGCTGACTAAATGGACCTGAAGTAGAGCCTAAAAGTGATAAACAGAGCAAAAGGAAATGTCTAAGGGCGATTCAGGAATTTCTGCAGAAAATGAGTAAGGTACTTTGAAATCCTTATTGTTCATAAAGCTACAGAGATTAAGACACTGAGATATTGGCACAGGGACAAAATGAACAATGTAACAGAGGGCCCATAAACAGACCCACATATATGCCATCTTTGATGTGTGACAAAGGGGCTCACTAGGGAGAGGTGCAACTCAATAAATGACTGTAAGACAGTCGAGAACCTTGATGTAAAAACACTAACTTAGATACCTCCCTCAAGCCATTTATAGAAATAACTCCAAAACAGATTAAAGCCAAAGTGAGAAACAAAACATTAAAATATTTAAGAAAACATATAAGAAGTTATCTTTATGACCTCTGGGTAGGGAAGCAGCTCTCAAAATAAGATACAAAGACTAGCCATAAAGAAAAAGGAAAAAAATCAATACAGTAAGCAACATTAAAGTTTAGACCTTCCATATGATGAAATACAACCTAAGAAGCAAGCCGTAGCTGGGAGAAACTTTAGGGCATACAAATGACAAAAGATGGTAGACAGAATAGGTTTTCAGACTCCTACCAATGCACCGGAGAAGGAGGAAACGAGAATACTGGCCAAATGAAACGGGAAACCCAGGGGCCGATAAAGAGAAGAATAGAATGCAGCTCCCAGATATTGTAAGAAACGTAATTAAAACAAAGTGGCACCATGTCATATCGATCAGATTGGCAATAGTGAAAAAGTCTGGCAGTACCAACTGTTATCACATACTGGCAAGAGAAACTGTAGAGGTGCAAATTGGTACCATCCCTTGGGAAGGCATCCTGGGCACCCTTGTAAAGTTGAAAATCTACATTCCATACAGCCTCACTGGCAATGGAAAAAATAAAAAATATGAAGCAAATATGGAGAACTGTTAAGACTGGATAGAGCTGGTTTGGTGAGTTCCATCGGATTATCAGCCTTTTCTGTAAGCTCAAGAGATTTCATAATTCAGTGAAGAAGGCTGATGGGAAGTAAGGCAGTACAGACGGTGGGCGAAAGCAGCTCATTAGGGCAGTTTTGTCCTGAAGAGGAACAAAGAAACTGGGAGCAGCTGGAGGGACATGAGCACAGAGGGCTATTTTTTAAAGTGGGTCATTTGAGGCATATTTATACATTGACAGAAATAACTTCGTGGACAGAGAAATTGACCACGTACTAGAGAAACAAGATAATTGCAGGCACACAGGCCTTGGAGAGAGACAAGGCAGTAGAACTGGGGTTTGGAGAGAGCAGGGGTTGTCTTCGCATTGTCATGGGAGAGAGGACCAGGTGGGAAGAGAAGTTGTGTTGGTGCAGATGAAGGCCGGGCCCCTTGCATCTTTTGTTTTCTGATCAACATATGAGGTTGGGTTCGAAATGAGGAGTAGGGAGAGGGCATTAACGTTAGGGAAGAGAAGAGAAGCTGTGAAATCAACATTTTGGGAATCAAGAAAATGAACTTACAGGAATCTCCACGCTGCATCGAATGCCCAGCTGAGGCTTGTGGTTCTCATCTTAAAATGAACTCCACCATATGACATGGGATTTTCTCCAGCCAAGTTCAGCCGCTCAGGCCCCGGGGCAGAGAAGGCTGATGATACTGGGTCCCACCGGGAGATGGTTCCCAGGCAACAGAAAAAGAAAGAAGCCGGAAAGCTAAGGATATTAGCAAGGCAGTTGACTATAAGGGTGGTCATACGACATAAGCTATCTAAGAGGCCTTGGGGACAAAAGCAAAGATGGCGTCAGTGGAGCAAGGTGAAGCCAAGGGATCGTTGCACTGGGAGCCTGGGGAAGGTAAACCAGGACAAGCTGGCACGGGGCAGGGTAGGTTAAGCAGGTGCAGTGGTCCAAGCTGTGCCCATGACAGTGGAACCTGAGTTGGAGACGTTAATGGCCATAGCTGGCAGGAAAGACAGATGGGTCATGGAAGAAAGCCAGACTCTTCCATGTGTGATGAGTGTTGATGGTGATGTCCCCAAGAGGAATCTTGAGTGAATGAAGCCGTGTGACACAGGAAGGGGAGGAGCCAGCAGCCATTTAAAAAAAAAAAAAAAAAAAAAGTTCACTGCTTTGTTAATCGTACAGCTTGAAAATGTGGTCCGGGGAAAATGGGCCTCTATGAAGCAACTCACAAAATAATAAGCTGAGAATCCAGAGGTATGGGACTCTCAACTCCGTACTCTCGCCTGTACGGATCGTCCCATACAAGTTTCAACACAGTAAACTTGAGTAACTGAGCAATGGAATTTGATGCTAATCTTCCAGGACCTCCTCTGGACGGAGCTGGTCATCGTGACTCTTAACCAACGTGACTTAATCAGGAATATCTGTGGTTTGGTATGTTGCGGGTTTTTTTTTTTTTTTTTTTTTTTTTTTTTTTAAGATACACAAGCCCAAGCTGACCCTACACCCAGTGATCAGTCTCTAGGGGATGTGTGCAGGCCTGTGGTTTTTTGTAAAAAGCTCCCAAGATGAGGCCGATACCCAGGTACTTAACAAACATTAGCCTCAGCTTATTGTCAGTACAAAAGACTCACCGGTCTTCAAAGCATGAACAGTCCTGACAGTCCCAAGAAAGAAAGGATCTAAGAAAACAAAGACTTCAGTGCCCAGTTGTGGTTTTCTGTCCATCTCTGTGGTTCTTGCTCTTAGCATTCTACACTGCAACTTATTCCAACTAAACCATAGGTCATGATCCCAGAGTCCTGGGATCGAGCCCCGCATCGGGCTCTCTGCTTGGCGGGGTGCCTGCTTCCCCCTCTCTCTCTGCCTGCCTCACGGCCTACTTGTGATCTCTGTCTGTCAAATAAATAAATAAAATCTTAAAAACAAATAACAAGTGTGCTTTCTTGTTCAGAATCTTCTGTTCTCACAGAACATTCCTTTTTTTTTTTTTAAGAATATTCTTAATATTTGCTTGCCTTGCTTAAGATTCACTAAAATATCAACTTTCGTCAATGGATTTCTAAAAAATGTTTTGCTGATATGTAATATCTTCTGTACAATGTTGTCAAGTCTGTTACTTTAGAGACTGCTCGTCTTCTGGGATCTCTCTTCTGTCTGTCTGTCTGTCTCTCTTTCATACACACACATACACACACACACACACACACACACACACAACTTTTCTCTTCTGCAAAGATCAGATTTCCCAGCTTTGTGCATAAATGGAAGAGAAGAAACTAAGAAAAGATTTTCCCCACTGCGCAGCACCAAAACCATTCTGACCGCTGTTTACTTCCCTTCTACCCTAACTTCCCAGCTCAACCAGCACAGACACGATTATTTCATTACAGCACTATGAGAGCTACAATATGTGTTTCACCTTTCCCTACCCCCAGGAGATGATGTCATGCCCATTCACCCCAGGAAAACATGTCGGGCTCTTGGGCAAGTAAGGAAATGGTATGTAGATACCTTGTTCCTAAAAAATGGTGCCACGCCTTCCAACTTCCACCAAGTGAAGTAATGGTACACTGAGCGGGCCGGGCTGGCCTCTGCTTCACTCCCTAGAGCCTTGTGCCGCCCATGGCCCATGATTCATGCAAATGTGGGAACTGCATTTGCAGTTTGTGACTGAAGTCACAAACCTCAGCGGCTCAGGCCACCTCAGTGAAGTGTCTCGCAACCTTTCATTCATGTCATGGCAGAGGCATAGATGGGACGCAGGGGGCACCGCTGGGGCCATCAGAGGCCAGATCCCCCCCACTTCCACTACCAGACCAGGAACCGAGAACTCTGCCTGTCGAGGCCTGGTAGTAAATATTTAGGCTCTGTGTAAATATACGGTCTCTGTTGTAATTCAGATTCATAAGGTAATGGTGTTTCAATAACATCGTGTTACAAAAGCATGAGTGGAGGAACATTGCCCCCTACCTCCTGGGGGGCGGTTGCTGGGATCTGCCGCAGTCCAGTGGTCACTTGAATTTGAGCATGCCTCTAAATCATCGGGAGACCTTGTTCAAATCAAGCTGGGGCCCAAGAACCTCCCGAGTTTTGGATTCAGTAGGTCTTGGGCGAGGCCCAAGACTTGACAGCTTCAGACGGCCTCCAGGTGACACTGATGCCGCCGGCTGGGGGACCACACTCTGAGAACCGTTACCCAGAGGAGTGTTAAAACACACAGCCCAACCGTTACCTTCTGAAAACAGATTAGAATTAATACACAGTCTTGCCATTGCTATGACTCCGTTGCTGTCATTTTCTTCTCCTTGCAGACTTTATTCAGGAATGTGGTTTTCTGGAAAGTTCGCTCCCCAGACCGGGACCGGGTTTTTCTCCTGGTATTTGCAGTGCTTGGCAAAGTGGCTTATGTTCCCAGGTGCTCAGAATATTTGCTTGCAGAATGAAAATAAAATGAATGACTGTACTTCTGCGTTAGACAATTTCCAACAATTTTAAAATGTGATAGTAAGGATTTGGGTAAATGGCTCTGACTCAGAGAATGACATTACCTAGGGTGGGAAAATCATTTGTATTGAACAAGCAGCTCATGTTTTCCAGTTCACACATTTAGGGAAAATCTACATTTTGAAGACAGTCCTGAGTTTTCTCCAAGTCACGTTAGATGTAGCCGGCCCTGAGTTACGATTCTCCATAAGAAGAAGCCCTTGTGTGACGAGATGGTGTTCCTTAGACATTGGGGACCAAGGGACAGGTCTCACAGAAGGCTGTGCCAACGTAGGCAGTAAAGGACCTTATAGTTAAAAGAGTGGGATCAGGCTGACTGGACATGTCCAGAAATAACTTGAGCAAAGGATGCCTGCCCAGATTGATTACCCCTCTGGGTAAATAGCCAGGTGTCAGGCAAAGGCCAAGCGACTTAGGAATCTCAGGGCTCCGGCTGAACCACAAAGGCATCAGAGCCCTGTAGTCCCCTTTTTTAGAAAAATGGGTGGGAAATTAAAATGTCCTCCAAACTATTTGTGAAAAAAGAGAACCCCATTTCGTTTCAAAGCATGACTTTCCTTCCCCCACCCCGCACTGCCCCCCCTCAACAAGCCACAGTGTGAAAAGATTGCTTGTTGTATGTGCTACACAGACATCAGGGCTATCCTGCGTCCAAACGTTCATTCGAACTGACAAAACACTCTCGGCACTTTAATTTTATTTCATAACGAAAAGGCAAACTGAACTTCTAAGCATTTTTATTCTAAATTTAATGGCTCACACTCCCGAGGTCGGCAAGCAGATGGAGTTGAAGACGAGAATGTATAATTGCAGATTATGAAACTGCAAAATTAATATTACTTTGTTAACAGCAAGATAAGATTTGAGAGCCAGGAAGGATTTTCAAGATCCTTGATCTTAAACCTCATCACACAGATGAAGACAGGGAGGCCGGAGTCATGATTGTCCTTCCTGACGTGCAAAGCCAGCGGGGGGCGGAGCTGCAGTGATGCCCCCTCCTGGCGGTAGGCCGGCCTGCCGCTCCTGGGCCCATGCTCCCCGTTAATTCCTTTACAAGAAAGGGGCTCTAGGGGGACCTGGGTGGCTCTGTCAGTGAAGGGTCTGCCTCCCGCTCTGGTCATGATCCTGGGGTCCTGGGATCGAGCCCTTGGTCGGGCTCCCCGCTCAGTGGGGAGTCTGCTTCTCCTCTGCCACTCCCCCTGCTGTGTTCCCTCTCTTGCTGTCTCTCTCTCTCTCTCTCTCGTCAAATAAAGAAAATTAAAAAAAAAAAAGGGCGGGGGGAAGGGGCTTTAACTTGTCCTTTGCTGCTGCACCTTCCATTGTGCACATATGGGGGGAGAAGGCGTAGAGAGAGCGTGCACAGGTCTGCGATGCTGCCTGGCTATTGTTTGCATTTAGTCCACCATTTTGAGATATCTCATAATTTACTTCGATCTGGGAACAAAGCATCAAACAAAATCCCAAACAGCATTAAATCAAGAATCCCTCAGCCTCACCACGTGGAGTGGGAATGAGGACTGGGCTGAGTATGACAAACACCCAAAACCACGGGAGCTGAAAAGCTGGAGGCTTCCAGGTGACAGGGAAAGCCAACACAACACCCCACACGCACCTCACCTCGGGGGCCGGGTTCCTTCTCTCCATGGCTCTGCCGTTCTAGGAGGGCTTCCTGCATCTTCACGGTCCAGCATGGTTGATGATCACCCCAGAAATTCTAGCCAGGAGGGAAGGGAGGGGAGAAAGGAGGAGGGGAGTGCACGTGGCCATTCCCACGTGGCCATTCCCACGTGGCCATGCCTCGGACCTGGCACACAGGTTTCCTCGGTCGGAGGGTCAGATCCGTGGATCCCATGGTCCACGTCAGATCTGGGTCCCGTGGTCAGACGCCTTCGTTGGCCCCACGGGCCATCTTCAGATGTAAAGAGCATGTCCATCCACTGGTACCCGAGGCCGGCAATCCCGAAGCCTCACATCGTGAGCTCATGCTAGCAGCCCGCGAGGCAGAGTTCCCTGACTCTGTTCTCCACAGGCCCGATCCCCTCAGACTCGCTGTAAACTAAAAAGTAAGTTGTCTGCCCACCTGTCCCACCCAATATTTAATGGCGGAGCAGGGGCAGAAGGCTTCAGTGAAGAAATGTCTCCCAGCGGAGGACAAACGGCAGAGTCACCAGCTCTTAACTGGCTTATAAATGCTTCAGAAGAGCCTCTGCCCGGGGCGGAGTCCGTTCCTTGGTCGCTCTATCTGGCAGGCCTGGTAGACCTCCCCGGAAGGACATCCTCATCCAGTGTCTTCCATGGCCGCCTGGTTCGTCTGCTGAGAGCATCTTGCTGGGTCCCAAGCTGGACCCGAAGGCTGAGGGATGCACAGCTTTCAGCAGGGTGGCCGTGGGTCACCAATCACACCCTTCTGCAGGCTTGCCCGTGGCTTCTTTGGCAACACAGCTTCCTCAGAAACTTAGCAGCGACCGCCACTAAAGCCTTAAAACTCAGCATTTTTATGTCTCTACCTCCGAGCTCCGCCAAAATTCTTTTCAAGTTAATGGGGACTATCTTGAGCCTGCCCGGAACAATAGTCTTGATGGGAAGGAAATTTCCTTCTTCTGATGTCTCATTGTCTGACAAGAGAATTCTCCTCAGAGGAACGTGAGAACAATTCCTGATTCTTTGGTCCTTCCCCTGCAGTCTCACTCTGCTGCCTCCTGTCACCATTTCAGTTTGGGGTCCAGTCTGGCTTTATCAGTCTTACAAAGTCGCAAGGGAACACTTATTCAACTCAGGCAGCTTGCTGGAAGTGAGTCTGTTCCTCAAGAAAGCATGTCTCTTGGTGGAGCTGTGTTCCTTCCATTTTCGCTCAACGTCTGGCTGGCGTCAGTTTTAACTTACCTCTTGTGTGTCAAGGAGCAGCCAGGATGCACCAATATTCTGAGTTTCCTGACCCTTTCCTTGAACGTTGGTGATAGTTCAGTGTTCTGCCTCCCAACATATTCTAGGTGATCATGTCCCTGAATGCTTTGTTGGCACGAAGCAAGGACCGCCAGCTTCCCAGCAGCCAAGATCTGAGTCTTGGCCACCCACCATCAAAATGTTTCCTCTAAGCCAAGGACATCCATTTTAGGCTTTAACCAAGGCAATGTTGTACCTCCAGGTATTGAATTCTGTTCTACGAATTTCGGTGTGGGAGAGAGCACACCCCGAGTGTTGTTGGTGTAAGCATAGAAGTTTCATTCTTTCTGACAAGATCTCTGAACTGTGATCTCTGCTCCACTGAGGTCACCAGCCACTCAAGCTCCTTCTTCTCCTTGCTCTGCCATGCCCTGGTGATTGTCTTGCCTTCGTGGCCCAAGGCAAGACCATATCCACCAGTCATCTCCACCAGTAAGGTGGCAGAAGGAGGGAAGGACACATCCTTGCTTGTTAAGCATAACTGGGAGATTTCACTCAATCCCATTATTCAGAATTTAATCTTGAGAATAAATTTACTCTTCAGTATGGCTTGGTGCCCAGACAGAATTCTGGGTTTTTATTGCTATGGAAGGAGGAGAAGTCAATATTGTGGAAAACAAGCAGCCTTTGCCACACACCATGGAATCTGTTTAAGGTGAAGCATAAACATCTAGAAAATAACCTATAATTAGTTCATAGATATAATTGCAGGGTGACTCTACTGTCTTCCTCTAAATCTCCCCTCTCTAAAGCATTCCTGGTATTGCCAAGAAGGAGATTATGAGAAATTCCTTATCCAAAACTTCAGGACGACCTAAATCCTTTAGTATCATTTGAGTTTCCCTTCACTCCCAAACAAGGGGCATCTACTCTTTGTATACTTGAAAAGTGACCGAGTGATGAAATCTTTAGGTAAGTGTTCAAAGTTCATCTTCTGGATACATCTGGTTGACCTCCTTATTTTTGTTTTTAGTGAACGTGGTTCTCATTGTTAGAATCCACATGGTCTTTTAATCAAAATATCAAACTTGTTTTCTGTTTTCTTCCGTGGCTTCAGTCCCTGGACTATGTTAATTTTATTATCAGTGCCCTATTATTCCAGGGTCTAAATCTACAGTTTGTGTGTTTTGCTGGCTCAGGCACATGGCAGATTCTTCTTACGATTCTTATGTTTAGATTGTGAGTTTGTGCTCAGTGGGGCTTTATCAGTGAAAATCCCGAGTGTCCTGGATTAAACTATGTCCCTTGGAGAGAGCAATGGGCATCCTCAGATTGATACCAGACTGGGACTCCTTTGTTGTTGTCAAGTTCTTCCTTTGGGATCCCAATTAGAGTGACCTCAAGAAGAATCTTCATGGGCGCCTGGGTGACTCAGTGGGTTAAAGCCTCTGCCTTCGGCTCAGGTCATGATCTCAGGGTCCTGGGATCAAACCCCACATCGGGCTCTTTGCTCAGCAGGGAGCCTGCTTCCCCCCTCCTTTCTCTCCACCTGCCTCTCTGCCTGCTTGTGATCTCTATCTGTCAAATGAATAAATAAAATCTTTAAAAAAAAAAAAAGGAAGAAGAATCTTCATGAAAGAAATCTCATGGTCAGAATGGTTAAGGAGGGGAAGAGTTTCTCCCACCATGAACCCAGGAGGAGACAACTTTGTTATCTCTTCTCTGGTCAGTGAATGTTCACATATCCTGTCACTGAGGATGTGGCCAGTCGATAGGGCTGGCTCTTGGGATTGGGTGGAGGGGCAATTTTGTCTCATCATCTTACATGACCCAACATCTTATTTTCTGCGACCATTAAAATCTGAGCCCCTTGATCAGTGGTACCCAAGATAAGTATGCCCCCCAGTTATATAATGCAACCAAGTGAGAATCTATTCTCTTTATTTTTAGTGCTTAGGAGTCTCCGCACTTTCTTGAGAGCTCAGCTGTGTATTTTATTTTATTTTATCTTATTTTATCTTATTTAAATTCAACCAGCCAACGTACGGTACATCATTAGTTTCAGAGGTAGAGTTCCGGAATTCATCAGCTGCGTATAACACCAGGTGCTCACCCCAACACGTGCCCCGCTTAATGCCCGTCACCCAGTTACCCAAACCCCCTCACCCGCCACCACCATCCCTCCAGCAAACCTCAATTTGTTTCCTAGAGTTAAGAGTCTCCCATGTTTTTGTCCTCCCTTTCTGATTTCTTCCCATTCAGTTTTCCCTCCCTTCCCATATGACTTCTGTGCTGTTTCCTATATTCTACATATGAGTGAGCCTTATTTTTATCCAGCCTTTTCAGGCATTCTGTAGTGGAACGAGCTGTAGACTACATACTAGTCTACGTAAAGAGAAGTCAAGTCCTTATTTCATTCATGTAGAAGCAAACTAAGCTACATACTCTAATCTAATAAGTTGTAATGGAAGGAACAGACTAAAAAGAAAATATTTGCAACATTTGTAATGGACAAAGACTTAGTATGTTTGTACATCCAGGGACATTTGCTTATTTTAGCTGGCTCCCAGGTCCCTAGGTAAAGACAGTGGCTTCATGCACACCCACATCCCTGGTTAACCACCTCATCTCTGAAGCCTAGCCAATTCTTGCACCCTAAGGATGGGCATCCACAGAGTTTACGGGATTGGCACTACTGTTTTCCTACCTGCAAGAAGACAGTTTCTCTGTTACCTCCCAAGAGTATTCATACCTGATTACTCAGGTGGTGGGACTATGACTTTCCGATATGACGTCCCAAAGATGGTAGACTTTCCAATATGATCTCCTGATGATGGTAGACATGGACAAGTGGGAGCCAGAGCAAGATGAACAGAGGAAGTCAGAGAGCAGACGTGATGACAGCTCACTAATTAGGAGGGTTTGTGGGTCTCCCAGAAGCAACTGGGATCAGATTCTTTGTAGTGAGCTAATTCCTGGCAATCAGGCTAGGGATGACTGAGTTCCCATCATTGATGGATTGGATCCCAAGAGCTAAGGCGGCTTTATACTTTCAAGCCATGGGTGATCTGGGGGATGCTAAAGATACAGAGTCCTTAAGAAAAAGAAAATCCCAAATAACAGATGAATAAATAATAATTCATAAGAGGAACAATAAAACAGTTATCAATCATAAAAATTAATTTTCCTACAAAATTAAAAAATAAAGTAACCACGAGATGTTGTTTTCATCCTACCAAATTAACAAAGACGATCAAATGTAGAGTTTGCCCTTTTATTTGTCTGACTGATGGGAATGCACATTTGTGTAAATTTTATGAAGGCAAATACTTAGAAAAGAGCTTTTAAAGTGGATATACCGTTTCATTCTAAATTAACTTAAAGAAATAATAAGAGAGACTTATAAAATTTGGGGACAGAGAATGCCACTGTGGCACTCTTTCTCACAGTAAAGAAATCTGAAAAACGGGAATATTTCACGATAGAAGAATAATCAAATGAGTTTTATTGCATCCGTTACAAGGCTAGGATGGAGTCGCCTGGATCTCACTTTCTTCTCAAAGCCTCTTTCAAGGCCTAGAAAACTGTTTATAACATTCTTGCAAAAATTGTTTATGACACAATTATGGTGCGGGTGAAAAACACAGATTGCGGAAGACAGTATATAAAGTAGCACAGTCTGAATTGTGTATACTTATACCAATCTGCATGAAAACAACTGGAAATATGTACACAGGTGAGTGATTGTCACTTTCTCCGAGGTGAATTTCTCTATGTTTTAAATTTGCCACAGTCACGTAGGTTATCTGTATGTTCATTGTACAGGACAATGAAAGTGGTCATTTCGATTATATGGTCTCGATCAGCTGGGTGTCTGTGGCTCTAGAGTTTTATCCCCATTTTCCCTGATGCACACACCTGGAGAGTCATTCCAGGGGAGGGCGGCCATCACCCAAGAAGGTCCTTGGAGACCCTGCTGGCTCTGGGTTTGGAGGAGGAACCCCACTCCTGGTTGGGGCGTCCCCCAAGTCCTTCTCATTCTTGTTTTGTTGGTTTTGCTTTTCTTGTCCTTTGCTTGGAAGAGTCTCTCAGAGTCGTTCTGCTAGTTAGCTATTCTATCCCCCCTCATGCTGAGTTTCCTGTAGATACCAGGTGGAACCACATGAAAGTGCCAATGTGTAGGTTTTTCACATCCGCAGAAAGCGATTTCCACTGGTCTCACCCACCTCAGTTTCATCTGTTCCTCATTTAGTGGAAAAAATCTTTTTCTGGACTGATTAGAAATTCTAGTTAACTGGCTGCCCCATGCGGGCAATGGTGCTGGGCAGAGCTACACAGGCTCCGAGGAGTGCTTTCACATGAGCACAGATTGGTTGAACTTTATTTAATTTTTTTAAGTTTATTTATTTATTTTTTAGTAATCTCCACACCCAACATGGGGCTCAAACGCATGACCTCGAGATCAAGAGGTGCATGCTCTTTTGACTGAGCCAGCCAGGCACCCCGTAAATGTTTTTTGTTTTTTGTCTCTCTCTCTCTTTCTTTCTTTCTTTTTTTTTTAGAGAGAGGGAGGAGAAGGAGGGGCAGGGAGAGAGCAAGTATCTGAAGCAGACTCTATGCCCAGCGGGGAGCCGGATGTGGGGCTGATCTCACAACCCCAAGATCATGACCTGAGCTGAAATCAAGAGTCAGAAGCTTAACCTACTGAATCAGCCAGGCAGGCCACCGCTTACATGTTTTAGAATAATACTTTCCCACTCACTAGACCATCAATTTAGAAGGTCCTGTTGGAGTTGAAATTAACATCGAAATAGGCTTCATATACATAAAAAGGAACAGTTTCCTCTGGTCTTTCATTTAGAACAATAAACCTAAAAAGGAAAAGAAAGAAAACTTTCACAATATTTTATACATTGATTAGATTTGCAAGGTATTCTGTTTTTGTTGTTGTTGTTGTTGTTGTTTGTTTGTTTTTTAAAGATTTTATTTATTTCACAGACAGAGATCACAATTAGGCAGAGAAGCAGGCAGAGAGAGAGCAAGGGAAGCAGGTTCCCTGCTGAGCAGAGAGCCCATCCCGGGGCTTGATCCCAGGACACCGGGATCATGATCTGAGCCTAAGGCAGAGGCTTTAACCCTCTGAGCCACCCAGGCACTCCGGATTTGCAAGGTATTTTGAAACAAATTTTAATTCAAACGTTAAAAGCTGCCGATGACTGGCAATAACATAAAAACAGAAAATCCAATTTTAAAATACGTATTTCATGTTGGCGTAGAAGAAATACGCATCTCAAATCATTCCTGGAGTTTGCAAAGTGGAAAAAAAAAAAAAAAGTAAAATGTGGTCTAGAAACAAAAGCAAAAACATGTTAGCAGTTCCTGGGCAATGATTAGCAAATGGGTCAAGAAAGAACTACCCAATATAATCTCCATCCTTTTTATCATGTCCTACTGCCTTTAATCTTGGTTAAGACATGAGATCCTGCTGGCACAAAGCGATGATACAAAGTATTCCTCTTGCTGGCAGCTGGGATAAGCAAGCCTGAAATTCACAAGGGGAGTTGGGAGTCTTCAGTTCAAAGATGATTGGGGACAGGATGAGAACAGGGTTGGGGAAGAGCAGAGGGCAGAGTGAGTCCTGGAGCTCAGAATTCTGGGGAGGAGGGGGGAGGAGAGGAGTGGAGGGTGACAGGTGGGGGACCAGCAATGGAGGAAGGGGTGTCCAGTCAGACAGGAGAAAGAACCACTGAGATCGCTTAGCACGCTGGAAGCTTGGAGAAGGAAGCAGGTTCAGGAAGGGACAGAAATCAACTCCACTGATGCTACCAAGAAGTTAGCTAAATGAGCGTCGCCTGCTGGGTTTGACCTTGTGTGTTGCTGGGAGCGGCTGTTGGGAGTGGAGGGGCAAGAGTCTGAGAGGAGGCAAGAGAAGTGGAGGAGTGTCGAGTATTTTTTGAAGTTTTCCAGCAAAAGGTCATGATCATGGCTGGAATCCTAACGTTTGCAGATGAAATGAACAGTACAAACAGGCCTACTTGCCTAAATATTTAAAATATAAATGCAACTAACAAGCTGTTAAGGAAAAGATGTTCCATTCTCCTATCTTGGAAAAAAACAAACAAACACGTATTTTTTTTAAAGATTTTTATTTATTTATTTGATAGACAGAGAGATCACAAGTAGGCAGAGAGGCAGGCAGAGAGAGAGGGGGAAGCAGGCACCCTGCTGAGCAGAGAGCCCGATGTGGGGCTCGATCCCAGGACCCTGAGATCATGACCTGAGCTGAAGGCAGAGGCTTAAACCACTGAGCCACCCAGGCGCCCCCAAACACATATTTTTGATGCAAGATGTTACCATCAGAAAAAAACCAAAGTAAAGCATATCAGGGAATCTCTCTGAAGATTTTCCTACAGGCATGTGAACCAGCAATTTTCTCAGAATGTATCTCAGAAGTTATCATTACAATTATCTCCAAAGTAAAAAGGCAATACATTTGTTAACAACCCAGAAGGCCAGGTTTGAATTTGATATTAGAACTCCTCCAACCTCTACTTCAGATCTAGGAGAAAGGGCGAACTATATACATTTGCCATGGCGACCCATGGCAATTGAAAATATGGGGCCCCGTGTTCAAAAACAATTAAGAATTTCAAGATGTTGACAGCAGAGCATTCACTGAAGTGTGAGGCAGTCTGAGGGTGTCCCCTATGAATGGAGGTTACCCAGCCCATTTGAGCAGGGGTCCAGTCTCACTATACCTCCTCCTGGTCCCACGATCCCACCCACGTGTGGAGCAGAATGGGGGGATCTGAGGTAGTGGGCTTGGAAGCTGTCAGTAAACATGAAAAATGGACCCAGAATCTTTATTCCACATTCTCACCTCCTTCAAGCCTAATAGGTCTATGTAAATTTTACAGTCTCTCCCCCTACGTCTAGTTCCCCTTCCTGTGCTCTATCTGATCCCCTTCAGCCCCAAGGCACCTATCTCCATATAACAAACTATATATTTACTTTTATTAGTAAATAATACTTTCACTAGAAAGTAAGCTCCCATAAGGACAGGAGTTGTTTTTTTTTTTTTTTTTTCTGTTTGGTCCTGAAAACAGTGCCTAGTCCGTATTTAGTGCTCAGTAATATTTGGTTTTGGGGACAGATAAAGTAGGACCTCATGAATCGACTTTGATATGAAGTCTCCTGGAAAAAGTCCCCAATGGCAGAATATCTCATCTCTTCTTGAGTGTGAGCCTTCAATTCCACCAGAGGAATGTGGCTCCTTCCTCTCTCCGAGTTCCCTTTAAAATGCAAACACTGCAAGCGCTGAACATTATTTAACACTAAAGTTACATCAGCATTTTCCTGCTTTGGGACCGAGATGGTGGAAAGACCCACGAAGCAAGCAATGGTGAAAATACCGCCTTGAAAGTAGAAAACTGAAAACAGCTGATGTTGGAGGGTGATAGCCGAATAATAGGCAAGTTTGAAAGCTGACTTCACAAAAGAAGCCATCAGACCCCACCGTCTGAACTCTTAAGTCAGGTAGATCCCATTCTGATTGTTGGAGAGCGATTATGTCTAAGAGGGTCTGCTCCAGGACCCTGAGATTCATGGACCATCTGGAGGGACCGCAGTGCTGTAGGGTGGGTGGTGGTGAAAAGAAGACTAGCATCAGGAGGAAAATGTGTGGGACCAGAATGGAGGAGCTAAGGCAAAAGGATTTCGGCTCCCTCCATTTTGACCTTGGACTTTCTAGTTGGGCTCTGCTTTCCAGCTGGTGCCTCAGCTCAGGGAGAAGACCCCGAGGGCACAGCACCCCTGATTGGCAAGGAGACTATCCCTCAAACAACAGGGACTGCCCAGAGTCAGCAAGATTCCACCCGTGATTGACTCCAAGATAATGATGGAATTGACCTTCCCTGCCGACATGCACGTACCCCGCCTCCTGCCCATCTTTGCCCCAGATAAACCCGCAGGGATGTTCCGCACGTGGGAGACAGTCTTTGAGATGCTAGTCCAATCGTCCAGGTGTTGGCCTCTCTGAAATAAATTTCTTTCTTGTTTCACCACTGCTTGTTTCTCTGCCTTTGGATTTTGAGGGCAGCTAGTGGCCAAACCTGATCTGTTTGGGACCCCAGAGACAGGTCCTCTTGCCCCTCTGCGCCCCGCGCTCCAACAGAAGAGAGGCCTCTGAGCAGATCTCTTCACATCCCCCAGGCTCCTGGGCACCTGGCCCAATCACCCGAGTCTGATCAGGAAGCATGGACTTTGGATCTGGCTTCAGGGTTTATGGATAAAATCCATCTCCTGGTTATTCGTCTTTCTTCTGGTGCCTACGTTTATGAAGCTTCAGAAATAGGAGAAAAGGCACATGAAGAGCACCTTTCCGGATACCCAGCTCCTGGGGTCTCTGGGACCTCGATGATCTCCCAGAGCAGGTTCTACCCACACTCTCTTGGAAGTGAACACACCGTGTGTCTTCATTTTTTTTTGAAATCTACATCAAATTTTTGTCTGACTGAAGGGTCTTCCCACCTCCGCCTGTCCTGAGAAGATAAAAGAATAGATAGCTGGGAAACGGAAAAGAGAAAATAATGTAAGTTCATCTGATCCAACTCTACACTTATCCAGCTCCAAATACAAGTCAATCATGGACTTGACCGTCCCGATTCTGGACCTTGGCATTCCCTCAACTGCGAGAAATGTCTCCGTCTTTCATCTTCAACTCTGGATTCCTTTCCTTCCCCTCTGGATGAGGGGCATAGCTGTATCTCATTCTTGATATAAAGTGGAAAGAGAGGCCCTGCTGGGAGGTACCGTTTCTACCTTTGAGACTGAAACATAGTAAAATGAAAACCAAAAATCATTAATCATTGCCTGGAAATGGTCACAAATCTTCCCCTTAGACATTTAAGACATTTACGGTTACATAATGAGACAGGGGTGCCTTGTGGGATAGGCCAGGCTTCCATATCGTCGGAACAGGGGCAAGAGAAGAGAAGCAGACCTTACCCAGCAGCGACTGGGGAAAGGTCCTGAAGTCAGACCAAGGAGTTGTAAATCATAGGGGTAACACTTGCTAAAGGACTCATCTGCATTTTGACAGCACTGGGAAGAGAAATAATAAAATTCCAATGTAGTGTAAATATAGTGACTCTTTAAAGTGTGAAGGAAACACAATAGCCTACCCCAGGGTGGGCAGATAGCAAATTTTGCCTGGGGTACTGAACAGTAGTACTTTCCTTTACAGATGAGGTTGATTACTGTGCCCTTTTCCTTTCTTTCTTTCTTTTTTTAAGGTTATTTATTTAAGACACAGAGAGAGAGAATGAGCAAGGGGGAGGGGCTGAAGCAGGCTCTCCCTGCTCTCCCTCGCAGGGAGCCCAATGCGGGGCTCGATCCCAGGACCCTGGGATCATGACCTGAGCCGAAGACAGATGCTTAACCCACTGAGCCACCCAGGCACTTCCCAAAGATAACTTCCGTTGTTTGTTGCTGTTGTTGCTGTTGTAGTTCATAGGTAGCCAGATCAAGGGGAGTCAGATGCAGAGCTGATGGAGAGATCACATGAAATCTTGGACTCAGAGTGAAGGGGACTTGGGGAGTATTTTCTTCTACAAGAGGATGACGTCTGTTTGGTGCCAAGGGGGTAATGAATACGGGTGACTGAGAGAATTGAGAGCGGAGACACTGCCAGCTATTGGCTCCTTCGCACCCAGAGTCCTCCCCCGCCTGACTGTGCGAGTTGTGGGACTGAGGCTACATCCGAGCAGAAGCTTTAAGGGCCACTGGATGTTTGCCTCAACTCCCTTATTTTCCTCCGGCCTGGACCACATTCTGTCCCAAGGGGAGGGGCCGCGCCTCCGGCTTTGGTCCTGGAATGAGGATACGAGAAGCTGACCCACCAATGACATTGACAACGAGCGAGAAATAAACCAGACACTTGCAGCAGCATAGAGTGAAAACTGATGGTGAGATTCTGTGATCGTCCAACTCTTTGTGTAGCTGATGATTCACATAAGGACGGCGAAGCCTGGGAAGCATCAGGTCAATATGGTCAGAGATTTACACAAATTAAAGTTTAAAAAACCAGAAAGATGAAAGGTTGGCGGCATGTGAACAGAACATCTGGATTACAGACCAAGATTTGGGCTGAGCTGCTGATGTTGCCTGCCTTCCCGATGTGTGACTGGAACCAGACGGTGTAAGGATTCCTGATGGCTTTGAATTCAGGGGTATCTGAGTCATTAGAACTCGCTTGCACGCTACGTAACTCGAATGTACGCTGCGTGTGATTTTTTCGGGGAGTGATCAAAACTAGCATCTTCAAAGGTGATGCAACCTTAGCAGTTTAGTTAGCTGAGTATCTGTCAGGTTAGAACGGAGGGTCTACGCATAACCGATTCAAGTGCTATTTGATTTCTGTCCTGTTTAGTACAAGTTAGTTTTCGAAAGAATTGAACAGACGGATTTTCTTTGTGCTGTTCTTCTCTTTTTGCCCCAAATAAAAATGTGAAGACTTCAACAGGTTCCTCCCTTCTTCTTCTTTTTTTTTTTTTAATCAGCAATAAAACGACCATATTCAAAGTCATTTGTATAAATTTCAGGGAGAGCTGCCGCCCTCCTGTGATCAGTGGACTCTAAACGGAAGTTTGATAAAGCCTGTCAGTGTGCTTGTTAGAGCATCAATAACCTTGGCCTTCGGGAAGGGAGGCTGGATGAAGACGGATGGGCGGTGGGTTCCAGCCAGTCAGGCTCTTCCACTGCCAATCGTAGATGCTGGTGCGCTCGCCCGCGGGAACGCCACACGGGGCAATGAACAGATGCCACAGCCGGAAGCTCAGCCCTCATCTCATTCAACACCATGGCTCCGACTGCGCGGCTAACTCTTAATCATTCTAGGAATGCGACATGCCGCTGCCTGGCACTTTTTCGGGGAGACATGATGGAATGACATTTTTCCAAATACTTCTTCATAATGTGATCGAATCCATAGCTTCCTTTTGCAAGTTTCAACATTTCTAATCGCAGGCGTTTGGAAAGTTACCATGTTTGAATGGAGTCCTGAGAGTAAATGGGCATATTTGAATTCCTGAAAGTCGATAGGAAAAATTTAAGCGCACAGATACCTTGTGTTTCCTTAAATAAAAACACTTTATATTCTCTTAAATAGAAAATATGCATGCATTAATTTACTTAACTGGATATACAGTTACCTACCATGCATTAATTTACTTAACTGGATATCCAGTTAAGTATATATATAGTCAATCTATACATTTGTTTTATTTGGCAATGCTAGCTGCTATAACGAATAAACCCAACATTTTGGTTGCTTAATATCCTGGAACTTTTTTTTCTTGTTCGTATAACAGTCCAATGCAGGATTCCTGGTCAGAAGGCAGTTTTTTCCTAACTTGTGATTCAAAGACCTTAACATCTTGCATCACGTGGGGCCACCATACCTGGTGCTATGATACCTCAAAGTATTCTTTTTTCTAACCAGCACAAGGGTAAGAGGACAGTAGAGAGGGCTCAGTTGCCTCAAAACATCCCAGCTAAGAAGTGACACACATCATTTCCACTCATACTTCACTGGAAAGAACTGGTTTATGGCCAGACCTAGGTATACAGTCGATACGAAAAATGGTCTAAGTTGGGGAACCATCTACAAAGAACATGTCCAAACTGTGGAAGACAGAGCACCATTTTGGGTTCATAGCTAGCTTTTACTGCTATCCTTGCTGGATAATAAGTTTCGGAAGTTTTTTTCTCATATATTTAAACACATTGGTCTTTTTATATCAATGTTAGGTCAGTTCTATTTCAAAATTCAAGGGTCAACATCTACCAAAGCACTGAATTATCAACAATATGACTCCATCTTTCTACACACAGAGTTTGTATTACAGTCCTCATTGTCCGCACTGTTGTGTAACACTTGGTAATTAAAATTCTCCTAATATTGGGACGCCTGGGTGGCTCAGTTGGTTGAGCAGCTGCCTTCAGCTCGGGTCATGATCCCAGCGTCCTGGGATCGAGTCCCACATCGGGCTCCTTGCTCCGCAGGGAGCCTGCTTCTCCCTCTGCCTCTGCCTGCCTCTCTGTCTGCCTGAGCTTATGCTCTCTCTCTCTCTGACAAATAAATAAATAAAATCTTTAAAAAAAAAAATTCTCCTAATATCACTGGGCCCACCTGGAGAGTTTCAGTCTATACTTATGATTTGGGGTTGGAGGCAAACAGTATCATGCAAATCACACACTCCTTTCAGATATCACACAAATATTAAATCCAATGACTGCAGAAACATATTTGCCCAGAAAGAATCCAGATAATTTCCAATTATACCATTCATTCATTCACTCACATTTATTATTCTCCTACTGGATGCCAGGCATGAAGACTCATTTCACATTTCTGCTAGTGTAAAATATTTAATTTCATTACCCTCAACTTTTAATGTAAATTTATTAGGAAAGGGAAAGGGAAACCAGTTGCATGAACTGAGTCTGTAGCCCTCCCTCCTTATACACTGAAACTATTTGTTTTTGGTTTTGTTTTGTTTTCCCTCCAAATGCTCGGGTCTTATTGGTTAACGAGGAAGCTGTTCTCCCGGAAGTGCTGTATTTAATAAAGTATAAACATTAAGCTGATTTTCCGGGTATGGGGCAGGGACTCACAGACTCGGACACCACACTCCTCACCTCCCTCCTTCCAACTCCTTGTGACTTCGCTTACCCAGCAGATTCGGTTCTTCAGCCCTGGAGGGGAGGAAAAGCCATGTTAGTGAACAAAAGACTTCCTCTCCCCATTCCTTCCCCTTCGCATGTGTCCAGCTCAGAGACCACACTTTGAGAAATGGAGAAAGAAATCCATACTAATGACTTGGTAATAAGTCAGATAGATTTCCATCTTTTTTGTTTTCAGCCAGATTGCAGAAGAACTTAATTAAATTGTCAGCTGATAGAGCATTAAAAGTAATTTTAGATGATAGATGATAGTACAATTTCTGGAGGGTAGCTTTGAAGAGTTCAAAGAATTGAGTGACATTGTTACCGCAATTTTCTTTCATTTCCATCTATTTATGTGGATGAATTCTCAAAGCACTTGAACTTATAAAACTGAAAAATAAGAATGGAATTGATACTGAATTCTTTTAATGTTTTAGCAACAAGTGATTTCTATCCAGAGACATATAAACTTAAAAAAAAATAGGAAGAAAAAGAAAAAGAAGAAAAGAGTGCCCATCCCACTAAAGATGCATTTTTCAATAAAATGTTATGTTCTTTCTTATAATTATCAAAATTTGTGAGACATTTTCATTTTTGTTCCATTATGCAATGGTAATTATTGTAATGATAACTAAATCCAGAAGTAATTATTCAAATGGTAGAGCAGGGTATTTAAAATATCACATGATATTTTAGAAAATTAAATTTAAATACATACCCATATTTATATTGTAGAGAAGTATAATGGAAATGCAAATTTAATGAGCAAAAGAAATGATGTAAAACTCCTCCTGTAAGAGAAGACTTTGTTCATCTAGTTTAAAAATAGTCAATGGATATCAAATCACTTTGGAGTTTAGATTCCACTGGATCTATTTAAAAGAGAAAATATTAAGGCTTTACTTTGAGCTTCCAAAACATACAGGACCTTTGAAATTATAGCCTTGCAATTAGTTAAATTTGTGATAAGACATTTGGATATTAACTTTAACATATGCGAAGAGAAACATTCATACCGTCATCATTCTTTCAGGAAACATATTTGAAGGTGCCGGCCGTGGTGTGGTGTATTTCCAAGTTCACGTGGAAAAAGTTCACCAGATTGGATGAACAGCACACAGTGGGAGGGCATACAGTTGTTCTAGCTCTTACTCAAAGCTCTTGAGGCTGGAGAAGTATCATAAGTTACAAAGGTCAGATGGTACCTTCTCCACAGTACGTAATATCCGGGGATCGTTTCATAACATCTCAACTCTTTGCTACTTCTCTAGCTGGGAGGGAGTAGGTTTCCCTTGTCCCTCAGTCTGGACTAGCGTGTGACTTTTTTGGGCCACTGGAAGGCAATGTAAATGACACTTTAAAATTTGAGCCTGTGCCCTAGGAAGGCTGCAGCTTTCCTTCCATCTTCTTGGAGTCCTCTCAAAACCCCACTGTCATGCGGAAGGAGCCCCAGCGAGTCACATGGAGAAGGTTCTGGTGGGGACCTGATTCATCTCAGTCGGGGCCCAGCTCAGACTTGCCTGCCAGCCATGTGAGCGAGCCGTCTGAGGAGTCCCAGCTCAGGTGAGCCTCCAGATGCCCACAGCTCCTAGAGGATTCCACGTGGGACAGAAGAATGACCCAGCTGTGCCCATCAACCCTCGATCTCATGAGGAGACAGAGACCATGAATGGTGTTGGTTGCTGTGTAGGATTTGCTCATTGCATAACAAGCACTAACTGGTCTGTGTTCCCAGTGGGGTCTAGGGCAGCACCCTGTAACCAAACACATGAATATTTCTGCAGAAAAATCTAGAAATAGTCACAATGTGGAACCACAGAGATGGTAAATAGCCTCACATCCGTTCATGTCAACTGTTCCCTTAAAAGTGCACTGGGTCACTTTTTAAAAAATATTTTATTTATTTATTTGACAGAGAACGAGAGCATAAGCAGGGGGAGCTGCAGGCAGGGAGCCCAAGACGAGGCTCAGTTCTAGGACCCTGGGATTGTGACCTGATCCCAAGGCAGGCACTTAACTGACTGAGCCACCCAGGCGCCACCCAATGTAATTTCTTTTTTTTTTTTTCTTTTCTTTCTCTCTTTCTCTCTTTCTCCTCCTCCTCCCCCTCCTCCTCTTCGTCTTCTTTTTGTTAGCCACATGAGTTATGAATAGAATGGTTTTTGGAGAATTTTGAACTTTAGAATTATGGATATGTACAACTCACATGGTGAATTTAAATTGAAATATGAATCTTAGTTTAAAACCCAGCTGACATGCTCTGTTCTCCAGAAAGCTGTCACTGAAACACCTCTCACACTTTCCCTGAAGCTTCATACTCATCCTTGCACACACAGGCACGTTTCTTATAACTTTTGTACCTTTTCTTTAAAAAAAAATAAAAAGAGTCACTTATGGTTTGTCTCCCTCCCAATCCCATCTTGTTTCATTTATTCTTCTCCTGCCCACTTAACCCCCCATGTTGCATCACCACTTCCTCATATCAGGGAGATCATATGATAGTTGTTTTTCTCCGCTTGACTTATTTCGCTGAGCATGATACGCTCTAGTTCCGTCCATGTTGTCGCAAATGGCAAGATTTTGTTTCTTTTGATGGCTGCATAGTATTCCATTGTGTATATATACCACATCTTGAACATGGATGGAACTAGAGCGTATCATGCTTAGCAAAATAAGCCAAGCGGAGAAAAACAACTATCATATGATCTCCCTGATATGAGGAAGTGGTGATGCAACATGGGGGGTTAAGTGGGCAGGAGAAGAATAAATGAAACAAGATGGGATTGGGAGGGAGACAAACCATAAGTGACTCTTAATCTCACAAAACAAACTGAGGGTTGCTGGGGGGAGGGGGGTTGGAGAAGGGGGGTGGGGTTATGGACATTGGGGAGGGTATGTGCTTTGGCGAGTGCTGTGAAGTGTGTAAACCTGGCGATTCACAGACCTGTACCCCTGGGGATAAAAATATATGTTTATAAAAAATTAAAAATTAAAAAAAAGATTTATCTATTTATTTAAGAGAGAGTGAGTGAGTGTGAGAGAGAGTGCACAGGAGCATGTGTGAGTGGGGTAGAGGCAGAGGGAGAGGGAGAGAGAGACTCAAGCCAAAACCAAAAGTTGAGGGGCGCCTGGGTGGCTCAGTGGGTTAAAGCCTCTGCCTTTGGCTCAGGTCATGATCTCAGGGGCCTGGGATTGAGCCCCAAGTTGGGCTCTCTGCTCAGTGGGGAGCCTACTTCCTCCTCTCTCTCTCTCTCTGCCTGCCTCTCTGCCTGCTTGTGACCTCTGTCAAATAAATAAATAAAATCTAAAAAAAAAAAAACCCCAAAACCAGAAACCAAAAGTCAGATGCTTAACGAACTGAGCCATCCAGGTGCCTCTCTGTACTTTTCCCTGTCGCCACACTAGATCAGAAGCTCCCTCAAGGCAAGGGAATATTCTTCTCTGTCTTCAGTAAATCCCAAATATTGGGCTTTGCACGGAAACAAAACTACCACGTAGAAACTTGTCATTCCTGATGATTCCAGGGTCACATCTTTGCCATGTTATACACATCTACAATTATCCTCTGCTTGTAGATGAAGAAACGGAGGCCCAGAAAGACTGTGTAAGTTTCCCGAAGTCACAGAACCAACGGATCCCACGGCCGGGCTTTAAACCCAGGCGGGTGAACTTTGCAGGACTAAAAATGTGATTTGCATTTTTTAAAGTTTGTTTATTTATTTATTTATTTACTTATTTGGTAACCTCTACACCCAGTGTGGGGCTCAAACTCATGACCCTGAGATCAAGGGCCACATGCTCTTCCAACTGAGCCAGCCAGGTCCCCCCCGCCGGCATGTTGAAAAACCATCGTCGGAGCTGCCTAACCTAACTGGTCATTTCTCAAGGGAGAAGTGGTTATATATGAACTTGTTTTTTTCTCTACAAAATTTGATACATTTCACAAATCTTTATAAAGCAGCAAAATACTGCATTCGTCACTCAAGGGGATACAAAGACGATTGAGTAGTCATGAAAATCACTCTGAAGTCAAACACACAGATGTAAAAATACATATGGCTCAATTAATTTTGTTGAATTATGGGACGAACAAACTACCAGTTTGATTTCCCTGGCTCATCTCTTAAGGAGCTCGTAATTCCCTTTATTAAGAAAATAAAACACATATTCATTAAAGTACCTGCTCTTGTGAAAGCAGGACAGTCCAGTGAAAGCACAAGGTAAAAGAAATATAAACTTTAATATCCATCAAAGTATGCCCAAATGATGCTTATCAGATGTTTGACCAAAATATATATATATATATTTTTAAGATTTTATTTATTTATTTGTCACACATTGAGAGAGAGCACAAGCAGAGGGAGCAGCAGGCAGAGGGAGAAGCAGCCTTCCTCATGGGCAAGGAACACACTTCTGGCCTCGATCCCAGGACCCTGGGATCATGACCCGAGCTGAAGGAGATACTTAACCGACTGAGGCACCCTGATGTCCCCCAAAGTACATTTTTTCATCCGTGGCTATTATGTTTCCTCGTTTCTAGGACACTACAGACCATCTCAATGCTCCTCTTGCTACCAGTTCAAAACCCCTTTCAAGGCCAAGTTCATTCTAAGGTTTCTCCTGCTCCTCTTAATACTTTCTGCTGGTCAGGTGTTTCATCAACTATTCATCCTGAACTGGTAATTCATCCCTTTTCCTCTTCTGCAAAACTCACCAGTTCAGAAATATTCCCTCCTGGTGAGAAGCTTTCCGTTTTAGATCCCAGTCTGCTACAGAATCCAGGTTCTTTCTCCTCTGGGTATTTGTAAACCAGCAAAAACAACCAAACACATTTAAAATGATGTGCCAGTGGGCTTCCAGGAGTTGCATCTGAACAAGCCTGATCAGTTTGCAGTGCACTGATATTATGACCTATCACACAGGAAGGATGTACAATTCCGCAACATTTCCAAAGTCAGTAGGTTTTGTACCCACAACAAGCAGGCTCCTCATTTGGGGAGCAAACACTTTCAAACAGAGCCTGCATTCCACTTGCTAAGTCATGTAAAACAAGGTCGAAGAGGAAAGAAGGCTCCATTAAAATATCACTTGAGGATTTCAAGGAAGCTATACTACTGTCTTCCTCTAAAACCCTTAAACCATAATTGTGACACATTTGGATGATTTAGTAATAATCACTCAGATGTAAACGCCAGGCAGCTTGATCATTGAATTGGAACAACTTTCCCTTCTCATCACAAGAGAAGTTGTTAAAGGCTGAGATTTTCAGCGTATGGTTGTACGTGAATAAAGTTCGTATGAATAAATGAGGCTAATACTTGTATGTGTGATGTAGCTTCAACATGAGAGCACGTTCTGCTACTTCAACAGTTAACATTGGGAGCGTGGTTTATAATGCATATTTAGGTCATATATTTAAGTGGTATTGTTGATAAAAGATTTTTTGGCCTTAAAAGACTGTTTCTGAAATAAGAGAAGTTTTCACATTTAAAAAAAAATATGCCAGTTTGCTGCTGAATTTATACTAAAGAACGCTTGAAGGGCTACCTGTCTCTCGATGGTCTCATCCTAAAGGTGAATTGTGTTGATGGTAAAATCATCCCCTGACTTGTTGTGGCTCACCATTTCTGTGCCTGGCGGATGGCGGTGTACCTGTGTCCGTGCCACCAATGGCCCGTACGAGGCCTGCATTCAGAGAGCACCTGGAGAGGCGAATAATAACTTTCACTTCTGGACGGTCGGTTCCACCTCTGCCCAGAAGTCAGGTCATAGCTGGGCCTCCCTTTCTCCCAGCTGCTTTCCTACATGAAACGTGAGACCATCTCCCTGATAAGGTTGCTCAGAAAATTCAGGTGTTTGTAACTTCTCATCAAATATAAGTAATGCATTTCTTAAAAATAGTCAACTCCTAAAGGAAAGGGACCATAACTAGTCCACATGACTAGTTCACCAGCCCTGGCCCTCCTCCAGCACTGGGGATGTAGGCCGGACCTCAGTGGCCATGCTGAGCGGATGAGAAGCGCACGGGGCCTGTGCTCACAGGATGGGACCCCCACGCCCCACCCCCTGGCATTAGGTGGCCCTCTCTGTGGTTGTTCTGAACTGAGCCCAGCAGTGGTCATACATTAATTGTATGGAGCTGCCAGGGGACAAAAGACAAGATGGCGTCACAGGCTGGCAACGGCCCCTTGATGAAGCCGCTGGCTGCTCTCACACTTCGTGGGCAGCTAATTAGGCACACGTCTTTGTCATCAGAGGCCATTGGCTTTCTGCAGAGGGATTTGCAAATTCCTCTCACCTGTTCCCTGAGTCAATGACCCCAGAGAGCCTTGAGTGAACATCAGGTGGATTCCAGGGGCCATTTGTGATGTGGATGGAGAGGAGTGTGGTGGGAACAAGACGAGATGGAGTATTTCTAACCCTGGGGGCTTAGATTTTGAGCAGAATAATCCAATCAGTGATGAGACTATCATTTTACATGTTGTATCCACAAGAATTAGGTCCCACCACATGTGGCAGGACACCCAAACTGGCAGTGGTTTACACAAAATAGAAATGTTACTTGTCTCACCTATAAAGGAGTCCAGAGATGGGCAGTGAGGGCACACCTGGGTCTGCTCTCCTTAGTCTTTAAGACACAGGATTTGTCTGGCCAACATTTTTGCTATCCTGAGAATATGTTCCATAACCTCAGCATCCTGGCTGAATGCCAGAGCTCCAACCATCACAGCCACAGTCCAAGAAGGAAGGTTACCTTCCTCTATTTAGAGAAACTTTCTGGAAGTTGCACAAACACTCTAACTTACATTTCTTTCATCAGAATGCATGGCCACATTTAGTTTTGCTGGACGTGGCCAAGTAGTCATTTGGCTTGGTGGTGAAGAGATGAAGAAAAAATTGGGGTTTTGGGGGCACCTGAGTGGCTCAGTGGGTTGGGCTTCTGCCTTCGGCTTGGGTCACGGTCTCAGGGTCTTGGGATAGATCCCTGCATTGGGTGCTCTGCCTGGCACAGAGCCTGCTTCCCCCCTGTCTCTCTGCCTGCCTCTCTGCCTACTTGTGATCTCTCTCGCTCTCTCTGTCAGATAAATAAATAAATAAAAATCTTAAAAAAATAAAAATTAAAAAATTTAAAAAATCAGGGGTGCCTGGGTGGCTCAGTGGGTTAAAGCCTCTGCCTTTGGCTCAGGTCATGATCCCAGAGTCCTGGGATCGAGCCCCGCATAGGGCTCTCTGCTCAGCAGGGAGCCTGCTTCTTCCCCTCTCTCTCTGGCTGCCTCTCTGCCTACTTGTGATCTCTGTCTGTCAAATAAATAAATAAAATCTTTAAAAAAAAATTAGGGTTTCTCTTACTAGAATAATGGGGGAGTGGACACTGAGAATTTCTGCTGCATATAATTTTATTCTCTTCCCTCATAAAATACTTGCATTAGGGACTGCTTTTGGAGAACAATTTTCTTTTTGAAAGCAATCATGTCATATAACCCTAGAAACAAAATAAATGAAGAACACTGGCCTATTCATTATGATGATATATGGAATTAAATCTTGGCTAGAAAGTATTTGAAATCCTATAAAATGTACTAATTATATATTGAATCATCAAACTTATAAAGAACATTGACTACTATAAAGATAACTATAGAATTAAAATAAGACTAAGCTATGTGGAGATACTTCTCATTACTGAAATTTATTTTGTTAGAAAAATAGCAAAAATCTATGAGAAAATTATATTTACCCATCTAGAAGTTCTAAAACTCAAATCACGAAAGCATAATTTTTATGATTGCTTTGAGAATCGTGTCATAGAAGAATGAAACCTTCGGTCTCTGGAGAGGGGGTGACACTCTTTCTCCGGTGCCCCCCACACCCACCCCAAGCACACGCAAGATAAAAGTCTATATTTTGAATTCTAAATCTGGTCGCTATGACAATGGTCACAACAGGCCTCCATTTCATTGGGTCATGCAGGTTCCATTTGTTTTAAAGGGAAGCGTGTATTTTAGCCTCAGGGAGACAGCGGTGATGGAGAGAGTCTCAGACTAGGGCTCGGAAGACTGGTTTCTATTCTCAGCTTCCAGCACTGATTTGTGTGACCACAGGCTGTACTTAAAGTCTTTGGTTTTATATCTGCTTCCTACAAAGCTCAGCTACTTCCATGTGATTATCTGCTCCTCGTAGATGGTAGGTATCAGAGAATTCACTATGAAAAACCCTTGAGGGCCTCACATTCTCAATGCCGACCATCCCCGTTTTGCTCTGTGGGGGGTTCCTGGACGTCACTCAACCAGGTAGAGTCCATGTAGTGAGTACACTGGGAATGTTCTTTCCTGGACGTCTTCCTAGGTCCAGGCATCTGAGGAACCGCAGACGGGGCAGCTTAGAACTTCAAGGAATTATTTGGATTCAGATATACCCCAATTTTAAGAAACCTGTTTTGACCCATTTGCAGCCAAAGCGAAGGGAGGCAGATTTCTTGGGATGCTTTGTGTGGAATTAGGCAAGACTGAGGGAGTTCAGCAGGAGCTCTGGGAAGTTTAATTCCAAATCTCCGATCTGGGGGGAGATATGAAGGAGGAACACCGGGATTACCCACTGCTGGCCCCGGGCGGCCTTCCTACTCCACCACACAGATGTCTGCCCCGAGTTCCTCCTTCTCATCAGAATGGACATGCTGCCACATGTAAGCACGCCGTGGGACTGTCACTTGCTCTATTGTCATGAAGTTCGGAGATAAAACTGCTCCTGCCAAAATGAACCAGCCCGCGAACAACATTCTCGCTCTCCCAGAAATTTTGAGACTGTCTGTATTTCCACGATTGGAAAACCAATCCTTTAAAATATTTTAAAAGTTCTGTAAAAAATGGGACTATATGGAAGGCCAGCATGATAACCAACCTGCCGAGAGCCTACAACTGTGTGTGAAACACTGTGTCCGGGGTTAATGAGGATCTAAGTCCTGAGGACACTTGCAACCAGAACTGACATCACTGTACATGGATTTTAAAGCGAGACCTAGAATGAATCTTACCCTCACCATGACTATTTGTGTGATTGCCAGTGAAAGGAAAGGAAAGGAAAAGGGAGGAAGGAAGAGAGAGGGAAAGAAAGAAAGAATGAATGAAAGAAAGAAGAAAGAAAAGGAAGAAAGAAAGGGAAAGAAAAGAAGGAAGGAAGGAAGAAAAACCTCTCTAAGCCTGTTTCCTCGTCTTCAAAATGGAAGTAATGTCAATCTTCCAGGGTTGTGAGGGTTAAGGACTTAGTGGATAAAAAAGCACCAAGGCTTGAACATTATAAATTCTCCAAAAGGTTATTTCCTTTGTGTTCAGAAGTTGATTTGGCAGAAGCAGGAAGCACATTCTGGGCAGGTGGCACGATTTTATGCTCTTACCTGAACAAGTCTGACTCCCTCCTCCCAATTTCTGTAAAACACATAAAAAGTGAAATAAAAGCCCCAGTTCTCTAATCAGCGCCAAACCTCGTCAAACCCAGGCTGAGCCCAGACTTGGCCTTGCCCTTCATTTTCTCTTTCTGCTTCTTTGGAGGACTGTCCTTATGGTGCTGAGGACACAGGACTCTGTGAGAGAAGGAGAGAAGATTCCAGATGCGCTGGTGGGTTAGTTCTGCCATCTTGATAAAATCGTGAAAATGATCCCTCTGGTTTAAGAGCTTCAGGACACCATGCAGGACCCAGAAGGTTCCTGGATGTCCTGTCCCCCAAGCAATCTGCAGCTTCCATGTTTGCTCACTCCCTGATGCCAGCGTCAGATCTAGGGAGGCTAGAAGCTGAGCTCTCCTGGTGCCGGTGAGAGAGCCCCTAAGCTGCTTTCTTTCCCCATCGCTTGACATGCTGGAGGAGCTCCAGGATTTAGGTTAACGAACATGGCTCTGAGAGATCCAAGACCCAGTTTAAACATGAGAGCCCCTTAACATCTGCTCCAAGAATAGGGACTGATTTCCAGATATCGTTCTTCCCAAATCCAGGAACGATGCGTTCCATATTTTTTAGCTACACAGCACACCACCCTTCTTCTAAAAATGACATTAATTTCACTTGGGAAAATACACAGATGCATGGCAATTACATCTCGAAGCAGCTGGAAAGAGGGGACACGCCTCTGCTGATCCTCTACCCACGTCCATCCTCCTGCCTTTGCACAGCTCAGCTCAGAACAAGGCACATATGTCAGAGGCTGTGGAAGGAGCTGGAGCCTTCTTTTGCCAAAATTCCTTTTAGAATACTGGCAAAGATCTCAAATGTCAGTGTGTAGGGGAGTGACGGGGAGAGATTTGTGGGTACATGTGTGTGAGAGGAAGAAAATACGTATGTGAGATGAAGAACGAGCCCTTGTGCTCCTTTGGAGCCTGTTTCCAGGGAGGGCAACAACCCTCAACTTGCCGGGTGCCTTGCTGGCCCTTCCTATTTGAATGTTTCGGTTGAGAATTCCGTCCAGGATCAACCAGCCAACCTCAAGCCCATTTCCCCTAGAAACCTTTGCAACTCCCATGCCCAGCTATTTGAATAGCCATCTCTCTACGTGTCCTCAACTTCCCCTGCAAACTGGCTACCCACACGTCTTTCTCTTCTCCGATACGTGGGAAGGCTAATGCATTTTCTTAATCTGTGCTTACACAGTTCTATTAGACCACTAGACCCCATGGAATGCATATCCATGCAAAAGGGATCTTTATAATTATTCTTTCCCGGCTGGAGGTGGGCTGGGGGATAAAATATGCAAGGCTCCCCTCGTCTGTAAGACTATGAATTGTCATTCCTCCCAAGAAAGGTACAAGGATCCAAGACAGAAAAATAGGAAGGAATAGAGCATTTACACCCACAAGAGAAAGCAGCTCAGTCTCCCTCAAATTAACAAATTGCAAATTAATACAACAATACAGTGGGGATAAGGGCTCTGGAGAGAAGCTGATAGTGCCTCTGTGATGTTTTCTACCTCGGCAGCTGTGGATGAGTCATGGAACTATCTAGAACCTTGGTTTCTTTTCTTTTTCTTTTTTAAGATTTTATGTATTTATTTGATAGACAGAGATCACAAGCAGGCAGAGAGGCAGGCAGAGAAAGAGAGGGGGAAGCAGGCTCCCTGCTGAGCAGAGAGCCCGATGTGGGGCTCAATCCCAGGACCCTGGGATCATGACCAGAGCCAAAGGCAGAGGCTTAACCCACTGAGCTACCCAGGTGCCCCCTGAAGGCAGAGCCTTTAATCCACTGAGCCACCGAAGTGCCCTGGACCTTGGTTTCTTCATATGGAAAATGGGGAACATAAAATACCAAGCACACAGACCTGTTGGAAGAAGTACTACTATCATAGTACCTGGTATGTCATTGGTAGAGGGTGCATTTGGTGCAATTGTTTTTAAATATGGGAACTGAAAGTGAACAAAATTGAGGGCAAATCAAGTAAAACAGTAACTATACTAATATAATAATAATAGCAGTGTTATTAGGGGATATGCAACCCTTTGAGAGCATTTGACTCTACACACTAACAGCTTCCAAACTAGGTTCCATGTCATTTGAACCAGTGCATCCTTTCCTGTGAATTTGTGTGAAGAAAATAATATAAAAATGCAATATGTATCCTGATTATAAAATTATGACAGTTAACACAGTGCATAGTTAGATGAATAAATCAATGCATCAGAATATAAAGTCTAGACACAAGACCCACACTTGTGCAGTCAACTGGCATGTGACCAAAAGTGGCACTACTGGACAGGAGGGAGAGATGACCTTTTTGATTACTGGGACTGAGCCAACTGGATATCCATCTGGAAAAAATGATTCTTCAGCCTTACATCACACTGAACACAAAAATCAATTACAGATGGAGTACACATAGAAATGTGAATAATAAGAGAATAAATCTTTCAGAAGACACTATAGGAAAACATAGTCATGACTGTGGCATAGGCTTAGATTTTTAAAGACATGTAATATGCTAATCATAAAAAAATGATAAATTGGAACTATGTTAAGATCGACAATGTTTGTCTATCCAGACACCATGAACGGATTGCAAGGGAAACCCTTGAAATGACAGAGCATTTTACAAACACGTGTCAGAAAGAGGACTTGTATCCAGCATAAATAAAGAACTTCTACAAATCATCAAGAAAACAAGCACACAACCCAAAGGACAAATGGGAGAAAAACTTAAGTAGGCACTTTAAAAGGATACTCCCAAGGGCAAATAAACATATGAAAAGACGACCAAGGAGCAACAGGGAAATGCGCTTTAAGCTCAAAATAAGGTATCACCCAAATCCTGAGTCAGGATCTCAGACCTCCAATTCAAGAGGACAAAAACAGCAAGGGTTAGAAAGGATATGGGACAAGTGAGACCCTGGAAAATTCCACCGGTGGGAGCATAACTCCTTTGGAAAGCGGCTTGGCAATGATATTGGAAGTGGACCTACCATATACCCTGAGATCCAGCAATTGCCCCGGGAGGCCATACACCCCGAGGACTGGGCTTGCTTGTTCATCAGGAGACATGTACAACCATGTTCCTGGCTGTGCTGTCTACAACAGCCCTGACTAGAAACTACTCAAGTGCCTCAACAATGGAAAGAAGAAATGAATTGCAGTATATGTGTACATGATGCCAGGCCAGGGAGCCTCGTGATGGACAGTGACACACACATGAGCGTGTCAAACACAAACACAACATGGACAAGAAGTCGCGGCAGGTAAAGGTTCCTGCTTTAAAAGTCAGGAAAGTACCTACTCTTGAGCAGAGGAAGGAGACAAGAGAGGATCCTCTGGTGCTGATACTGTTTCTTCAGAGTATTGCTTACCTGGTGTGTTCACTTTGTGAAAATTTGCTGATTGGAATCCTTAGGATGTGTGTGCCTTTCTGGGTGTGTGGTGTGTCTCGTTAAAAAGTTTGGCCCCCCAACTGCATTATGTCTGGAAACATATGTGCATGGGTACACACCCAATTTCATTAATACCAGACTTGGGAAATAGTCTTAATGTCCCTTGATGGTTAATTTTAGATGTCAACTTGGCTGGTTACAGGGCGCCCAGCTATTTGGTTAAACATTATTTCTGGATGTTTCTGAGAGGGCGTTTCTGCATTAGATTAGCATTTCATTTTGTAGATGTGAGTGGGCATCAACCAACCCTTCGAGGGCCTACATAGAACAACAAGGCAAATGAAGACAGAACTCTCTAGAACCTGGTGTTTTGGGCTGGGACGCAGTCTTCTTCTGCTCTCAGACTGGCACTTTAATCATCAGCCTTCAGACTCAGACTGGCTTTCCCAAGTCACCAACCTGCAGACAGCAAAACTTCTGAAATCACACGAGCTAATTCCTTATAATAAATCTATATTTTTATCTATATCATTTTTGTCAACCATTGGCTCTGCTTCTCTGAAGAACCCTGACTAATACGTTCTCACATTAAATTTTCATGAGTTCTAGAATAGCAAACCTGCCCTAGAACTTCTTGCAGCCATCTGACTGCTACCCCACATGAGACCCCATTTTGGATGCCCTCATCCCTACCCTACTATACACTTGAAATTTCTTTACTCTCCGGTCACACAAGAGGTCTACCAAACTGCTGACCTGTGGAAGGCTGCCCTCCGAGCCGATCCCAGATGCTGCAACCCCTCATTCAATGGACTCAGTAGGTCACAAATAGTTACAGATACCAGTTGAACTTGAAAGTTGCTGATATCATTACTCTTCCATGGGAATCCGAAGAGAAAATCTCACCAATATTTCCCATGGTGACTGGGGAGGTACCAGACAGGTTTGATTGAGTACTGCTAGAGAAACAACCAGAAAAATCTCAGGGGCTAAGCGACAAAGTTTATTTCTTGTTCACACTGTCCATTACAGGCTCTGCTCATGTCAGTTACTCAGGGACCCCGGCTTCCAGGGGGAATAGGAGCGTCAGAGGGTGACAGTCATCACATACCTGTTTTCCCCAGGTGTCATTCTGAGAAGAGGACCAGCTTCAGCACTGAGGGGCAGGAGGCCCACCCAGTCAGCCAGGTCAGTGGCCTCAACTCCGGTCCTCCATGGGTGACTGTTGTCACACTGGGTAATAATAGTCCACCCAGACAATTGTATTTGAATGAACTCTGCAAGTTCAAAGGGGCTTCTGCATGATCAGCAGTAACTTAGTTCCGTTCTGTTCTGTTTGTCCAGTGGGGTCCCTTCAGGAACACCTACAGAAGAATTACCTAATCAAGATATTGGGGGACCATCTCTTTCTGGAGATGTGAGAGATTGTGGATTTATTAGCTTAAAGATAAGAAACAGTCAACAGCAATGAAGTAGGTGAGTTGATAATATGTAAATAGTCTTCCTCGTTCTCCCTGGAGAGGAGACAAAAAGAAATCATTTCTTTAATAGCAGAGCCACCTTCAGGTACACATTAGAAAGGGCTGACATCACCTTTCATTGCCTAAGGAGGCTGTAGGTGTTAAGATCCTGGTGTCTTTGGATTAATCTCGGGATTCTCCCCAGCCCACCACCCGCCAGACTCGGGAACATGCAGTGCGGCTTCGCTCGTTATGTAACAGCAACCTCCTCTTCAGAGCAGTCCACTGAGCATATGCTTGGTCTCTGCGGATCTATAAACTTTAAAATAAAATAAAATAAAAATGAATTTTTTTCTCCGCAGACAGTGGCTTAATATAAGCTGTTAATTTTATCGGGTGAATTGTTTTCCCATAAAATTAAGTTTTTGCATTTTCGAGAAACCCTCATTTTGCCTGGGGAATCTGCTAGGGCTGCTTCTCGAGACTCACATAGCCTCAGTTTTGCAAAGGGAGAGAAAAAGGTTGTAAGTCGCTTTGCTTCTCCTCCCCCGGAGTTCCTCACTGTGAAGCTGAGCTCCTAATGAGGGGCCAGGACGCTGGCTCTGAACTCCAGGTGCAGAGCTGTTTCCGATAAGATTAAAAGGATGTTTTCCCCGAGCAGATATCATTCGCCCTGAATGTACTGTTTCCTAAACAAAGTGATTATACGCCAAATGGTGCAATTTATCTCATGGGAGCCCAGTTGCTTGCTTCTGCGTTCCTGATATCGTGATTCGCTTTGGGACTTTTCCTGGTAATTTTTGTCTCTGTTTTCATCCCAATTTTCATACTCTCACATCAGAAGAACTCGGCAGCTCTGGTTCTGCCAAGGAATTAGTTTCCATTGTGAACTCATTGTCTTTATTAGCAAATCACACTAAATACAGGCTTGGGAGCAGATGTTTCAAATTTGGGGAAATTTGACTTCATTCCCCCCATTGATTTAAAACCCAGATATCATTATACTTATCCTTAATTATTGCTGCAACTTGTTTCCTGGTAAAATTGACCAACTCGACTTTTTTATTAGGGTAAAATAAAGATAATATAAAATTGACCATTTTAACCCTTTTAAAGTGTACAGTTCGGTAGTGTTAAGGACATTCACCATGGTGTGACAACCAGCACTGCTGTTTAGTTCCAGAATCTTACTGACTAAAATTGGATGCTTCTGGTAGTTCAAAGAAATCTCACTTTTCAGGGAAAATGAATGTTGGTTGCCAAATGATTTTATCAAATGGTATTTTTTTCCCCCCTAAATCGAAATAACTCCCAGAGCATAGGGAAAGGAAATCATAGGGGTTTTCCTTTGGAAATCCCATCGACCACCCAAGTTCCCACTGCGCACTCCATTGAGAGCATCTCTGGGATGGCTACATCCTGTTTCCCATGGAACAGCCACCTCGGCCCTAAGCCAGCCCCAGAGGGACAGCCCAGAGTGCCCTGCCTGGGGCACAGAGTTAGACCTAAAAGACAGACCTACATTAATTGGCCGTGTGGGGAGGGGAGGGTCTCTGTCTAGGGACACCACCTGTCACCCCATCTGTCACAAGGATGCAGTGGCATGGCCTGGTGTCCCTTCTCCTGCACTGTCCAGAGGCATAAGATTTGGGTAAGAGCAGTTGGGAAAGGTAAGAACTGAGTTTCTCTCCTTTATTTCACCTGAAGCTTTTCCTAAAATCCTGCCAGATAGTGCCAAGAGCTCTTCTTTCTTTCTTTTTAAAGATTTTATTTCTTTATTTGACAGACAGAGATCACAAGCAGGCAGAGAGGCAGGCAGAGAGAGAGAGAGGGAAGCAGGCTCCCCGCTGAGCAGAGAGCCCGATGCGGGGCTCGATCCCAGGACCCTGGGATCATGACCTGAGCCGAAGGCAGCAGCTTAACCCACTGAGCCACCCAGGCGCCCCAAGAGCTCTTCTTTCTGACACCGGACGGGGCTCAGAAGACATCTGGGTTTGACTGCAGAGAAAAAAGGCCAAGACGATGGAAGGAGCAGTTTTTCCAAATGTAACCTTTAAGGTCCTGAAATGATTTGGCCCTAGTCTCTCAACCCTCCGCTGCTGGAAAACCCCTAATCAAATCATAAACTCATCTGGCTGCTTTCGAGCAGAAAGGAAGAGTTTTTCATCCCTACGAGAACGCTAGACTTCTGTAGTGTTCCCAGCGACAACCTTGAACCCTTCATCATCCTTATGGCTATGAAAGCTAAAGAAACTTGTGTGGGTAAAATAATCCTTAATAATACTTAAAATACGAATTTCATTGGGGGATGGGTGTTGAAGAGGGCACGTGTTGTGATGAGCGCTGGGTGTCCCGTGCCACTCATGACTCACTGAACACTGCGTCAAAAAGCCATGACGGGCCACGTGGTGGCTCACTGAACATAATAAAAAAATAAAATAAGTAAAATAAAATACAAACCCTAGAATTTTCTGGTAAAAACACGTTGCACTTCCCAGCGAGGAGAGCAGCATTTCTAGCTTCGCACCCACCCATGAGTCTTCATGATATGCTCCGGCCCTTCCAGGACCGCCCAGGGAAGACTAGGACCACATCAGTATTTGCTGGAGGAATAATACTGACAGTTAAGAAACCAGGATGCCAAAGCCAGTTCTCACAGAACTTCTCTGCGGAAGTCAGTGGGGTAGTTGTTAATGAAAACGTGGTAGACCTTACTCTGAAGACGGGGAGTGGGGGGACCTCGAGGGTTGTCTCACTAACACATCTGTCTTGTCTTACACTCACTCTCCCATTTTCCCGACCCCCTCCCCGCACTGCCGCTGGCTTCTCCACCTGTAGACTCTCTTCCACCGTCACACCCTTCCTCTGAGCCTTTCTCCAGACCCAACGATTGAGCCCCTCCAGAACTCGTTTGTTAAACCGAACCCCCAACGCAATGGTGTCCGCAGGTGGGGCCTCATGGGAGGTGATTTAGGTCATGAGGGTGGGGCCCTCAGGAAGGGGGTCCGTGACCCCAGACAGCTCCCTTGTCCCATCTGCCATAGCGGGGGCACAGCGAGAAGACGACCATCCGTGAACCAGGAATCGGGTGGTCACCACACACGGAATCTGCCAACACTCTGACCTTGGGCTTTGAGCTTCCAAACTATGAGGAGTGGCTGTGTAGTTAGAGCCGCCCAGTTCCTGGTGTTTTGTTACAGCCGCGGAACCGACCGAGACAGGCCTTTCCTTCTCCTCCCTCTATTTAACTCGTCCTCGTTCCCTTGGAGCTTTCTCTTCCTCTTCTCTCACTGTACATTTTGCCTCTTCTCCTCTGGTATTCTGACTTATTAAGTATCAGTCTCCCAGTCTTTAATTTTTCTCACCGAGTGTTGAAATCACACGGGGCGTTTGCACTGTGACAAAGAACAGACTCTTTTTTACTTGTATGTGGGGCAAAAAAAGGATAAAAGTTCTCAGTGGTGGCCAGTGGCTCTTGCGAAGGCGAGGAGTGCCTGGCAGGCTCTCGGGGATGTCCCACCGCTTCCGCAGCCCACAGTGGCCGGGCAGTCTCTCTCCGAGACCCGAACAGCAACAGCAAAAAGTTGGCCAGTTCCCAGTAATGGAAGTAAGTTGGCCTGCCGCCCGCAGCTGCTACTGCATGAAGAGAAACAGAGGATTCCCAGGTGGTGTCTGACTTTCCGGAGGACACCAGGTCGGTGCCTTGTGAGGAACGAATACTGTTACCCAGGCTCTGCTGGTCCCGTTCTGATTTTCTGTGCAGTTACTGTGGATACAACATATGTTCAACTGAGGGTACCAATGCGTTGGGCAGAGGACAATTCCCGGATTACTGCATGAGGAGAAATCTTACGATTTATTTCCCAAATTAACAAAAATTAGTGTGAGACTTATTCCCGGTGTTTCTATGGGATAAGCAATGTTTATCTTCCTCCTTAATTTGAGTAACTGACAAAAGTGAATCAACAAAGTCAGCACGGCTCTGTCATACTGTCCTGTTCTGAGCTCATTTAAAGAAAAACTGAACAATGATAGAGAACTGGGAGAGAATAGACTGCCCACCATTCCTACTTTCTCTTTTGTTTATTTATTTAATTCAAAAAAATTTATTTTTATTTTCAATTTTTAAAAAGGTTTTATTTATTTATTTGACAGACAGAGATCACAAGTAGGCAGAGAGACAGGCAGAGAGAGAGAGGAGGAAGCAGGCTCCCTGCTGAGCAGAGAGCCCGATGCGGGACTCGATCCCAGGACCCTGAGATCATGACCGGCCCCGAAGGCAGAGGCTTTAATCCACTGAGCTACCCAGTTGTCCCAAATTTTTGTTTATTTTTAATTTCTTTTTGGTGTTCCAGGATTCATTGTTTATGCACCATACCCAGTGCTCCATGCAATACGTGCCCTCCTTAATACCCACCACCAGGTTCACCCATCTCCCCCCAAGTTTGTTTCTCAGTTTGTTTCTTAGAGTCCACCGACTCTCATGGTTCATCTCCCCCTCTGATTTCCCCCAACATTCTTACTTTCAAATATTTGAGTTTTCAAGTTCTCCAGATAAGCTAATTGAGGAAGAATCTTAAATAAAATATGAGAAAAAATGTTTTCTGCTAATATCACAGACATTTGTACACTTTTCTTTTTAACATTTGTAGAAGCAGCAACTGTTCGTTTGTTTTCTTGGTCAACAGATTAATTTGCCTCCTTTGTGCGTCTCTGCTGTTTTCCCACTTGGTCAGCTCCCACGTTTGTTGACATAGTGTTTTTCCCTTCTGGATGCTCAAGAAATACGATTGGATGATAAGCCTGCACGTGATTTCCAGATGCCTTTGTTTCCCTCCTGCTGGTTCCCGAGCTCTTACCAGGGAAGGTAAGCTAGCGCGTGGTTAGGCAAGGGCTCTTCTCCAGCAAGTGCAGGGGGATGAGGGAAGGCTGAATAGCAAGAGAACAAAAGGGGAAGAAAATAGCATCCTTTGCCATTTCTACCACCTTTGCTAAACATTTTCTTTTGAAGGTATAAGTTTACTTCTTTCAAATAAAAAGCTTTGTTGAATAAAAATATTCTTAAAATTGCCATTAAGTGCGCCATTTTGTTCAAGATGAACCCATTAAACATTTTCTTTATTATAATGAAACCTCATATGCAGCGATTGGAAACATTTGTCCCAATGCTAAGAATTAGCTATCAGCGTAGCATGAACTGGCAAGCCAAAGAATAGATGTATTTTTCTAAGCCCCAAAGAGCTTATTTTTGTTTTGTTTTGATGCTAAGGAAAGGCAGGTGGCTCACACCCAGGGCGGTCCCTTTGTCTCCTCAGAATAAGCCTATTCAGCCCAGCTTTGTTCACGTCTACAACTCATCTCGTGGTCACCAGACCAACGACTGCGCGGATTCCTAAAACCAGACAGATGACCTGCGGAGGATCAGGAAAAGGTCAAGGATGGCATGAATGGGGCATTCCACAGGAGTGCGCCTGAGTCGTGGGCCGTTATGCAGGACAGCTGGTCACGTCGTCGCCTCGAGCTCCAGCCACGAGAACCCAGATTGTTGCTTTCGATTACATGACCTGCAAGTTAGATGTTTATCTGCATGGTCATCTGTGAGGTTCTGTAACTTGTGACTTTTTAAGGCCCCAGAAGGATCGGCTGATAGTGTCTGAGCAGTCACGTAAACGGAAAAGTACCTACAGTTTGTTAAGCAGAAGAAATCCGGCCGACCCTGAGCAGCCGGCTTGGACAACGGGTGTGTCGCCTTCCCCAGCACTGCCGGAAGCGAGCAGAGCCCGTGTGAATTCTCCGGATCACTCAGGCCCCGGGGTACTGACCGGATCCCAGCACGAGGGAGGGACAGTAATGACAACATTGCCCATTTCCCCATCAGGCCGCTTTCTCCCCAGTTAGCTCTACATTTAAATACCAGAGGACATATTACATTTCTAATACGGTGCATGTTTTGGGAGAGAGTGTGATGGTTCTGGGACCAAAGCTGAAGAACACAGATTTAGAAATGCTACACGCAGCTTCAGTTTCCCACGGCGGCCCTTACTAATTACCACAAAGTCAGGGTCTTAAAACAACAGGCATTGTTCATCTCACCGGTCGGAAGCCCCAGATCCATCTCACGGGGCGCAGGTCAGTGGGCTGGTGGGGCTGCGTTTCTCTGGAGGCAGAATCCGCCTCTCCTAGAGTCCGCCGACTCTTCTTGCCTTGGGGCTCCTTTTCCCGTCTTCCCAGCCAAAAGGGCAACATTTTCTCAACTCATGATGCTCTTGTCACAGCTTCATCGACTCTGACTGCCTCCACCACCCCTTGCGTCCCCCCCTCAGGATCCTGGGGTTCCATAGCACCCCCCCCCAGATATCCCGGGGTAATGTCCCCGTTTCGAATTGTTTAACTTAGTCCCATTGGCAAAATCCCTTTCACGCTGTGAAGGAACACACTCACGGGTGTCCGAGAGCAGGCGTGGGCTTCTTTGGGCCCCATAATCAGCCCGACCCCGATGCAGCAGCCCGAGGCTTTGGCACCACCTTCAACTCTGTAAGAAATTGCTGAAAAGCCACGGGAGCTCCAGGAAATGGGACTGTTCTGGTCCCATCTAGTCTCTCCTTCTTATTGATCTTCAACTCAGAATCAGGAAAGGGGTGGGTTGAGATGGCACAGGTGGTTATGGGTTGGTGGCGCCTGTCCCTGCCTCCTGCTGGGCCGAAGCAGCGCCCCCCGGTAGCAAAGGGAGCTCTTGGACAAGTCTGTTGTGCAACCTTGGAGGGCCGGCCTTGTCCTCTCTCTCCCTGACTCCTGTTCTGGTCCTAGGGAGGGGTTTCCTTGTCCATGTCCTGTCCTCCCTGGCCATGTCCTTGGTGACCCTCCTGGGGAGAGGGAGTGGGTATAGTTTTAGAAGTGCAGCTCTTGGGACACCTGGCTCAGTCAGTGAGGTGTCTGCCTTCAGCTCAGGTCGTGATTTCAGGGTCCTGGGATCAAGCCCCGGATGGGGCTCCCTGCGCAGCAGGGAATCTGCTTTTCTCTCTCCCGTTGACCCCCACTTGTGGTTGGTCTCTCTAGTACTCTCGCTTTCAAATAAGTAAATAAAACCTTAAAAAAAAAAAAAAAGAAGTACAGTTCTTTTGGTTGCATTTTTAGGGACCGGAAATTGCCTTGGGAGGTGGCAGGTACTCAGAGGATATTAGTAACCAGACTCCAAATAGCCCTAGAAAGTTTCCTTTAGGGGAGCCTGGGTGGCTCAGTTGACTAAGTGGGTGCCTTCGGCTCAAGTCATGATTCTGGGGTCCTGGGATCGAGCCCCGCATCGGGCTCCCTGCTCAGCAGAGAGCCTGCTTCTCTCTCTCCCTCTGCTGCTGCTCTGCTTTCTTGGGCTCTCTCTCTATCTCTCTGTCAAATAAATAGATAAAAATCTTTTTTTAAAAAAAAAAAGAAAGAAAGGAAGAAAGTTTCCTTTAAAAACAAAACCACCTCTGATGTGTTACAGGCTAAACTGTGTTCCCTCTCTTCACATGTTAAAAGCTGAACTCCCCAGGACTGGGAAATGTGACTGTATTTGAAGTTGGGCCTTTAAACAGGTGATTAATGTCAAAGGAAGTTTTGTAGGTGGGCCCTCATTCAGTATGACTGGTGTTCCTACAAGATGGGGAGTTTAGGTCACAGACAGGTACAGAGGGAAGACGGTTTAAAGATACCGTGGGGAGATGGATATTTGCAAGCCAGAAAGAAGAAAACCAAGGCTTCAGGAAACCAATTCTGCCAACCCCTTGATCTTGGCCTCTAGAGCTGTAAGGAAATAAACTTCCATCATTTGAGTCATTGATCTGTGGCTCTAGGAGCCAATGCAAGCTCCAGGCTTTAGAAGATGTAGAAAGTGGGAGCAGCCATGAATCATTAGCAGCCAGAGCTTACCCTGCCCAAAGCTCTGGTCCAAGGAAGGCATCTGGACCAGCCACCAAAACAACATCTACCACAGAAGGCACATTCCGGTTCTAGAAGGGGAGTCCGGATGCTGGACGGTCACATAGTGTGAGAGCTTGTCACTGCCCTAAACTAGGACACAGACTTGCTGTGCTACAGGGAACTTCTGAAGTTCAACCTTGAAACATCGTTGTAGGCAGAGTATCTTTGCCTTAGAGAAACCCCCACGTCCGCATGGCTTTGTCATGGTGCACAACAGGCTTTCCTCTGGGGTCTCAGGGCTTTCATTCTTTCCTCCAACCAATGTGTCAACTGGAAAAGTCATGGAATTCCTAAAACAACATGGAGAAATAGGTCATGTTTCCTTCCCCCTCTACCTAGACCCTTGTGAAAGCAGAAGCTGTCTAGTTATGAACTATCACATTTCCTTTGTACCTTAATCCTCTCAAATCCTGGTGGCAGTCACTGTCCTGCTCCTTACTCCATGCCAGGTCCATATGATCTACAGTTTTCTATTTTCCACCCTGGTGCTCCTGTCCCTGGTAGGGGTAACGGAGAAGGTGTCCTCTTCCTTTAGAGATCCGTCCTGTCAGTGCTCTGGTACAAACCACGTCATCCAGCCATTCTCACGATTTCCCTGACCACACATTCTTTGTAGCAAAGATTCTTATTTTTCATTTCTCCTGTGATGTCCCACCCTGTGTCAAGCATAGAATGAATAATGGAAACAATGTTCACCTTTATTTTCCATGCTTGATAGAACTGTAGTGGCTTGTAGCAATTCGCATCAAAAGGTGAAGGGACAATAAGACATTCGATTTAGTAATCAAAGAGGTGCTGGAACAAGCCGGAATGCCAACTTTTGAACTAATATTGACACAGTGGTAGAAACCAACAGTGACTCAGGGTATGTTTTTAAAGCTGCTTAATGTTTTCAGCTGCGTTAAGATGCCAGACAAAGAAATACAAGCGTTGAGAGTTTTTGTTTCGATCAAAGCTGGAAAAGTTCAGAGTGTTTTTTGAGTAAAGAGTCTTGATGTGGTCACAAAGAGGTCTGCACACTCATAAGCAATTTCTCTGCAAGAACGCTGCATGACATTGCCGTGTCTTCCATGAACAGTTGGAAGCATCAACGCCATCATTGCACATGGCGGCTCTTCAGTAAACGGGAATTCAAGGGCTGAGCCCCGGCCTTAGGTTGTGACCCCCAGCTGGATTGCCATCGGGAATAGATTTGCTTCCCCTGCATTTCTTGGCGTGCTCTTTTCCCAAGGGATGCACTTCCTGTTGAACTCCTATCCCCCGTACAAGCAAGGAAGCCGATGGCATTATTGGTCCCGTGGTCCTTTTCTCCAAACTTGTCTCTTGCCCTGAGCTCCCAGTCCTCCATGGCCTCACCCCACTAATGAACCTGCTCCGGACAACCAACACACAGACCCATGATAGGTGCCTCCGGGCATCTCTGCACAACATCGTCGGTGGCTCAAAACTCTTTTTAGCTGCCTACTTGGGGTCACGTTATTCACCTGCATTCTTCCAATAGCTCTGCATGGTTCCTAAATGGGCTCGGCTCTTTACTCTGCCTTTTTCAGTGCAATCCACTCCCAGTTCTTCTGGGTCCTCGCAGGATGGAAGGATGAGGGATCTCTGTGGAGACTCTTTTACAAGGGCACTAACCCCCCTTCCTGAGGGCTCCACCAGCATGATTGATCTAAGTGCATCCAAAGACCCCACCTCCAAATACTACCATCCTGGGGGACTAGGATGTCAACATTCGGATTCTGGGTAGATACACACATTCAGACTACAGTAGTCCCTTTCCTTGTGGAGCTAACATTCTGGTAGGGGCTGGAGAATTGGTAGGGGGAGGAAGGAGGTAGAGTTTTCTGTGAGTCCCACTTCTCCAAGGCAGAACCGAGAGGACTGGAGTTCCCAGCTCTTGGCATTAGAATCCCCAATGTTTCCAGCCTCCCCCAAGCTGGTCTTCACCCACGCAGGCTCTGCTTTGGGAAGAAGCAGCCTAAAGAAGGAGGCTGCTGGGAAATCCACTTTCGGTAGAGATATCTAGCTCCTGGAGCTGCAGTACTTGCCCGGGTAGTCCCGGGAACAGAAAGGACAGGGGACCCGGGGCAGCAACTATGGTAAAGCCTGGCGGCAGTGCAAATGGTAATACTCCCAGCTGGAGGACAGCAAAGGTCCCACTGCCTGGCCATCCGTGGTTGTGCATGGTGCAGGGCAGTTTCTAGAAGCAGTGAGTTTAGTGTTCTAGATGTCTCAAGGATACTGTGGGTCTCTCAGTCGACTCTTTTCTGCTAAATCTATCTCATCAGCTACTGTTACTTCAGCTAATCACCTGGTCTGATCCTGGCTTTCCTATCCTTAATGATACATGTCCTCAGGGTCTGTACACATAAAAACAATGATGTACTTTTATATTTAAGAACGGAACTCAAACAAATGGAAGGAATGGAATAGACAGCTTAGAGCCACACTTTCCCATTAACCACTCCGTACGCTTCCATGGCTTTGTATCCTCCACCGTAATTTGCTGAGCAAGTCCCTCCGACAACTTACATAAAGAGATTTTCCTATTCTAACTCTTATATCAGGTAGCAGTGAAAACCCGGACCATTTATCTTTACGAGCTCACATCACAGTTTTTGTGTAGGTTACTAGCAGGAAAATTGCTGGATTATCATACATACATATTAAAAATTTTAATATGGGAAACGAAATTATATTTTAAAAGGTTATACTAACTCATACTCCCACTACATGTGCACGAAGACACCAGTTTTTCCCATTCTCTCTAGCACTTAATGTGAATGATCTTTTAAAATATTTATTGATTTTAAAAATATTTATTTATTTATTTGAGAGAGAGAAGGAGGAAGAGAAAGCACATGAGGGGGGGAGCATGCGAGCGGGGGGCAGCGGCAGAGGGCAAGGGAGAATGATAATGAGAATCGTCTTTTTAGGTGTTGGCATTTTGAAAAGCTGAACTGCATCTCATTTTAATTTATATTTTAAAAATTACTAGTGAGATTGAGTCTATTTTCACATATTTACTGGTCATTTCTTTTTTTTAATTTTATTTATTTTTAAAATTTCTTTTCAGTGTCCTAGAATTCATTGTTTTTCCTCTGTTTTGAATATTCACACACTTTGTCTATTTTTTACCTTTTTATTAATTAGTAAAGATCACCTGATAGTCTTTAGTATGTATATCTATATATAACATATATGCCACATGGTATGCAATTTGTATACATTGTATTGTAAATATTTTCTCTGAGCCTCTCATTTCTCATTTAATGTAATTTATAATATCTCCCACAACACCCATTACACAAAATTTTTAATCCACACTTGCTGGAATGTTTCAACATTAGGGAATCCAGCAACATTGTTCATTATATTAATAAATAATTTGAATAAAGAATTATTATTAGATCCTGAAAAAAAATTTGATCTAATTGAGAAGGAAATTGTATGGTTAAAGACTTCAAGTAAAATAAAATTACTAATTAAGTACTATTAATAAAATAAAAACTCCCTAAAATGATTTTTAAATGATACCACATTTAAAACACGATAGGAAAATTTAAAATCCTGAATCCTTCCTTACAGCAGTGTGAAACAGGACAAGGCACAGGGTACCTCCCACTAAAATTCAATCTTGTTGGGAGGTTTTAGCTAATGCAATAAGACAGAATCAAGTGAATCGTCTAAATTTTAGAAAAGAGGTGAAAACAGTACCATTTTCTGCAGACAATATGATCTTATACCTAGAAAACTCAGGAGACTTAACTAAAAAGAAAACATCTTTGAACTAAAAAACAAAAACAAAAACAAAAACCCAACCATGTGAAGATGTCACTATGTGAGATAAACATTGGAAAAACTTAACAACTTTCTTAGATATTAGTAACAACCAATTCACAATGAAATGGCAAAAGGTTCCTTTCATGACAGTTACTAGGACTATAAGATGACCAAAAATAAATTTATCAAGGATGTTATAAGATTGGAATAATACTAGAATACATAAGACTAGAATACATAGGATACTAGAATATGTATATAGAAAAATATTAATATTTTTACAGAAGACATAAAAGAAGGCTTTGGTAAATGAAGACAGGTCATATCCCTGAATGGGAAGACTGATTGTTGTAAATGCTTCTCATATCAGTTTGAAAATTTTGTGCAGCTCCAATCAGAATTCTAATGGTTGTTTACGGTTCTGACGTTGTTTTTGGAATTAGACAAATTGATTATATGTTTTATATGGAAGAATGAACTTGATCATTTCTGAGAGTGTTTTGGAAAAGAGCATTGTAGGGAGTTTATTTTCCAGATACTTAAATGTATGTTAAAGCTACTCTAAAACAAAACATTATGACATGAGAATAGACAAACTGAGCAAAACAGAACATAGAATCCAGAAACCAAGTAAAAAATATTTGAGTTTTTGATATATGATAAATGATATTTGGACACAGAGCTTAAAATTTTAAACAATTTTTAAAGTATATATTTGCATTTATGAAAAATTTTAAATGATTTGAAGATGGACTAAAGATTTAGATAAGTTCGCCTGGGTGGCTCAGTGGGTTAAAGCCTCTGCCTTCGGCTCAGGTCATGATCCCAGGGTCCAGGGATCGAGCCCTGCATCGGGCTCTCTGCTCCGTGGGGAGCCTTCTTCCTCCTTTCTCTCTGCCTGCCTCTCTGCCTACTTGTGATCTCTTTCTGTCAAATAAATAAATAAAATCTTCAAAAAAAGTATTTAGATGAAAGATAAAATCCATTTAATGACATAATAAGACATAGGAGCGATGTTTTTGCTTTTTAACCGTTGAGTGGGGAAGGTACTCCCAAATAAGCCTGATAATTCCGATGCCATACAGAAAACAAAAGAAAACAACCCCATGGTCTCTTTGATTATGCATTAACCCCATCTATAGATTTGGATGTAAAGCTTAATAAGTGAGAATAAGTAATTCATCCCATTTCACTCAATTCCATGCAGGCAGAGAATAAAGTGCTACTCAGGTGACCAGAATGCTTTAAGTGGTGTAAATTATACACTTTTCTTTTTTCCAGTGGTTGTTAAACTTTAATGAGCATAAAAGTTACCTGAAGGTCTTGTTAAAACAGTACTCAAGCCCCCTAGTTTCTGGTTTACTACATGCATTAGAGCCTGATAACGTGTGTCTCTAACAAACTCCCAGGTGATGCTGAGGTCGTGGGTGCAGCCTCAGAACAATCCTTCACTCTGAAACTTCCGTATGCGAACAACAATGATGCTAATCTAGATCCTGGGTTGGGTGCCTCCATAAGCATACACTGTACTCCCACTTGTTTTAGGGGCACACTCATGTTATAGAGCAGAGAAGACTTAGATCTAGAGATAAGTAGATAAGTACCAAGATTCAGGGCGAACCCCCTGCAGAAACAGAGTCATCAGGTCAGGCTGAGGCTACGTAAAGACGGCATGATTAAGATTGTTCATGTATCAAGAGAAAGTTAAATGATATTAATGAGAAAGGCAGAAAATTCTCTTTGCCAGAAATTCTCTTCTCCAGAAAATCAATGAGAAAAATGGCTAAAATGGTCAGAATTGGCTTTTTCAGAACTCTTGAAATTAACCGTAGGCATGCAGCAATCTGAGGGGTGTATTGGACAATAACCAGCTGAATTTCAGATCCGTGAGCTCCTTGCATTTGACTTGCCCACTCCCATCCTCTGCTCTACAGATCCACAATAACCATGTGAAACCGAAGCTGTGTTCAACTGAACCTGGCAGCCACTGGAGGTGACAACACAGCTGAAGCTTTTGCAAAGCCCCAGTTCCAAAGAACTATCATTACCTGCCCCTCCCGTGGTTCCGTGAAAGCCCGTACTTGCAAAGCTCTCCGTGTCTGACCTGACTTAGAGCTTGCCAGCGTGAAGAGCCTTCTCCCACAGGGATATTTGTTGGAAACCATTAGTGGGATATGTTTAACTTTTAATTGCCTCAGGTGGTGGGTACAGTGGGCCTAAACCACAGGCTGAACAAAGCTGAGAGGAAAAACCAGGAAATGACTTCACAGGGGCTTAGAAAAGCTCTTATGTGTACCTGGGAATTTAGAAGGCCACGTGTGTGATAGAGCTGTGCACATGTCCTGGTTGTGTGCATGCTAGGGAAAAACCCGAGTAGGTCCTGAGCTGACCCTGAAGCTTTGCACAAGCAGGAAGGGAAGGCAAAGGCAATATCATCAGCTTTCTGAGTGCGTGTTGAAGGACTGGCCCCAAACATGTGCAGAGCCTCTGGCAAAAGCGGGATTGGGGGGGGGGGCTTGTTGGTTCCAGGTATTTGAGGAAATCTCCGTCCAACCCTTAGCCAACCACCGAGCCAAGTAGAGATTTCAGTAGCCATACAGGAAAAAGAACACAAGTTTTTGGGGGTGGAATTAGCACAGAAAGTCATTAAACAAACAATAACTACTGCAACCAGTAGCAATGACAAAGCATCAGGATGAAGGCAGAGAACTATCTGATTTTCAGAATTGAAGCATGATATTATTTTAAATGTCTGATTTACTTTTTTTAAAAAAATATTTTATTTTTTTATTTGACAGACAGAGATCACAAGTGGGCAAAGAGGCTGGCAGAGAGAGAGGGGGAAGCAGGCTCCCTGCCAAGCAAAAAGCCCAATGTGGGGCTCGATCCCAGGACCCTGAGATCATGACCTGAGCCGAAGGTGGAAGTTTTAACCCACTGAGCCACCCAGGTGCCCCTAAAAGTCTGATTTTCAACAGAAAAGATTATGGGATCTGCAAAGAAACAAGAAAGTGTTGTCCATACACAATGGAGAAAAAGCAATCTATAGACATTGTCTCTAAGGGCAATCAGACATCAGACTTAATGGTCAAAGACTTTAAGTTATTTAAATAAGTTCAAAGAGCTAAAGAAGATGGTGTGTTAAGAACCAAAAGAAAGTAAGATGTCTTCCCAAATAAAGAATATCAATAAAGAAGTAGAAATAATTTTTTTATTAATTTATTTATTTTCAGCATAACAGTATTCATTATTTTTTCACCACACCCAGTGCTCCGTGCAATCCGTGCCCTCTATAATACCCACCACCTGGTACCCCAACCTCCCACCCCCCAACCACTTCAATAATTTTTAAAAATCAAAGAGAAATGCTGCAGTTCAGAAGTATAATAACCAATCTGAAAAATTCACTAGAGAGCTCAATGGTAGATCTGAGCAGACAGAAGAAAGAATAAATGAACTTGGAGAGAATTAATTGAGATTATCCAGTCTGAGAGACAGAAGGAGGAGGAAAAAATGAAGACAAAAGAACAGAGTCTCTGACGCCTGTGCAATGCAGTCAAGATTCTCAACATACGAATAATGGGACTCTCCAAGGGAGTGGACAGAGAGGAAGGGACAGAAAAGACAGTTGAAGTAATAATGACCAAAAACTCCTGAAATCTACACACCCAAGTAGCTCAGTGCATTCCAACTGGGATAAATTCAAGAGAGCCACACATACACATCATCATCAAACTGTCGAAAACCACAGACCAAGAGAGAATTTTGACAGCAACCAGAGAGAAGTGACTGATTTTGTACAAGTGATCCTCGTTCATCTTGATGGCTGATTTCTCACCAGAAACCACGAATGGCAGAAGCCAATGATATGACATATTCAAAGACCTGAGGGGGGAAAAACTGTCAATAATGAATTCTATATCTGGCAAAACTATCCTTCAGAAAAGAAGGAGAAACTAATATATTCTTATATTTTATTTTACTTCTGTAAGGTTTTTTATCTTACACAGAGAGAGAGAGAGCATGAGCAGGAAGGGCAGAGGGAGACAGAGAATCTCAAACAGATTACCCACTGAGGGCAGAGCCCAACACAGGTCTCAATCTCACAATCCCGAGATCATGACCTTGAGCTGAAACCAAGCATCGGATACTTAGCTGACTGTGTTGCCCATATTTTAAAAATCAAAGATATATTGTCTCTAACAGACTTAACCCACAAAAAATACTAAACAGAGTTCTTCAGACCAAAATGTAGGGCCACTAGGCAGCAAGGTGAATCTATGAAAGAAATAAAGGTGCCAATAAAAATAAAAACACATAAATATAAGACAGTGTAAATGTATGTTTTGCTTATAAATTTTCTCCGATCTAATTTAAATGACAGTGCATAAAGAAATAATGAGGGGTGCCTGGGTGGCTCAGTGGGTTAAGCCTCTGCCTTTGGCTCAGGTCATGATTCCAGGGTCCTGATATCGAGCCCCCCATCGGGCTCTCTGCCCAGCAGGGAGCCTGCTTCCCACCCCCATCACCTGCCTCTCTGCCTACTTGTGATCTCTGTCTGTCAAATAAATAAAAATAAAATCTTTAAAAAAATAATGACAAATGTGTGTTGATGGACACGAAGTATATAGGCGTACTTTGTTTTATTGCACTTTCCCAGCTCTTGTTGTTTTTTATAAATTGAAAGTTTGCGGCAACCCTGAGTTGAGCAAATTTTATCATGCCCTTTCTCTTTTTCTTTTTTTTTTTTTAAGATCTTATTTATTTATTTGACAGAAAGAGAGAGAGAGAGATCACAAGTAGGCAGAGAGGCAGGCACAGAGAAAGGGGGAAGGAGGCTCCCTGCTAAGCAGATAGACCAACTCAGGGCTCGATCCCAGGACTCTGAGATCATGACCTGAGCCAAAGGCAGAGGCTTAACCCACTGAGCCACCCAGGCGCCCCATCATGCCATTTTTCCAATCGCATTTGCTCATTTCATGTCTGTCCCATTCTGGTAATCCTCATGACACTTCCAACTTCTTGATTACTGTCATCTTTGTTGTGCTGATCTGTGATCAGTGATTACAACTCACGGAAGGCTCGGATGATGGTTAGTATCTTTTAGCAATAAAGGAGTTTTTAATTAAGGTCTGTACTTTTTTTAAAGACATAATGCCACTGCACACTTAATAGACTATAGTATAATGTAAACATAACTTTTAGATGCACTGGGAAAGCAAAAAAATTCATTTGACTCACTTTATTGCAATTCGTATTTTCTTGTGGCAGTCTGGAACCAAACCCACGATTTCTCAGAGGTGTGCCTGTTCACAGACGTAATTTGTGACGATAACACCACAAAGGAGAGGGAGGGAAAGTCACTGCACAAGAACAACGTCTTTCTGTACTATGGAAATAAAATTGGTATTAATCCAAGCTAGCTTGTTACGTGTTAAGATGTAAATTGTAATCCTGGAACAACCACAATAGAAGTAAATAAAACACGTACGTGTGGATAAAATGGAAGGAGAATGGTAAGAGGCTCCTCGAGTATGAATCCTTAACATGAAAGAAGGCTGTCATAGAGGAACAGAGGAACAACAAAAGACATCAGACATAAACAGGAAAATGGCAGATGTAAAAGCAAAGTGAACATTCATTTCCCCGGTACAAAGCATGAAAAGGGATTGACGCAGACGACGGGGAGGGCCACCACCGGGACTCCAGCTGCAGTGAAGGAAGCATCGGGGAAGGGCACGCCTGGAAGAACATCTCGAAGCAGACCGCGGCAGTAAAGCCCGCACCGGTGGGCAGCCCCACTTGCCCCTCATGTGAGCCCCTGAGCTGCTCCTTTGGGCTCCAAGGTTGCTTCCACTCAGTGATGGACTTGGCCGCGAGGAGAATGAGGCTCCCGCTGGGCTGGGTCCTGCCCCAGAGATGCAGGGAGGATTCAGGAGCTGCAGCCCAGCAGTGACCTTGACCCCTTCTGGTGCAGGAACTAGGTCTGAGGGTAGGGAGCTGGACCTGCAAGCTAGAGAGTGGCTGTGGGGGGTCATATCCAGAGAGGCTGGGGGACAAAAGCTCCAAGGGCTTGGCCTGATCCTGCACCCACCCCAGTCTCCAGAAAGACCCAGGGCACCTGAGAGCTTCCCTTGACTCTGCACACCTCCCCAGTCCCTCTGGTAGGACCCACGAAGCAAGAAACCATAGGGAAAGTCAACCTTTGCCGCCTCACCCCTTATCAGAGGTGGTGCCGAAAGAAGCTTTTCTGAACTATCAATAATAAAAAACAAATTTCTGTCAACCCTGCTAGAGGAAAGGTGGGAATTAATTTTCTATTCTCTCTACCAGAAAATGATATTACAAAATTATTTTTATAGGAGGAGGCAATAAAAGAGCATGCTGAGAAAAACCCCTAGAAATGAGCATAGCAGAGGGCGTCATGCCGTCCACTACTGTTACTACTACAAATAACGATTTCATGTTATTTTACAAACCCCGGATTTTACGGGGTTTGTAACATTTGTCAGCTTTTTAGCGTGCACATTCGTGTGACAATAAATATGGACCAGATGTTCTTTTAGGAATCATGGGCGCAGCAAAAAAACAAGCCAAAGCCTCCCCCCACCCCCAAGGAGCTTTTGTTTTGGCTGGGAAAAGGTAATAAACAAAAGAACAACTGAATGCATAAGTAATTTTCAGGTGCTTGGAGGAAAATAAGGCTGAGTTGAGGACACATGGGGAAGGTTCTGTTTTATATGGGATGATCCAGATGGCTTCTCCAAGGAGGTGACATTTGATCAGAGACCTGAACAAGCAATGGAGAGAGCCAGGCTGCACTTTCTGAGCAAAGAGAAGCGAGAGCAAAGGCCCTGGGGCAGACATAGCCTTGGTATGTTAACTAGGGACAGCATGGAGGCTGATGTACTCAATGTAGACCAAGTTAGGAAAAGAGACAGAGGGAAAGAAATCAGGAAGAATTCAGAGAGGGCTCACATTTCATGGGATCTTATGAGCTACACAGAAAGTAGTGTTTTCAATCTGAATATGAAAGCAAGATAATGGAGGGATTTGAACAGGAGAGGGAGAAACCAGATTTACATATTTTAGAACAGCCGCTGGTATGTGATAGGCCTCTTCTGCTTTCAAGTTGGCTTTGGGGAACTTGTTTTTGGGGTCTTACCAAAAGCCTGAAGGAGCAGGATCCCACAGGGCACAGCTGGGCAGGAGTGAACACAGGCTGTGTGCGAGAGAAAAATGAGAGAGAGAGGCCCGTGAGGGTGGGGGGAATTCAGACCAAGCCCAGCTTCGATGTAAGGCAGAAGGTCAGAAGGCAGAAAGAGAGCCATAAATAAATAAATAATATCACATTTATTACCGGACTATCTATTTTTTTGCATTTAATGTTTTACAAACATCCTCGCGTCGGCCAACATAAATATTTTTAATTGACGTGGGAGTAAGGCATTGCTCGGTTCAGCTGTGGTTTATGTAAACACCCTCCAGGTCATTTAGGGTTTTCCACATTTTCACTTTCACTAAAAGCCCTGTCACACAGTTAGCATGTACCGGGATAGCCTCCGCCGCCCCGGAAGGGTGAGCCACCCAGCTCCGAACATCAAGGAAATGAGGCTTTCTCGATTTTCCCCTGGGGTGCTGATCTCCTTAGGTCCTGCTACTACGTGCTGAGCTGTGGCGCTGCAGGGGCAGAGAAGCCACGTGGTGAAATGTCTGGGCGCCGTGGCCAGCAGCTCCTGGGCTGCCGATCGTCCCTCGATCGTCCCTCGTCCGTCCCTTCGGTGCGGGGCTCGCCAGCACCTGGTCCCCGCCCCACCCCAGCTCTTGCGTTTGGGCTCACCTGCCGGCGAAGGCACGCGCCGCCTCACTGCTGCGGCTCCCATGCTGGTGAGGACGTTTTGGGGCACTTTCTGCCTCTGCTGGAGGCCCCTACTCCGTGTCTTTTGCCTACTCTGTTGCGCAGGCGGGACTTCCTCTTGCTGCTTTTGGGAGTTCTCAGCTTGTTCATATTAATTCTGCTCCATACGTTGGGGTAGTTTCCTAATATGCAGATGATCATCACGGAGATGTTTTCTCTGCGGAGGTATCGTGAATGCTCAGGTCCTCGGCTCTATGGAGTTTTTGACTTCAGTGCTCTGCTGGGAAATACCTCCCGCACCCCGAAGTCCAGCCACGTGCAGCTGAGCTTTCTGTCGGTGAAAGCCTCCTCTTTTCATCTATTTTCATTTTACCCAGCTGGGTGTCTTAGTGCCAGGGGTATTCTGGTGTGAAAAAAAAATATGTAAAGCGTAGTCCCGTTCCTCGCTCGCCTCCTCGTCACAGGAGCGTTCCTGGCACACTCACCCTCCTCATGGGGTCCGAGTCTCCAGAACATTCGTCGTGAGGCTCCCCAGCTCCCATCAGCTGAGGCCCCGGCCCTGAGCGCCTCTGCTGTGCACCCTCCTCCGGAGACAGGGCTGTCCCCAGTCTGGGGGGCGGCGGCTGGCTTCTCAGCGAGGAGACGGAGAACGGCCCCCAGCCTGGTTTGCCATCTTCCTGCACGTGTCTAAAGCAACCATGGGTGACCGGCCGGGAGTGGCCCTTAACACGTGGAGGGAGCTCGTCCGCACCCTCAGTGAACCCAGAAGCAGGCACAGAAGAGGAGCTACGAATCTCGTCCTCCGCTCCGCAGTCGGCCCCATTTGGACCATGACCCCTAAAGCCCATGCGGAGCATCCGACAGCGCGGTCTGGGTCTGAGGACAGCGTCCTCCCCCAGCAGAGCTGCAGATGAAAGGCAGAGGCTGTTCCTGCGTGGCCTTCTTAACCCGCACGCCAAGTTGGCCTTCTCTTGCCATTCGTCCCAACAGCACTGAGTTTTGTACCCACTTACTTATTTATTTATTTCCTGTACTCACCGATTTATTCAACCCTACAACACCCCCAGTGCAGGGACAGACCCCGGTACCACTGAGACGCCCTCACTTTGGGGGTCCAGGAGCTGTTGTTTAGAGACGACAAACGATGGTTTGGAAGAGGAAACCAGAAAGGACGCGTCCTGGGGAAATCTAGGGGGAGAAAAATCAAAACGGACTGAGTTTGCATCTGTTTTGAATCACACAATTGACAGTTTTATCTGGAAGGTGGTAGTTGCAGAAACGCAGCCGGTGCTCTGCCATTTAATCGTAGAAGCAGAACAGAAGTTACCGACGACTCTTGAGTTATGAAATCGTTGGTCTCCATCTGTATGTGCCCGTTTCCCTTTGGAGAGGCAATGAGCCGGCCCCCTCTGGGACAGCTGTCACCCGGGGGGATTAGCCCCCCAGGACACTGGGTCGTGTCTGCAGACCTAGCTGCATGTCACCGCGGGGAGGGGAGGCGCTGCCGGCCTCTAGGAGGTGAGGCCGGAGACCCCGTTTCCGTCCCACAGCACCCAGGACAGCCCTCAAGGTCACCCAGCACACGTGCATAGGGTCGAAGTGGAGATACCCGGTCCAGCACAGCGAGGAATAGGCCTTCTCCACGTCCCCTTCCAGATTTTCTCCCAGTTTAATGCAAGACGGAAAATGTTGACCCCAAACCGAGAAACCCCGAGTGGTGAAGAAAACCTGGGGGGGGGGGGCGGGGGCGGGGCCATCGATGAACCGATTGTGGCGGGGCGGGGCGTCCTGGGGAATCAGCTCGGTTTAGAGGACCTACCCGGTCCCTCGTCCTGGGTCTTGCCACCTACATAATGTGACTCTAGTGTCCACGCTGATGCCACAGGGGACATTTCAGCCTGTCTGAGAGCCGGGGTCCCCAGCAGCTCCCGGGCTGCTGTCGCGTAGACCCCCACCTTGTGGCCCGGCTCCATCTCCGCCCTCGGCTCCCTGCCCCACCGGAACAGCGGGCCCCGCAGGTGCCTCTCCACCTCCTTCCTCAGCTCCTTCTCTGGCCAAGGTGAACTCCAGCCGGCCCTGGACCCTCAGTTCCTTGTGTTCTTATTCTAGAAGGGCCCAGCACCACTCGTGGGGGTCGTTCCTGACCACCGCTCCTCCTCCGGTCCTATCGCCGGTCTTCTGCGAAGCGAACGTTCCCAGGACCTGACCTCCCATTTCCCGGGCCTTGCACAGGCAGGTTCTGCTTGCCTCTCCTCCATCATCTCGGAGAAATGGCCTCGCCCTGCACTTGGCCCTCAGCACCCCGGGAGTCAGCCCTGCTGTCCACGGCCTCGGACCCGTGACTTAGAAGCTCTGCCGCTAGGCGGGTCTCTCAGTCTCTGAGTTTCCATTTCCTCATTGGTGATGGGATCAATAATACCGGCCTTAGGTCTGTTTTTAATATGTTAGGATCAAGCCAGGCAAGTGCATGTCATCATCATCCTTATGATCCTTATGGGCATTTTAATCTTAATTTCTTAAAAAACAAATAGGAAGACAGTGTGCAATCACTGAATACATGTTTACCTTCCATCTGTGCAAACCTTATTGGAGTGAAGATTTGGAAGGACTCACACCTTAGTATCTGCGCTCCCTGTACCTCAGCACGGGTGGAGGAGGACTCTGGGAGCAGGGACTGCGGAATCTTAGCTCCTGAGCCCGGGTCCTGACAGCCGAGGCACTGTGGGCAAATGATGTTTCCCAGGACCCCGTTCCCCTCTCTCAAAATTTAGGATGAAAATACGCTGCCTTTCACACTCTGGGGTGATTTAATAAATTAACCTTTGGGACATGCGGAGGAGAGAAGCTGGCATAGAGGAAGGACGGGGTACAGGGCCACACTTATCAGGAATCCAGCGGGGGTCATGAGTAACAACCTGGAGGCCTCAGTGTACCGCCACTCCCCACCCCCACCCCGCCAACATGACAGCATTCCCTGCCAGGCCGAAGCTGCCCCAAGCCTTTGGGCTCTGCTCCCTCTCTCAGAGCGTTTCTGTCACCTTGCACCTTCCCTACCCGGCATGTAATGACAGGCTCCGTGCACAGGATGGTTCAAGAGTCCAGTGACTTAACCTTGTCCTCTTCAGAACAGAGCAGCTGCCGGATGCCCCACAGGCTCCCTTGGAAGGTATCTAATTCAGTGAAATGAGGTTTATTGAGAAACATTGAAAGCTGATTAGGGTCTGTGTCAAGTCACAGGAAAAGTCTTATCAAATGAAGATGAAAAGCAAAAGTTACTCCACCATTCTTTTTTAAAGAGAGATTTTCAAATTGAAGCTTTTCTGCCCCTATTAAATTAGAAAATGTAAAAAAAAATCTTAAATAGCAGTGCTGGTCAAGATGTGAAAAAACCAGCAGACTCATGCCTTGCTAACTGGCCATGCAGCAAATTCATTCACACAATCTCTTTAAAAAGGGATTTGCCCATGTGTCTTGTAGCTACCGGCCTGGGAATCCTATTTCTGAGAACTTTCCCTACGAAATTATCCAAAAGGTAGGAAAAACAATAATCACAAAGATCTCCATTAAGCATTATTCATGGGGTGCCTGGGTGGCTCAGTGGTTTAGGCCTCTGCCTTCGGCTCAGGTCGTGATCTCAGGGTCCTGGGATTGAGCCCCGCATCGGGCTCTCTGCTTGGCATGGAGCCTGCTTCCTTCTCTCTCTCTGCCTGCCTCTCTGCCTACTTGTGATCTCTGTCTGTCAAATAAATAAATAAAATCTTTAAAAAAAATATTCATAATAGTAGAATTGAAATCACATCCAATACTCCCCAAATAAGGGAATAGATAAGTAAAGTGAATTAATTCATCTTTTCAACAAATATTTATTAAATGCCTCTGTTTCTGGGTACTGTGCTATATACCAGCTCAACAAAATAGTCTGTAGCTACTGTGCTATATACCAGCTCAACAAAATAGTCTGTAGCTGTTATAATGATCAATGAGAAAATGCTTAATGTAATAAGGGAAATGAAATTTATAACAATATAGCTTTATCATGATTATAATCTTATAAAATTAAATATTTTTATTTATAACATTTGACCATGGAAACATGATCAAATCAGAATTGCTGATTTATTAAGATGAAGAATTTTAGATGATTTTTTTATCATTATTTCTTTTTAATTCTGTGTCATGTGCAATAAGTACGAAATCCAATTAGAAATGGAAAAATCCAGCGAGATTATCATTGGACTTCTCAGTAGCTGACACCATCAGAATGCTCTGCACTTGGGGGGGCCGAAAATGCCCTGGTCTCCCTTGACCTTGGCCTTCAGAGCACTTAGCCCTGTCGGCTGGAGGTTCCTTCCGCAGGAGGTCCCTGTTGGCTTTGCTGCTCTGTTCTGCTTTTTAAATTTTTGCTCTCTTTAGCAATGATTTGAAACCCCAAAGAGAACACGTTGGGGGAATTACATTACAAGAGGCTCATTCATTGTCTTCCTGGAAAAAACAGGACCCCGCTGGGAAGTCTTTGGGAGGGGTCACACTCAGCCAACCCCCGAGAAGCAGCCCTCAGACCACATCTGGGAGATCTGGGTGTGCAGCAGGACAAAGTCGCTGGGACTGGCAGGGCTGGAACCCGGGAGCGTACAGAAGCACAGAGCATGGACAAAACCAAAGAGTTGCTGGCTCTCAGTGCAACTGCCCAGCTGAGCCCGCTGAACTCAGCTCGGGTCACACTCACATCAGGGAGGGACGGCTGTCCCCCAAAGCTGTGCCCGCAGCCTGCTCCCTGAGGGCCTTCACCTCCACAGGACCTGGTCCCTTCCAGGGAGGCGTTTATATTTTTAACATTCTAGAAGCATACCACTTGAAATCAGTTTGCTCCCTCTGAATTAGCTACCAATGATTGAATTGGTCTTCAGAATTCTTGACTCCAGGCAATCAAGCTCAACTTCGATGCCCCGAGGGGTTAGAATTTCTATTCCCTGATGATTATCCCCAAGCACCCCATCGGCACCGATTAAAGAAAGAGAGAAAGGAAGACTGAGTGAAATCTACCCTTTAGGTTTATTTGTGCTTGAGCTTTGAGATGAGTATCAAACTAACCTCTTCTTTTACTTATTTAAAATCAATTAATTACCATATAGAGTAGTATGAGTTTCAGAGTTTAGTGCCTCATCAGTTGCATAGAACCCCCAGGGCTCCTCACATCACGTGCCCTCCTGAATGCCCATCCCCAGTTATCCCCTCTCCCCTCCCCCCACCTTCTTCCAGCAACCCTGTTTGTTTCCTAGAGTTAAAGAGTTTCTTATGGTTTGTCTCCTTCTCTGATTTCATCTTATTTCATCTCTCCTTCCCTTCCCCTAGGTTCTGTTTCTTAAATTCCACAGACTAACCTCTTCGTAAGGTGGACATCAAAGGACTTGGGTTCTCTCGGCTCTATCCCAACAACCACTGCAAGTTCCTGGGTCCTGTGGCCTATAACGTGCCTTGAGGACTCTGAAGGGAGGAGGAGCCCATGCTTGAACAGTAGTGATCTATTTAGATTCTAAAGGTATCTGTGAGCCTGAGTGCGAGCTGATTCTAGTCGGGAAACCTGACTGAGGATCCACTAGTGAGTGAATTCCCAGTGGAGATGGGCACCTGCGTTTGCCCATGAATGGTACCAGGACATAGAGGTCATAGCCTTTCCTTTTTTAAAAAAGGACGTAGCCTTTTTTTTTTAAAAAAAAGAAAGATTTTAATCATTAGAGAGAGAGAGTAAGAAAGAGAGTACACGAGTGGGGAAGGAGGGGCAGAGGGACAGGCAGACTCCCTGATGAGCAGGGAGCCTGCTGCAGGCTCGATCCCGGATCATGACCTGAGCTGAAGGCAGACGCTTCATCGACTGAGCCACCCAGGTGCCCCTGTCTCTTTCCTTTTCATTATGGTAATACACATAACATTACCATTTTTACCATTTTAAGTGTAAAATTCAGTGACACTAAGTACCTTCACAATGTTGTATAACCATCACTGTTATCTATTTCCAGAACTTTATAATCAGCCCAAGCAGAAATTCCATCCCTATGAACCCCCAGCCCCTGGTATCCTCTGTTCTACTTTCTGTCTCTATAAACTTGCCTTCTCCAGGTGCCTCATGTAATCAGACTCCTACAGTATTGATCCTTTTGTGTCTGTCATCTTTTACTTACGATATTTTCAGGGTTCACCCATGATGTAGCATGTGTCAGGACTTTATTCCTTTTTATATGTGAATAACAGGTCATTTCAGGACATATCACATTTCATACACCTGTTCCTCTATTGCTTGACACTTGGGTGATTTCCACTCTTTAGCTATTGTGAATAACGCTCTGAATATCGCTATACAGATGTCTGCTCAAGTCTCTGTGTTCCATCTTTTGGGTTTATAACCTGGAGCAGAATTGCTGGGCCATCTGATTATTCTATGTTTAACTTTCTGAGGACACACCAAGCAGTTTGGCACAGAAGAGTCACAATTATCCAGAAGTTGGGTAGAATTGGTCTTTTCCCCATATAGTTGCTGCCCTTTCTAAGGGGATGTCCTATCTCCCCCCTCTTTCTATGAGGATGGGCCCCTTGGCCATGGGAATGGATATGGCAGAACTTTAGAACTGCAGTGTGGCTCCCCAGGCTTTGTTCCTTGCCTTCTGCCTCAAGAACAAGCATGCCTTTCTTGCCCACGTAGCTCTATGCATGCTCTTTCCTTTGGCTGCAATTAGCTCCCCTCCAAGCCCTCTGATTGATTGTTTGATGGATGATTAGCAGGAAATACGTGAAACTGCCCTCGCTGCAGGTCCCAAACGGTCACGTGTTAGCAGGTGTATACAGTTTAACAACTGAAAACACTAGTAGCAACAAGGCATTGATTCCACTTGCTCACCAACTCCTCTCATAAAGCTTGGAATTACTCACACCCCCACTCCAAACATGAGGAAACAAGCTGTACAGGTTTTTTTAAGCCCCCCCCCCCACCAGCTCATTGGATCTAGATTCCACATCAAGCTTCACTTGTGCCCTCTGTTGTTCAACATGTTCCTTCCCAGGGTGCTCTCTTACTCTCCCAGAGTGCTCTTGGGTATTCCTCGTGCGAGTACAGATCTCAGTCCCCAAGGGCTTGGGAGTCACATCGTTAGAGCTCACAGTAAAGTACCTGGAACTTTGTTAAGTATGTGGTATCCATCCTTTTTATCCCCATCTCACAGGTCAAGGAAGAGAGGATCAGCTCATTTCTATGTTTCCTGCATCGCACAGAAGTTGCTGAAATGACCAAAATAGCAGGTGCGGTTTTAGCAAGAACAGGGAAAGCCAGGTTATCAGCCTTGAAATGCAATGGTCTAGCTTGTGTCTGGACAAATTCCCTATCTTTATGTGGTATTATACAAATCCACTTAGGTTTCTGAATCTAAATATTATGCTCAAGGTTTCCTCTCTCCTTCCATAGAGCCTGTCTTCCGGATCTATCATCAACCAGTGCCGTTAAGAACATCATGCCTCCGTGATCAAAGGCACAAGTCCTTATTTCAAGAGTTTCATGCATTAGAACAGACAAGCAGCGGTGAATGTGCTGGCGAATGTTTATCATGAAGCTGAGCTTCCTGGCCATATCTGGTCAGTGTTCTCTGGAAGCCAATCGCCTAGGTTTGAAGTGGAGTAAAACATTAATTTGCAATCACAAGTACAACATCTGCTCTCTAAATGACTGGGTTTACTGCCAGAGGACAATCCATATACTCAGTAATGTGATAGCCTGTCCCACTGTTAGCCACTTCTTTATTTTCAAAATCCTCTTCCACCTGCCTATTTTCAAAAGAATCCGGTTTCCCCAGTGGTTCTAGAATTTAGGTCATCCAAAGCATGTCCACCAAGTGCTGAGCCCAGTTTAGTTACAGGATCTCAGATACTTTCCAATTCAAATTCTACCCAGTTACACATCAGTCCATACTTACATGCATTACTTAAGAAATCTCTGAGGAGAGATTAGTTATGAGAAGGTGAAGATTTCATTTAGGAACCTGCATTCCAGCTTCAGAAATAGAGCCGCAATGTATTTCTTTTCTCAAGAATGTTGAGGTTGATGCAAAATGAATTCTCGGTCATCGTTTTAAAAATAGGCATATTTTCAGACATCCAAGGGGGTATTTTATTTAATATTATGTTATGTTGATGATCTTGTGGAGAACTGTTTAGAACAGAAACTAATAAAACACCAAACGAGAGAGAGAGAGAGAGAGAGAGAAAGGAAACTACACTTCATTGATTTGAATATGTTTTAAATTATAGGCTAAAATCACCAACTCCTGACCCCAGCCAAAATGATGAAGTAGATCCAGATGTCACAGATATGAAACCAAATGTTCACATCACATCTGAAAAACAATCAGTATTTAATCCTGTGAAGGTAAGGAGTGACAGATCAAGTACTTTAGTGTATCAAGGAGAGAGGGCGATGCGGGCTCAATATGGAAAGATGGTAAAGGGAGGGTCCACCAGCCATCTGAATTTATGTGGGCCCTCCCCCAAAGCTTAATATTTTCAGCTCATTGAGACAGATTCCCCAGCACCTACCCTTTCCCTGGCGTTAAGATTTCAGAAGACAGTCTGCAATTATTGGGTGGCAAAATAATGATTTTTAAAATAAGAACATACCGTTGATTCTAAGTTTGTGTTAACACCATCTCTACTCTGATTTCTGAGCTCATACCTTAGCTAGATACTTTCTCAAACATGTGGGGGCTCCCTGCCCCTGTCATTGGGAGCTCTCTCCAGTATGGGTGCCATCTGTTTGTAACATCTGTTGGCCCGTTGAATGCCAAAGTCTATTTGGATGATCTGCCTGGTTTCCTTTCCTCCTGGATATTTTCGTCTACCTGTCCCTCTTGTTACCCATAGCGATGTAGGTCCCTGTGGACCAAAGTTATGGCAACCATAGTCCCCAAGCCTAGGATGAGAATATTTATCATCTGACAAGTATCACTACCCTTCAGCATATGACATGGTGTAAGATCTTTCTGGAATGGGTGATCATCAGCCTGAAGACCGGCAGACTTTAAATGTTAACGTGCTCCCAGCGCTTTCAGGTCCAGATTATTCTATCTTCAAGCCGTTATTATATTTGAATGAGTGAGTGAGTGAGGATTTAAAAGGCGTTTGTAATTTGTGAGACTTTTCAAACTGTTGGGTTTTTTTTTTGAATATTCAAATCACTATAGCTTTTATACTTTAAAAGATGTGTTAATAGAAGTACCCAGATTTATCCTTCTCAGTTGGCCACCATGTTTAGTCATCGGAAGTCAAGGAGAATCGCCGTAGCGCAGACGCCGAAGCAGTCATGTCAGAAAGGGCAATGGGACATGATGCAGCAAGCCTGACATTCTGGTCTGGGGCTGCTTACTGAGCCCCTGTCTGGGGTGCTATGCTGGCTTCCTTCTCAGTAAGACCCTGCCTGGTGACCCATCCTCCCTTGTCCTTGACTGAGCAGGGGTGCCCGATCTCCTCCAAATGGGAGACCACAGGGGATAAAGCATGCATAGCACTGTGCCCTGTGGTTCACAGCTCTCTGGCCCAACCCATGGGCATGTGAACCCCAATCAAGTCTCCCAGGGGCCACAGTGGCCAGTCCATGCCTACAGATGCAGGCCTAGTGTAGAGGAAGAATCTGTGTCTCTCCAGAGGCTAACCCCCTTCTACCCCAGGCTAGATGGGCAGGACAAAAGGCATCTGTCCAGGCTAAGGAGTCCAGACAAGAGCTGCTAGGGACAGATCAAAGGCTGAGTCTGTTTTACTTCTCCAATGGAGTAATTACCATCCTACACAATATCCACCGAAGTGATATCTAGACAACATTTTTGGAAGAAATATTTCAAGGAAAGCAGACTGTGAATATGTTTCTAGAATAGTTTTCTTTAGCCTGCCTTCTTTTCTTTAGAATTGCTTGGTAACTTTTAGGTATACAAACAGTTGTACCTTAATATTCATCTCATTAACTAGCGTTATTAAAGCAGAAGTTGCATGAAATGGAATCAGAATTTGGTATCTGAGGGGGAAAAAAATCACACAAGAGTTGTGTATTTACGAATTTCTTCCCAAATGTTTGAAATCACTCCCACTCTCTCTCTATCCACCTGCTGATACGCACGCTATGATTCAAAGATCCAGCACCTGAACTGGAGATGCACAGAAAGTAAAAGTAACTCTTCACTGTCCCTTCTCAAAGTGGGGGCAATCATCACCTGCAGGACACAACCGCTGTTTCCAGAGCCGGGTGTCTGTGGGTATGACTGGATATTCACCTTCCCACCTGCTGGGACGAAGGAAAATGAAATAGGGGGAAGATGGACGCTGGAAATTTGCTCCGGGGAATGAAGGCTGGGATGCATGGACAGAGGAAGAGTAGCCTCAGAGCTCAGTCCCCATACCCACGAAGATAAACGCTTTCCTGCATCTTCTGAAGCAAAGACCTCTGTTAGTTTGGTGCAACCAAGCCAGCATGTCTTGGGCTAGCATTGGAATCTATATTGCCAGCAATTGGCAAACCCAAACCCAAAGAGGCTTTCCATCATCACACGTGACCATCAAGTTCTAGTCAAACAGAGGAACATCTTCACTTCACTGGAAGCTAGGGGTTCTGAAGCTGTTTTAGAAATACACACACACACACACACACACACACACACACACACACACACCCCACACATCTTAGCATCTAAAATCATCAAACAAACAGAAAATGCATCTGTGACTTGAAGCCAATGGAAACACCCCCAGCCTACCCACCTACAGACGTTGCTTCACTGGGAAGACAGACAGTGTGGTAGGAGTCCTAACTTGTTACTGTCAGTTGAAAAGGTCCCAAAGCCCAGCACACAAATGCAAAAATGAAGCATCTTTGCAAACTATTTTCTGGTCAGTGTGTCCAGTTAGGGGATATGGAAAATCCAGCCCTGGATTCCTCTTCCATCTGCTTTAAAAAAAAAAAAAATTAACTAAAAAAATTTTTTTTAGCAGTTGCTGGGACATGTCAACCTGGCATCTGGCATCTCAGCTGTGTGGGGTCGGTGAGCAAAATCACACAGACAGAGAAAGCCGACTTGTCCTCAGCTTCCTCTCAGATCTGATGAGGAAGAATGGTTCCATTGTCCGTGACTCTAACAAACAGAGCAAGAATAATCTGCCAGTAGACAAGAAAGGGGTATCCAGTCCTTTCAGGTTAGATCATCTAAGATGAGGTGTCAGAAGCCCACGGACCCCACGGGATTCCTGCATCCTTTGGCCATTACAAGTTCAAACACCCTTTCCTTTTACTTTAAACTTTTTATTTTGAGATTATTGTTGATTCACAGGCAGTTGTGAGAAATAACACAGATAGACCCCTGTGCCACTCACCCGCTCTTTCCCAGGGAGGAAAATAGCTTCCAAGCGAGAGTATAATATCACAACCAGGTTATCAACACTGATGGAACCCACCCGTGTGTGTCGCACTTCAGAAATCAATTTAACCTTTTGAAAAAGGAGTGAATCTATAAAAATGCCTCACGTTGGACAAACGTGATGTTTAGGTGATGTTCTGTGTGTTCACGCACGGGTGGCTTTGTCTGAGCGAAGGAGGGACGGCGGGCAGCGCTACTGTGGGGAACTGCGGCTTCTTGCATGGATCCAAGTTCTGTCTCACTCGCAGCATTTCCCGTGGAGGAGGAGCTTTTTTGCATTTTGTTTCAGTTTAGGACTTCCTAAAATTAAGATCATAGAGTGTCCAGAGGGAAAGGACCCAAATACCCAGACACAGAATAAAAACATGAGACTCCTGAGCTTAAAAATCTGAGAAGAGAGCAAAACGGCTGTCATGTAGTGGGAGACGCAGAGGACCAGGAAGGACAGAACGGACAGCAGCGATCTCACGTGGACACCCGTGCTAGGGACCCTGGTGCCCATGGCTGTGCTTCTCATCTGCCAGGTGTGTCTCCCCAGGGAAAATATCAAGAGCAGGGCAGACGCGAGGAAGATGAGTAGTGGCAATGATAACCTCACAAGAAAGGCGATCTGTAAGGCAGACTTCTCTTTGAATTGGGTTGTTGTGTTTGGGGAGAAAAAACCCAAAAAAACTTGTTGGGAAAAAACCCATGCATGTTTGTTGTAGAAGATAGAGGGGGCGGATGTGTACAGCAGGGACCCTAGGATCAGCCACGGCACCAGCTTCGATATCCTCATCTTCAACCAGAAGAAGAGTGGGTGAGCTATGGGGGCGATCTTGGCACAATAGAAAACGCCGAGCCACGAGGCAAACCACAGTCCCAATTCGTTTACAAACAAGAAGATTAAAAAATTCTCAATAAGTAGAGGGACTTCGATCCAGAGGAGGATAGCCAGGTTGATGTAGAAGAGGACCAATTGCAGACAAATCCGGGCTGTCGCCAGGCAGGAAAGAAGGAGAGCCAACGGGACCATCCTTCTCTGCTTGATCAACTCAGTGCCGTTCACAACCAGGATGAGGCCGTTTGCTAAAACCCCGATGAGAAATTGTATCGTTGAAAAAAGGCAATGGATAATAAGGTAAAACTCTAGCATTTTGGGAAGAAAAATTATCAGTTACTTTGAAAATGGATGTATTTCTAGATTTGGGGCAGTTTGGATTATTTGAGCTTTCTATTTTTCTTCAACTAGACTAGAAGTTCTTAGGGGAGCAGGACTCTGATGGTAAAGACGGTCAAGCCGGAAGGTGGTGTCTGCTTGTTTATATCAGTGTGCTGTCAGTTTGGTTCCAAGGCAGTCAAATGAGAGAGAGATAGCCCAGCGATGATTTGCTTCTTGGTGACAACTTTTGCATTTTCCCGGTCTACTTAGCGTCCAACGTCCTCATAAGCAAATGGTGGAACCAGACTCTTTCGGGGCTGGGAGAAGGGCGCCTTCACCGCATGACCAGTGGATGCTTCTCAATCCCTCATCTCCCCCACGACGACTGAGCTCCCGGCCCACAGGTGTAATTCTGCTTCATGTTAGTGGGGCATCCTTTGAAAAGACATGTCTGCGAAATGATCCCTTGTGCTCTAGCTGCATAGAATGGTCAGCAACACAGGACCGCCGAGTCGTAGTTGTCCAGTCCACAATAATTCAGTGATTCAGGACCGCCGAAAACTTAAAAGCAGTTATGTGATAAAATATATGTGAGGAACAGAAAGGGTCACAAAAGAGAGAGACAAAGGAATTAGGCTGACATAGATGTGGATACAGTCGGTCCACAGTCTAAAGGAAGCAAAAGCCCGTGAGAGACTCACTTAGCAACATACACACCTGCAACCGTCTGTGGGACAACGCTGGCTTTGAAACCTTTTTCCTGTTCTTTTCTCAATACATGAGATTTTTATGGCATGAGCTGGTTGTTTGAGGGGGAAAGTAGTAGGAGAACAAGTACCTGATTCAGTTTTTTGTTATACTTGTCTAACAGACTATTTTTGGGAAAATTACATTGGAATTTATTAACATGTAGACTGTGCCATGTGTTAAACTAAACCTGGTTTTCTCAGTGTCCACACTGTTGACATTTTGGGTTGGGTAATTCTTTGTGTGGGGGGGTGTCCTGTGTGATGTGAGGTGTCCATCTTCCCCGGCCTCTACCCACTAGATGGGGGTAGCTCTGCCCACTCTTCTGGTGTGCCAACCAGCCAAGCTCCCAGACGTTGCCAAACGCTCCCTGATGGCAAAACTCACCCCAGTTGAACACCACAGTCCTAGATCCTGGGAGGGTAATGGTGAGTGGAACATGGTCTTTGTTCTCAAGGTGCTCAGAGACTTAAGGGCCAGCCACGGGTACAGTGTGACCTAAAGCCTCATTAGGTTTAGGACAGTTCACGACCAGGGCACAAAGTGGGGAACAATCTATTTCATATTGGGGGGGCAGATTGAAGCTTTTCCAGCTTAGCATCTGACCATATGTTCCCAGCGGACCCCCCACTGCCTTAATGAGACAGGTCCTTATGGAAACATTTCCTTTTGTCCAATGGTGTCATGAAGGATACGTAGAATGAGTCTCCCTATTAGGGAACTGGAAAAGAAACCCTACGGAAACGCTAGTGGTGAGCGTACATCTCCAGGTTACTTTTTCATTCTTTCCTGAACGGGTCATGTCTGTCATTGCGGGACTCTACTTTGTTCTTGTCTCAGCTTCAGTGAGACGAAGGGGACCAGCCGGACCGTCATGAAAGACACACCGAGGGAGGCCACTCCTGAGCGGCTTCTGTCAAAAAGCATCCAGATTCGAGCATGAGAATCAGGGTCAGTCTTGTTTCTCTCCCTCAGGTGCAAAGGAAAAAAGTACTAAAAAAGTGCTTCGGGTTTTACATTCCAGAGGCTGGAAAGGCAACACAGAAGGGCCTCACCCTACAGGTCAATGAAGCCGGGATCCCTCTACTACCGCCCGGGGTTCTCCATCCAAGCCCCGTGCCTGCGTCCCTCCCCTGGGGGCCTCCGGCGCGCAGCTTCGCGAGGGCCTATCCCGGATTTCTCCTCATCCCCGGCCCCATTCATTCCTTTGGCATATGGGACTTCTGTGAAGCAGAACCAAAGGCGGTTACATAAGGCTTTTCATCACAGAGGCAAGGAGAAATAAATGTTACAAAGTCACCTTACAAGGGAGTGTTTATTTTCCAGCTATTCCTGGAGACACCAGGCCTCAGGCCCAGCATCTAGATCTTCTCTGTTGCCCCACACGGTCGCGACCCTCACGTACTGCGCCCTTCAGCGTGGTCTGGGCACTTCGCTATTGCAAACAAGTCATGGGGACGCAAGAGGTCACGTGGAAAGAATTCGATTCTGAGTCTAAAACCAGAGTCTGGTGTTTCAGCGTGGACAGCAAACGAGCAGAGGTAACGCGCGGCAGCGCAGAGCCTTAAAGGACGTAAGTGTGTCTCCTCGTGTTTATTGACGGCTTTTTGTCTTCTGGCGTCGAGCACCTTGTGGGGCCGTGGTTCTCAGACGTTCTGTGATCGAGTTTGTTGGAACCAGCCCGGGGAGAAGAGGCCACCCTTCACAGACAGCTTTCGTTCACCGAGGTCTTCTGATGCGGACATCCATGGAGGAAAACATAAAAATTCATGAGGCTTAAGCTACGTTTCTTTTTTCATTCAGTAATTTCCACCCCCAGTCTCCTCCGTGAGCGCACACAGGGGCTGCTGACAAGGGCCACCACACCGCCCTTCTGACACGGAGGAAGGCAGAATAAATAAACGATGTCTGTTCCTGGGAGCACGGCGTTGGTGTGGCCGCTATGCCGGGGGTGGGGAGGGGGTGCTGCCAGCCGGTGGTGATGTGGAGCACCGCGAGGTGGTGCTCCCCGGCCTTCCCCCGACACCCCACCGCATCAATCAGGATAACCACGGCTTCGGCCACGCTCTTGTGCTAAGCCAGGGTGAGCTAAGTGTTGGTAATGAGCCACCCATCAGACCAACGAAAGAGAAAAAGGTCCCCAAAACAGAACCGATTTACGTCTTTTAAGCCGTTTGTTTCGGTGAGAAGGACACGTCAGAGAGTTCCTGGGTCTGAGCTGAGAAACGCGCACGTCTGGCCTCACCTGTCAGTCATCGGCACGGAATGGTGACAGTTTTACATGGACAAATGGCTTGGAACAGATGGAACCAGTCCCGATGTGGAGAAATTCACATGATGATTACCCCGTATTACCCTGATTAAATCCGCTCACTCGCACTCCTCTGTAATGAGCGATCATTAAAGGAGACAACACTAAATATTCTGGAGGTAACTGACAGGCGGAAAGAGCTGCTTATTTATATTCAAATCATTCAGCTCCTCCAAAGAAAGTGCGAGGTTTTCCCGAGCAGTTGGATTGACAGTGGCGAGCCTTTCACCAGGTAGAAGGCTGCAATGATCATCTTTCTGCTTTCCCGGGGCACCAGGACATTTACTTTGAGCTTAGAGCCATCATGCAAGTGAGTGATAGTTTTAATACCTTCCCCAAGTGGCTCTTCCCACTTGGTTATGTAGGAAACAATTCCTGCTGTAAGGAGAATGTGCGTGTATTAACATCACTGTATATTTAATAAGATCGTCCGAGTAAGAGAGAAACAGACCCCGAGCAGACCTGTGGAGATGCCCTTGCCGAACCTTCCCTGACACGGAGTTCAGCCCTGGGGAAGCCTAGGAGGAATTTATTGCCTCCAGACTCTTTTGGTTAAAACGCTGCAGACTCTTTCGGACTGATCATTCTTTAATCCGTTCATTTGTTTCTCCCCACTCGAATGTGCAGGAGCTCTTTCGGACAATGAGTTTTGTCTTTGCTGTTCAGGTCACCCCCGTTTACTTGTCCCTTCCCTCCCTCCGTGCAACCTGGTAACGTATTCCTGGGCTTTTCCTGACTCTTCTCGATATGCTGGAGTTTATGTGCATGGCAGCAAATAGAATCAGGGTGTAATGGGATACTACACTGAATTCAAGTCCTACACGTAAAGAATTCAGCATGCTCTACAAACAAGAATCCCTTGTTAGTGACAGTGTGAAAAGGCCAGCTAGAGAGGCTGCACCTGTTTCCCACAAAAAAATCTCTAGCCCTATTTGGTCTAGACCCTCTTTGGTCTCCAGCTACGGAACTTCAAATCCCTCCCTCCCCCCTCCCCCGTCGTCTCCCTACCTTTCTCTCTTTCTCCTTCTCCCTTCCTCCTTTTACCCGCATGTCATCTCATATGGACTGTATGTCTTATGGACTAGGCACTATTCAAGCATGAGGACATAGTAATGAATGAGACAGACAGAGTCTCTGTCATCTGGGAAATTACACTTTGGCAGTTTGGTGGGGGAGATGAGAATTAAACAAGCAGAGAAGTAAATACTTCCAGGTAACATGAAGAGGGATGTTATCCTAGAGAGCACAGCCCGGGAAGGCAGATTTCACCCAAGAGGAGGTGATCATTGAAAAGCGAACTAGGCGAGAAGGAATCATCTCTTCATACCCAGGGGATGAGCATTCCAAGTGGAGAGGGCAGCAGATGGCAATGCCCTCTTGAGCCAAAAAAAAAAAAAAAAGAGCTCGAAGTGTTCCAGAACAGTAAAGGGCCACACTGTGCGGTTGCTGGAGCTCCATGAACAAGGCGAAGAACCCAGGAGAGGAGAAGGGAGGGCAGAAAGGGCCAGATCACCGAGAACTTTGGGTCACAGTAAGAACAAGACCGCATCCTTTGTGTGACAGGAAACCCTCGTAAGGTCTGTGTACGTGTGTGTGTGTAATTAGATCTATGTCTAAAACATTGACTCTGCCTGTTGTTAAACCAAAAGCAATGACATTTACTCTGGATGACAGACTTGGGGGTCAGGAAAGGGCAAGAGCGGAGGCAGGAGAACCAGTCTGAAGGCTACTGCAGTAGACCAGGCAAAGGATATTGTTGGCCTAAATGAGATTGGTGGTACAGGGTGGAAAGAAGTGTCAGGACTTGTCATGTATTTTGAAGACAGAAGCAACAGGTATTTCAGATGCTCTGATGAGAAAAGGGAGAAATGAGAATGACTCTTGGGTCACCGCCTTGATCCACTGCCGAGTGACAGCGCCAGTTTCCAGGAGGAGGTTGGTGGAAGGTTCACGTCAGGAGCTCTGGTGTGGGGGGTGCCTGGGTGGCTCAGTGGGTGAAGACTCTGCCTTTGGCTCAGGTCATGATCCCAGAGTCCTGGGATCAAGCCCCACATCGGGCTCTCTGCTCAGCGGGAGCCTGCTTCCTCCTCTCTCTCTCTCTCTCCCTGCCTGCCGCTGGGCTTACTTGTGATCTCTGTCTGTCAAATAAATAAATAAATAATCTTTAAAAAAAAAAAAAGCTCTGGTATGGATATATTCTGAGGTGTGATGAAGCCGTGAGTGAGAAATTTGGAATTTGGGGAGCCACCAAGGCTGGAAATGCACATTGGGAATGTACTTGCATACAGATGATATTTAAAGTCATGAGACTGGATAAGATTATGTAGGAAAGAGGTTGTCGAAAGGAGTGTCCAAGCACCATAACTAAGAAACAGAATATTTTGTGCATTCATGTCACCCTGCCTGTCCCGTCTGATGAAGCAGAATACGTGAGCTAACGCTTGCTTCCCTGAAGTCAACCCTACTAGTCATGGTACCCTAATCTCTTTATACGTGGCTGATTCTATTTGCTATTCCATTTAGAAATTTTGCTTCTTTATTTATAAGACAGATTGGTCTGTAGATTTTCCTGGTGCTCTATGTGATAAATTTGATTATACATGTTATGCTGGATTTATCTAGAAATTGTCAGCTTTTCTTATTTTCTATGCACCGGAGCAATTTAAATAGCATGGGAATTATCTGTCTCTTAGGGAATGGAAAGAGTTCACGGTGAAAGAATCTGAGGCCAGGGGCTTTTGGGAAGGAGCAGAATCTTTGCCATGTGTTTAGCACTTAAAATGCTAAGCAGTTGACAGGCATAGTCTCTTTTGCCCTCTTAACAACTCTACAAAATCAATATTATCCCCACTTTAGAGATAATGAAGTTGGGGTACACAGAGGATTGGAAACTGCCCTCCATCATGCAAGTAAAAAGGAGCATTTCCAAGATGTGGACCACAGTCTGACTTCGAATCCTATGTGTGTCCTTAACCATTCAGGACCACAGCCTTCCGTGTTAACACTCAGTGAGAGTGCAGATTCCTTTCCCTGGTTTAACATGAGGCTTGTACAACTTCTGTTTTTTGCCTGCTCAGCATTCATCACTCCCCACCTTTACCCTGACTTCCTGGGGAGGAACCACCTCTCCTCCATCTTTGTTTCTGTGTCTTATTTGGGACTCCGCATCTATAAATGCAAAAATAAACACAAGACCCAGGTGTGACAACTAACATTTCCATTCAGCTGACCAGGGCCAATCCGTTCAGAAATAAGCATGATGCCCAAATTTGGCAAAGTCAGAAGTAATCCCAGAACTTTTGCTGGAGCAGGCTGGGCAAACGTCCCTTTCTGCCCGAGATGGGATGTTTGTCTGGAACAGCCGGCAGCCCTTTTGCCACCACGAGAGGCAGACCTGGACCTGCCTGAGAGCCCCAGGGCTCAGAGAAGAGATAGTCAGATCAGGGCTCAGAGCCAGCTTTCACTTCCTGTTGGCCTTGACATTTAAATGAACCCATACAGTTCCAGCTCCTGTGAAAGTGAGCTTGAAGCGGGCTTTTGTCACTTTCGGTGTCTTCGAGTGTAACAGCTGCAGGTGATAGAGAAAGGCAGGGATGTTCTTCCACTTTTCACATCTAGGAACGGGAGCCCGAGGAGTGATTTGCTCAAAACCAGGCACTGAACGGTGTACCTAGGGCCCAGACCAGGGATCTCTAAACTAGAGCTGACTGCTGCATTTACTGAACTCCCAGTTTTCTTAAACATTCTCATAGAAGAACTTTTTAGAAAAAAAACACAGATTACTTTTCTGGGTTCTCCCTTATACATTTAATTATTCCTTCACTCTGACAGCTCAGAGTTTTATTGTGCTATAAGAAGAGTTTACATAGCATCAGGCTACCATACCGGCATGAGAAGTTTCAGTCGTTCTGAACTGCACAGAATACCCCAGGTAGGCTGGCTGGCTGTCCTCCGCCCAGAGGACGTGTGGTCTGGGAGATCTGCGGATCTATGGGTCTACTGGGCCAGTATCTACGCGTCTGCATATATGCTGGTTGCAACTGCTGGATTGGAGACATGAATGAAGAAGGTGAATATGTGGTCTTGAAACCCACAGTGTCAGCGGCTCCTGGTGGCTCAGTCAGTGAAATGTCTGCCTTTGGCTCAGGTCCTGATCCTCGAGTCTCTGGATCGAGCCCCATGTCGGGCTCCCTGCTCTGCGCGGGGAGTCTGCTTCTCCCTGTTCCTCTGTCCCTCCTCCTGCTTGTGGGCTCTTGCTCTCACTCTCTTTCTCTCCCTTGCAAATGAATAAGTGAAATATTAAAAAACAAAAATAAAGACCTTAGCGTCATTTCCGCCCTGGTCCGATTTTGAATAGTTCTCTCTCTCATCCTAGGAGCCAGGTCTGTTTGGCTAAGACTGGGCATTCCAGGCTTTTCTGAAACAAGGCTGGCCAGCACCTGGTTTCTCTTTCTCTTCCTTGAGCTGACTTTCTCCAGACATAATTTTATCAATTTCTAGAGGGTACAGATTATTTTTCTTCGCCTTGTTTCCCCAGCTGCTGGGACCAGGCTTCATGGTCTCTCACTTCATGTGGTTTTGGGACATTGGCCCCATTCCCTGCATCCAGGAATGGATATTTGTGTGTCGATATATATGGGGACATTCTACAAGCATTGCTGCGTGAATAGCAATGAGGAAAATGAATGAAGCTTCTCATCTTTAGAAAGATATTGTTATTCAGAACTGAGTATTACATAAACTTCATAATGTCTTTCCTACAGCAGAAAATATTATTCCATTTACCCACCATCAACTAATATCCTTTTGTGGACATTTCTGGGATAAACGGATAAGATGAAGAATAAGGTCTGTGACCAGGAAATAAAGAAAATCTCACTAATTCAGAATGTGTGAAAAAAACATGAACTTGACTTTTTAAATTCAATACAGTAAATTTAATACTGAACCACATCATGTCAGATCTGCAAAGGATATTAGGGATTATTTATGGTGGCTCTTTATTGGATGAAAGAAGAGAGAATAGAATTTCAGAAAAGATGCATAATTCCCTGTGCCTTGTTGCAGGGAATATCCAAACGTTGGGTATTCTAGAAGATTCTAGAAGAAGGAAGACTGGATTTGCTGCTCTGGGTGTAACCAGTGCAGCCTCCTTGGGAGAATGATTAAATACAGTTGAATGATGGATAATGATGACCATGGGTCCTCCCAAGACATGTTTAATGACGACGCTTTTGGGAGAAGCTAGGCAAACCCCACATCCATGTATCCGTATCCCACTGCTGTTGATCGCAAAGGATACACACAGGAATCTGCAGTCCTTCCTCAAAGCGTGAGAAAAGGGAAGAATATCCAGCAATGGAACCCGAGGCTTTGCAGGTATTCGTATAGAGTGAAATTGGTCCAACATTTTTTTTTTTGGCCCTCCAATATATTTTAAATTGCAACCAAAATCACTTTAGAAAGGGAAACATAAGGGAAACCTTAAATTCCAATTTTCTGTCATCATTAATACTTATCTCTGTACACTTAAGTCTCCCTCTGCACAGATTAAATGATAATAAAGAAGTTTCTCTTTGTGAAATAATATCCTTCCTCAATTATCCACTAATCTGAGTGTGGTCTTGCTATGATTAAGCAGGTAATACCAATTTTAAAAATCTATTCTTTCTGCCTGCTATGAAACACAATTTGATAATCACAGACCCTACCACAGCACAGATTTGGATAACGTTAACAATTAAGCAATCAGGAGGAGGGTTTTCCCTGGGTTCAGTGGACTCTCATTTTTCTGGTGGTGACTTAACACAGTGATTTACAAAATTTACTTCCTCCTTAGAATTCACATAATCATGAAATAAGCAATTTTGGCTACAAAAACAAGACGAGATTAAATGTATTCCAAAAGTAGTAGTTATCAGACATATTCACAGTGCATTGTGCTTTGATCTAAAACAGAGAAAGTCAATATTTCCGTGGAAACATGGGGATGTGAAGTGGAGGAAGGAGAGGGAAGCCACTGACCAACCCGTGGAGAAAAACATGATCTTAATTGTATGGACTGATAATTAGTACAACTCAAGTTTCTCCTGTTGACCCAGATGGCTGGGTCCAGACATTTAGGCCTCATTTTGGCTTCCAATCTCCTTAAAAATTGGTTTATGAAAACAATGTTCATGCCTTTTTTTCTCTCCAATAGTCTGTTGGATCAAGAACACGGTGGATCTGCATTGTCCTTGTATGATTTGGGTTGGACGGAAGTTGATCAGGAAGAGGCCTGAACACGCCCTCTGGAAGGTGAGATTAAGTGCCCAGTGCACTGGGCCTTGTGGGATCCAAAAGGGCTACCTCGAGCTGAAGCACTTACCTCAGCCAAGTTTCCATTGGCCCCATACTTGCTCTACTGGGGGGCAGGGTTCAGCAGGGAGAAATGACCCATTGTTGGCAAGACAGGGTCCTGCCAAAATTGAGTGCTCAATTTCTTAGAGCACTCCTGCACCATTTAGGAAGAATCTAGACTCACAGTCTATGCCCCGGGACATCTGGCCCGCATTTGGATCTCAAGCCAAATTCAGCCCCGGCACGGCCCACGTGCTCATGCAGAGCGAGCGATGAGAACCCGAACCCAGGCATCCCTGGAGGATCTCTCCGGCTTTTCTCCTCCCGAAAGCCCCCTTCGGGCCAGCTCACTCCTGAGTGATTTAGAACTCCTCTGCCTTGCATTCCTGGTAGTGTCGGGGGTGAGGTGAGGTTCAACTCTAGCTGATGCGAGAGAGCTAGGACCACTCCCTTCGTCCTGTCTCATCATCATTAGTGCACCTGCCCGGGGCAGCCATGCAGGAGCATTTTTTACAATGCAAAGCAGTCTTCGAGTTCTACTGCTTCATTTTGCAGATGTATCGAGTATGTTGGCAGCCCCGGATCTTCAGCATTGCCCTTGTTTATTTGTCCGCTGAATAAAATCGAGCGGGCACCTGCTACGCCCCGTGCTTACTCCTGCGTGTTGTTAGCGAAGTTCGGAAGCAGCCAGGTGTTAAGCAAGTTCATCTGTCTACTCAAGGAGCCATTCACAAGTGCACCTGAAACAAGTTATCTTCCAGTGTTGTGTATGTGTGTGTGTGTGTTTTCCATTATATGGCAAATATTATATGGAGAATATAATAGCAGGAATCAGAAGTATTTGCAAAGAACTTGGACAGAAATTTGCTGACTCTTAATTTTATGACCTCAATCTCAGACTCTAGCTCCGTCTTATCTTTCCAAAATACTCCAAGGTAATGGCTTCTCTGTCACCTTTCTGGAATGTAACTTTATAAGTTTCTATTTTCTCCGTTTCCTATAATTCAATCAGAAGTCAGCAGTAACATGTCCTAGGGCGAGCTCTATCTCCAATATGAGTTTTAATGAAACGCGGATATGCACACCCATGTTCCCACGAGTCCTTCTGCCTGATGCAAAAGTGTATTAAAAGTGGAGCCACATTTACATTTGTTTTGCATTTGTTATTTAAGAGGTCAAAATATGCAAACTTCATCCACTTTTGTCAATACCTTCGAGCAAAAGAAAATTTTATTAAAGTTAGATTCATGACCAGTAGAGCTAATATCCCTCGTTGGGGTAGGGCGGGGAGGAGAGGAAGGCTGCATTTTTAAAGTAGTAGCATTTATTTCTTATCTAAAACGGAGAATACTTACCAAATGTGCATTTTGGACCAGGTATAATGGCTTCCACATAAATATGCAATTAAAAAGCAAACTTAATTATAAGCAGTTTACAGCCTAAATGGAAATAGTTATACAGTCTGCAATTGGTCCTGGAAATTTTTATATGAAAAATAAAATTAGTAATAGAGGAATAATAAAAGACATTTAGTGATTTTCAAGAATGTGTTTTAGAGACAGCCAATTCTTACCCAAGATACACAAATAAAGCATACAGCTATAGGAAAATTTGCATTTTCTAAGTTAGATAATAGGAAGAAAATATGTTCAACATAGTTTAAGAATTATAATCTTATTATATACATGCTAAACAAATTTGTGGCTGCCTTCACCAAAGAAAACTTTTTTCCCAAGTTAAAGAAGTTGGGTTTTTGCTAATTCAGACTCTATGTTCACCCTGGAAAACACTGAGCAAAAAATGGTATGAAAGAAAGCAAAATAAAAATTGCACATGTGCGATGTCTTTTCTTTGCACTTTTGGCCATGTAGGGTGAATGAATCCACACTGGCATTTCTTTTTCTTTTTTTATTTTAAAAATTTTATTTATTTATTTATTTGTCAGAGAGAGAGAGCACAAGCAGGGGAAGAAGCAGGCAGAGGGAGAAGGAGACTCCTCACTGAGCAAGGAGCCCAATGCGGGGCTCGATCCTAGGACCCTGGGATCATGACCTGATCTGAAGGAAGGCACTTAACCGACTGAGCCACCCAGATGCCCCACACATTGGCCTTTATAGCATTTCTACTGCATTGTCTAGATCCTCTGTGGAACTCCCAATCTGTTACACTGGTGAGTATGTGACTTCATGCCCCTGGTTTCACATCAGGTTTCACCGGGACCAGTGCAAATACCAGAATGGACCTTATGATGTGCACAGGTTACCTTCTGTGGAGCCTAAGGTCTTGCCTGCTTGGAGCACTCTCCTATGGCCCCAAGATCCATGCCCTGTCCTAATTCAGATCAAGTATGGCCGTATCTTAGTCTTTCACCCATAGCATCACTCTCCACCTCCTTCCCCTGCATCATCTCTCTCTGTCTCTCTTTCTCTCTCCTTTTTTCTTTTCACTAACACCTCATCACTACTGGACATATTAATTTTATTACCTGTTCCTCTTCCTGGCATCTGAAATTCCATTAGAACAGAGACAATTTTCGTCCATCCATGTAGCCCCAGGATCTAGATGGTGCTTGGTACGTGTAGGGGCTCGATAATCTTTGTTGAGTGACTGCATCATTAAGTGACTAAAATAAAATTTCATCTGTTCATCAGTGACATTGTGGAAAGGTCCAGTAGGGAGTACAGCTTGCAGATTGGCTCGGAAACAATTCCTATAATGGCCGTTGTTTGGAAGACTTGGGAAATATCAAGACTTCTATGTGCTTCTGACAGACTCACAGTATGAAACGCGTCAAAGTCTGTGTCCGGCTGTGGTGTGGAGAAATCCCAAACAAGAAGACTGAATATATTCTGTCATCAGACCCCATCAGACTGATGTTCTCAGGAAGGTCAGCTGGGCAGCCTGAGGAGGGACAACGTTAGCAGTTTCCTAAATGCATCATTGAATTGATCCTCAATGTAGTGATTGAACTGCATTAAGATGAATCCGGGCAGAGACTTCTGTTGTGAACAGTGGAGCCAGTCACTATTCAGCTAGGTGCTGGTGTGGAAGGCTTGGGCTGGGGAAGGGTAGCCCAACCAGAAATTGGCAAGGAAAGGACTTCCAGCAGAAAAATGTGAAATAATTTAATAGCATGCATGTTACTTAAAAATCACCAAATATGCTACATTCTGATCTGGCAAACAAGATGAACTGGGAAGTGATTCACATATCATGAAGATTTTTCAAGTTAATATAGGCACATTTAATAGAGAAATCTGTAACAAATTCTGAAGTCCTGTTTTTTTTTTAAATTATTAGTATTTTTTTCCAGTGGAGAGAGAAGGGGGAGGGGTAGAGGGAGATGGGGAGAGAACTTAAGCAGGCTCCACATCCAGCAAGGAGCCCAAAGCAGGAGTTGGTCTCATAATCCTGGAGACCTTGACCTGAGCCAAAATCCAGAGTCCAATGCTTAATCGCCTGAGCTATGCAGATGCTTAAAGGCCTCATTTTTAAAAGATTATAACCAAACCCAAAGTTTTATGAACACACATATAATGTCAATATTTGTAGCTCACTCCATTTCAGTGAGTGCCATCCCAGCTCCATGTGGACACAGTACTATAGTCTGTTAGATTCACAAAGACATCGTATCTAGAAAAGACGATGTGCCTACCTTCATTTAAAAATACTTCTTTGCTAAAACACGCTAACAGTGAGTCCTCATCACTGATCAAAGATCATCTTAACAAATACAATAATGATGAAAACCTCAGAAATATTGTAAGAAATATCAAGATGTTACACACAGACATGAAGTGAGCAAATGTTAGAAAATTGGCACGGGTAGACTTGCTGAATGCAGGGCACCACAAAACTTCGGTTTGTACCAGAGTATCTGTGAAGTTCAATAAAGGGCAATAAAATGGGGTGTGCCTCTATAGGTCTTTCTGAAGGAGCCCAGGGGAAGGTTTGAGGATGGAGCACTCCAGAGGTCAGAAGACAACTTATGACTCACTGAATTTGTGGCTGGGCTCTGTGGCCTGCCCAAGCCCCTCCATCCACTCCCACTCACTTCAGTAGTAGAGCATCTAGAAGAAAAGAGTCGTCTAGAACCTTGCAATGAGCCCTTAGTGGCTGGGGGTTTCTATATTCCCATCTGAGCTGTGGTGCCAATCAGCTTTCCCTACCATCCCATCTCCGAACTTGATCTTAGTAATGACTGTCTCCATGAGAGTCACTCTTCGCCTGAATTTCAGAAGAAAATTCGAAGGTCTGTTGTTGAAGCTGTAGATCTTCAGATCAAAATGTGGATAAATTGAAATAATTATATGTATATTCACATCACTATGTATAATCATAAGCACTTGGGACCAGTTGTGTAGACATAGTATCTCTTTGCTTCCTGTAAGAAATATCTTTCCTATCAGAGCCTAAGAATATTGCAGATCTTATTCTCACAACACTGTTATTAAATATGCCATTCCAGTGGGACTCACCTGGAACAGAGCCCTGCAGTTTTCAGAAATATCTAAGACCCTTCTTCCTCATGGACACACAGATAAACTACATTTCCCAGTGTCCCTTGCACTATGGGTGTCACTGAGATAGAGTTCCCCCAGGGAGAATGTAACTGGGACTGATCTGTGCCACTCTGAGGCCTGACCCATAAAAACTACCCAAGCGCTTTCTTCATCCTCTTCCTCTTCTCTCCAGTAAATGGGACTCCAAGGAACTAGAGGAGACTGCGGCCACAGACTGCAGGGTGTGGTTCCTTGAATGAATTATGAGCCAAATACACCACCCCCTGCCCTCACCAAACTCACAATGGACCGAAATATGAGTGATAAACTTGTATCACACTAAGCCAGCCAAATTTGGGGACTGCTTGTTTCAGTTAATGTACCTTGACGAACATAATTACCCTTCATGTAGTTTTTCAGAACCTGAATCTCCTAGGATCTTTTTTGTTCCATTTACTTTTAAAGAATGAATTGTAATCGTACTAAAATACACATAACACAAAAATTACCATTTTAGCCACTTTTAAGTGTACAGTTCAGTGGCAGTAAGTACATTAACGGTGTTGTGCATTCACCTCCAGAACTTTTTTCATCTGGCAAAACTGAAACTCTGCCCCCTTTAGACAATAGCTCCCCATCCCCACCACACCCTTGTCTCTGGCAACCATCATCGTTGTTTCCCTCTCTGTGGTTTTGCTCATTCTAAGTACCATGGATGAGTAGAATTATACAGTATTTAGTCTTTGTGACTGGTGTTCATGTAAAAGCAACAAAACTTTAAGAATCTCTAAAAATGTGAAAGAGAGTTATATTCTAGCCCAAGTTAGGACAGCTGCCTGGGGAACACCCTCTTCCCAGGGAAGAAAGTACTCTGGAGAATGAATGGATTTTATAGGGTTATATAATTTTTACCTCTTGTAAAAGCTCAAAAGATTGTAGATTAGCTTATAGGCAGGAATCACAAGTTTTATCGTAAAGGAATGTGGGCAGTAGGAGCACTGATGGATATCTCAAGGACAAGATGGATTCCTTTAGGCTAGTCATTCACAAAGCAGATTGTTGGTGTGCACAAAGTTTCTACACAGTCATGTTGACTTAGGAAGAGACCTAAGATGTCTTCCTTGGGTGTCAGGCCTCTCGACTTTTTCACTTGGCCTGTCTTCCAGGTTCATCCATGCATGTGTCAGAATTTTCCTCCTTTTTGAGTCTGAATGGCATTTCATCCTATGTGGAGAGCACATCTTGTTTATATGGTTATCTGTCCATGGATACTTGGGTCGCTTCCACATTTTGGCCATTGTGAATAATGCTGCTGTGCACATGGGTTTACAGACAACTCTTGGAGAGTCTAGTTTCAGTTCTTTTAGGTATATATCCAGAAGCAACTGCTGGATCATATGATCGTCCCATTTTTAATTGTTCCATTTTTAATCCTAAACAATAGGAATAGTCCTATTGTTTTTCATAACAGCTGCACCATTTTACATTCCTACCAACACAACATGAATGTTCCAATTTCTTTATAGTCTCAGCTCCATTGTTTCCTCTTTGAACTTCCAGGATCTTAACCCTCGCACAAGTCAAGAAGAGAAACCAAATGGGATTGCATCAATTACTGTCTTAAATTTTAATCAATAGCTCTGAAAATTAGTCCCAAACTCAGAATAATTCCCAAATACTCAAAGTCCACTGTTCCTTCCTTGATGGGAGCCATAATCTTTTTCTCTCCTAAAACCCAGCTTGTGGTTATATAGTGATTTCTGAGCATGAAGGTAAGGTTGCAGTTGGCTTTGTGGTTAGTAAATGATCTTCTGGTAACAAACTTGCTCCATTAGATAACTTTAGGACATCAGACTTTGGTCTGAGTCTGACAGCTCGGCTAGGTCACTTTAGTGGCAAGCCTTGGGAGCACAGTAACCATATCTGGAGCAGATTAACAAGAAATATAAATTCCCCTCCAAAAATAGATCGTAGGAAGTTGAGAACATTTAAAATTATTTCCCATAAGAATTTCCATGCCTGAAGCTGTAATTAAAAGGACTCTTGAACTTCAGCTAGGTATGGAATTTTAAAAAAAAAACAAACCCCAAACCCTCTTGCATTTGTTGTGTAAGAATAATACCTAACACCTTTTTAAAAATAAGACTTTGGGTTGTTATTTTCTTGGGCAAAAATCTATAGACAAATGGAACAATCACAATTTTATTCTCTATCTCTCCATTATTTCTTGACTTATAAAAGTCACATTTTTAGGAAAACAATCCTGAATTTCAAGCACAAATTAAATGTGTAAGAATAGCTGAATAGGGTACCTGGGTGGCTCAGTGGGTTAAAGCCTCTGCCTTCAGCTCATGTCATGATCCCAGGGTCCTGGGATCACTCCCCGCATCGGGCTCTCTGCTCAGTGGGGAGCCTGCTTCCTTCCCTCTCTCTGCCTGCCTCTCTGCCTACTTGTGATATCTCTCTCTCTCTCTCTCTCTCTGTTAAAGAAAGAAATATTTTTTTTAAATAAAAAGAATAGCCAGATATCTTTTGGAACAACAACAGCAACAAAAAAAGTAAAAAGGAATGACTTTCACTCTCAGATATTGAAACAGATTAGGAAACTAAATGACTAAAACCGAGTGATTCTGGCCTCAGAAAAACCAGGGGAATAAAGGGCTAGTCCATAAAAAGAAAAAAAGTTTATAAAATCATTCTGGTCTTTAAAGAAATGGAGAGATTATGGACCATTTGATGAATAATGTTAAGTGGCTAACCACCCAGGGAGAGATGAAGTTAGATTCCTCCTTGCTCAGAATTTACAGAGAAATTAATTAAAGATAGAACAAGCATTGGTCAAATGCAGAGCAACTAGAACCCTCATAGTTGGCTGGTGGAAATGAAAATGATATGGCTCTGATGACCTAGTTTGTCAGCTTATTGTAAATTTAAACATACACGTAGTCCATGATCCAACGATTTCATTCCTATCCAGTTACCCAAGAGAAATAAAGCATATGTCCACGAAAAGGCTTATACAAAGAATGCGCATGCAGTTCTGTTCATAGTAGCCAAAAACATAAAAGAAACCAAATGTCCACCAAAAGACATTTGGATGAATGGATAACCACATAGAAATATGGTCATGCAATGAATTATTATTCAGAATTAAGAGGAACAAATACTGCTACATGCACCAACATGAATAAATATCAAAAACATTGCATTGAGTGGAAAGAGCTAGACACAGAGTGCCTAATGCATGATTGCATTTTTAAGAAGCTCTAGAGTAAGCAAAATGAGCCTGTGGTGACAGAAATCAGAACAGCAGTGGTCTGTGGTCAAGGCCCGGGGTGTGGAGAGAATTGACTGGAACAGGACATGAGGCCATTTTCTGGGATGAGGGGAATATTTTATGTCTAGATTGTAGTGGTGGTTACATGGTGCATGGATTTGACAAAGTTCATTCAACTATAAACCTTAAATGACAATTATATCCTCATAAAATTATTAGGTAGAGAAGGGTTTAATAGTTAAAGGAGAGGCTGACAAATATAACTACTTAATTTAAATTTCTGCAGAATCAAAAATCCCCCAACAATAATTAAAAGATGAGTGAAGACCAGAAAGAAATCACGTGTAAGAGACTGAGTTACTGTCTTTATTTTAGAAACAAATCTCAAAACCGAAGACCAAAAAACAAAACAAAACAAACCCCACTTCACATCTCAAAAGGAAAATGAACAAAGATTATAAAATGGGCAATTTATTAAAGAAGTAGATATGCCTCAAACGCTATTTTAAATGTGTCTCACGATTGGCCATGGGTTAATATACCTCTGCTATAGAAGGATTCTTAGAACTAGAAAAGCAGAATCAATAGAATACTTGGACAGCTAAACAGAGAAAGGAGGTCCAGAAGAGCTTCACAAGGAAAAAAAAAAAAAGACCAATAGGCACTCAAAATGTTCAACCTGTCTAGAAATCAAGGAAAAACTAATTACAATGGCTGCATGCCACGGCGTGGTCTCACCCTGCATTCTCCTAGCCCTGGTGTTTCCATTCTCTCTCCAGCTCCATTTCCCACCCTGATGTCTGGGGGAGTTCCATGATGCCCCCGCTTTGGGAGTTAGTCCTGACTTGGGTTCTGATTAGGAAGCCCCGCCTCTGTCATGCTGTGCCACCCATGATTCCTAGCAGGGTGCTTCCCTACCATCAGGAGGAGGTATTCTTCTTCCAATAGCCACCACGGGAGTTCTGTAAGGACAAGCCCCAGGGCCTTGCACGGTGCCGGGTACATGCAAGGGCTCAGTAAATATTTCATGAATGTTTTAGATAGGGTGAGACAGCATTTTAAAATTGGGCAAGATTAAAAATAAAAATAAAAATACCCACCATGGGCAAAGTTTTAAATGGTGGCATTTTTATCTACTATTGGTGGAGGCAGAAACAGGTTTAAACTTTTTTAGAAGGTGACTGGCAACATTTAATAGAAGCCATTAACATGCCTTACCCTCCTGATCTAGTAATTCGGCCTTTGAGAATGTGCTCTATGGAAAGGAGCAGATAAGTATTGGATATTCGTACATGAGCTCTCATTGCATATTGGGTATGAGATGGAAAGGTATTTTTTAAATACTTAAAATAATTATTAAGTAAACCATAAGTCACAATGAAATATAATTCAATCATTAACAGTAATCTAGATAGCCTACAATTATTGATATTAAAAACTCATTCACAACATGTTAGGTTTTAAAAGCCAGCAAAGGAGAGAATTATAGTACAATCCAATTTTAATTTAAAATATATACATAGAAAAAGCCGGAGGAACATGCATTTAAAAAATTAATTGCTATTTTCTCAGGGCAATAGAATTATGGGTGTTTTTTTTTTCCCTTTTGCTAATCTGGTGTTTCCTAGTTTTTATGTCAGTTGACATGACTCATTTGTGTAATTTTAAAGACAGAAAACATTCACTATGTGCTTTGGAAGCCCTGGCTGGGCCTCACCTTCACGTTCCAGTGTACTCTGGATCACAATCAAAGGCGGTTTGCTGAAACCCACTCTTTTCTTAAAAGGGTCCATTGGCTTCTACTACAAATATTCCTGCTCTGATGGGGCTCAGCCCTGACTGACTTACACCTCTCCTCCTGATGGGGCCCTAGCAGGACAAGAGACTGGGCTAATGTTTAGGCACAGAGTTTCAAAGGCAAGAGTGATCTTAAAAACCGACAGGCCTGTGGTAGCGAAGAAGCCAGAGTCAGATGAATTCACTCATCTTGGAGCAGATGAGAGGACCCTCTTCCCCGGGGCTGTCATCCCACCACCATTCAGATGCCGAACACAGGAAATTAGAGCCCAGAGAGCAGACCCTTCCTCACTCTCTACCACCCCTCCAATGATGGCCAAAGTAACAGCGACCACTTAGAATGTGCCTCCTAAGGCCAGGGGCCGCTCAGAACACACTGTACACGTGTTGAGTCAGCTAAGCCTCACAATAGCCCTGAGAAGCAAGTATCATAATTAGGTCCATTTTGCAGATGGGAAGCCTGAGTTTCAGAGAGGTGAAGAGATTTTCCTGAGGGTATCCAGCCTGCAGTGGATTAGTCGAACTACAAATCCAGGCCATCTGGCCTGAGAATCCATGCTCTTAACCATTACAGCCACGGCTCTCATACTGCTACGGACCGAAAAATCACCTGAAACCTTTCTCAACACCATGTCCTCTGGGAGTCTAATTCAGTAATCTTTACTGCGCATGTCTGCCAAGCTCCCCCGCGGCGCCGAGAGCTCTTTGCTGGGGCCCCCACGGTGAGTTGCGCGGCAGACGCTCTCCAAGTGTTGCAATAAAGTGCACCAGTTCCTGGAATTAAATCTAGTAAACAATCAATAATGCATGAGTTACTCGCGGATCAAATTAATTTACCCCAAATGACTTGCTATTGATATAGAAGTAATTGGTAGCAAAGTTGGCTGATAATCCAATTTAAAAATTGTTACTTATTCAACTATATTGCAGCAAGGATGAGGCAACGTGTTCCCGTGACAAGCCTGCTGGGAGTCCAGGGCAATGGAAAACCGAGGAGTATCATTTACTCTAAAACCACCATAACAACACAACATGGGTTTCTAATCACTAAAACTCGTTTTCAGAAGTCACGAAAGACACGATATGAATATAGCACCCCACAAAACCTCGCCCTCCCCTAGCTCTCACTCTACATCTGCTTTTCCAGGAGAGGTTGCCTTGGATACAAGTATCCTTATGCCTGCAAAGTCTATCCCCAGAGGCAAATTAGCAAATCGGCATTCAGATTTAATAAATCTGTCTGTTATTAATTTTCCTGCATGGATCAGACCCCCAAGGCTTGATAACCTCTGTGAAAACTGATCAAACCAGTTCTTGGACTCTCAAAGGGGACAGCTGAGACCAGACTTGAGGGCAACCACTGGGAGCATGGGAACCCCAGAACTCCTGCCCCGAGAAATGGAGAGTATCCCTCCCCGAAGACATGGGGACAGCAGCAACAGAGGTTGGTTTCTGAAAAGCCACTTTGACATCCCTAACTGTGACTCCCCTCCAGACTGAGACTGGCTGCCCTCTAGGAAGGGTGACAGTACCACATTTAATAACAGATCTCGGGCTGAACCTTCCTCTACTTGGACAACCAGCTCGGAGCTGTAGCTTAGGAGTTTTTTCCTCCCATCTGTATGAACGCCTCACAGGACATGACCTGATTCCCCACCAGGTCTATCCGATGCATAAGAAATTGGGGCATGGGCACATTCCTAGCAAGGGCCCCATCCAAAGCCATTAGAGGGGAAAACACATGATGTGAATATTTTTGTTAGGTCCTAATGGGTCAGGCCCAGTAGACCCAATAGAAGATCTTCGTTTTATCACTGGGTTCCCATTGATATTACCCTGTTTCTGACTGAGATCCATGTGACTGCCCCAAATGTGTTCCCTTCCTGTGAGCACCCTCTCATCCTCTACACGCCCCATGAAAGAAGACAATGTCTCCGGTTTGGGACCATTCCCCCACAGAGTCAGAAAAAGAGGTGGTGACATCCTTCGGGTTGTCCCACTCTGCAGGGGGACACCCAAACTGCACATATTCCCTGAGCCCCGGATTCACCAGTGAGTGTCTCAAGACTGGGACATGAACAGTCAGTTTTCATCTATAAAGGAGTCCCTCCCTAAATAGTCAGAAGTAGTTAAAATACTTTTTATAAAAGGTATGATGGAAAAGTCTGAAGTGTTTCTAAATAAATGGACAAACTGTAAGGCCTGAACAGGAAGCTCATTTGTCCTCGCACAGAGCATACCCCACTGGTCACCGAGGTACACAGAATCTCTAACGTGCTCCTTCCCTGAGCTCATGCCCCAAACCGCCCAGCCCGGAGAGTGAGACCTGGAGTTCTCAAGATACTCAAAACATGTATCTCTAATGACCCTTTGCCTCTCTGTAGGTTTTGTGTGGCAAGGGGGCGGGGGCACAGAATGACGGCTCTTCGAGATGTCCACATTCCAATCCCTGGAACCCGTGAAGATGTCACCTTCCACGGTAAAAGGGCTTTCCAGCCATGATTAAAGTAACACATCCGGGATGAGAAAATCATCCGGATTATCTGAATGGATCCAAACTAATTTCATGAGTTCGTGAAGTTGGAAGAAGACGATAGGGTGACGAATCAGATGGCAGGAAGAAAAGTGTCGAGAGGTAAGGGCAAGGTCCGAGCATTGGAGAGAGGATTCTGGAGGAAAGAACGGCTCCCAGGGGATGGCCAGCAAGGCAGTGGGGGTCCCAGTTCGACAACCACGATGACCTGAATTACGTCAGTGTCTGAATGAGGGGACAGGTTGTCCCTGAGCCTCCAGAGAAGAACTCATCCTTTGACACCCGCATTGCAGTCCATTGAAATCCACACTGGACTGACCTCCAGTTCTGGGATGAATTTGTGTGGGTTCGTGTGATTTTAATCACCTTAGCTAATGGTCATTGGTACGGCAGCAGTAGAATACCTAGTTTTCAAGCAAATATTAAAAATGTTCCACTTCGCCCGAACTTATTCTTTCTAGCTGCAGGCTCTATTCGGCCTGAATTCTGGTCCCTTCTTGTAAAGCAACCCTCTTCCTCAGATGAAATAATTTAGAAAAGTCTTTATAACTTTTTATACAAGACTTTCTCTATTAAAACCATCAGTGGATTTCCATGCTCAATTTTAGCCCAAATGATTCCAGCTTGACTAATCACAACAGTGTCAGTTAGGAGTGATGTAATCCTGACCTCTAAAAGGCTCATGAATGCTATCTTTCCTGACCCCGAAGGTGGCCTCAATCATGTCTGGCAATGGACCGCATAGAATATTCTGGAATGTATCAGGACAAAGAGGAAAAAACAGAGATACTGATCTTCTAACCCCACAATCTGGTTTTAATACCATTTGTCTCCAGAAGAATCAGCTATTAGAGAATGACTTCCTCAAGTCCATTTTGTAAGATCACTTTAATCCAGCCATCTGCTGAAATCAGGTTGACAGAAATAAGGAAAATTCGAGGGAACATCTGAATTTCTCTGTTTATAAAAGAAAAAGGGGGTCACATTCTTGCCCCTGCCCGCTGATCAAAATCAGTCTGACATATCCGTGTGTGTGTGTAGATATGTGTAATATACACACAGATCTCTACCACCCGCATACACACAACTGTGCACACCCATGAGTGCACACACAGATACGCATTAATCAGGATAAACACAGTTCACTCTCATCTGTTATCCATTGCCACGTACAAACCACACAAACTGCATGACCCCAAACAGCAAATTTCTTCACTTAAGAGTCCAACAGTTTTTGGACGGGACTGAGTTAGCAGTTCTTCTTTGGGTTTCGCCTGGGGTCACTCGTGGGGTGCTATCATCTGGGGCCAAGGGGTCCAAGGCGGGCCTGTGGGTCATGCCTGGAGGTGGACACTGGCCCTCAGCCAGTCTTTGCACATGTGGTCCCTCCCCAAGGACGCTGGCTTCCAAGGCAGGCTGAGGGCGGTTGAGGGGAGAGCGGGAGGCCTTCCTCACTCTCAGTTTGCCCCCATCAGGGGACTGATCAAAGCAAGCAACCCATTCAGCCCATTTCAGGGGGGCAGAAGAGGAAAGTGGTCCCCTTGCTGGGGGAGAGCCACGCACATTGCGAAGGTGATGGAGGGATGGATGGCTATGTTCATAATGTAGCAAAACCCCAAATCTCAAAGGTTTATTTTGACCCAGGCTGCACATCCGTCCTGGTCTGCGAAGTCTCAGCTGCATGTCATTCCTCATTCGGAAAGGCAAGATGGCTTTTGATGGATTTATTCCCTCTGTAGAGCATGCTGTGTTGGCTACCATAACTGAGTGAAAGGTATCACTGCAGTGTCTTCTAGATGATTAACTGCTTCTGTCCAGAGTGACATACACTACTTCCAACGAGCTCACTGTCCAAAGTAAGCTAGACGACCACACCAGACTTCGGAGCGCTGGGAGGCGAAGTCTTATTATTTGCCCAGAGAGAGGGGACCTCAAATATGAGCCAATATATTCAATAACAAATAGCACAACATATATGTATCCCCCCACACATGTACACACACACACATACACACACACACACACCCCATCGGTCTGTAGAGAGACACCTGACACCTCAAATATTTGCCACTACTTCTGAAAATTATATTCTCTAAATATACATCAGTAGAGAAAGAACAATGTAGGCTGTACTTTGGTCACTTCCATAAGAAATTTTAATAGGAGGGCTAACTCTCTCTTGTTTGTTACAGAGATAATAATTTAAATTGAATTTCCTTGTCAAGACCACATGAGCTTTGATTAGACGTGGAAGAACGTGGACTGGATCCACAGCCTGAATCAAAAAAATCTATTGCCATTTCTTTGGATGCCAATGTGTGGTAGTTTGGGCTGTTTCTCAGATAATCTGGCCCTTTCTCCTTGGGAGCCCTGGCTACTCCCCACCTGCTTAAAATGAAATGTTGTCTGGTGACTTGCTTCAGCCAATGAAATTCCACTTTGCAGCTGCATACTCTTACCTCTATTAATTCATAACAAACTTAAAAAGACCTCAATTGGAAATGACCTTACTCTTGTGTAAACTTTGTTAAATAAAGGTGATTCTAAAAACATTTGTACTTTAAAAAAAAAATAGGGCAAGAAGGCTGAAGAGATAACAGTGAATCACCCTAACTGCCAGCTGGAATTTTTAGACTCAACCAATAAGAATACTTTTTTAAAAATTGAAAAAAAAAAGGTAGAAAATAGCTTATATTTTTAAATTGTGATGTTTTTCTAAAATTTTCTTAGTATTCATGGTGGACTCTTTTAAAGTTTGTAATGGAAAAGGAGAGAAATTTCAATTGCTTCTAATGGTTTAACTTCCTCCAGAGATTTAAGCTTTTCTGTTTTTTCTTCTTAGAATATGCTTTTCTGTTCATGTGGAAGATTATGCTAATTGTTACCTGACATTCAAATTAGATCATTTGTTTTAACTTAAAATGCTACCTACAGAAGTGAGCCGCACTGGGCTTGCTGTCTTATTTTTCCTTATAATTCCACATTTATAAAGGTATATGCTGTTTCTCCATAGGTTTTAGGTAATGGTCCCTGTGATGAGTTGAATGGTGACCTCCAGAAAAGATATTTCCAAGTCATCACTCCCCTTGCCCCATGAATGTGACCGTATTTGGGTAGAGTCTTTGCAAACATAATCAAGTTGAGCATTTTGTGATGAGATCATCCTAGGTTACCCAGCTGGGTGCGAAATCCAACTGCCAGTGTCCTGACAGGAGAGAGAAGAGGACACGTCCCTGAGAAAACAGAGGCAGAGACTGGAGTGATGTATCTACAAGCCAAGGAACCCAGGATTTCTGGAAACCCCGAGAAGCAGGGAGAGTGGCGAGGTCAGGTTCTCCCGCAGCGCCTCTGGTACGAACCAGCTGGTGCCAACACCTTGATTTCAGACTTCACACTTCTGCAACCATGAGAGAAGAAATTTCTGTTGCCTCATGCCCGCCAGTTCGGGAGATTATGTTGTGGCAACTGTAGGACACAAAGTCACTCCCTCCCATGTTACCTGAGATCACCTCCCATCCTCCCTCTTTTCTTACTGGCATTTCCCAACAAGCCAACAGAACTGTCATCTCTGAATTAACACTATTTAAAATCTCAGTGGTTTCACTTCAGTCTGGCTTCCTTCAAGTTCTGTAGAAACGTGGAGGTTATTCTATTCCGCGCGTCGGATGTTAATCACGAGTGTGATGGTGTGGCCCCTGCAAGCTTTAGGGGCGCTGGTGTGCTTTACATGGAAACATCCCAGTGCGCACAGAGTGGACGGTACACCGTTGAAGTCAAAACGAGCCCTGCGTTGGTGTTGGGCCTGTCAGTCAGTTCCATGAACATATGGGCTATAAACCACTGTATATATTCTATACTGAGCTCCTTCTTTCCTTTTTTTTTTTTTTTGGCTCCTGTTTTATTTTTGGGATTGAACGTTGCCTCCAGAAGCTGCCACATCCTGAGATCAGTTAATTTACTTCTGACTATTAAAATGCAAATTCATATTTCAGTGCAATGTGATGGATTTGTGTAAACCGTGGGGTTTTCTCCACCTGATTCTTTACTGACTTAATTTTAATTCGAGCTGTCTATCAAAACTCTGCTGGTTCCTCAAAATTCAGCGAAAGGGCCACTTCTGCTAGTCAGAGTTTCTCTGTTTCACTCTTCACTCCCACAGTGAATGTTGTATATTCGTGAAGTGCGCCCGCATTTATGGAATTTCCACCAAGTTCCATGAATCACATGAGACTGTTATGTAATGACTTCATTTAATCTTCAGGAAGCACATCTGTCATTAGCTCCTCTCTATGGATGAGGAGAGTGACTTAACAGGGTTCAGGAACTAGTCTCAGGTCCTTCTATTGGGATGCTGATGCCATGGAACCACGTTTCACAAGCCAGGCACCCTAAAATCCTCATTTGTGACCCCACAGATCTTTGGTCGGAAGTCCCACACAGCAGGACTATTTATTCTGCTTAGGATCTCTCAAGGTACTGACTGGGCTGGGTTCCTTTCTGGAGGCTGCATGGAAGAAGCTGCCTCCAAACACATGTTTGTTGTTGGCCGTTGTCGGACTGAGGTCCCTGTTTCCCTGACAACAGCCGCCTCCATCTCCAAGCCAGCAACAGCACATTGAATACCCATTGAGCTTTCAATCTCTGTGACTCCTCTCCTGCTTCTCCTTTTAAGGGCTCCTGTGAGGACTTCGGTTCCTCCCAGATAATCCAGAATAACCTCCCTGTTTTAAGGTTAACTGATTAGTAATCCAAATGCACATCTCAAAGTCCCTTATCCAGGTGAGATAATGCATTTACAGGTTAAGCCACACCCCACAGGAAACAACTTTATCAACTACAGTACAAGCTTGCTGTGCAGTTCCTTTTGCTTTTAGTCTCAGTCTCTGCTCATTTCCAGAGTGACTTAGGTCAGCACCTTGGCCTTCACCCCTTTTAATGTGATTATTTCATTGATTTGTAATATATTTAGATTCCCTGGTATCATCTGCTTTTCTTATGGGGATTCCCTCAAACTTCCAAATAATTTTTTTAATTTGCATATACCAGACTTCATTCTTTGTCTTGTAAAATTCTACAGGTTTTGGCAAATTCATAAAGTTATGTATTCACCACTACAGTATCAAATAGAATAGTTTTGTTGCCTTAAATCCCCTGTACTTCATCCATTCATTCTCCAGCCCCTCCCCCCATCATGCTGATATTATATACCTTCAGTGTTATATGATGAAAGTGGCACTTTCCCTCTGTGGTTTTTCTCTGGACAAGATATAATCCCGGGATTATCGGTATAAAAATGTCAGAAAAACCCCAATAGAGGACCTTCTGAAAAATATCTGAGTAGTACTCAAAATTGTCAAGGTCATCAAGAAGAAGGCAAGTCTCAGAAACTTCCAGAGCCAGAAGGAACCAAAGAAAACATGACAACTAAATCTCGTGTATCCCCGAGCAGGGAAAAAAAAAAGTCTTTAGAAACAAATGAAGACAATATAAATAAGGTATGGATTTTAATTAATAATGATGAATCAATATTGGTTCATCAATGATAACAAATGTACTCTACTAAAAATGTTAGTAGTAGGGGAAAGTGGGTGTTGGATAAATGGGAATCCTCTGTAACAGCTTCTTAAATTTTCTGTGAATCTAAAACTGTTGTTCAAAAATTAAAGTCTATGAAAGATGAAAATTAGATGCTGAAAATTCCCTTTAAGTTCTTAAATAGTCCCAATTACTTGCAGGGTAAAAGAAAAACTCCATCCTTAGCACTGAATACAAGCTCTAATTTTCTCCTCTTTCCAACTCACGTTCCACTTCATGCTTGTGGGGGGTTCTCATGGCTCCTCAGACAATTACAACCAACTACCATGTTCTTTCACAATTCCTCACCTTTGGACATTCCATTACTCCAGACCTTTGTTGACAAATGGCTCATCTTTGAAGATTCAGCTTAGTTGTCCTCTCCTCAGAGAAGTCTTCCTGGGCCTTTCCAAAATAAATTGACTGGGTGCCTCTCTTCCATGCAATACGGCAGCGAGTAAGTGTGGTTTAGCGTATTGCCTTGCTACTCACTACTCAGTGTGGTCCATGAACTGACAGCATAGGCATCACCTGGAGATACAAGAAATGCAGACCTTAGGGCGTCTGGGTGGTTAAGTGTCCAACTCTTCATTTCGGCTCAGGTCATGATCCTGGGTTCATGGGATGGAGCACCACATCAGGCTCCCTACTCAGCGTGGAGTCTGCTTGAGCTTCTCTCTCCCTCTACCCCTCTCCACCCATGCTCAAACACACACTGTCTTTCTCTCAAATAAGTAAATCTTAAAAAAAAAAAAGAAAGAAAGAAAGACCCTTAACTCACCCAAACCTACAGAATCAGAATCTGCTTTTTTACAGATTTCTGGTAGATTTGTAGCCATCTTACATTTAGAAATGCTCAGGCACTAGGATTTACTTCTCCCCAAGCCCTTAGCCTGTAGTTCTCTGATATGTTTTAATTGTCTGTGTCCTCACCGATTATGAAGTCACTGAGGACAGGGGCCATGTTTCATTTGCTTTTTTTTCATGGTATCTGAGACATTCATGGAAATAGGACTGAATGGACTTATGAAATGAAAGTCTGTGAGGGAACGTTATATAAATTTTATAGGTTAATACCTAACACTCCATTTTCCTGGCCAAAAATGTAGGAATAACTGGGGGGCAGGCAATGGTCAGGGAGATGACGTAAAAACATCCCATTTATTGCTGAAAAAACTGATTTGGGAGAGCATGGCTTTGCTGCACAGCTAAGCAACTTCTTTTTACCTTGCTTGGAATTAGGCAGACAAAAAGCTTATCCAGGCTTCCCTTTGGGGAGTGGGAATCTGCTCTCGTAAGCCTTAAGTCATGGAGGATGAACAGACCTGTATCTCACTCTCTCCAGGCTGAGTCAAGAGAGTGGATACAGAGGTGCCCTGTCAGCTTGCTGGGGTCCTCTTCCAAATTCCCAGACAGCTCTGTTCCCTCCCTCCTGTGGTGAATGGGTAGTAGAGTACCCTAATGAAATGCCAGGTAGCCCCACCTACCACAGGAAACTCAGGGGAAAAACGAAAAAATTAGGAGCTAAGGGAGAAAAGAGAAATAGAATAGTTGAGCTACTATCTTGAGAAACCGAAATCTCAGGTGACAATCAGATGACTGAAATTGTGGTTGGATCCTGAAGAGGTCTGGATGGGGCTGAAAGCTGTCTACTTTAGGATGACACCCACGCACCTGCTCCACTGAAGCTGATCTGAACTCACTCAGATCCCACTGATCTGCACTGCCTCCCATAGTTTCCAGGTGAGTTAGGCATGGCGGAGAAATGCCCAACTCAACCTACAGCCCCAGCTGGGACACACCAAACTGCAGGGTATAAGGACTGTCCCTGTTTCATCCCTTCAGGCTTGCTCCCTTTCCAGTGCCTCTGCCTCTGTTGACTAGGAGATTACATAAAATGAAATATAATGGCATCTTTAATCCACTTAATAAGGGTGAACTCTAAGAAACCAGCACTAATAAGTGGCATTTTGAGGAGACCAGGAATTTGAAAAGATCCATCCTTTAATGTAGAAGAACACAAAAGTACAAGGCTCCACATAATTTGAAGTGTTACTTCTTTGCCTTTTCTATACCATTGAATGCACAAAATTTGTTTTCCTTCAAAAATCCTTGGGCCGCCATATGTGTTATAGTACAATATGTATTACTGAAATATACATTGTACTATATATATATATATAGTAACAACTCATAATAACTCATACAATAATTTCACACTGTTGGGGCACCTGGATGGCTCAGTTATTAAGCGTCTGCCTTCAGCTCAGGTCATGATCCCAGCGTCCTGGGATCAAGCCTCACATCAAGCTCCCTGCTCAGCAGGAAACCCGCTTCTCCCTCTCCCACTCCCCTGCTTGTGTTCCCTCTCTCCCTGTGTCTCTCTCTGTCAAATAAATAAAATATTTAAAAACAAAATCTCATACCGTTATAATCCTTCATTAGATAGAATACCAATCTCTTTAAGTCTCCAAGTCTCTTAGAAATCCATTTAACACATATGACTTAAGACCCATATGTATATTGTCCTAAGAAATCAAGCTGATGATACTCACTGGTCACATGCATTAAAAAAACACACACAGAGTATAGTTTATGAACAGTCACAATTTTGGAAGTTTTGATGGTGGAGATAAGAACACAGGGGGAGCAGAGCCCTCCTGAGTGAGGCACAGGTGGCTTTAAATACAAGACCAGCAAACTATCAGATGCTCAGGCAAGCATCTAGGGATGGTTTCCCCTGGCTCTTTAAGATAGAAACCCATGTTAGCAATATAGGCTGTAAATGCTTAGCATTCATGACTATAAGCCTTTAGCTACTTCCCATGGCAGACATTACTAATCGATCACAGCAATCTTCTGCTTCCACCTCCATGTAACCTCCTCAACCCAGACCTCAGGGCAGCCTCAGTTAATTGATAGGAGTCTGTGCTCCAAATGCAAACTGCCTGATATCCCAGGGCCGGGCCCTTCCTCTCTCAGCCCTCCTGCCTGCAAACAGCAGACTGTCAATGTCGTCTTTCCAGGTGTTGGCTCAAGCTCTGAGTTCTTTACCGTCATGTTGCCAACATGCATCCAAGGGGGTGCACATTTTTGTTATAAGAATGGTAGGAGAGGGGAAGGGAGGGGTGCTAAAAATGGAAATGGAGTTTAGAGCAGGTCTGGGCACAGCCCAGAAGAAGTTCAAGTGTGGACTGAGTGAGTCCGAGGTATTGACACGTTATACCCCCTCCTTCCTCACCCACTGCCATCTGGACCCTGGAGGACAGAGGCTTTGTGTAGTTCACAACAGGCTCACCAGCTCAGGGCTCATGCCCAGTTCTTTACTGAACGGAACGTGAATTCACAGGGGACACCCAAGAGGCCATCACGTGTAAGGGTTTGGAGAGCAGAGGGAATCTGGGGCAGCACCAGGGATGTGAGAGGCATCGAGGTGAAGTTCGCAGATAAAACTACAGGTGAGGGAGGAAACAGCCCAGGAATGTTCATTCATCCTGGGGAAAGCACTGTAGAGCAGTGTTATTACTCAAACAGCCAAAGGTGTGGGGCGCCTGGGGGGCTCAGTCATTGAGTGTCTGCCTTCAGCTCGCGTCATGATCCCAGGGTCCTGGAATTGAGCCCCGCATGGGCTCCCTGCTCAGCGGGAGGCCTACTTCTCCCTCTCCCACTCCCTCTGCTTGTGTTCTATCTCGCACTGTGTCTCTCTCTGTCAAATAAATAAACAAAATCTTAAAAAAAAAAAAGGAAAGGAAAAAATAAATAAACAGCCAAAGGTGAGACTTGAAGAAAAGTGGACTCTTGCTCTTTGAAATGGATTAATTGGCCAAATAATCCAACACTGCAGAAGCACAGAAAACATCCCATTTAGACTAAAATACGTCCAGGGAAAACACTTCTGGAGAGCTTAGATAAAATGATTCACGTTTATATATACTATATTTATTATATAGTAATATATCTGTAATATTTATTACAATATCACATTTTATTGTATTGTAGTGTATCATAAATATATTCATAAAAATAAAATTGAACAAAACATCCTTTGGATATCAGATACCATGGAACAAGCCATGGTGATTATTTACATATTTGATAATTGTGTCAATGTCTACTCAAGTTAGTGATGTTGTTACGTATTAATGACAGATCTTGAGGACTTTGTGTAGTGCCTATGGAAACCAACCAGCCAGGGATGATGGCTGTTGATAAAATGACATAGTTCAGCATAATCCACAGTCCACAGTGCCAAGGAAGAAACCTAGTTATTTCTAAAAATTATTTTTAAAAAGAGCATAGTGTGTTGTTTTATATACACAATTAAATATTGTTAAGTAATGTAAGGGAATTCTTTAGGCAGATAAAACCATTTTTGAACTACAACTGAAGGACACCTGGGTGGCTTAGTTGGTTAAGCATCTGCCTTCGGCTCAGGTCATGTTCCTGGGGTCCTGGGGTCAAGCGCTGCCTCGGGGTCCCTGCTTAGTGGGGAGTCTGCTGCTCTCTGTCCCTCTGCCACACCCCCACTCCTGGCTTGTGCTCTCTCTCAAATAAATAAATAAAATCTTACCAAAAAATGAACAACTGAATAAATCTATTTTATAAGCTCTTCAATCCCTAGATTTATCTATCAGCCCCTCAAAAGCAGATGATGGTCCTGAATACCAGCATGTCATCAACATGACAAAGCTGTTGACCCTGGGAAAATCTCACTTTGAAAAATATATTATTCTTGAGGAAGGAAAAAAAATGTTGATCTAGCAGTAAGGATGTTATCCCTGGACATTTCCCAGAGACTCGGTCACCAAATGGGAGGTCTGGCCCTTGGAGAACTCCTTCCTATTGGCCATTAATTCCCAGAAATTCTTGGGACTTTCTGTGTCACGTAATTCATCACACAAAAGGCCTCTAATCTGATGTTCTGTGTAACTTCGTTTACCAGAGAAAGAGGGAGAGAGAGAAGAAAATAGGAGAAAATTGAGGAGGAAAAAATAAATCAAAAGAAGTAAATCATAGGAGGAAATGGGCAAATTACATTTTATCTATATAATAGAAAATATATGCTGCTATAAAATTTGCCTTTCAAAAAACTTAATATTATTGAAAAAGTCTCTCAGTGAAATGTTAACTTTTTAAATTAAAATTTATTTTTATTGAGCTATTATTTACATATAACATTAGATAAATTTAAAGTGTACAATGTGTGGATTTGGTACATTTATCTATTGCAATATAATTACCAATGTGCTATTATATAACACCTCTTTCATGGAATATACTGATATCTCTTTTGTGGTGGAACAATTAAGATCTAGTCTCTTAGCAACTTTGAAGTTTATAATACAGAATTGTAATCACTATGCTGTGCATTAGATCTTCAGAACTTAATTATCTACAAATTAAAATGTCAACATTTTAAAAGTAGAATTTAAAGAGGAATGCATCAAATAATTCCAATTTTATTTTAAAACATTGAGCACTATAAATATGAATCTAAATATTAATAATATTATACCTTGGTAACAATACTTGTGGATTATCTGTATTTACTTCTGTGTTTTCCTGTATTTATTATTATACTATATTGCCCTTCAAGGTAACATGTATTACTTTGAAAGTAGAATAAATTGTTATATATTTCCAAAATATCTGGTTACCTTTTGTGTGAGTTTTAAGTGCATGCAAAATACACCATTAAAATTAATAATTGTGATTATTTTGATTGAGGACAGAAAGATAGCTTGAATTATTAGTATGTATTTCAACTATATGTTCTAATATATGATATGACCTAATTAAGAGTTATTAGTATATGGTTTATTTATTTATTTAATTTTAAAAAAGATTTTATTTTTTTATTTGACAGAGAGAGAGAGGGATCACAAGTAGGCAGAGAGGCAGGCAGAGAGAGAGAGGAGGAAGCAGGCTCCCTTCTGAGCAGAGAGCCCAATTCGGGGCTTGATCCCAGGACCCTGAAATCATGACTTGAGCTGATGGCAGAGGTTTAACCCACTGAGCCACCCAGGAGCCCCGCATATGATATATATTTTTTTTCCAATTTATTTATTTTCAGAAAAACAGTATTCATTATTTTTTCACCACACCCAGTGCTCCATGGAACAGCAGAACAAATAGAATTTGATGTGGTATGCCTATTTATAGAGTCTCACGTAGTCAATAATCTCTCTAAAGCTAACACATTACCATAACAGTGCATCACTATAAATGAGCCTTAAATAAATAAATATCCACTGTTTCCCCAAAATTCTATCCATGATTTTGTCACTCATACTTAGGTTATTGCCAGACAAAACAAGAGCCACCAGTGAAAAGGGAAACACGATGCTTTCACCTGACTTGGGAAATGTTCCTGACTTAGGTGATGCCGGCATCTACAGTACGATCTGATCTTGTGATCCTCCTGTGAGTGAGTCAGCCCCACGAGCAGCCCCATGGTTGAGAGCCTGACTGATGGTCATGGGGAACACGGACCAGGCAAAGCATGCCATGTGCTCGGATGAAGATTTAAGGATCCCACCACAAACCTTCTCTTTTAACGCCCTGTTGTTCTACTCCCTCTGGCCACCAAAGAGTCAAAGGCACCTGCCCCTTATCCCCCAGGCATCTTCAAGGGCCATGCACAGAGCAGGACATAAATGCTCATCTACCAACAAGAGATTTTCCAGTGTCACCAGCTTCCTCTGTGTACTTTCTGTCAAGATTCCAGAAGGCCGAGGTTGTGTCCTACCCTCTTTAACAGTTCTCTGCAGTGCCCACAGGGATGTTCTGCTTGCAGTAGATCTTTAATTAGTATATTTGTTTTGTGTAATTCTAATTGAAGGGGGCAGGTAATGAATAGAAGGCGGAGTCCTCCTATCAATAGGAATCCATGGTAACTTCACGGGTATTTGGTGCTACGCGTGCCAAGGGCCAGTCCAAGAAGAGGAGCTACTAGAAAATCCCTGGAGCTGCTGACTCAATAGGATGGACTCCTGCAGAGAGGAAAAGGCAACCCAAGACCTTAAGGGGCACAGAAGGCATTGTTCCTTGCCAAGAAGATTTGAGGACCAGAAACTCAGAATAAAGACATCATTTTTGATTCGATACTGAGATGACTATGCTAAGTGATTTTTTTAAATTACAAAAGTGTCCCATTTAATTTCTTATTTGCGGATAAAACTGTACAGGTACCATAGTTCCTGAAGATAAGTAGATATCAAAGTATCAGAGGAAAAAGAAAATGACCAGAAACATACCATGACAGATGAAGAGTTTTAGAGGATATTCAACAATGTGACACTCGTTAAGATTTCTATTCCAGTGAAATCACCCGCAGTGTGTCCAAAAATAACTCTAAATTTTGATTCTTTTAAGAGGCAGTTTTATCCAGGGTAGTATAGACATAATATGTTCTCTGAACTTACTCACATTTGGGTGGAGGAAGAGAAAAATCTTATATCAGGGAAAACAAGAGGATGAAATTGTGCTAAGTGATATTAATTAGCTATCCATAGAAATCTAGGGACTCTTTAAACCACTGATGGAGTGACCTTGAGTAAGCTTCAAAATTCTTGGCATAGACAGAGAGCATATTGATCCCTTGGGCAGGTTAAATGAAATCCCATATGGTTATTGGAAAATATGCTTTCTTTTTTTTCAGAAATAGAGGAACTCTTGAAGTCTATTGAATATAAGAATGGCTTGTTGGGCTTATCAAAATAAATAGAAATTCCTAGTTATCCCTCAGAGATTCTGCTTAAGCAGATCTGGGACAAGGTCGGGATTTGCATTTTTGACAAGAACCCTAAGTAAGTTAGATGTAGGTGTTTCCTGTGTGTGCTGAGAAATGCAGACAGAGGAAAGACAGACATTCGTGTCAAGTAGATGCCCAACTTCCACACACTCCTGCAAGGAAGGGTGAGTCCCCTACGTTCTGGATGGCTTCGCATCCACATCTTTATGATGGGGGAAACATCAACAGCTGTGGAATTTGGGAATGTAAAGACCCCTGCCCAGTGGATGAACCACTGGTCTTCATTCCTTCCAGTACCAGAAGCCCACTTGCATCACCACTTTGTAAAGACCATGGTGGTAACAAGGCAAAGCAGGGCAAGAATGGAGAAGTTGGCACGTTAGCTGTGTTAGCCTCTTCATGCTTGAGGACTGGCTGCTTTGGTATTGGACACAAACGGTTTGAACCGGGCACTCAGAGAAATGCTCAGCAATGATGGCACCTATCATTGGTGCATCAGCACCACCTGCACCTGCTAATCTGGACATTTAGAACAACAGTGAAGGAATAGAAGAGAAGTCATACAAAGCAAACAAAAACCACCGTCCTCACTAACCAGTCTAGGGCGTGTTCTGCACTCTCGGTGCCTGTCAGAATGCCCCTGGAACCTACTGCCAGCCAAGAGTGAGCAACAGGTCAATTCAGAGGGAAAATACTTCTACAGTATCACCTGAGTGTTCACACTACCCTTCTTCCAGATGGGTGGTTCTTAAGAATTGGGGTCACCTACAATTTGAGAACCTGATGAAGTTGTGGATTTTCTTTTTTTTTTAATTCTTATTTAAACTTTTTTTTTAAAGATTTATGTATTTATTTCAAAGAGAGAGCATGATCATGGAAAGGCGCAGAGAGAGAAAGCATCCAAACACACTCCTGCTAAGCATGAAGCCAGACACAGGGCTCAATCCCATGACCCATGAGATCAGGACTTGATCCAGACACTCAACCAACCAAGCCTACCCAGCCCTCGGAGTTACAGATTTTCAATGATAAGTTTACACACTCACATTTTTGTATACAATTTCCTAGGGTTCACAGAAAACTCCCCCAGTGGAAGTCCATTCTTATAAAACCCAGTGGTTCTAAATATTAAGTTTTTATTGTTACATTTAGTCAGACCATTAAAGATCCTAGTCACATAATTTAGTCACCTATTAAGTTGCTCACACCAAACATCTCTGAGACTTTATGCTCTCTACTTCTAGTAAGGAATCCTGAACAAAAGTGCCCTCCAGTTTCTAGCTGAATTTGTGGTCAAACTATTGTGGATCAAATAGTTCCTGACATCAAAGGGCCTGGTCTTCATGAAACAATGAGAAAACCTTCTCTCAGGTCTGTATATCAAAAAGAGCTATGTCTCCCTTGAGTAAGTGTTTATGTTGTGTGGATGCCAAGAATTACATGACAAGACGTGCTCTCCTTCCCCGAGTGTCATGGAACTGGCTTTTCGGCTCACCCCTGGGGAGATGCCTCAACTTGGCTTCCTCTTATATTTTTTTCCTTCATCCTGATTTTCTCACTTATTTTTCAAAAATTTATTGACTAAGAAAGATGTTCACTGAGGACCTGTGAGACCCATAATAAAGGAGGATTCATTTCTCTTGTCTCTGGGGACTTTTCTTACTGAATTCAGAAGCTCTTTCTCTCTCCCTGGTTCTTCATACTGTTCTCCTCCCCTTCAGTTCTCTCCACCCAACTCCTTCCCCAGGAAAATCTTTCAAAGACTATTCTTCATGGGTGGATGCATCTCTGGAAATGAACAAAGCATTCCCAAAGGTTTACGGTGATGCAGAGATGGCTCTCTGCCCTCAGCCTATGAAATGATGAAAAATGAAAAGTAAACATGCACAAATATCAGGTAAGTAAATTGTATGGTGACTAGTTAAAACATGTGGCTTTTTATAGGCCTTTTTAAAAAGTTTCCTCAAAACTCTTTTTTTTAATAGAGAGCCACCATAAAGAGGCAAGTACATTTCGTGTCCTTCTTTATCTATATTTCTTGCTGAATTATAGCATGACCTCTGGTATGATGCTTTCTGTTTCCAAACCGGGTGTGCTAACTACACTGCCTGTTTAAAAATGTTTTATTACACAGCCAGCAGTTAACTAATGCATGGGTCTGTTTAGAGACGGGTTTGTATAAAGTGTCAGCCATTATATAGCAGGTGTAAATAACATGGCCAGTTGCTATGCTCAACAACACTTTGGGATATAATACATTCCACGAGAATTAGACTCACCATTATAACTCAATAACCCTCACCTCCAAGAATCAACCATAGTTTATCTTCAAAGAAATTACAGCTTTTTATTTTCTCCCCTGAGAGGCATCCAATTTTAACAAAGCTATTCCGGGTCTAGTGTTACTACACAAGGGAACTGGCTTCTTAGTAATTCACGAAGGAAGAGTTAGAACTAATTAGGTTCCTTGGCCAAAATTAAGACACAAATGAATCCCCAAATTGACCCTTTTAAGTGTAGCATCCAAGATGTTTGCAGCTGTTGACAACAAGAAAGCCAATGATAAATTATAACAATTGGAGAAAACAAAATCAAACAAGTTTTTAGTTCATAATAATATGGAAGACATTAGGATGAGATCAAAGGAAATTTCAGTAGTTGCAAATCAAACAAGAGGAGAACACAAAGCGACTTCTTGTCTTTAGCTTAAGGGCAAAAAACCAGGGCCTTGGAAACATTTGTTTCCCCAAAATAAAGACAAAAGAAGGAGAAATGAGTCTGTGTTACCCTACTTATCAAACAAAGGTTTTCTTAATTTTGGCTTCCAATGTGCTGGTGTTACCATAGGTGCCAACTTGTGTTTGAAGTGGATAGCCTCCCCTTGCCACCCATGAATCAGTAAAAAGAAAATGTTAAAAGGCAATTTCTTTCCAATGGGTTTCTATTGTTTGAACTCTTTTATTATCTCAATTTAAATTCAGTTTTGTAGGTCTTGATGTTTGGTGAGAAAGTCCTGTCAGCTACAATACAAGCATCGGAGAGGATAGTACAAGAAAACAGACTTGAAAATTGGTAAAACAATTATTCCTTAACTCTTTCTCATACATTGATTACTCAGGCTAATACCCCATGGGAGTCATTCCAGGAATTTCCCTCTTTTCCCTCACTTTTCTCTAGAATTCACTGATTTGTCAGTTTTCCATCATTTTATTTCACTCGTTCACCATTCAAGGCCCCAATGCCATGTCATCATTCAGAGTTTGATTTTTGAGCCCTAGAAGTAGACTAAGTAGCACAGAAAACCCTTTCTAGTTCAGTGCATGGTTAGTAGTGTTGATTATGGAGTTCAGCTGGTTCAGGTAATTCCCAGCAACACCCCACCCCCAACCACCCACTGTGTGACTTAGTGGAAGCTCTATGGTAATTCAGGCCTGGGCGCTTAGAGTGGGAAAGCTCTTAAGATGACAGACTGCTCTTGTTGTCGTTATTACTACAACCAGTTGTAACATTATTATTATTGTTGTTGTTGTTGTTGCTTCAGTTGTCATCTTGCCACAGCCCTGAGAAAGCCCCAAACCTTTCTTAATTAAACAGCTATGAAGAAACCGGGAACATGGAAGCCCGTGAACTAGATCCAGGCTTGACAGGGTTCCACTTCTGTTTCCGGCATTGGGAAGAAGTTTGCAGCAACTCCACGACAGGTGAAACTGGGCTGAAATACATTCAAGCTTAAGGAAAATTTGGAAGACCTTTCATATCCTCTACAGCATGAACGAAGGGAGACGGGGTCAAGATCAGCCTCGATGCTAGGTATTAAAGCTCTCAAGGTCAACAAAACCTGCTTCTGAGTCTCTACAAAGCTGCACGGGTGTCACCAAGGGGCTGGTGAGTAAGGCCTTCTGATGTACAGAAACTCAAACTGAGGGAAATAGCAGGTCTCCATGACTACCGGAAGCAAGACCCTTATATTCAACACAATCTGTGAGAAATCCCCCAGGATGAGCAAAGGGAACACCATCTTGAAGATGCAGGAGATACCTCAGTCAAATATTTACCACAACCTCTGAAGCATGGTTCAGGAAATGGAGCGTGAGGCAGGCAGAACAAGTGGGAAGCTAGAAGATGTCACTTCTGAGGAACAACGAAGAGCGAATCACAACGAAAAAGGCTTCGCAGAAAGGAACACTGGATGAAAAGAAGACAGATTATATGGAAAAAATTTCAGCAAGGTATTAAAACACACACTAGAGAAAGTAATAACCCACATTAACAGAGTGGAAAATAAAGTAATTTTAAGTGGATGAATGTAAGTGGGCTACTGGCAATGTAATAGAAAACGTATGCCAGGGGCACCTAGGTGGCTCAGTGCAATAGGTTAAGCATCTGACTCTTGATTTTGGCTCAGGTCATGATCTCAGGATTGTGGGATCCAGCACCGTGTCAGACTCTGTGCTCAGTGGGGAGCTGCTTAAGATCTCTTTCTCTCCCTCTGCCCTTTCCTTCACTTGCATGCTCTTATTCTCTCTCAAATAAATAAATAAATAAATCCTCTAAAAATATATATAGGGTTGAAAATAATAATTTGATGATAATAATGTGCTTCGAAAGTCTCAGAATGTATTAGTAAAGGTGGGAAGAGAATAAAACATTTGCATTTTTCCCCTATTACCTAGTAGAGTCAGAGTAAAAGAGAGATTTTATTATTAGTTTTGAAAAATAAAACTTTTCTGAATACTTCAAAATTGTACAATATTCTATACAACCATTGGTCAAAAATAAAATGAATCAAAATTATAAGCTACAAATATAATAACAAAATGAGAATAGAACACATAACACAGCAAAGCATATAACCAAGTATGTAATCAGAGGAAAATTCACAGCTTTAAATGCTTTCACTATGAATGAGATTAAACTAAGGTAAGTGAACTAAGTTATTATTAACTAAAGAAGCTCAAACAGAGAGATAACCAGAAAAAGAAGAAAAAGGAGACAAAGACGGGGAAGATGGCAGGAAAGAGGAAGGAAGAAAATATAATTGCAATGGAAATATTTGAACTCATATTAAATCAAAAAGCGGTCTTAAAAAATATACCCTCTTGAAAAAAATTAAATACTATCAGGAAAGTACAAAAGGAGAAGAAATTGTTCCCCAAGACACAGAGTATTTTCTTCAAGTTAAAATAATACAAGACTTTGATGGAAGAAATTGAATAAACACAAACAAATAGGAAGATATCCACTGTTCAAGGCGGGGGGGAAGAATGAATATTGTTAAAATGTCTGCACTACCCAAAGCAATCTATAGATTCAATCCTTATCAAAATTCCAATGACATTTTTTTTAAAGAAGTGGAAAAAGGTCTTAAAATTCATATGGAACTACAAAAGATCCTGTATGGTGAGGACAACCTTGAGAAAATGGAACAAAGCTGGGGATACCACTTCCTGTTTTCAAACTATACTTCAAAACTACTTTCAAACTACACTTCAAAACTATAATAATCATAACAGTTTGGTCCTGGCATAGAAATGTATACCAAAGGAAGATAATTGAGAACCCAGAAATGAACCTTTGTAAACGATCAATTATTATTTGGGAAGGGAGTCAAGAATACTCAATGGGGAAAGGACATTCTCTTAAATAAATGGTGCTGGGGAAAGTGGACAACCACATGCAGAAGAATGAAATTGGACCCCTACCTTACACCACTTGCAAAAATTAATTCAACTGCGAATTAATTCACAGTGTCACTGTGAAACTGTGACACTCCTAGAGGCAAATATAGGAAAAAAGATTCTTGACATTGGTATCAGCAATGACATTTTGGATGTAACACCAAAAGTACAAAAGCAATAAAAGTGAAAACTAGCAAATAGGACTATATCAAACAAAGAAGCTTCTGCACAGCATTAGAAGCAATCAACAAAATGAAGAGGCAACCTATAGGATGAAAGAAAATATTTGCAAAATGTGTATTGATAAGGACTTAATATGTAAAATATATAAAGAACTCCTACAACTCAAGGGCAAAAACAAACAAAAAACAAAAGGAACACAATTTAAAAGTGATTTAAAAATGGACACTGGAACTGAATAGACTTTTTTTTTTTTCAAAGAAGACATACAAATGGCCAACAGGTACATGATATGTGCTCAACATCACTAATCATCAGGGAGATGCAAATCAAAACTGCAATGAAACATCACCTCATACCTGTTAGAATGACGGCTATCAGAAAGACGAGATAACAGGTGTTGGCCAAGATATGGAGAAAAGGGAACCCTTGAGAACTGTTGGTGGGGATGTAAATTGGTACAGCCACTCTGGAAGACAGCATGGAGGTTCCTCAAAGAATGAGAAATAGAACGGCCCTAAGATCCAGCAATCTCATTTCTGGGAGTATCCAAGAAAAAAAAAAAAGGAAAGGAAAGAAAAGAAAAATTAAAAAAAAAAAAAAACAGAAAAAGAAAACAGAAAACAGAATCTTAAAGAGATATCTACACCTTTTTGTTCATGGCAGCATTAGTCACAAGATCCAAGACATGGAAACAACCCAATGTCATTCAAAGGTTGAGCGCATAAAGGAGATGGATATATATCCATCTTCTTTATATTCACACACACGTACACACACAGGAATATTACTTAGCTATGAGAAAGAAGGAAGCTTGCCATTTACAAGACGGATGAACTATGTGTACATTATGTTAAGTGAGATAAGTCAGACAGAGAAAGACAAGTACTGTATGATCAAATTTATATGTGGATCTAGAAGAGCCAAATTCGTAGGAACAGAGTGGAATGGTAGTTACTGGAGGGGAGTGTGGTGGGGAAGGGGAGATATTATTTAAAGGTATAAACTTCCCGTTACAAGGCGAGTAAGTTCCAGGAGAATAATGTACAGCATAATAATTACAGTTAATAATACTGTAGTATGGATTTGAAAGTTGCAGAGAGAATTGATCTTAAATGCTCTTACCATAAAAAAATAATTTTGTGATGTGATGGAGGTGTTAGTTAACACTACGATGGTGATCATACTGTGATACAGGCATGAGTCAGATCAATATCTTGGACACCTTACGCTTACAAAATGTATGTAATTCTATCTCAACAAAGCTGGACAAAAAATATTGCCTAGGAAAACCTATGATGAAGCCTGACTATTTTTTTTAATTAAATTTATTTATTTTCAGCGTAACAGTATTCATTATTTTTTCACCACACCAAGTTCTCCATGCAATCCGTGCCCTCAGTAATACCCACCACCTGGTGCCCCAACCTCCCACCCCCCAGCCACTTCAAACCCCTCAGATTGTTTTTCAGAGCATAGTCTCTCATGATTCACCTCTCCTTCCAATTTACCCCAACTCCCTTCTCCTCTCTAACTCCCCATGTCCTCCATGCTATTTGTTATGCTCCACAAATAAGTGAAACCATATGATAATTGACTCTCTCTGCTTGACTTATTTCACTCAGCATAATCTCTTCCAGTCCTGTCCATGTTGCTACAAAAGTTGGGGATTCATTCTTTCTGATGGAGGCATAATACTCCATCGTGTATATGGACCACATTTTCCTTATCCATTCATCCGTTGAAGGGCATCTTGGTTCTTTCCATAGTTTGGCGACTGTGGCCATTGCTGCTATAAACATTGGGGTACAGATGGCCCTTCTTTTCACGACATCTGTATCTTTGGGGTAAATACCTAGGAGTGCAATGGCAGGGTCATAGGGAAGTTCTATTTTTAATTTCTTGAGGAATCTCCACACTGTTCTCCAAAGAGGCTGCACCAACCTGCATTCCCACCAACAGTGTAAGAGGGTTCCCCTTTCTCCACATCCCCTCCAACAAATGTTGTTTCCTGTCTTGTTAATTTTGGCCATTCTAACTGGTGTAAGGTGATATCTCAATGTGGTTTTAATTTGAATCTCCCTGAGGGCTAGTGATGATGAACATTTTTTCATGTGTCTGATAGCCATTTGTATGTCTTCATTGGAAAAAGTCTCTGAACTTCATCAAATCTATCTATGAAAGACCCACAGCAAATATCATCCTCAATGGGAAAAAGCTTGCAGCCTTCCTGTTGAGATCAGGAACAAGACAAGGATGCCCACTTTCACCACTCTTGTTCAACATAGTATTAGAAGTCCTAGCAACAGCAATCAGACAACAGAGAGAAATAAAAGGTATCCAAATTGGTAATGAAGAAGTCAAACTCTCTCTCTTCACAGACGACATGATTCTTTATATGGAAAACCCAAAAGACTCCACTCCCAAACTACTGGAACTCATACAACAATTCAGCAACGTGGCAGGATACAAAGTCAATGTGCAGAAATCAGTGACTTTCTTATACACTAACAATGAAAATACAGAAAGGGAAAATTAGAGAACCGATTCCATTTACTGTAACACCAAGAACCATAAGATACCTGGGAATAAACCTAACCAAAGAGATGAAGGATCTGTACTCAAGGAATTATAGAACACTCATGAAGGAAATTGAAGAAGACACAAAAAGATGGAAGACCATTCCATGCTCTTGGATCAGAAGAATAAACTGTTAAACTGGTTAGATCAGAAGAATAAACTGTTAAAATGTCTATACTGCCTAGAGCAATCTATACTTTTAATGCCATTCCGATCAAAACTCCACCAGTATTCTTCAAAGAGCTGGAGCAAATAATCCAGAAATTTTTATGGAATCAGAAGAGACCCTGAATCCCTAAGGAAATGTTGAAAAACAAAAATAAAACTGGGGGCATCACGTTACCTGATTTCAAGCTTTATTACAAAGCTGTGGTCACCAAGTCAGCATGGTACTGGCATAAAAACAGACACATAGACCAGTGGAACAGAGTAGAGAGCCCAGATATAGACCCTCAACTCTATGGTCAATTAATCTTTGACAAAACAGGAAAAAATATACAGTGGGAAAAAGACAGTCTCTTCAATAAAAGGTGCTGGGAAAACTGGACAGCTATATGTAGAAGAATGAAACTCGACCATTCGCTTACACCATACGCAAAGATAAACTCAAAATGGATAAAAGACCTCAACATGAGACAGGAATCCATCAGAATCCTAGAGGAGAACATAGGCAGTAATCTCTTCCATATCAGTCACAGTAACTTCTTTCAAGATATGTCTCCAAAGGCAAAGGAAACAAAAGCGAAAATAAACTTTTGGGACTTCATCAAAATCAAAAGTTTCTGCACAGCAAAGGAAACAGTCAAAAAAACAAAGAGGCAACCCATGGAATGGGAGAAGATATTTGCAAATGGCAGTACAGACAAAAGGTTGATATTCAGGATCTATAATGAACTCCTCAAACTCAACACACACAAAACAGGCAATCATATAAAAAAAAATGGGCAGAAGATATGAACAGAGACTTCTCCAATGAAGAGCTTGACTATTTTTGAATAAATGGATTTTTTTCTGAGAAAATATCAAATGTGTGTGTGTGTGTATGATAGATGAAAAATGATAGATAGATAGATAGATAGATGATAGATAGATAGATAGATAGATAGATGATAGATAGATATGAAACAGAAATAGTTACCAAAGAAACCAACCAGTGAACCACACACCATAAAGTCTTTGGAGCCAGGCTATTTTACAAATAAGTTTTTCAAAACTTTAAAGAAAGTAGTCCATATACATAACAATTTCATAGGACAGAGAAATGGACAAAGTTATCAAGTTTATTTTATCCAGCTAGCAGAAGAGCACTAGACCAATGTATAAAAAATATAACACAAAATAAATTAAAACTCAAGTCCAATTTCATTTGGAAACAGGGATATTAAATGCAATTCAATAATACATGAAAAATTGATTCACCTCGTAAAAGAAGGTTGATCCCCCTAGTGCAAAACTGCCTTAGTACTAGGAAATCTGTTAATATAATTTTATACATGAAGAGAATAAGTGTGAAAAACCAAGCGTCCTACTACTTGCCCAAAAAAAGTTCATTGACTAGTCTCTTGTGGCTATACTCATGTAATTTACTTCAGCTAATATGAGAACTGGGATCAAGTTATAACTAATGTGCAAAACTGCTTTGTATATTTGGTGATTTTGTAATGTTAAGTGAATTGGTTCTTATCTCACTGATACTATTAATCATGCATATATACAATTAAAAATCATGCTACATTTCCCTTTAGAATTGAAGAACTCAACTTTATGTAATGGTGGTATACATGTAGGGTGGAGAGCTTATTTTTTTCATTTTGTCAAAGTAGGTATTCTCTGACAAGGCTTGAGGATATATGCTTTTAGGAGATTTTTAATGTATAATAAAGTCCATGATTTTTGTATAGTCTTTTTTGTATGAAGCATTTGATACATACTTTTAATTTTATTTCTCTAATTCCAAATGCTTGTGAAACAAATGGACTTTTTCTTGATATGTTATGACACTTAATAATTACACATCTTGCCCCACTGCAATTCCATAACAGCTAAAAACTGGGAAATAATACAAAGTCATGGGGCGCCTGGGTGGCTCAGTGGGTTAAGCCGCTGCCTTCGGCTCAGGTCATGATCTCAGGGTCCTGGGATCAAGCCCCGCATCAGGCTGTCTGCTCAGCAGGGAGCCTGCTTCCTCCTCTCTCTCTCTGCCTGCCTCTCTGACTACTTCTGATCTGTCAAATAAAGAAAAATCTTAAAAAAAAAATTAAAAAAAAAATAATACAAAGTCATCACAAAAAAAATTTCATTGAATTTTAATATTATCTACTGTTTAAAAAAAACATTCAGCAATTTCAAATAGAAAAATATTTTCTCGGTATGATTTTTTTTTAAGTCTCAAACCAACAGCTATCACAATTATCACACTTAATTTTAAAATGCTAAACACGTTCTGGTTAAAATCAGGAACACCATAATTATCACTTTGTTATTTTATATAATTCAGAAAGTTCTGGTAATAATAAAATCTGGGGGAAAAATTAAAATACACCTATTAAGAAGGATAAAGCAAAAGTAATTAAAAACTGCAAAAAAAAGTTAAAACCCCCAAAAAAAATCATTCAGAAAAATCTCAAAGAATAAGAAAGAAATTCAATAAGGTTGAAAACATTAATCTTAACTTATGCCCCAGAAACATAAAAGCCTTAATAGGCAGGGATCTTGTTCTCAGCACATACATAACACCAAGCATCAAGGAATAGCCTCATTAAAGAATTTTATTGTGAAAAAATATTTTTTAAAAACTGAAGGAACAACATGTCATAATCATAGATAAGAACATGATGTGTATATATACATACACATATATACGTATACACATATACATACATATATACATATATGTACATAAGATATACATGGTGCATATTCATACATATATATACATATACGTACATATACAGTACATATATATATATATATATTTAGATAATGGGGGAGGGGCAGAGGGAAAGGAAGAGAGAAGTTCTTAAGCAGCCTTCACGCCCAGTTGGAGCCTGACATGCAGCTTGGTCTCACGACCTTGAGATCAAGATCTGAGCCGAGATCAAGGTCTGAGCCAAAATCAAGAGCCAGACGTTTAACCTACTGAGCTACCCTGGTGCCCCCATGGATGAATATTTTAACATGTCCTTTTTCCAGAGTGAATACATAGTTCTAATGGAGATGTACTCAAAATTCCAATAAATTTTTTCTTGGGACTTGAAAACATGATTCAAAACCTCCTGAAAGAATAAACTTGTACAAATAGCTTAGTTATAGTCTATTTTAATAGTTTCAAATGAAGGATTTATGTTTGATTTCCACAACAATATCACAAAATAATATGTATGCCATCCTCATATGTTTTCAATATTACATCAAAATTGGAGCTCCCCAAATTCCTGGTTAACATATTTATTTATTTATTTATTTATTTATTTATTTTTAGGGTATTAGGTACATGTTTAACATATTTATTTTTATATTTTCTTTTCAGCTCTTGCTTAACCATATAAATATTTGTATAAAAAACACCTTTCTGTAGAGTTGTATTCTATTTTGTTTTTAGCAAATGTGAGACAGATTTTTCTTTTTTTTTTCAACAGATAAGTTTATTATAAGAAATTAGGAAAGCAGTTATTCCATGTATCAAGAAATACCTGTTTCACATGTTTCTTTTTTTTTCAATTTATTTATTTTCAGAAAAACAGTATTCATTATTTTTTCACCACACCCAGTGCTCCATGCAAGCCGTGCCCTCTATAATACCCACCACCTGGTGCCCCAACCTCCCATCCCCCCACCACTTCCAACCCTTCAGATTGTTTTTCAGAGTCCATAGTCTCTCGTGGTTCACCTCCCCTTCCAATTTACCCCAACTCCCTTCTCCTCTCTAACACCCCTTTTCCTCCATGCTATTTGTTATGCTCCACAAATAAGTGAAACCATATGATAATTGACTCTCTCTGCTTGACTTATTTCACTCAGCATAATCTCTTCCAGTCCCGTCCATGTTGCTACAAAAGTTGGGTATTCATCCTTTCTGATGGAGGCATAATACTCCATAGTGTATATGGACCACATCTTCCTTATCCATTCATCCGTTGAAGGGCATCTTGGTTCTTTCCATAGTTTGGCGACTGTGGCCATTGCTGCTATAAACATTGGGGTACAGATGGCCCTTCTTTTCACGACATCTGTATCTTTGGGGTAAATACCTAGGAGTGCAATTGCAGGGTCATAGGGAAGCTCTATTTTTAATTTCTTGAGGAATCTCCACACTGTTCTCCAAAGAGGCTGCACCAACTTGGATTCCCACCAACAGTGTTACGAGGGTTCCCCTTTCTCCACATCCTCTCCAACACATGTTGTTTCCTGTTTTGTTAATTTTGGCCATTCTAACTGGTGTAAGGTGATATCTCAATGTGGTTTTAATTTGAATCTCTCTGAGGGCTAATGATGATGAACATTTTTCATGTGTCTGATAGCCATTTTTCACTTGACTTTCAGAGTTAGAAAATGTGCTGTCACAGGAGAACATCTAACAGGCAAAGTCAAGGGGATCTGGGGTGCTCAGTCAGTTAAGCATCTTGGTCTTGATTTTGGCTCCGGTCCTAATCTCAGGGTTGTGAGACTGAGCCCTGAGTCAGGCTCCATGGTGGGTGTGGAGTCTGCTTGAGATTCTCTCTCTCCATCTCCCCCTGCCACTACCCACCCAACTCATGTCTCTCACTCAAAAAAAAAAAAAGAAGAGAGGTAGTTTCCTTTATGATACACAAAAGCACCTGAGATATCAGCAAATTTTATTTTAACAACAATACATTTTTAGTAATTACTAATTTAGTATTTAGTAACGAAGGCAGAGAATATTCTGGAAACTCCACCTTCAACAGTTTGTGGCTCTTCCAACTAGCAGTGATATGTGGCTACACTGCTTGCAGATATTGCTGGACTTCACAGACTTCATGAAAGAAGATTATTTTAAAAATTGTTTTCAAATGAAAAATTAAGAGAAAACGTTTATCTATGTTCTCTGTCTCTGTGTTCCAAATTAATCTATCCTATCCTACAGTATTTTAGTGCATATAGTGGAAATGGAGTGACATCTTACTCTTTTTGCAGGAAAGGAACTTTATAATAAGGAAGACTTGCCCACTTCAGAACTAAGCCAGAAATGGATTGTGGTTTGCCGCAACGTGCATAGGGCTCAGCTATGGGAACATCGAGAGAAATGTCAGATGGTACAGTACCAAAGAAGAGATCAAAATCTTGATGACTTATCTGCACCTACTGCAGCATTAGTCACTATAGGCGAGATACGGAAACAATCCAAGTGTTCCTCATGAATGAATGAATAAAGAAAACATCCTTAAAATGGAATATTACTTGACATTAAAAAAAGAAGGAAGTGCTGCCATATGCAATAATGTGGAATGGACCTGGAGGACACTATGCTAAGTGAGAGTAGCCTGACACGGAAAGACAAATACTGCATGATTCCACTTACATGAAATAACTAAAATAACCAAACTCCGAGAAAAAGAGAGTAGAATTGTCATTGCTAGAGGTTGCAGGAAGGGGAAAATGGGGAGTTGTTCAATGGGTATAGACTTTCAGACACACAAACAAGTCCTAGAGACCTGCCATACGAAATAGTGCCTAGGGTTAACAATGCTGTGTTGCATGCATAACGCATTTGTTAAGAGGGTAGATCTCACACGGATGTTCCTACCACCAAAAAAAGGCAGGGGGAGGGGCACCTGGGTGGCTCAGTTGGTTAAGCATCTGACCGGCGAAGGTCATGATCCCAGGGTCCCAGTTAGAGCCCCTCATCTGGTTCTCTGCTCAGTGGGAAGCCTGCTCCTCCCTCTCCCCTCCTTCTGCTTGTGTCCCCTCTCATGGTGTTTCTCTCTGTCTAATAAATAAATAGTATCTCTTTTTTAAAAAAGGCAGGGGGTGTTTAAGAAACTTTTGAGGTGACAGGTATGCTCATCACCTTGATCGTGATGATGATTTCATGGATGTGCACATATGTCCAAATTTATCCAATTGCATATATCAAATATGTGCAGTTCTTGTGTATCAGTTATAGTTCAACAAAATTGCTTTTTTAAAAATAATATAGGTAAACAGTGAAGTCAAAGAGAAGAGACCAAGACATATGGGGGAAAAAAATTGTTCTCACGGTTACGCACAAACCATAAAATAAACACAGTGATGAGAAGCATCCAGTTCATGTAAACATACAGAATGTTCTCACATGTAAGTCCAATCAGAGGCACAATTAACTCCATGGACCAAAGTCAAAGTGATGGGGCTGAACATCCCCAGAATGAGCCAGTTCCCTTCGATGCTTTCATGCTCCCATTAATATGCGGCAGATACAGCTTTCTGACTTTTAAGGATGGTTTATTCCTCTGGTGAAGATTCATATGAGTTGAAATGATACAGTTCTGTTTTATTACTTGTGCCTAATGCCCTTGAACCACTACAGAAAATTCAGATTCGTATAAAAAGCCAAAGTCAGATTCTATCTCCAAAACTCACATAATCTTGGGGATTCTGTGATTTTTTTTTTCCTGGCATCTAAAATTCTGTATCTAAACATGCTTCCCCTGTGGACCTTAATTACTTATGGGGAGAGCAAGTGCTCTGATGTTTGGCCACGTCTGTGGGCAGTTGTGATGGGAACCTGATGTGCTGCAGGCTGACGGCCCACCGGGCACCTTGCCTTTCTTCTCTCTGCAAGCCTACATTCTTTTAATTGCAACATGCTGTTTCTGGTTCTTGACTGAGCCCTCTGCAAAAACACTGTTAACTAAAGGCCTGCAGTATCTTTGAAGTAATAATTCATTTTTTCTTATATTGACAAAAATCTAGTAGGGCCTCTGGGGCATTGATAGCCCAAAGAAGCACAACGATGTGTCCTTGACAGAGAAGAGTCAGATAATTTTTTTCCAAGTTCTTCAGGGAAAGAGAGATTCCATGATTTTTCAGGTAACCCATTTCATTATCTTTTAAACTCCGGAGGTATTCTGGTGTCCAACTAACGCCACTGTGTGGAAAACAGAGCTTCTCTCTGCCATAAACAAACAAAACTAACCCACAGCACTCTGAACACAATGAGATTTCCCCCCCAACTTTTGCATCATGGTCTTATCATCAAGATTCTAAGTGTGTGACATAGATTGTTCCTGACTTTGTCTACACACACACACACACACACACACACACAGCTAACAACTATTCAAGAATAAGACATCACGGCGAGAATCCTAAAACATGGGTTGAGGCTGAAGAACTGCCCCCACCACAGGTACCTAGCCCGGACTATTTCGATGGCAGGAGAAATGGCTATAAGCTCATCACATTGCCCCTCCCCCAGGCGAGCATAACACCAGGCAGAGAGGTCTCTCTGGAGCCTCCAGGTCCTCCAGAGGGAAAAGAGAACCCAGGGGGACAACCAGTCCCCGCCCGGATCCTGCCTAGTGGGTCACTTTGCAGAAGTCCCTACTCTGATCTCCTCCCATGGGGTTCAGGGGAGTCTGCGGGACTCAACTGCAGGGAAGAGCTGAATCACAGCGCCACCCGCAGGGGATCACAGGGGCTGGGGGGCACTCCCGGAAGCTGTGCAGCCCAGGGGTGCTTGGGCAGAGAGATGAGAGCAGGCAGAGCTGATTGTCCCCAGAGCAAAACCAGTACAAGGCCTGGAGTGTCTCCACGCTAAGCACAGGCAAGGGGGGATTTGTTCACAGCCAAGACTGAGGACAGCTCCCAGCCCCATCAGTCGCTGTCCCCTCCCCTCCACCTCCTGGCCAGGTGAAGTTGCTGAGACACAGCCTTGCCAGGGGTGGGGAGTGTCTTCTGGCCCCATTCGACAAGAAGGGCTGTGGGACCCAGCTGCACTCAAGCCACGAGGCAGGTGGACAGAGCTGATAGTTTGTAGAGCAAAGCCAGTGGCCCTGGTCCATCAGAGAACTTGGGGTGAAGGTGAGACTTGGATTAAGACAACAAACCAAGAGCCTTACCACCTTTACAGCTGTTTCTCCCACTGGGCCCAGCAGAGAGTCTTACCCATAGCCCTGCTTGTGCTAAATACAGCCTTCAGGCTCTCTGATCCGAGAACCTAACCAGAGCCCACCAAGATGCACAGCAAATTCGATAGCCGTATATAGAGAGGCACTTAAATAGGGAGCACAGCCCACAGCTCCCCTATCTGCTGGTGGCCTCGTCTGACCAGGGAATTTGATGTACACTCTGGACTGAATCAAGTCCCCTAGCAATGTGTTATACAAGCCCTGGGTCCTGTCCTACTACCCTGCTAGGGTAGGGAAACTAGTTTATAGCTCTATCTACTACTGCATATAGTACCCAGTACTGGCCATCTAGTAAGCCTGACTAGAGAATGCAGGTAACTACAGAGCCCTCCCACTGCCCCCATTGGGTAGAAAACCAGCAGTTCTGTCCAGAGGGTCTCAATAGACCATAATAGCAATGTCCACCTGCCCAAACACATTACCAGTAAGCAACTCAAACTGCACTAACTGGTGAAGAACTACCTCTGCTAATGAAAAACTATAAAGTCTAGAAGAAGAGCCCAATTACACAAACGCACAGTTACCAATGCAACACAAGCAACAAAATAAGAAAACAAGTGGGACTATAACAAACTTTAAAGCTTCCGCACAGCAAAAGAAACTAGCAACAAAGTGAAAAGACAGCCTATGGGATGGGCAAAAATGTTGTGAATCATATATCTGATAAGAGATTAATATCCATAATATTTTAAGAACTCCTACAACCCAATAGCAAAAAAATCAAATAACCCAATTAAAATGGACAAAAGATTTGAACAAACATTTCTCCAGAGATGATATATAAATGGCCAACAGATACAGGAAAAGATGCCTATCATCATTAGTCATTAAGGCAATGCAAATTAAAACCACACTGAGATATCATCTCATGCCAGTTAGAACAGCGATCACCAAAAATATAAGAGATAAAAGCAGGCGAGTATGTGGAGAAAAGAAAATCCTTGTGCACCATTGGTGGGACCGTAAATTCATCCACTATGGAAAACACTATCGAAGATCTTCAAATATTTAAAATAGAACTGTACTATGATCTAGTAATTCCACTTTGGGAAATATATCTAAAGGACATGAAAACACTAACTTGAAAAGATATCTGCACCTCCATGGTTTAGCAGCATTGTTTACAAAAGCCAAGACATGGAGACAACCTAAGTGTCCATCAATGGATAAATGGATCGAGAAGCTGTGGTGCATAGAACCAATGGAATATTATTCAGCCATTAAAAAAAGAAAATCTGACCCTTTGCAATAACATGGATGGAATTTGAAGGGATTATTCTAAGTGAAATAAGTCAGAGAAAGTTCTATTCTCACTTGTATGTGGAATCCAAATAAACAAATGAACCAAAGAAAAAGAGATCAGAGTGTGTGTGGTTAACATAGGTGAAGGGTGGGGGGAGGTGCAAGGGAGGAAGGTGGGGAAACGTACAAACTTCAGGTAGAAGATAAATAAGTACTAGGGACATTATGTATGTGATGACTATAGCTAATACTACTGTGTGACCTATTAAAAGTTATTAAATGAGCAAATCCTAAGAGCTCTAATTGCAAGAAGAATTTTTTCCCTTTTCCCTTTCTTTTTATTGCATCTATATGAGAAGATACGTTAGCGGAATTTATTTTGTGAACGTTTCATAATGTCTGTAAATCAAGCCATTATCCTGTATGCCTTAAACTTATACAGTGATGGATGTCATTTACTTCTCAATAAGACTTTGGGGGAGGGAAGACCAAATTTCAATCATCTTAATAACATAAGCAAGTGGTATGAGAAGGTCACTAGAATCCATAACATGCTTACAGAGATTGACCTCAAGTCTTCCTGGGTTATCTTTTGTGGATTTTGAAAAGCATTGCATGAAGTTAAACAAATGTTTAAAGGGTATTGAGGAAAACTTTTTTTCTTCCAAATTTTAAATTACAGAAAGATACTTGGAAGAAGAAATAAATCTTGGTATGCTTCATTTTCTGTCTCTGCCAGTTTTCTCATCTCTGAAAAAAAGGGAGTTTGACTGCCATTCTGATTCTACAATTTATTTCTATTTATAGAACATTCAGGCTTTTAACATCACCAGCCACACTGTCTGCTTTTGAAGAACCATAGTGGACCTCTTGCATTACAGACTAAGTGAACCATAGTGGTGGGATATGTTTTTAAAAATTCTACAATGATTTGAGCTTTTCTCATAAATTGGGTAATAAAGTAAAAAAAGAAAGAGAGAGAGAGAGAGAGAGAGAGTTTCTAAGTGAGTTCATTTTAAAAATGACCCTGATTCAGTATCCAGCTTATGTTTTCTACCATTGAAATGGAATCATTGATCAAGTTCACAATTTTGAAATAATGAGGTTTCTGGATCAGAAGCCATGTGTCTACTCTAGTTCTATTATAGGTCCAATTGAACAAATAATGAAAATTGCAACCATAGGCAACGCAGAAGTCAGTTACAGACCAGTCATAGATGTAAGGGTAGAAATACATATGCCTCCAGGGAGATTTCATTATCTTTGTTCTTATTCTCAACTTGTGTACTTGCCCAGGAAGCAATAGAAAAGACTGGGAGAACCATTCTAAGAAACTCAAATGTAACTTACACAACTGCACAACAGATTTGAAACATGTGAGTTTGCTTGGGCTGCCATAATAAAATACCAGAGGCTCGGTGGTTCCTAAAACAGAAGTTTATATTCTCCCAAATCTAGAGGCAAGATGTCCGAGCTCAGGATGCCAGCTGGGTTGGTGTCTTCTGAGGCCTCTCCTTTGCTTGCAGACGCCTGTCTCCTTCCTGTATCTTTCCAAAGTCCTCCCTGTGTGCATGTTAGCATACCTCATCTCCTCTCCTTATAAGGAAACACGTCATATTGGATTAGAGTCCATCCAAATGATCTCATTTTTAACTTAGTTATCTCTGTAAAGACCTTGTTTCAAAATTCAGTCACATTCTGCGGGCTGGGGATTAAGACTTCCACACACGAATTTTGGTGTGGGGGAGCATCATTCCATCCATAGCATATAGGAGGCACCAACATTGCTACGTTTCTCAAGGGAATGATGAGGCTATTCAATACCTCTGATAGAGGTGAACATCACTGACCGATTAGTCTCTAAAAAGTTGAAATGGGAAAAACGAATTGGGTTTCCTCATGGGTCTGGGTGGTGAGCAATTCTTGCTGAAAGGGGTTACTATTTCATTGGCAATACGGCGGACATATCACACAGGGAGTCCCGTAATGATATTCATCTGCTTCCTCCCTGAGCTCATCTTTGACTGAAACCCTTCTCTTTATATGTCTGGCAACAAGATGAATGGCAGCTTTGCTGCGACTAGGTTGAATAACTTTGAGTTACTGCATGGAGCAAACTACTTTTCTGACAAGAAAAATGAAATGTGACGGGGTAACACTGGGTGTTTCAAAAGTCCTCCTCGATGCCTTATTCATACTGCATATAAGCATAACCTGGTACAATGACAAAGAAAAAAAGATGCCCGTTTCTGAGGAACAAGCAAACAATGATCGATAGACAGACATGAATTAAAGGAAATCTAAATGCTAGAAATTAGAATCAATGCTGCTTTGACAAATACTAGTTTTGAAGCATATATATATGTATTAATTCCTAATACTTTTGTAAAGGTATGTCTTAATATGTTGGAAACATTTTTTCCAATTTTTATCACAACAGGTTTGATCTGTTCCATATGTTTTGAAAGACTGCGATACATTTCCCAAATCAAATCCACACATCATAGTTAAAACTCCTCTTCTTCCTCACAATCGTGTCACTACTGTTCTTGATAAAACAGTGCAAAATATTAAAGCCTTTTATAGAATGGTCTATTTACTTATTATCATTAAAGTCTCTGCTACAGAGACATAAATCTGACTTGCAGAAGGTAAAACTAGCCAAAGTGTCACTTTATGTAGACAAATAAATGATGTGTAGATGTCCTGTCTGAAGAAAAACTTAGAAGGGATCTCGAACATGAGATCTACTGTTCCAGCTATATGTGGTCTCATGTCTCCAAGTCAGATAGTTGCAAGGCTATTTCCTGCCTCTCTTTCCTTTAAACCTTGAAATATTCACCCTGGTGAGAACCTACTCACTACAGGTCTGTCCAGTGAGTGTCAAAAGCTTCTAAAAATTTTACATCTGCAGGAGTAAAAATAACATTCATTCATTAAATATACCTTTGGCTCTCACTCTTCTGGGTATTGTGTGAGATTAGCACTTCTCAACCAGGGGCTGTTACCCCCTCCCCATGACAAAGGACATCTGCCATGCCTAGGGACAGTTTGTGTTGTCACAATAAGGAGGAGATTTGTTACCAGCATATAACAGGTACAGACCAGAGATTCTGCTACACATTGCACCATGCACAGAATGGCTCCTCCAACAATGAGTCATCTGGTCTAAAACTCCAATAGTGCCAGGAGTGAAAAATCTTGGAAATACAAGGAAAATCAGAGATGAATAGAAATTCATAAGGGCACAGAAACTCACCCAGCTGAGCCCAGTCTAAATGGCCAGTTAGAAGAACAAAGAGTTAACTAGCTATTATGTCAAGCCACTAAGTTTGGGGTGATTTGTGATGTAGACAGAGCTAACTAATACAAATTGGTAATTTAAAATAGCCCAGAGGACAGTGCCCAGAATGACCTTGTAAAGCTACCAGAGATGAGCGTGGAAGAAAGTCAGTTTTAAGGGATGGTGGAGAGACAGACGGAGTCCACACAAGAGATGGAGGCGTCAGACAGGAAATGAAATCAAAGGAGACCAAGTGGTGGAGGTGTAGGGGGTGGGGTCAACAGAAGCAAGAAAGAAAAAGTGAAAGTGAAAAGAAAATTTCAGGAAAGGGGGAAAAACAATCGGATATAAGAGATGGGTCAATAAAAAAGTGAAAGGGGCCAAGCAGTTCCTCCTTTAAGTTGTTGCCTTCAGGCAAAAATGGAGCTAGACTGTAGGACTTGGATTTCAACGCCATGAACCAGAGTGGGCCCTGGACACTTGGCTGGTCTCTGGAAAGAAGACGTCATAGAGATTTGGGACTCTAGTCAATCAGTGCCCATAAAGCCAGAAATAAGGGCACCCCTTCTGGCAGCAGCTAGAGGGCAGCTCCTCTGCATAGGAAAGACATCAAAAGGAAGAGGCAGCACTGGGATTCTAGCAGAGCTTACAGTTCATCTGTGGCATGGAGCTCTGTGATATGATACTGTTAGGTAGGGACATAGACTCTGGAACTTCTCCAACCAACATCGTCCAAAGAGAAGGCTGGAAAAAAATGAATAAACAAGTCTATACCAGCGATGAGTGCTTTAGAATTGGAGCTCACGAGACTGGCCAAATTGAGCGACCAATGGCAAGATAGTCATTTAGGGGAACCTCCCTTCATACAGCAAGCATTTGGGGGAAGCGACAAGGGTCCCATGGAGACAAAAAGGGAACAGCAAGGCAGAAGAGATCCAACCACACATACATGACAGGTCACCCTACTCAGCGGGAGAAGGTAGATGAATCCCTGGAAAGCCAGGTTGACCAGTCCATGAGTAGAACTAACATGGCCACCAAGAACCCTTCCTCAAAAGATGAAAGAACAGGTCTTTGGGGAAACTTGGCATTCGTGTCACTCTCCAGGTGAAAACCCTGAGCCTTGCTGACATTGTACCTGAGTCCATAACTGCCTACTTCTGGTGTGAGTGGATGAAGGCGCACAGCTGACAATTGGAGAGGTGGTTCATATTTGTCAAAGACAAAGTCTTAGCCACTGGATGAAATCCGTGCTCTGAGAACAGCTGATATCCCATAAGACCAAGACATTGGGGCTGAGAGATTCAGCTTTTATAATGGAAAGTGACCGCCAAATGGTTGAATTTATAAAGCTAATCAGTGTGGGGTGGGGGGGAGGGAAATCACACAAATATTCATTTTTTCTGAACTCCTAGTCTAGGAATTTTTTGACTATATTCTGTTCTATTTAGATATTAATATTAAATATTAATCAACACTCTGATAAGACAGGTGAAGAAATGAAGAGACAAAAACAAATGCAATGATTTCCCTAAAACTTCAGAAAGCTGGGGGATGCAATTTGAATTCAGATCAGAAGTGTTGAACCCCATGGGCTTAAGAGTGTCTTAGCTTTTTATGTCACGCTTATCCCAATTTTTGCTATTACCATTTCTTCCCTCGAAAACTTGCCCCTTCCCAGCGTATCTCCATTTTTTTAAATTGACCCTTGTTCTTTATCTACTTCCTGCAGCAACAGCTCCACTGAGAAGAACATTTAGATATTACAAATCTAATTTGGTAACGTGAAATAGATCCCATGAGCGGCAGGCTGCCTGCTCCCAAGCTGCACCGAGATTTAAATATTTAAATGTAAATAGTTAATACCCTCCAGGAACAACAAAAGGCAATTCATGAAGAAGAAACCAAATAAAATCATCGTAAAACTATAGATTCTTTTTTTAAGAAGCAGAAACCCTCAGAGTTCAAAAAAGAAGGGGGAGAATGGACAGAAGAGAGGAAAAGTTAGTCCACACACACATAAATCAGACAAGTGTCCAATTCAGGTATAACTGAGGGTCAGCCCAATTTATAACTAAAAGAATGCAAATAAAATTGTAGTATTTTTTGTTTTTGCTATCAGAGTGCCAAACGTTGTGAAGTTTGATGCTACCCAGAGATAATGAGAAGGTTTGAAAGTAGACATGCCCACACATGGTGAACCTGAACATGAAAGGGTACAATGTACTGATGCACATTTCTTGCTATCAGAGTGTGCAGTGTACATACCCCGGGGTAGGGCCATTCCACCTGTGGCCATTTACCCAGCAGGTATGCATGCACAAATGTGCTTCTAGTTTACTCATCGCAGATTTTCAAAATCTCAGAAAACTAAGCACAAGCTATGTATCCACTGGATATGTAGCCCGCAGGACATTGCTTTTTTTTTTTTTTTTTTTTTTTTTTTTTTTGGACATTGCTTTTGGGTGGGAAGAAAACTATACAGTCATTTTTTTTTTAATTTAAAAGTATATATGTTCTTTTATTTATTTATTTATTTTCAGCATAACAGTATCATTATTATACAGTCATTTTTTTAATAAAACCTAAATTAAAAAGGTATAGGTGTTCTTTGAGGCGCAATTTCAAAATAGAGTTGCTGCAAAAAAAAAAAGGGGGGGATTGTAAAGCACACATACTGTGTATAAAGAGGCAGCTATGAGCATTGAATATTTGTAGACTAACACCGAGAAATGATTGGAAGAGGCTGTCCCTGGCTAGAAGATATGAAACAGGAAAGGTCAGGACAGAAGTTGACTTCTAATCTCCACATGTACTTCTCTGTGCTGTTGAAATGATTTCCTGTAAGCAAGCCTATGTTGCTTTCCTAATATCCAATGATTTGGTGAAGAAGTCATACTCTACTGAGGCAGAAATGTAAACCAAAAAATGAAATTTGGTGCTGATTTATAGTGTGTAAGCCCACCCCCCCCATCCTAATCATCACTTTGATCAACTTAGTCCTGAGCCCGGGCACTCTAGGGGTCGAAGGTGACCAACTGCCCTTCCACTCCCCATCTTTCCCTCCTCCCACTCCATCTGCTGGGACCCAGGATTTTCTGGGATACAAGGCTTTCAGTACTAGACCAGGACAATCTGGGGACAAGAAAGCCACGCTGCTGGGCTCAGTGAGAAGTAGGGACATAGGTGAGTGAATTTCCTTTGGGGGACTTCCCTAAGGCCATGTCTGAGTTGAGGGAAGAAGTTGGCGAGCTCCTTGGCTTCATACATAAGTCACATTCTCCAAAATGGGATCTCTTAGGAGTACACACAATGGGGATATCTGTTGGTTCAGCATTTGCCATGGGTGCAGGTTGCAATTTCAGGGTCCCTGAATCAAGAATCAAGCCCCACATCGGGCTCCCTGTTCAGAGGGGACCCTGCTTCTCCCATTCCCTCTGCCTTTCCCCTTGTTCGTGCTTTATCTCTACCTTTAAAAAAAAAAAGAAAATAAAAGAAAGAAATACATGTAATGCTTTGTTTGTATTATAACTTAAGCCTTAAAGATGAGTATTTGGGATCTGATGACGCTGCCGTTGTTGATATGGTTCCTGGCAAGCCTATGTGTGTTGAGAGCTTCTCTGACTATCCTGCTCTGGGCCATTTTGCTGTTCGTGACATGAGACAGATGGTTGCTGTGGGTGTCATCAAAGCAGTGGACAAGAAGGCAGCTGGAGCTGGCAAGGTCACTAAGTCTGCCCAGAAAGCTCAGAAGGCTAAATGAATATTATCCCCAATACCTGCCACCCCAGTCTTAATCAGTGGTGGAAGAACGGTCTCAGAACTGTTTGTGTCAATTGGCCATTTAAGTTTAATAGTAAAAGACTGGTTAATGATAACAATGCATCATAAAACCTTCAGAAGGAAAGGAGAATGTTTTGTGGACCATTTTGTGTGTGTGTGTGTGTGTGTGTGTGTGAGTTTTAAGTTATTAGTTTTTAAAATCAGTACTTTTTAATGGAAACAACTTGACCAAAAATCTGTCACAGAATTTTGAGACCCATTAAAACAAAAGTTTAATGAGAAAAAAAAAAAAAAAGATGATCATTTGTCTTTAAGCCTTCCCCGTCCCTCCAACAAATAATTTTGGGCCCCTCTGCTACAAACCAGCACTATTTTCCACATGAACTGTTCAAATGTGGTCTCCCCAGCCTGATAGAATGCCAGTATGACCCAGAGGGGAGAAAGCAACCAAACTGGGCTCACACTCAAAAACAGGGTAAATTGGTGTGGCCTTCAAGACAAGCAACCCAAACCCCCAGGCCCAGGTCAATCCCCACTGGGGCCAGAGGATGCCCAAGGAGGAACCATGAGGTAGGTCATCAGGTAGATCTAATTCCTGGAGTCACAGACAGCTGGGTCATGGTTCCCAGGGTCATGAATCCCATCTGCTTTGTTATATTCTGAGCAAAACCAAAGCATTGATGGGGACCAGGCCAGTGACCATTAGATGTAATGGCCATGTTCCACGCAACCAGGCAAAGCTGGAGGGAAAGTCACTTTTCTCATCAGGGACATACCATCAGAAACCAAAGCAGAGGTAGAACCCTACAGCCCTGCAGACCCAATATATTTGAAGTCATGATGGTGCAGCACCCTGACTATAGTGTGGGAGGGGGTCTTCAGGCTTTGCAAGGCCTGGGTTAAAGGATAGCGGGCCCTTCCAGTAAGGGACTATTTGGAGATATTAAACAATGATTTTCTTGCCTGCGAGTTTTTTCTTCACTCAGTTTCCCCCTTTGCCAAGGTCTCCCCATGAAAGTAGGTACCCATGAATCACTCTGCTTATAATCTCCTCAGTGATGGGATGTGACAGAAGGAAGGGCAGAAAGACCCTAAGACCATTAAGTTTATTATCCCTAAGAATAATAACTGCTCCAAAGCCATGTGAGGAATCCAGAAACAAACTCTCCAAAATCCTTGAATGGAGAAAGGTTTCCTCAAGACTAGGGAAGGATTGGGGCGCCTGGGTGGCTCAGTGGGTTAAGCCGCTGCCTTCGGCTCGGGTCATGATCTCGGGGTCCTGGGATCGAGTCCCACATCGGGCTCTCTGCTCGGCAGGGAGCCTGCTTCCCTCTCTCTCTCTCTCTGCCTGCCTCTCCATCTACTTGTGATTTCTGTCTGTCAAATAAATAAATAAAATCTTTAAAAAAAAAAAAAAGACTAGGGAAGGATTCCCTCTGGCTGATGGTAGAATCAGGGACAGGAGTGAGGACACAGGAGAACAAGGAGAAGAGAGCACACCCCCACCAAATGTGCCCCAAATTCCATGTCTAGCCACCAGACATGGAGATGAAACCATGGTGGGACAGTCTAGTTCTGTCATTCAAGGTCCTCAAATATTCCCATGCCCTAAGCTGACTTAGAAGACCAGAGACCTTGCCCACCTGGAGGAACCATGTAGGCCATTTAAGTTTAAGCATGGAGCTCCTAAGCATGGAGCTCTTACCCAGGCCCTTCCTGAGCTTTTGCATCATGTAATGTTCTAGAATCAGGGTTGACTGTGGGGGGAAGCAATGCAAACCAACTCAGATTAGCCATAAAGACCCTGCTGAGACCCTGTGGTATCTGCTGGTCTGCACCTCACTATTTGTTCCCAGCCAACACTATAGACACGAGTGTCCATCTTCCCAGGCTGCTGTTCACCATGGCTGCTGGCTGGGCTCCCCGGTGGGGTCTCCATCTGAAACCCTATTTCCAGTGTCTAGTGAAAACGAGGACACACAAAGGAGTTGACCATAAATATTCTGTCTTTACGGCATGTGCTTCTGCTGGAGCATGTCATCATTTGAAGGCAGCCCAGAAGACGGAAATAAACTTCAGAGTCCATAGAAGAAGAAAGAAGGACTCACCTGTGGGATACTCTTCAAATGAAAATAACTGACCACCAGGTTTTCTCTTGGTGTTCAAATGAGAATCCTTGAAAATCCTGTGCCACCTGGCAGCTTCAAGTTGGTTCACTTCCTTTTCTTCTCTCCTACATAGTTTTCTTCTGCAAAAATGGAGACAGCATTTTCTTCAAAGGCAATTTACCATATAAAAAAATATGTACATAGAGGGCAAAGAAAATGAATGTCCTCTCAATGCGTTTCATATGTAGTGATGTCTCCTTTTCCATACAGTCCTTTTTTTTTTTAAGGGGGGGGCGGGAAAGAGTGTGAGTGTGCACCCGAGTGGTGGAGGGGAGGGGCAGAGGGAGAGGGAGGGAATCCTAAGCAGGCCCAGAGCAAAGCTGGTCATGGGGCTTGATCTCACCACCTTGAGCTCATGACCTGAGCCAAAATCAAGGATCTGACACCCAACTGACTGAGTCATCCAGGTGCCCCCAGTCTAACTTTTAAATACACTGATTAAACCTTTACAGGGATCTGTGGACAAGCCATTTACACTGAGGCTCTGTCACAGAGCACAGACAACTGGTCTTTTTTCTTTTCTTTTCTTTTCTTTTTATTCTTTTTTTTTTCCAATTTATTTATTTTCAGAAAAACATTATTCATTATTTTTTCACCACACCCAGTGCTCCATGCAAGCCGTGCCCTCTATAATACCCACCACCTGGTACCCCAACCTCCCACCCCCCCTGCCACTTCAAACCCCTCAGATTGTTTTTCAGAGTCCATAGTCTCTCATGGTTCACCACCCCTTCCCATTTACCCAAATTCCCTTCTCCTCTCTAACGCCCCTTGTCCTCCATGCTATTTGTTATGCTCCACAAATAAGTGAAACCATATGATAATTGACTCTCTCTGCTTGACTTATTTCACTCAGCATCATCTCTTCCAGTCCCGTCCATGTTGCTACAAAAGTTGGGGATTCATCCTTTCTGATGGAGGCGTAATACTCCATAGTGTATATGGACCACATCTTCCTTATCCATTCATCCGTTGAAGGGCATCTTGGTTCTTTCCATAGTTTGGCGACCGTGGCCATTGCTGCTATAAACATTGGGGTACAGATGGCCCTTCTTTTCACTTCTACCCATGACTACTACCTTTGTGCAGACCTCATCGTCCTTTCGTCCACTCACTCGTTCATTCCTCAGCATACATTTCTCAGAGGCTGACCGTGTATGACGAGTGATACTGGCTATGAGGAATGCAGAGGGGAATGAAACATGCTGGTCTCACTCATGTGGATGTCCCCCAGCCAGGCTTGTTTCACCAGGACTCACATGGCCCGGAACCTTCTTTCCTCTCATCATGTTTACTTCCTCCAGTATCATCATCATCTACATCACCTGTGAAATAAAAACCTTCATAGTTTTTATTTCATAGTTTTTCCATTTGATTTGGGGCCAGAATTCATGCCACTGTCTCTTGCCCTGTATGTCATGAATGTTTCCAAGATGCCCTTCAACAGACAAATGGATAAAGAAGATATGGTCCCTATATACAATGGGGTATTATGCCGCCATCAGAAAGGATGGAAGGTAATATGTCTCCATCAGAAAGGATGTATCAACATGGATGGGACCGGAGGAGATTATGCTGAGTGAAATAAGCCAAGCAGAGAGAGTCAATTATCATGTGGTTTCACTTAATTGTGGAACATAAGGAATAACATGGAGGACATTAGGAGAAGGAAAGGAAAAGTGAATTGGGGGAAATTGGAGGGTGAGATAAACCATGAAAGACTGTGGACTCTGAGAAACAAACTGAGGGTTTTGGAGGGGAGGGGGGTGAGAGAATTGGTGAACCTGGTGGTGGGTATTAAGGAGGGCACGTATTGCATGGAGCACTGGGTGTGCTGCATAAACAATGAATCTTGGAACACTGAAAAAATAAAATAAAAACAAAAAAGGGAGGTTGGGGTACCAGGTGGTGGGTATTATAGAGGGCACGGCTTGCATGGAGCACAGGCTGTGGTGAAAAAATAATGAATACTGTTTTTCTGAAAATAAATAAATTGGAAAAAAAAAACAATGTTTTTTAGCAGCACATGACAGATTGCCCCACACATGGTGGCTTAAATTTTTATGGTCTCTATTGTTAATGAGATGAGACATTTTAAGATTGATCGATGACTCAGCAATATCACCAAACAGCCAGCCCTACCACATCAAGCATAATCATTTGTCACCTCATTGTCACAAATGGCTGCTACAACTCCATACATCGTGGTCCCACATAGTTATTCCAAAGGCAGGAAAATTCAGAGAGAAGCCAGGGAAATGAGGATGTCTCCATTCTTTAGCTCTATCTTTTTTATTAGGATAGAATTTTTTCCCTAGAACTCCCTCCCATAAGACTTCTCCATTGATTAGAAATGAGTCACTGAATCCATCACAAGCTCTCAGTGATCTTATTCCTTAAGTATTTGTCAACTTACTTTCTTCTTCTTTTTTAATTGCCATATGCCATCATCAGCATTCTGTCAAACCAATATCCTCCTAGAAGGCCCCTACCTCAAATCTAACATGTACACAGATGTCAGCCCAAAACCAAGTGCGGTAACCAGCCTTAAAGATGACCCCCAGTGATCCTCACCTCCTGAGAGTCCTGTACTATGGAGTCCCCCCACATTGCTCTGGGGGGGTTGGTGTGGCCAAGAAATGATGGCAGAAATGATGGAATTTCACTTCAGAGTGAAATGGATGCTTGTCATCCATTCTAGGATGCTTGTCAATCCTGTAGAGAGCTGCACAGAAGGAGGAAGAAAGGCCTCCGGCCAAGAGCCACATGACTGAGCTTGGAAGTGGGTCTTCCCACCCCATCAAGCCCTCAGTTGACATCTTCACTAGCACCTGCAAGAAATCCTGAGCCAGGATTGCCACCTCAACTGCTCTCAATTCCTGATTCATAGAAACCACGCAATAATAAATGTTCGTGCCACAAAATTGGGGGAACATTTGTTATGCAGTGGTGGATACTGAATTCACTTCACATGGAAGTGTACTGTTTAAAAGCTAAACCCAGCATGTACAGCAGAAGGCCTGGCATTTCCAGCAGAGGAATTTTGGCTATAGAGTCTTTTAAGATATTTTGAACTAATGTTTCAAAATTGGGACATGTCACATAAACATCAGAACAGCTGGCCACACTCTCCCCGTATGCCCATAGAGTACCATGAGCTGGGCCAGTGGCCTGGCCACCCGTGCTAGAAAGCAGGTCCTCTCCAGTGTTATCAAGTTTCCTCCAATGCTCTTCTCGCAACACTAATAAGGGCACATGATATTTGCCATTTTTTCTCTTCGTCTGTGCCATTATTTGGTTATAATGAGACATATTTTTGTGTATCCTTGTCCCTATCAAATGTGGGAAAACAAAACATAAATCAAAGGGCTCTACTAAAAAAGAAATTGAGAACATATCTTTCTTTATAAAATAGAAAATTCTCGTGTGTTTGATGTGTATACAAAGTGTATAAGAAATACAAGCAGGTCTCAATTCACTCATTTGTCTTACCTTCCTTGTCCTTTAGACATCAGTGTTTATGATCCCAGATCTATAAGACAGTGGTGGTTCATCAGCACAGGTCAGCTTCTCTGGAATCCAGTCCTGGACCATTAATTTCCCACGTTCACCCCTCTTTGAATTTCATGTGCCAACTTGGCTAAGCTATGGTGTCTAGTTATTGAGTCAACCACTAGCCTAGATCAAAAACTAATCTAGATCAAACACTAGTCTAGATCAAACAGTAGTCTAGATGTTGATGTGAAGGTATTTTTAAGATGTGATTAACATCTGGGGTGCCTGGGTGGCTAAGTGGGTTAAAGCCTCTGCCTTTGGCTCAGGTCATGATCCCGGGGTCTTGGGATTGAGTCCCGCATCGGGCTCTCCACTCAGCAGGGATCCTGCTTCCTCCTCTCTCTCTCTCTCTGCCTGCCTCTCTAACTACTTGTGATCTGTCTGTCAAATAAATAAAATCTTTTTAAAAAAAGATATGATTAAGGTTAAATGGGTGGGCTTTTAATAACACAGAGTGGTCTCCATATGGGGAAAGGCTTCATCCAATTAAATGCCTGAAGAGCAAAGATTAAGGCTTTCTGAATAAGGAGGAATTTGGCCTCAAGACCCAAACACAGAAGCCTTGCCTAAGTTTCCAGCCCATCTGGATGGTCATGCAGAATTCATACTCAAGGCTGCAACATCAACTCATATCAGAATTTCCTGCTTATGCTCCACAAATAAGTGAAACCATATGATAATTGACTCTCTCTGCTTGACTTATTTCACTCAGCATAATCTCTTCCAGTCCCGTCCATGTTGCTACAAAAGTTGGGGATTCATCCTTTCTGATGGAGGCATAATACTCCATAGTGTATATGGACCACATCTTCCTTATCCATTCATCCGTTGAAGGGCATCTTGGTTCTTTCCATAGTTTGGCGACTGTGGCCATTGCTGCTATAAACATTGGGGTATAACAAGTATCATGGAGGACAAGGGGTGTTAGAGAGGAGAAGGGAGTTGGGGTAAATTGGAAGGGGAGGTGAATCATGAGAGACTATGTACTCTGAAAAACAATCTGAGGAGTTTGAAGTGGCGGGGGGGTGGGAGGTTGGGGTACCAGGTGGTGAGTATTATAGAGGGCACGGATTGCATGGAGCACTGGGTGTGGTGAAAAAATAATGAATACTGTTTTTCTGAAAATAAATAAATCAATTTAATAAAAAAAAAGAATTTCCTGCTTACTGGCTTATCCAACACATTTTGGACTTGCCAACCCACACATTGTGTGAGCCGATTCTTTCTCTGACTCTTTCACACACACTATCTCTGTGTATGTGTGTGTGTACACACACACACGTATATACATACATATATATGTATATGTATGACACATATATATGTGTTCTATTTCTCTGGAGAACCCTAATATACAAACAATTATCAGCTGAACTGTGTCCCATCAAATTCATACGCCAAAGTCCTAAACCTCCATAGTGTATACTCCATACACTGTGATGGTATTTGGAGTTGGAAGCTTCATGAAGTAATCAGAGTTAGATTACCTCAAGAGAGTGGGGCTTTCATGATTGGATTAGAGTTCATCTAAGAAGAGTAGAGAGAGAGTGTGGAGAGCTCTCAAAATAGGAACACAGAAGGGCCATGTGAAGGCATAGTAAGAAGGCAGCCATTTGCAATCCAAGGAAAGGGACCTCCCCAGACACTGACCCTGATGGTATGTTGATCTTGGACTTCCAGTCTTCAGAACTTTGAAAAAAAGATTTCCACTGCGTACGCCACCCAGTTTATGGTATCTTATGGTATCCCAAGCCAAATAAGATACCACTCACCATATTCCTTATACTTCCTGATTCTGTCTTCCATGTTCTTGGTCATGCCTTGGTCCTTGGTCACGCCACTCCCTTACACCCAGGACATCTTGTCCTACCTCACTCTCAACAATGCTACCTCCTCCCCTAGGACTTGGTCCAGCCATCACCTTGTCCAGGAAGCTTCTCATGACCATGCAGATGGCTACGTGGTCCTCCCTGATGGTGTCTGCTCAGCAGTCCCTCTCAACCCATGTGTTAGATTGAGATATAATGACCTCATTTACGTGGCCCACCAGAGCAGGAACTGTCTCTTACTCTGTCCAATGTATGAATAAATAAGCGGATGAATCCTAACATTATTACTGAGGAGGACAAACAGAATAATTTTAGACAAAATAGTTTTATGGAATTATCATGTAAATCACTACAGAATAGAATAAATGCTTTGTAATTTAGGGGGAAACAGAAGGATTTTCTGGGCTTCTGGCAAAGCTTTCTCCTAACTCAATCATTTCATGCACAGCTTTTGCAAGCACATCTTCTGTTGGTCATAATTATGCGTCTCCCACCCCCCACTGTTTCGAATTACTTTGTGCTAACACCAAAATTGTTCCACAGAGAGTCGGATTTATTTGCTGAAATGTGATGAGGAGAAGTGGGATAAGAGACATACTTCACATGCGGCGCCCGTTGCTAGCACAGCTGTATTTCTGAGAAATATATTTCAGTCCTTTTGCTCCATTTCTTTTGTAATTTAATAACTGAAGTACAAAGCTCATGAAAGCTGGGAATGTGTTGGAAGGTCAGGGAGGAAAAATGTGCGTGGTACAGTTAGGAGAGACGAGGGAGTTAAAATAACAGGGGAAATTGATCATTTAGGATCTTTCTGACCAATGGTTTATGGCTCAATGTCCATGTCAGCCAAAGACCAAGCATGGGTATGTATCCACAAAAGGGTGGAACAAATAACACATCCAGGATCAGAATTCCTTTTGTTCCTCTATTGGAAGAATAATTACTGGTTTAAAAATTATTTCATTTAAGACTGATAGAAGGATAGCTGCTCATCTATATATAAATACCATGCTGGTGGCTGGGTCTTCTCTTTGAATGACAGGACTACACATCCAAGCAGTTCTCTCACTTTGCACAGAGCCCATTGTGCGGCACAAGCTACATACCTCTGATGGTATCTTCCCCAAGGGCACAGATAGCTTGATGTCAAAAATCGACATTCAACACAAGAAATGTGAACAGTCCCTAGGGAGGGACCAGCTGATCTCCCTCCTCGAGGAGCGGTAGTTTGCAGTCTTTACTTGGTTTCACATCTGTAAATGAGATATAGATCCTATCTCCATGGTTTCCAGAGAATATAGTGTTATCCACACCAATGTTCATGATAGCAAGCACGACATCCCTCCTGAGCTTTTTTATCAGCCCTTTCCAGGAGAAGAAGGCCTATTGTAGTTTAGCAGGAGGCATCTGATGCTATCTAACCATCCGATGGTGTGATGAAGACCAGAACATGAGCTTTGCAAGCAGACAGCCCTGCAGCCCTCTCCACGTTTGGCCTCACCAGATGTGTGATCTTGGGTGAGATGTTTTGCCTCGCTGAACCCCAGTACCCTACTCGATCAAAGGGAGTGAAGAAAAATTCCCTTCCTGAAACAGGATGAAAATTGGTTCAAGCATTTATATAGGTATTGGCCCATAAGAGATGATCACAAATGGTAGAAAGTGTTTGTAACTAAATATGGTTGACACCATTCCCCTGGTTCAGGATTCTGGCTAAGACTTCAAACAAAGAGAGGGAAAGACCCTCCTGTTCGACAATAAAGTTCTAAACATATTCCTTCAGATCTTATTAAAAGATTACATGGTTGGTGGGAATGTAGGCTGGTATATCCACTCTGGAAAAAAGTATGGAGGTTCCTCAAGAAGTTAAAAAAAGAACAAGGAAAGGAAAAGTGAATTGAGGGAAATCAGAGGGAGACATGAAGCATGAGAGATGGTGGACTCCAAGAAACAAACTGAAGGTTTTGGAAGGAAGGAGGTAGGAGGATGGGTGAGCCTGGTGGTGGGTATTAAGGAGGGCATGGATTGTATGGAGCACTGGGTATGGTGCATAAACAATGAATCTTGGAACACTGAAAAAACAAAAAATAAAATAAAATAAAACGAGAGAGAGAGAGCTTTCTTACAATGCAGCAATTGCACTACTGGATATTTACACTCAAAGAGACAGATGTAGTTAAAAGAAGGAGCACCTGCACCCCAATGTTCATAGCAGTAATTGTCACAATAACCAAACTGTGGAAGAGGCTGAGATGTCCTTAAACAGATGAATGGATAAAGATGTGTCCATACATACAATGGAATATTACTCAGCCATCAGAAGGGATGAATACCCACCATTTGCATCAACGTGGATGGAACTGGAGGGGATTATTCTGAGTGAAATAAATCAAAGAGAGAAAGACAATTATCATTTGGTTTTACTCATATGTGGAATATAAGAAGTAGCACAGAGGGCCACGAGGGAAGGGAGGGAGAACGGAACGGGAAGAAATCAGAGAGAGAGCCAAACCCTGAGAGACTCGACTCCAGGAAAGAAACTGAGGGTGTGGAAAGGGAGGTGGGTGGGCAGATGGGGCCACTGGGTGGGTGATGGGTCTTAAGGAGGGCACGTGATGTGATGAGCAATGGGTGTTATATGCAATTAATGAATCATTGAGCACTACACCAAAAACTCTAATGAGGTGCTCTGTGTTGGATAACTGAGTTTAAATTTTTAAAAAAAGATGGAAAAGGCAGTCTAGCAACCCAATCATGTATCTAGCATGACCCATGCATGTGCAGGCAGTATGTACTTTCATATGTATATGTAGATAATATAATACAGTATAACATAATTGATATAATACAGAATATAATATATATAACAAAAACATAATATTTATATACACAGCTACATATATGTGAAGAAATGAGTTTATTGAAGGGAATGAGCCAAAAATGAGATATGCCAGCTGGGGCAAGATTCCTATGGAGTCTCCATTTGAAAGGGAAGCAGAGTCCTTTGCCACTCTCTCATCCTAAGGAAAAGGAGACTCCAGCAGACATATCAGAAAAAAAAAAAAAACAACAACACACTTTAAGAGTAAGAGATGGGCATCCTACAGCCAATGCACTGTGTGCTGAGTAAACATGAAGGGCAGTCCTGGGGGAGCTAAGTGTGTGTTTCTTAGCATTTGAGGGGACCTGTAAACAGAGACTGTTGCCTGCTTCTCTCCTGAGAATTCTGAAAGTGACAGCTGGCTAGAGCAGGGCACTGTAGGAACTAGGGAGAAGGGACCCACTTGGGACCCCCTGTGCATGACTGCCTTGAACGGCAAGGATGTAGAGGAGATGGTCAAGCCAAGCCATTTGGAAGCACCCACCTGATAGGGCAGCGTCCAGTGGAGAGGGGTCCCATCCCCAGGAGGCTGTGGGTATTCCATCAGAACAAGAGTAGAGGGAGGATTGCAAAAGATCTATTTTGCAACAGAGTTCCATGATCTATTTGCAGAGATCTCTGACGGGCTGCCAGACCATAGAGGCACCTCCCAAGAGAGTGTCAGCTCTGGGGGAACCAAGCACGCAGAAAAGACAGGTGGATTACAATGACGCCAAGCACGGAAGAGGTGTCCTGCTTCCCCTGATCAGTTTTCCCTGTGCCCTCCTCTCCATCCTGAAGACGCAGGGAGAAGCAAGGAGAGCTGGGGTTGGGAGCAGTTTTGCACCGGATGTGACATTAAAGTTTTCAGTCTAACTAGACTTTCAATGCCTGGTAGTGAACCTTCTCTACTACATGAGCTGAGGCATTGAGAAAGCTGTATGGATCTGCCTGAGATGTTCTTCAATGGGCGGGGAAGGGAAATCCCACAGGACAGAACGGAAAATAGAAGTGGGAGAGAAATAGAGTCATTTTCCCCTTGTATACTTCAAGTTCAAAGGCCATAATAAACCAACCCCAAATACACTGTCATCTTACTATGGCAACCCCCAAATAGGGACAGACACACCCAATTTCAAAGGTCAGATACTTCTTCTATGGGTGACAACCAAGCCACGGAGCTGGGAGTGGGGGTGGGCAGTTCTTTCCAGTACCTGTGTACCATTTATTTGTGACGGTCACAACCTAACTTAGAATGTCTACATTAGTATATTATAGTGGAACAAAGCCCCAGGAACTGCAATCAAATTTAGTCAAATCCACATTTCTACCCAATCTATATTCTATTACTCTCGCTTACACTTACTTTCAAGATTCTTTTCCTCTTAATCACCAGAATGTGGGTTCCCTGGGAACTGGGTTCCCTCCTTTCTGCTCTCAAAACTTCTCCTGACAAACCCCTTTCTCTTTGGGGCACAGAACTTCGTCATCAGTTGAAATTGTCCCTCTCTGTATACCATAGTCTAGGAATATAGTCAAGTCTTTAATGGGGAAAACGACAGCTTCTGATGTGAGATCTACCTCTAGATTTGCCTGGCTCCCAAGCTTCAGGGCTGGAAGAACAATGGTGGTCTGGTTTGGAACCTGGCCTTCCTCCCAAAACAACCATGAGATTGATAAGGAGAACAAATGAAACTCAAAAGGACTCATGCCTTCAGCACTACCAGAAGAGAGAGAAAGCCACAATCTTTGCATTATCTGAACATATAGGGAAAAGCAACAGACTCCCACAGAGCTCCCATGCCCACTTGCCACTGCTCCAAGCAACTGAATGTAGTGGCTGGAAAGAGTAGAAGAAAGAGCAGAGGGACCAGACGGCTTAGAACTACAGACAGAACTGCCCCCAGAAGGAGGAAGGGAAGCAACACACACAAATGACTGGGCACCAGCCAGGAGCTGGAGAGTTCTCATCCTACTGTGGAAAAGACACTTGCAAGTGGGTGGGACCCGAGAGGGAAGAAACGTTATTTTGTGGGAGAGAAACGGATGTTCAGAGAAGACATGGGACCCTTTGGAGATGAGGCAGTGAAGGGAGAGAAGGAAATAAGAGGAGGAAAAGAAGTCTCCTCCAGAATAAGTGAACAAATGGAATAGCATCTCTTGTTCTTGGTTGGGATGCCTCAGTGTTCTCCACATGTCAGTGCTCCCTGTCAGTCTATAAATGTAATACAATTCTAGTAAAAATTCTAAGGAGGTTTTTAACAGAGCTAGGTGAGTTAGAAAAATAAGCACACAAGAGTAGCCAGGAAAACACTGAGAAGAAAGGACTCAGTGGGTGGGGGAGAGTGGGAGGAGGAATAAGCTTATCAGAAGGTAAACCATAATACAAATCCTGTACAATTAAAACAGTGTGGTACTGTGGTACTGTGGTACTGTGGTACTGTGGTACAGTGTGAACAGACAGAACAGTGGAGTAGAAGACAAAGTAAAGAAAAAGATGCAAAACAGGGATCTCAAATCATCAGGACAGCCATAATCTATTAATAGATGATGTTGGGGCAATTGGGTAGTCATTTAGAAAAAGATAAAATTAGATCCATTCCTCAAACCATACATACAAACTCCAAATAGATCAGACATCTAAATGTGAAGATACGTGTGTTTGTGTGTGTGTGTGTGTGTGTGTGTGTGTACACACATACTTAGAAGAAAACGGGTAAATTCTCCTATAAACTGAGTAGAGTAAAAAGTCTTGTTAATTATTTCTTGACTTAAAATCAAATACAGTAAAGCACTGGGTGTTATACACAACTAATGAATCGATGAACACTACATCAAAAACTTATCATGTACTATATGCTGGCAACTGAGCATAATAAGAAAAATAAAAGATTAATAAAGTTACATAAAAATAAAAAAATTTTGGATGCCATAAATACGACATAAGCAAAGTCAAAAAATGACAAACTAAAAGAAAATATTTACAACATACATAAGAGAGAAAAGATTTGTATAGCTAATTTAGTTAAAAATACATAAAGTTGTATAAACTTCTATAGATTCAATGCAATCTCTATCAAAATCCTAATGGAGGGACGCCTGGGTGGCTCAGTTGGTTAGGCGGCTGCCTTCGGCTCAGGTCATGATCCCAGCGTCCTGGGATCGAGTCCCGCGTCGGGCTCCTTGCTCGGCGGGGAGCCTGCTTCTCCCTCTGCCTCTGCCTGCCACTCTGTCTGCCTGCTCGCTCTCTCTCCCTCTCTCTCTCTGATGAATAAATAAACTCTTTAAAAAAAAAAATCCTAATGGAAATTCTTACAGAAATAGAAAAAACATCCTGAAATTCCATAAAACAACAAAAGACTGTGAAGAGCCAGATAGTTTTTGAGGAAGAAGAACAGAGCTGGAGGCCTCACACTTCCTGGTCTCAAAATGTATTATTAAGATACAGTGATCGAAAGAGTGTAATACTGGCATATGAATAGACATACAGACCAATGGAAGAGAATAGAGAGCCTAGAAATAAACCCACACATATGTGGTCAACTGACTATTAAAAAAAAAAAGATTTTATTTATTTATTTGACAGAGAGAGATAGCAAGAGAGGGAACACAAGCAGGGGCAGTGGGAGAGGGAGAAGCAGATTCCCCACCGATCAGGGATCCTCATTTGGGGCTTGGGCCCAGAACCCTGGGATCATGAGCTGAGCCAAAGGCAGATTCTTGACGACTGAGCCACCCAGGTGTCCCCTTAGTCAGCTGACTTTTGACAAGGATAGCAAGAGTATATAATGGAGAAAGAATAGTCTTTTCAATAAATGGAGTTTTAAAAAATTGGATATCCACATACCAAAGAATGAAATTGAACTCTTATCTCACACCATATACAAAATTAACTCACAGTGGATTAGATTTAAACATTTAGACCTGAAACATTTAGACCTAAAATTTCCTAGAAGGAAATATAAGGAAAAAAATTTTTTACCTTTTTTTGACATGTCTTGGTAGTGATTCTTTGGATATGACACTAAAACATAAGCAACAAAAGCAAAAATAAACAAGTGGGACTACACAAAGCTAAGAAGCTTCTGCCTAACACAGGAAATAGTCAACGCTTGGAAAGGTAACCTATGGAATGAGTGAAAATGTTTGTAAACCATATATCTGATTAAGGTTTAATACACAAAATATATAAGGAACTCTTACAACTCAATAGCAAAAAAAAAAAAAATCCTAAATAATGAACTTTAAAAATGAAAGACATTTTCTAAGAAACTAAGTACCATTTCCCCAGGGAAGACATAAAAATGGCCAATAGGTGTATGAAAATGTGCTCAACATCAGTAATTACCAGGGAAATGCAAATCAAAACCACAGGAGATGTTATCTCACACCTGTTGGAATGGCTGTTCTGAAGAAGTCAAGAGATCTACAAAGTGTTAATAAGGATGCAGAGAAGAGACGATGCTTGTATGCTGGGTGGACATGGGAGTTCATGGAGTCACTATGGGAAAGAGTATGCAGAGTCCTAAAAACTAAAGCTAGAGCTACAGTATGATCCAGCAACCCCACTTCTAGCTATATGTCCAAAGGAACTGATATCAGAATCTTGAGGAGGTGTCTCAGGAGCTTCCTTAGCACGACATTACACTTGAAGGGCTGCTGTGCCCCCATCTCCTGATGCTGTCATTTCACATTCCCTTGGGCAGGGGCAATGGCTTCAGTAATGTTTGGAAACCTGGGTGTAACGTGGGCCGTGCAGCTGGGGGCCTCTGGGGACCCCTTTCACCTGCCATAGGTGTTAGCTGAGAACCAGGAGTGTGTGAGGTTATTTTCTATCAGTGAGTAATGTGCTAATTAAGGCTTTTTTGGAAGAAATTCTCTGATAGGTTAGGAGCCGAGTCTATGCCAGCAAAGACCAAAGGAGCTTTTCATGAAGTGGCTCCTTGAAGGTTCTCGTGAAAACAGCATGTCAGACACCAAGGCTGCATACATTTTTAAACTCAATTGTTAAAAAAAAAATGGTCCAGAAGCAAATTGTACATGAAATTGTATATAAAAGTATGTTCCTAAACCAGAATGTGGAGGAGCTGTGCAGACAATGGCTCTGGAGTTAGGCTGGGTTACAGCCCTTGTGCTCCCAATCACCTCTGTCATCTTGAGATTGCACTCCTCCTTCTAGAAAATAAGGCCCTTCCTAAGCTTACAGAGGTCCAGAAGCATGAAACAAAAGGTTATTAAAAGCTCCAAGGATCTGGATGCACCTACTGTATGCACTGAATAAATAAAATCTTAAAAAAAGAAAGTCAAACAAAAGGTATCATCATCACCATCGTGTTTTGAGTGTTGCTGGATTATTTTTCCCTCTTTTTGCTTATCTTCTACAGAAATGTTTTTACTCGTTTGACAAATTCAGTTTTGAATATTTTTAGCTCACTACTACAAAGGATAGTGACTATTTCTAATTAATGGAGATTTTACACTCACTGGTTAAAGACCTCTTGCCCTGAGTAACTAGGGAATAGGAAATTGAAAGAGAAACACACAAGATGTGACTGAAGATTCAGCAAATAGGTCCAACATGTGATTTCAATAAAGCTTTATGTATTTTTCAAAAAACCCCTATTTTTACTGCTCTTCTTTGCTGTGTCTTCAGCTTATACGAAATAGTACCTGGTTAGGAATCACAATAATCACAGTCAAATACAGACCCGCTTCTGTGTTCCGCAACTTCAAAATGGCTCCCAAGGACCCCACCTCTTCCGCTACTCTTTCCTCATTGTGGGTGGGCCAGGCAACCACTGGATTCTAAAGAAGACAATGCCCTCAAAGTGATGGTGTGTCGCTCCTTCGGTGAGGCTCTGAAAACTGTGACTTCCTTCCTGTCTCCACTCCTTCTCCTTGGTTCTTTTTGCTTGCCTCCGGTGCTGAAACAAGCTGCCATCTTGTGAGCCCAGCCCACGGAGGCCCTGAGACCTTCAGACCAGCAGCCCAGAAGCATTCTTCCCAGCTGAGCCATGAGGTCAAAGCCACTGCTGCTGAGACCCGGATGGCAACCTCACTGGCGACTCTGAGCCACCGGACCCCACCTAACTATGCCCAGGTTCTCAACCCACAGAAACAGTGAGCTGACAAATGTCCTCATTTGACACTACCAGGTTAAGAGTAATTTATTTGCAACAGTGGATAACTAATACATCCACACTGTACTAAGCACTATAGAAAAGTTTGAGTTTAATCCCCACGACTTGACGAGATTGATTTGCTGCTTCCTGGAGAAACACAGTGGATCACTTTTTCACCAAAACACAAGCTATGCTTACCCTTTGGAGCAGTGCCAGGCCTGGGGGGAGGGAGTCGTTCTTCTGAAATGTGGGCACACTAAGCTTCTGCATCATAGGTGGGCCTCCACGCTGCAAAGCAAAAGTTAAATCCCCATACTCTTTTCATTAATGGTTCTACCTTCTTTCTTTTCCCTCCTTGGGCTGTTTTCTGCATTATTCATCCTTCCTACAATCATCCAAGCTCACTGCAGAAAAATACCACTTAGTATTTAGAATATCAGAAGCACTTGAGCAAATATAGTCATAGAACCTAGGGATGCCAAGACTGAAAAATTGGTGCCTGGAATCTTCCCGGCACCATTGCTCCGGGTGAGGCCTGGGACAGCTGCCATCCATTTCGCCCTCCCTAAACTGCTTACACAGAAGTTGTCACTCACGCTGTGAGATGGCCCTACAAATGCCTACAGAGGCTTTACCGTGCCCCTGCCGCGTTACAAAGAGAGTGCCCAGTTCTTGAGTGAACAACCAGCCTCTGAAACAGATGGACGTGAATAAAAGTAAGATAGAGATCGGGAGTGTGCACAGAAATATTTCAGTCTGGGGTCAAATTGGCATTTGAGAGCTTGTCACCATCTGCCGACCCAGGGCTCCAAGCCTGCTAATCCAGCTTGCAGATCGACTGACATTTTAAAATTCCTTAGACCTTGGGAAGAGTTTTGGTATTTCTCTGGTATTGCCACAAAGATTTTGCACAGTCTTTATCAAATAACACCTGAGTTCTATGGCTCTCAGGCTCCAAGGTCTTACCACCTAATAACTACGGGCCTGGGGTCTTCTCCTAAGGGGAGAGGGACCTGGCCATTGTGGACTCTGAGGCACAAACTCTTATTACTCATTTTCACAACATGTCACACAGCCCAACAACATATCTTTATGAATGTAAGACAATCCAACTGAAGGCCTGAACCAGCCCGAACCCTAGCCATTCTTGTCCCCTGAGGTCCAGGCATGGATATTTCCTTATACTACCATCACAACCATCACCAGTAGCAACAACAGCAACAACCAAACTACCACTGATAGCACCACCAAGAATGATGACACAATGACTACCACCCAAACGAAGAAAATCAACAACAAAACCACTACCACTATCAACACTACCACCAACACTACTACCACTGAGCCCAATAACAAAACCATCAGTACCACCCATAATAACAAAAACCATCACCACCGTCTTCATCAGTGGCAACAAAACCAACATGGCCTCCATCAACTGGCACACCAAAGTCACCACCAACAGGCACTTCAACAACTCACCCACTACCATCACCACCCCAACAGAATGATCACCATCAAACAACGCCAAAGCCACCACAGACAGTGTAACCATCACATTTATTAGATGTTTTCTTTGCAGGGACTATACTAAGTGTGTAAGTGTTGTACATGGGTTGTTGTACTTAACCCCTGCTTTTTGGGCTCCTATGAATGGCTTCTTTCCTCTCATGTTGGAAGATGTTTGCACATTTCTTGCCTCTGCTAAAATCTACTACCTATGCCTTTCACTAACCATGGTCCTTGCTTTTGACTCTTTGGCAAACTCTACCCACCCTTTAAAACTTGACTCAAGCATTTTCTGAAATCCAGCTCTGTGGCTGATTTCATTTGCATCTTTTTGTAGGGCTCATGGTTAGAACCAACTTTGTGGTCCACCTTCCACCATGTGTAAGACCATGGGGCCTGCCAGGCGACCCTCCCTCTGGCTCTATTTTCAGTCCAGACCCCTGGTCCTTTATTTGGTTTTCTAAAAATGCCTCATCGATATTACTAATTTTTTTTATTATGTTGAAATATTGTATCTTCTTAAGCCATTTTCTATCTTCCTTTGCAATGAGCTAGAACATATATAAATAACACAATGTGCAAAAGGAAATTTATTTCCAAATCGTTATTTCCAAGGGAAAAATCTATTTTAAACTCTGCCCCATGTATGGACTACAAATGTAGTCTTTGTATTGTTCTTAGGCAAATCTATCAATAAGATGTAACATTTTCTAGTGAACCACTGAGGCAAATTATATCCTTGTGCAGAATACAAGTAGTAACTGACAAGTTCCTGGTGTCACAGAATCAGGCCAAGTACAAGAATGACCTCATTTCTTTGACATAAATGACTTTTCCTTGAGGGAGTTTTACAAGCAAGTATTTTCTGTTAGTATGGCTTTAGGGCCAAATCCTAAGCATGGACCAAGTGCAGGCAGATGGCTAGATGCTGGACAAACAATGGAAAACAGTTACCAAGAAACTTCTCTCAAAGGACCTTCCACTGATTGCAATGTAATTCTTCCAGAAACAGTGATAAAATCAATACATTCAGAATTACGGAGCCCTGCAAAGGTATATATTAAACCTAGGGAGTAGGGATGGCATTGTGTTGGGCAGTCCATTTTGAACTCAGTGTGATGCTTCTGTCATTTGGTCCTGGGCCACCTTGGTCTCTGAACTGTGTCAATATGCATTGTACACAGTGATGCGGGACCCCTGAGCAAATGGCTGAACTGGTTGATGGGATCCAAGAACTTCCTGGCTGTTGATCTCTCATAGATTTTCAAGATTGCACCTAGAACTTTTAAACACAGAGGCTCAACACTAAGGATCCACCAGGCAAGTTTTCTTTTCTAAGAAAGTGTTAATCTCAGATTGTTTTTCAGAATCCATAGTCTCTGAAAAATATCTGAGGGGTTTGAAGGGGCGGGGGTGGGAGGTTGGGGGAACCAGGTGGTGGGTACTGGAGAGGGCACGGATTGCATGGAGCACTGGGTGTAGTGCAAAAACAATGAATACTGTTAGGCTAAAAATAAATTTAAAAAATTAAAAATTAAAAAAAAAAAGAAAGTGTTAATCTCCTCAGCTCATTTAAGGCCAGTGTTGTTGTGCTGGCCTACCTACTTGCAGGGAAAGTTTTTCATGCAAACTGTGAGCAGCTGAGGGACACATTTTCAGTACTTAAGATGGGATCTGCACATTGTGTGGCTCCATCGCTTCGGGAGGGATGACCCCATTGCCTCACATCAGTGGTAAAAGTAGTAATTTCAAATTCTGGACATAGTGATTCCTGAGCACCAAATGATACTCAAGAAACAGTGCAGACACCCACATGGCATGCTGGTATCCTCAACCTGCCTACCAGAGTGCTGGTTTATACTCTATTATCAAGCTCAGATCAAGGCAGTCTTTTTTTTTTTTTTCATCCTGAATTGTTAGCCTTAAAGAGAGAATGATGTTATGTTCACCATTGTTTTCTAAGACCTTAATACATTTCCATCAGGAAGCGGACATCAGTAAAGCGTCATTTACTAGGTAGAGCTGATGAAGGAGAAAAACTGTCTCCGATGATACTCTTTCAGCCTTAACTGACATTACCCCTTCACATTTGCCGGGACTTTTTGAGAACCAGGAGGGAGGAGCCAAGTGTATGAGCTCAGGTGAGAATCATGTTATGGCAAAAAGCAGGGAAATGCTCTGGGGTTTTCCAAGTGGAGGTTCCAAATAAAAAGCCTATCTATTCTTGCCACCCGGGAAAGATTAGCATCCCCAGGATTGTGGGGGGACAGTCAGTAAAAGCCAGCAGATCTATGATGCTGGAAGGACTCTGAGCAAAGGATTGCACCTGTGCACTCCTCAGACTGAACCCCAAGAGTGTTGACAAGGATTCCTGATGGTGGGGGGTTTGAATCTGGCCTCAGGCAGAGCCATGGAAGCAGAATGCATCCTGGGCACAGATGTAAGGCAGCCAAATTAGATCCACAAATGGGTCATGCAAAACAGGGGGATGATGTGGAGTGGGAGGGAGGGCTGGAACTCAAGGATCAAAGATACAATAGCAGACCCTAGCATCCCAGACAAATAAATGTCTGATAGGCTCTCCCCTGTCTTCTCTCGCGATCAGAGTTGAAATACGACCCCAGAAATGTGGGGGTCACCTCAAGTTGGCAAAATTTGTACCACCTCCATGGAACAGAGTCACAAAATTAAATGATAAGTTATATAAAAAAGAAATACTATTCCTGGCACACGAAGACAGGGCTGATCAAGATATACCCACATGGAGCTAACAGCAAGGTCGCCGGAAATGTACGAAAGAAGGTCCATCAAATCTGATTTGAGCACAGCTTTTGTTGGTATCGTAACTGAGACATTTAAAAAATAAGAGGAAAAATGAACAAACTTTTAATACAGCATTCTGTTTACATAGTACTTTCCCTACCAGAAATTCAAGAACTTGTGGATGAAATAGTCCAACTTTCCCTAAACCATCACTGCCCAAGAATGCCATTGTGTGTCTTGTGTTTTCAAATATTCAGGGGGAAAAAAAAAAAACATCAGGACTCTTCAAGAAGTCTGGTAGAAGTTAAGTTTGCACAAAATTCCTTTACTCAGATTTATGGAAGCTTGTGCTAACTGTGTGGCCCATTCTATGCAAATGGAAAGAGCGAATGTGGACTGGTGGTGCTGGGGGGCCCAGGGGTGGGGAATAGAGAAGCCCTTTCCCAGCTGGGCCTAGGCCAAGAAGTGAATCAAAGGAGAGGGGGTGTACTGGAAATAAAGCTTTGTCCTCTTCTTGTATTCTTCCCAACCCTGGGAAGTGGAAGGTCTAGGAACTTGGAATCTGAAAAACTCAACACACTTGCTTCTTGTTGGGGCTTCCTGGAACCCAGAGAAGCAAGAGTCCAGCAGAGAAACTGAGCCCCTGAGGGACGTTGTGGTCTGCTCCTATCTATACTGAGGAAGGTTCCCCTAAGATGAGGAGGAGGCAGAGAGGTGCTGGCCAACGGGACCAGACCAGGGATCCCTCCAGGAGTGAGGAAGAGAAATCCAAGCATCCAGCTTTGCCACAGAGGGCCTCTCCACCTCTCTTACCTTCTGACCCTCGTCTTTTCATCTCATCTTTTAAAAACTCACACTCAGAGGTAAAGCCAGGATGGACCCAGATCTGAGCTACCCACAGACCAGGCTCACCATGAATGTGTGCATGTGGCTGGGGGTGGGAGCCATCAGACACCGTAACACAAGGTCTAATAAAAAAGGAACTCGTCCCCTTGCCTGAGTGAGGGTCTTTCCCAAGGGTGATGCTGGCAGGCAGAGCAGCCCACCCTCTGGCTTCTGACCACACACCAGTTCAGAGAAAGTGATGCCCAGGGCCAACTTTCATTTCTGCCTTTCTGACCATATGTGACCCCACTCTGCCCTTAATAGGGGTCCCCTATTTATTGCTGGGCATGCCCCTGGTGACATGCACCAGAGTCCTCCTCGCTGAGAATGTCTGAGAAGTTGTAAAGAAGATTCTAGAAACGAGAAGTCAGCAATGGCCCTTCCTTCCCAGGAATGATGACAAGCAGGTTAGAGTAAGAGTAAGTAATGCCAGAGACAGTACTTAGCAAGATGGCACACACATTGTTTCCAATGTTCTCTGAAAGTCTGGTTTACCTAGCAATTCTTTTTAAAAGTTAGTGATGACTTCATCAAGATGAAAAGCTTCTGCACAGCAAAGAAAACAGTCAACAAAACAAAGAGGCAACCCACAGAATGGGAGAAGATATTTGCAAATGACAGTGCAGACAAAGGGCTTATATCCAAGATCTGTAAAGAACTCCTCAAACTCAACACACACAAAACAGATAATTATGTCAAAAAATGGGCAGAAGACATGAACAGACACTTCTCCAAAGAAGACATACGAATGGTTAACAGACACGTGAAAAAATGTTCATCATCATCAGGGAGATTCAAATCAAAACCACATTGAGATACCACCTTACAACAGTTAGAATGGCCAAAATCAACAAGACAGTGTTTTGGAGAGGATGTGGAGAAAGGGGAACCCTCTTACACTGTCAGTGGGAATGCAAGTTGGTGCAGCCACTTTGGAAAACAGTGTGAAGTTTCCTTAAGAAATTAAAAATAGAGCATCCCTATGACCCTGCAATCACACCACTGGGAATTTACCCCAAAGATACGTATGTAGTGGAAAAAAAAGGCCATTTACACCCCAATGTTCATAGCAGCAATTGTCACAGTTGCCAAACTGTGGAAAGAACCAAGATGCCCTTCAACGGATGAATGGATAAGGAAGATGTGGTCCATATACACTATGGAGTATTATGCCTCCATCAGAAAGGATGAATACCCAACTTTTATAGCAACATGGACAGGACTGGAAGAGATGATGCTGAGTGAAATAAGTCAAGCAGAGAGAGTCAGTTATCACATGGTTTCACTTACTTATGGAACATAAGGAATAAATAACATGGAGGATATGGGGAGATGGAGAGGAGGAGTTGGGGGGAACTGGAGGGGAAGACAAACCATGAGAGACTGTGGACTCTGAGAAACAAACTGAGGGTTTTGGAGGGGAAGGGGTGGGAGGTTGGGTGAGCCTGGTGGTCGGTATTATGGAGGTCATTGACTGCATGGAGCACTGGGTGTGGTGCATAAACAATGGATTCTGGAACACTGAAAAGAAAAAAGAAAAAAAATAAAAGTTAGGAATGGTTTCCTGTTATTTTATAGCAACATTGACCCATCCATCCTCAACATCTCACTTGATGGAATGAGCAAGATGATCGTTAATAATGTGGACTGACTCAGTGACCCCTCTGCAAAAAAGTGAAAAGTGTATCATGCTTTGATTTACAGTATATTGAGCCAAATTAACCTTTTTTTTCTTTTTTCTCACCTTTCTTGATGACACCCATGAACCTTGTCTTATAATTTTATGTAATGAAATTGTGTCAAATGTTCTAGAGGTGGACTGGTAGATAAAGGAGGAAGGAATGCAGAAGAGGAATTCCTAGGAGAGGAAATTAAGAGTATAAAAATAGGCCTATTGTGTAATATATCAAGATCAAATCATAGCATATAGTGGTAACGGCTGCTATTCTTCTGCGTATGTCTTTAGATATTAATTTTGCAAAATATGGAAGGATGATTTCAATGCATATGGATTCCAAATGTCATGGCAACATGAAGAAGAGGCTCAAAGAAGCCAGAGAAAAATTCTACTTTAGGTTCTTTTATCCAGAGGGGGTTCGGAATAAGGCGGCACCATGGAAATGGGATGAGGGTGGGGAGGAAATATGTTTCGGAGATAAAGACAGGAGGCTTGGGTACCTTCGAGGATTCCAGTTTTAAGAACTTGTGCACGCTGGTACCATTTACTTAGATGGCAAAGATTGTTAAAAGAATGGATGGGTGGCTGGATGGAGAATAAACAAATAAATATGTAAAGATAATAACAGTAAAGTAGAATGAGTCTTCAGGGTAAGAAATAATGCAATAGGCATTTTTCTTTTAGATCATGCAGGGTTCTCCAGAGAAAGAAATCAATAGGAGATATATCTATGAATTAGCTCACATGACTGTGGAGGCTGACAAGCTTGACATCTCTAGGGCAAGACAGTGGCTAGAAACTCAGGCATATATTGCATTGTTGAGGCAAAATTCTTCTTCCTAGAGGGGTCTCAGGGTTTGTCCCCTCTTCTTCTTCTTAAAATCTTCAACTGATTAAATGAGGCCCACCCACATTATTGAAGGTAATCGTCTTTACTAGCAATTAACTGGTCATAGATATTAATCACATAAGACAGACAAAATGCCTTTCTCCACAACATTTTATTAGGGTTTGGTTAAATAACTGGGCACAAAAGCCAAGCCAGGTCAAAATAATAACCATCTAAGAACCCCTCAAAATAATGATCACAGCCAATAAAGAAAACTCCAAAATCACACTGGTTCCTTCAAATGTTACTTATTGGAATTATTTCACTGTTCATGTATCTTTATTATAAACTTTATAGCAAATGTAAAAGTAGATAATCTGAACCAAGCATATGTACTGTGTTTGCCTGTCAACTGAAATTAATAGAAAAAATGTTATCATTTTTTAAGCTTCCCATCATTTATGTTACTTTCCCCCCAACGGTGAACCTTGGAACTTGATGGGTCCAGGCCAGTCACCCTGGTACCGAGGGACAGAAAAATAAGGGTGATCAACAGTGCTTTCTGAGGAAAGATTATCAATCAAAAAAGGGAAGTGATAAAGGAAATTTTCAACTTTTTATGTGTGTGGGCTCTGCTGTTGGGCTCCCAGGGAAGCTACGCGTCAACACTGACCAAGGTCAGAGTGACTTAACCAAACTTCAAAGCATGGGTTCTATTTCTGCCAAGCACATATTGTACATCTGCTTGGTTAGCAAATAACCTAAAAAAAAAAATTTCTAACTAAAGATAAGAGTGAAAATATCCCTAGATTCCATTGCCATACCTCCAAAGCCTGCAACCTCGCACATACTATAAGCACAAGATAAAGTTTATCATTTTCTGGAATGTCCTTCATCATGATGATTTGTAGCTCTCGATGTAATGAAAAATATGCATGACCCATATAAAGCATTCCTTCTCTGGGCTCACTCTTCTCTGTGAAGACTGTGTGTCCCAGACAGTGTCCTCAGGTGAGTTTGAATGAAACTCTTCTCCACTTCTTAGAAATTCTAAGAGTTTTGTTCATTTCACATCCACAGCTCCAAGTAATTGTATGTGGAAACCACTATATTTTACCAATGGTGTAACTCAAAAGTCAGCAAACTACAGTCAGTGGGCCAAATCTCGCCCACCACCTACTGCTGCAGATGGAATTTTCTGGAACACAACCATACCCGTTCACGTGGCCATTGTCTATGGTGGCTTTTGTGTGACCAAGGCTGAGCTGAGTAGTGGTGACTGCGACCAAATGAGGCTCCCAAGGCAAAAATATTTACTACCTGGCCCTTTTATAGAGAAAGTCTGTGGAGTTATCCCACCAAAACAGTGGGGCTCAGTGGCAAAGATTCAGGATTCAAAGTTGTGAGCAGGTCTGGGGGCGTCTGGGTGGCTCAGTCAGTTAAGCGTCCAACTCTTAATTTTGGCTCATGTCTTGATCTCAGGGTCATGAGTTCAAGCCCCGCACTGGGCTTTGCACTGGGCATGGAGCTTACTTAAAAAAAAAAAAAAATAGGTAGCAGATCTGAACCCAGTGGACATCTGGGAAAACTTTAAAAGAAGAGTGAAACATGACATCAGGGAGAAGAAACCCAAAACATCTGCATTTGGTTTCAAAGCAGCTTAGCCTCAGGCAACTGTTAGCTTGCCACCCAAAAAAAGTCAAGCTTGGGGCCTCTGGACCTAAACCTGACCCCTAATAAAACTCACAATGTTTTTCTGAAAATAAATAAATTGAAAAAAAATAAATAAAAATAAAAGCTACTAAAAATAAAAACAAAAAAAAACAAAAACAAAAAACCTCACAATGAGGATTTGCACATGCTCACGAATGGCCACAGCCCCTCTGCTTTCTCTTGCGAGTAGCAATTGGCCTTGGGTTTTTCACTCCATTTTTAAGCAGCTTATCATCACCTCCAAAAAGGGGAGAAAATAATCGTTAAAAGATTGCATTGCTAAAAACAAAACAAAACATTATCATTAAAAAGAAATTGCCTTGCGGGACACCTGGGTGGCTCAGGTCATGATGCCTGGGTCCTGGGATCGAGTCCTGCACTGGGCTCCCTGTTCAGCACAGAGCCCACTTCTCCCTGTGCCTGGCACTCTCCCTGCTTGTGCTTTCTCTCTCTCTCTGACAAGTAAATAAATAAAATCTTTTTTTTTTTAATTGCATTGCTTTTTTTTTTTCTGGCAAGAGCATATTATGAAGCTTTAAACTTTAATGAAGTAGTTTTGCCACATAATTATTCCTAAGTTTTGTCTGCCACTTGATATCTGGAAACATTTTGTCATATCTATGGAAACTGCCCACTCCCCCAACCTCCCGCACCTTTCTTTGCCTGGAATAAATTTCACTGAAATGAACTGGCTTTAACATCTCAACTCATTACCTTGTATCTGCACCAAAATAGTGCCTGAGAACTTCTGTCAGTATCGAATGAAAGGAAAGTTGATACAATATTTTTAATCACCAAGGTGTAAGAAAATACATGACCACAAAGATGTGGGACAAAATAAAATTAATTTTTTCTAAAAGACGAAACCCCCCACAATGCTTGGTCCAATACAATGAACATTGGTGATTAATCGACCATGTGTGGTGCCTTGATGATCTACCACGTGCTAAGCTGTGTATCCAGCAGAAACAAATCCCAGCCCGATGCTTCCTACCCGAATCCCTGGGTGGAGCGGGGTGGCATACACTTTTATCTCGGGTTTGTAGATGGGAAGCCCGGCCCATCCCCCCAACAGCCCACACCCCGGCGACGACACAGAGCCCAGGATGGCACAGAAAAACACCTGCACAGGGCACTCTTCACCCCGATCTCCCCACCCAGACCCACGATGCTCCCGCGGCTCTCATTCCTGTGGTTTCGAGAACACCAATCATCCCAGCATTCTGCCTGTCTCCTCTTTTCTTTCTCTCCTCCTGCAAGATATGAGGTTTTTTTCACTTCGGGATCTGGTCTGACCAGTCCATTTTTCTGCTTGCTGGGAAATGACTGCTTTTCCAGGAGTTCCCTCTTCCCCTTGTCAGAGTTTCTAAGTCCAAGGATGAGAGCCTGATCCGAGCAGGGCCAGGCAGGAGTGGTGGCAGGGAAAGAGAAGCCAGTGTCTGTGTGCCCTGGGCTGGGGGGCAGGCAGCCCTCGACCCCGCGGTAGCTGCCTTGCTCCCTGATAAATGAATCAGAGAAGAGGAGGGGACACTGGGAGCGAGGAGGTCAGGGGAAGGGACACCCACCCTCGTCACCACCACCAGTCCAGTCCCTGGATCCAAGTTTTCCTGAAGCCAAAGCACATTTCTTACTCTGGGTCCCCTGTAGAATCCACAATTATTGTCATAATATCACATTTGTTTTATCTCATTGAGAATGGCTTCTATCATGAGCCCACCTCGCAAAGATTATTACAGTCTTCAAACTTACCATTCATTTCCATTTCTTCAGGACACTAGCTGGTGGCCAGTTCAGGCTAAGGTCACAATGGGGAGTCCTACTTTATGCCCCAGCCCTTGTGGTACCGACAATGCCTTAAAATCTCATGTCCTGATTCAGAGGCGTGACTAACAAGCCAAACGTCAGGGGCCGCAGGGGCCGCAGAGAACGAGTTTCAGGGCAGATGGGTCTTTGGACCCTCCAATACTCCACCAGGAGACTCACTGTCTCTGTTCACATATGCCAAGGCTGGCATTTAATTTTTTTTTTTTTCTCACGCTACAGAGATAAGCTCCAGCAGTAATTCCCATGTCAAGCTGCTGGAAAAAGCCAATCTAACATCACCATATTTTTCTGTTTTAACTCAATTCAGAAAAAAAGAAAAAACACATATTTTCTTCAACACCTATTTCTAGATAAAGTTAGAAGTTAGAAACGACAGCAAACTGCCTTCAGCGGCTACGGTCATGAAGCTTGGTCACTTCCATATTCTTCTTTTCCCAAGAGACCAACTCTTATTTGGAGAGCACATACCCCCTTGTCCTTGTGTGTTCAAAACCAGTTGTCTTTCCTCTGGGGCTTTTTCCTGGGGAGGTGGTCGCTCTCGCGGGGAACAGTGAGCGGCCTCCTGGCTCATCTGACTCCAGGCACCTTCTCCAGGTTGGGCGGCTGACATTCCCTGGGAGGGACATTCCCTAACCTGCCCTAGGAGGAACCATTTCTTGGACGGTAGGGAATCCAAACTCGAGTCCAGAATCCAAACTTAAAGGCGGAATCAGTAAAATTAAGGACTGGTACATAAAACTACATATTTTTAAGATCTTATTTATTTATTTGAGAGAGAGCATGTGAGAGTGAGCAGGGGGAGGAGCAGAGGGAGAGCAAGAGAGAGACTCTTAAGCAGACTCCACACTGAGGGCAGAGTCTGATGTGGGGCTCAATCTCACGACCCTGAGATCACAACCTGAGCTAAAATCAAGAGTCTGACATTCAACTGACTGAACCACCCAGGCGCCCCAATAAATAATATTTTTTTAAAATAGTTATGACTATAAAGAGCCACGTCACCACATACCAGCATCCAAAAAACCACTGGAATTCACTAACTCTTGGTGCTACACCACCTTGCTATATCTTAGTGGCTTCATCCCTCAAAGGCCAGGAAGATGCCCAGCGATGCCTTAGAGTTATGGTGAAATTTACTCATGCAAACATTTGATGTAGGAGATGCGAGCATAGAGGTCTTTCAGTGCAGGAATCCCTCCAGTGCCCTCGGCATGCTCCTTCTTACAAGCCTGGTGGCAGAAGCTTTCTCCAACTTTGATTCCGCGAGCACTCCTTGAATTCGGAGACTTTAAGGTATCTCTAAATCAGGACGAGTCTTATAACCAAAACCATGTCATAGTTTAACTAGCAGCATTTTTTTTTCTTAGAAGTATATAAAGTAACTGTGCCTTTTATAATCAGTGGCATTTTAGAGTCTATGAAATACAGTAACTCAATGAGTCCTTCCAGAATCCAAGCTCTTTTTTAAAGCAGGTTAACTTTGGTTATTGGATTTAATTCATCTCTCTGTAGCTTTGGTCAAAATGTGCAGAAATCACACCTTGGGGACCTGCCACATGGCCCTGAGAGGGATGGGACATGTTCCTCAGAGAGGTCCCGAGGTTTATGAAGTTTGGGAAATGTACCAGTTTTCTCAGTCACTTTGATTTACTGAAATAAATGAGGCATCTGTCAACAGGGTGTTCTCCCACTCAGGATTTCCCTACCACAAAGTCTTTTTCCGAGGACCAATTTGAAGGTGAAAAGAAATGTTGAGAAAATGAAGCCCTGAGAGATTATGCAATTTGTGCCCAAAGACCCAGAAAAGAAGTAATAAAGCCAGCAATGCAGCTGGGGCCTTCACACCATAGTGCCTCGTTAACACACACTACTACTTCATGCACCATTTTTCAACGCAACTAGGAAGGCACCATGGTATAGACATCTCTTTCCTAATGCACTTTTCCGAGACTCTCAAAATGAACAAGTTAACGGAACCTAGTTAAAGACAAATTTACACTGGAGATCAACAACCACTTAAATTGTGGAATTTTCTAGTGCATGTGATATCTGTGGAATGTGTCACTCCATTACCTTCCAAGACCCAAGATGAGCTTTTGGAGCATCCACACTTGTTGGAGCAAGTGGAGGTTAAGGGGCAGAAGCTAGAGACCCGTTACTATGGGTCCCTAGTGCCTTGAAACCATGGCAGTACTTTTGAGAAGTAATACCCACCAGCGGCTTACTGCTGCTGGCTTTGCGACTCCTTCACTTCTGATTATGAAAATATCCTTATTACACTGCACTGCACCATAATCATTTGCATTTTTATTGTTTTCACTCAAAAGCTCCTAAGTTATTTAGATAAGCACCATTAAACAAAAATTTGAGTAATTAGTTCTTTTGATGCATCCTGGTGGTAGCAGAGGAACTCAAAGACATTTATTAACAATACAATCTGTCCCAGGTGGGACTTATTATAAACAGAGCTTAGCCCCAAAGCAACCTCTCATTAAATCCTGAGCAGGAATTAGGTATCTGTCTCTTCCCATGCCATTCTTCATCAACCAGCCCCTGCCATTTGGGCAGAGTCATTATATCTTTTCCTCCACTGAAATACCAGAAATCACTGCTAATCAGAGTCCCAGAGGGTGGCCGGAAGTCAACCACACACTCTTTCTGCACCCATGAACTCAGAGAACTTCAAAATCAGAAGGAAATCTCAGGGATCATCTTCCTTAATCTCCTCATTTCACTCATCAGAGACAGAAATCCAAGTAAGTTAGGAGATTCCCCAAAGGGCCACAGATGTCATTGTGACCCTCACTTTCCAGCCCCTGCTCCAGTGAATTTTTCAGCCCACAACTCTCCAAAGTGTCCCACTGAAACCAGTGCCTGGTTGCCAATGGATTTGGGATGTTCCAAGTTGCTGATCTATGACAATACACCCACTCTTTCCCCAGGATGACAAATGTTATTAATGTCAAATCTTGACATACGTCCATTAAAATGAGGGTCTTTGTGGGATCTTAGAAATGACCAAAAGGAAGATTTACTTGAAAAAAGATAGTGATTTTATTTTGTGTACATTGGAAAACAGATCTATGAGTTGACTGGCTTCTAGGGCAGACAGGAGACCTGTGCTGTCATCTCTCCTTAGCCGGTCCAGGATACCCAGCGAATGCCACACCTGTCGGCGTCTCTGTCCCACATCTGTGAAACAGGCCAACCAGTTTCTGACTTGAATTGAGAGGGTCAGGGAGGAGGCGAGCCGATCAACCTCTAAAAGTTCCTCGGGCTGCAGGCACTCATCTCCGTGTTCAGATGCTCCCTCCTGTAGGTGAGATTTCTCCACAGAGCAAATGTCATCATTAATGAGGCTTTCTCCCCTGTGTCATGTACCATATGGCAGCACAAACAATTTTTCAAAGAAAAGATTTCCTGTTAATTTCTCAGTGTTTTGTGAGCACATGATCTCTGATGAAAAGGCCTGGAAAGGGGGGACTCCCCACCTCACTCGCTGGCTGCGACTCACCCTCCCAAAATCTGAGCCAGGTGTCATAGAGATAAAGTCTTACCTGCATGCCTGCTCCTGAAGCATGCAAAACACAGGCTGCGAGTCCCTCGCCAAACAGTTGTACTCCCCCTAGAAATACCTGCACACTTAACTTCAGTCTCCCTAACGGGACATTTGCTTGCTCTGCCAGCCACATGCTAACCCAGAAGAAAACACCAAGTTGGGTGTGGAGGGCTGACATTTCAGAAGGGACAAATATCTTTTAATTTGACCCTAAGTTCCTAGTTTTTCTCACTTCTATAGCGAAGAAAAACAACACAAGGTTTAGTGTTGATTAACAACAACAACAACAAAATACTTGGGTTGTTCTATTTTCCATACACGGACTTGATTTTCGCTCAGATTCCTGCCATGTGACATTAATAACCTTCAGGCTGAGAATACTTGAAAAGGAAACTTCCATCCATCTGGGGAGGCTTGGCTGACTCTCCCGGATGTCATCCACAGAAGAGCCTAAAACGTTTTATCTGCCTGAAGCTCTAAATGGCAGAGGAGGAGAAAACCCAAAAGATGAATGAAGGAAAAAATACCTAGATTAGACCTGAGAAGAAGTCGGTGAGGTAGAGTCAGAGAGACAGAGGGAAGAGTGGCCCACTCAACTGTGGGCACAGCCTGGGTGACATGATTAGCAAAAACAGGATCCTGGCAGGGACCAGTCAGAAGGGAGGCGCGCAGTCGCCCATGTGTGAAGACAACGGGTAACGCAGAGCGAACAGCGGAGCTCGTCCCGCTTCCATTTTCTTCAACCAGACAATCCATAGAGGAGACTCTACTTGCAAAAAAAGTTCCAGATTAACTTTACGGGCTATGTTCTTCGTTTGTACCGTTAATTAGTGCCAGAAGCAACTCCCTGTTTTTCCCTCTTCTCTCGCCCTGGATTCCCCCTCTGGATGCTAATGAAGTCAGAGATTTTAAGTTTCACAGTCTCCGCTGAGACTTTTCTACTGGCAATAAGAAGAAAACAAATTAACGTGGAGGATTTCTTGACGGGAACAGTTTACAGTCAAACACCTCACTGTTGACAAAATCATCATAACTGTCACTTCACGCCTCTCCACCAGCTGCATAATCAGCATCATTACCAGGAAGCCATGGAAATATAAATGAGTGTGGATTAGACACCACAAAATTGCATTAATATGAATATTTTACACGACCTAAGCAGTGTCATAGATCGTACATGACATGGAATTGGCACTTCCTTCCAACAGGTCCTAAGATCTCTTCTTCAGACCAAGGAAATCCCATCAGTTTAGGGATCTAGACAGTTATCCTGGGTGGACGTTACTAGAAGACAGGTGAGGAGGAGTGCGGGGGGGCTGGATGAGAATATTGTCTTTGGAACTGATTTTAAAATACAAAAAAATTGTTAGTGCCTTTTTATGTTGAGGATGTGCAATTTCCTTTTTATATTTTCCTAAATGGAATGTAATTTCAAAAGAAATCATTGTTAAAATGACAGAGTTTAAAGCCAAATGCACCTAATTTGTTATCATCTACTCTTCTGGATCACTTGTGCTTGAATGCTTGGTTGAAAATCTTCCATCAGATGGTCCTGCAACCTGGTTCCACCCGGGATAGTCTTCCCTCTTTCTTTCAGCCCAAGACCAGCTCAAGCCACACTGCTTTCTCCTATCTTTGAACATCTTCAGCTTGGATTCTGGAAAGCACAGACTTTGACACTTTTTAGATTCTATAAGATATGATTATTGGACTGGTTTTGTCTGTATTAATTGTGCCTTTGCAATTTCCAGACTTCCACAGACCCTCTCCTTCTCAGTGTCCAGAACAGGGCTCAGAGGTCAGAGGGACTCCTTCAATATGTGTAAAGAAAATTATTAAATAAAATATCAGTTTATTTAGTTTCTAGAAAATAAAATGGGACTAGAAAAATATGGGATGAAGCCTAGGTGTTGTTTTTAGCAGGGTGAATGTATCTGGATACATTCACACACACACACACACACACACACACACACACAACACTGTGTTCACTGAAACTTGCTGATGGGGGTTGGGAAATACCTTTGTAATCAAGGAGATTATTTATTACAAGCTTGGACGTACATTGAGGAGCAGCTGAATCTCACAGGGTATCACTAGATTATCAGAGCCAGCAGTGAAGACAGTTTTACCTGATTGTTCACAGCGATGGTAGGCAGAATAATGATGCTCAAAAACGTGCATGTTCTACTCCCTGGATCCTGTGACTGTGTTAGGTTACACCCTTGGCAAAAATGAAACTCAAACTTTTACATCCATGTCAACTTCCAGTGCTTATCATGTTTAAATTCTCCATTTTTGACTCAGTTATCATGTCTTTTAAATACTTGTAAACTGTCATGGTAAAGTTCCAGAGAAACTTTGAAATCTGTGTCTGCACTAGATAAAGGATAAAGCCACTTGTTCAAAGTTCAAAATATAGATTTCTGTCCGAGAGATGAGACTAGAATGATAGAAGCTGCAGACCTCATCTTACAGGGAATCTTGTCTTGCAAGGTTTGAAGCGACACCAAGCAACTGACAAGATCACATCTGCATTCGTGGAAGCTCCTTCCGGGTACAGTACAGAGAACAACTTGGATGAAAAGGGCTGTGAGCGGACCAGGTAGGAACTCTGGTGAGAGTGGAAGTGGACTGGCCTTGGATCGTGACAGTGGGCGTGGAGAAAAGTGGGTGAACTCTAGGAAAGATTAGAAGGTGGTGTTGATAGGAGTTGGCAACTGGAGAAGGGAGAGAAACAGTCAATGGGAATCACCCTGGCTTTGGACAACTGGATGGATGATAGCCATTCAATAAAGTATGGAGTACGAGATACTGTGATTGAATGCGAGATACGTTACAGTTGGGCATATAAAATGAGTCCACATTTGGATATGCTGTATTTGTAATGGGGAGTTGATTGTTGTAGATAATCATAAGTAATTAGTTATATCAGCCTGCATCTCAAGGGAGAGATTTTGTTGGAAACAAAGATTTAGAGGCATCAATATACAAATGCAGATGGAGGTCAGTAAGTATGATAGTGCCTGAGGTAAGTGTATAGATTGAGAATTTAGTGAAGAACTCCAAGGAACACTATTTTTTTAAAAGATTTTATTTATTTATTTGACAGAGAGAGATCACAAGTAGGCAGAGAGGCAGGCAGAGATAGAGAGAAAGAGGGAATCAGGCTCCCTGCTGAGCAGAGAGCCTGATGTGGGACTCAATCCCAGGACCCTGAGATCATGACCTGAGCCGAAGGCAGTGGCTTAGGCTGCCACCCAGGTGCCCCAAGGACCACTATTTTTAAGGAGCAGGTCAGCAGAGGAATCTACACAGAGACTAAGCCCATAGCCAGAGAGAAAGAAAACCAGGAGAATTCAGTGTTATGATAGCTAACAGGGAAAATTTCAAAATGGTGGGCATAATCCAAATTTCCAAAGGCTGCTGAGAGGTGCAGCAAGGTAGAAGCATGAGCCTTGGATTTTGCAAAACAGATACCATTGGGGACCTGAGTGAGAATATGTTTAGTGGAATAGTGGGGACAGAGATCAGCCCAAAGTGTGTTAAGGAGGGGTGAGTATAAGGTGAGGATGTAGGGAAAACAAGTGAGACACCCCTCTCAAGAAGCTGGACTAAAAAAGAGAAGCAAGAAATGGGATGGTAGGAAATTGTTAGAAAATTTGTTTTGAAGAAAGGAAAGTGTTAATCTGAAGAAGCCAGTGGAGAAGATAAAATTGACCATTCAGATCATCAAGGAGACAACGAGTGTCAGAACAGAGATGAAGAGACATGCTATGGATGGTGATACAAGACATGTCTTCCACTGTAACGGGGTGGGGGGGAGGAAATTATAGATATAGACGGTTGCAGGTGAATTCCCACTGTAATGGGGGGTTGGGGGAGGGAGGAAATGATGGATATAGATGGTTGCAGGTGAATTTCTAGGTTTGATGAAGGAAAATGGAAGCAGTTGCTATCTGCCAGCTTTTTATTCTTCTGTTAACTAGATGATAAAGTTATCTAAATGCTTAATTTTGAAAAGAGAGGTATTCCAGAATATAAACCAAATTTTCAAAACAAATAAATCCAAGGATCTCAGGTGATACCATCTCAGCATATATTTGAACTTTCAAAAACCATAATCCAGTGGTCTGACGTAGTTTCAAAGGGGATTCCAAACATATGGGAGGCTCAGCATTATGGAAGCGCTCATTCATAATGCTCAGAAAAAAATTCTCAAACTCCTCTACTCCTCTGTAGATCTCTCATGTCCATAGCTTCTCCAGAGCTTCTCAAATATCAGACACTAAAAATGCCTCCCCTAATCTAGCCTGGGGCCACTTTCCTTAGCCTCCTCCCATTTCCTGCTTTTTAGCTTTCAATTATGAAAATAAATTGAAGCTCTTGAATGAAATCTTTCTTTCTCTCCCTTACTTCTCAAGCTTTCTTCTTCCTATCCATTCTCTAGATTCCAAGATCTGTATCATGGAAGGTTCAGGCACAGGTCTGACAGGTATAGAGTTTTTCCTGGAAGACTAGGATACGAATGCAAAAAGAACGAACAGGGAGAAAGAGCTCACACATTATTAAATTGTGGCCCACTGTCTCATCAATAGGACAAGAGCTGCTCTTGTAAAATGTGATGTTAATGTTGGAGAACGGCCCAGCACGTTCATTCTCACTGGAGTGTAGACCCCAGTACTGAAGGCTTTCTCCAAAGAAGGACCGGGTTAAGTGGATAAAAGTGTGATCAATAACTCTGAAAAATTGACCATGGCACAGTGCTGTGGCTGACACTGGACAAAATTTGAATTATTGATCAAGCACAGAATATGCATATTTTAGGCATTAAATCTCCAGGTACTGAAAGGTTCCAAAAGGCATGAACGAGAACATGCATGAGAACTGCATGACTCATTGGAGACTTGAGGTGTCGTCGAGCCAGTAACAGTATCCCCATGTGGGCTAATGAAGCTTTCATAAATCCACAGAGGAAACAAGGAGATGCATTTCACTCCTCCCCCCAGGCACCGAAGGAATTCTTGTCTTTGCACATTAACAGGAAGAACATCAAAACTCCTCCCCAGAGAAGCACCAATTTGGAGAGGTTGGCTTATCAGTCAAGTGCAAACAACTACAAAATCTTGCTTGTTGAACATGACAAGAGCATTTCCTGCTCATGCAATGACATTGGTGGAGCCAGCAACCCTTCAGGACCCCTGTCCTCCACAGTGGGGGTGGGGGGTGCTCAGCATTCCAGCTGCTGTGAACCTGAGTCCCCCTAATGGATGCTGCAGGGGAAGAGGCACCAAGGGTTTCTCTGTTGGGCATCTCCCTTTGCCCTTCCAGACCCCTATCCCAGAACCCTCTAGCCTGTTCTGAGTCACAGAAGTTTGCTCTGTGGGATCATGTCCTCATCAAACTTGACCAGTGGGGAATGCCAGCAGGATATCCAAGGGCAAAACTTGAGAGACAGCAGGTGTAATTCCTCCACTTCCTCTCCATGGGGTCATGGTAGCCTTCTGCATCCCTCTTCCAACCACCAGACCTTGCTCTCTCTTTCCCTCTCTATGTTCTGGTAACTGCCCCCTTCTCTTGCCTCTTTAAGCATACATGCTGTAAGGCCTCCCCAATGTCACCAGACCCAGAGTGTACCACCATCCCTTGTTGCTTTCTTAAAACCCAGCCCGCACCTTTGCAAACACCATTGCAAACTTAAAATCCAGCCCACCCTTTATGGAAGTCTTTTCCATTACCCAGATTTTAAATGCTTTGCTCTGAAAATGACCCTCATCACTATTTCTTGAAATCATGGACCAGACATGTCCTGCTTAACCCCTATGGGGCTGGGAAGTTTCATCTTCTCAATTACCCAAGAGAAAAAAAGAACCTAATATTGGTGAAGACCAGAAGTCTCTACCACAGAGGCCCGGCAATAGATGTAACATAATTTACGTGATAATTAGAGAGAAAATGGTCACTTTGCCACTTTCATCATTAGAAACAACATATAACTCACCATAATTTCTTTTCGGTGTGACTGCAGACAGTTGGAGCACTTCCAAAAGCAGTGATCAAACACAAAATTACCGAATTAACCCCCTAACTGGCAATCAGATTGAGATAGTTGTTTCCTCTCAGGTTAGAGAAGATTGCCCATTAGCTCTTCAGAAGCATAAGCAGGACAAGTCACAGGCTTATGCAACATTGATAGGATGTATCCTCCCATATAAAATGCCATAGCGTAGCTTTCAATGAGCTATTATACAACTATCACAGACGGCCAGAAATACATGCTATCTTTTTTTAAAATTTTTTATTCATTTTTAAAATTTCTTTTCAGTGTTCCAGAATTCATTGTTTATGCACTACATGCTATCTTTAAAATATTTTGTCTGCTGATTCATCAAAACAACCCAACACCCAACACCAAATGGTCCAGAAATGCCGAGGGTGTACAGGGTGACAAGAATTGTCCTGGACTCTGGAACCCAGTCCATGCTCCTCAAAAACTGGCTGGGTGCCCGGGGCCATATCAAGCTGTTTTCTTACACATAAGTTGAGGCAACTAGCTTAAGGGCTTTTTAAACAAAGATCTAGGAATATATCTTATGAGTTCTGGTAAAACTTGGCAAATTTTGGAATATGTTTGCATATGTATTTTTTTTTTACATAAAAGATTCACAGTTTTCATAAGACGCCAAAATATTCCTTACCTCTCCCCTCAAGAAAAAGCTTACAAAGTGGGATAGATGGTTCCAATGATTCTTCCAGACCTAACGTTTGGTAATCTTATGGTCATCTCTGGTCAATATATTTGTCCGATGAGAACACATAATACATTCTCCGGAAACAATGAAATTGTCTTAGTATGGAGACTCAGCATACAGTTGGTGCTCAGTAGAGGTGTGTAAACCTGAATCTGGATCTTGTTTCTCCTCATTTTTGAGTATGTCATTTTAGAAGATTATAGAAGCATCCAATATAAATGGTCTTTTCTTGTTTTTTTTTTCAATTATTTACTCAATGACGAGTCCCTCACTTGCTCTACATTCCCCATTTCCATTTTACCCCTGTGCCTCTATACAGGTTAAGAAGTTCACAGTAATTTCCTACTCATGAAGGTAGAGGACACATTCTAGTTAAGCAACTCGATTTTGAGCCAAGATCCTAAAATGCCTATTTTAATAACTAGTCATTGTTCTGCCCAAACTCTTCTCCAAAGAACAAACTTCACAATGGTTATGAGCAATACTTAATGGACTAAATTTTCTAATTTCAGTGTCCTGCGGTCCCTAAGCCACCAGCTCTCAGTGTCACTGTCCAGTTGCTTTAATTAACCATAGGTTCAGTTTTGCTTACATTCTAATGGGGTCCTTGACTAATTGTGCATTAAATACTTGGCAGAACACCACAGACAATCTTATAAAGCCTTCATTCCTCCCAATGTCAATCTGGGAACCTTCAGATGTCAGAATATTACAGTTCGTAGTTTCCCATGGAAACAAAGGAAAGAGGATAAGACTTAAGGACTCCCACACAGGATCAGGACCCATGGGCATACATTCGAGACTGGAAATGCTTTTCCTTTACAGTCTCCTCTATGGCTTGATTTTCCTCTTCCCTGTTTTCCTACTCACCACATGAATGTTGGCCTTCCTGTCACAGCTTCAAGCCTTTCATTTAACACCCTTTTGGGGGTTTTCTGCTTTGTTTTATTTTTTGCTTGAACACAGAACTCCCACTGGGGATTCTTCGTTAAAATATCACCTACAAAATCTTGTCCAGTATTGTCTTCCTGAAACTTCCATTTTATGTTTTAAAGTGGATCTGGATGAGCCATTGGACTAGTCAGGTGTGTTAATTCCAAAGCTGATAATTCCTTACCCCAATCCTGCAAGCCTCAAACCAGAATTATTAACAGAGTGCTCGAAGCATGGACTAACATGCAAATTCCCTGAGCTGGTTGGGATTGGGTGAGTGATATGAACCAGACAGAATCACCATCTTGTGATTTAGGACACCAGACTCCTCCAGACTGGCCTCTGATTCCCTGCACAAACACCCCATTACCTGTAGGCCCCTGTTTACTTATTAAGGGCTAAAGGATGATCTTTCAAAAGGAGCACTTTCAAATTCAAGAAGTCATAACTGTTGCATGAATATTAACTGGACAGTGTGCGCCTGGGCGGCTCAGTTGGTTAAGCATTCGCGTTCGTCTCCGGTCACGATCTGCGGGTCCTGGGATCAAGCCCCGCATCGGGCTCCCCGCTCAGCGGGGAATCTGCTTCTCCCTCTGCCTCTCACACCACCCTCACACTCTCTCTCAAACAAATAAATAAAATCTTTAAAAAAATTTTAAGGGATATATTTATCGGACTCAAAGAAGAATGTGAAAAACAGATCTATCTGAAACGTTCAAAATACTGAAATGAATCTCTGATAGATGCAGAATGAGGCACAAAACGTAATCTTTGTAATGATGTTTGGATCATTTCTTTTCTCAGGATAGAAATCAATTGTCTCACCAGCAGACAAAATTAATTTGCATTTCTAGTAGTTTGGTGCAAGTGACAGAGCTGCGGTATAAGCTAGTCAGAGACAATAAAGGGACAGCCCCCTTTAGAATGACATAACCCTGGAGGATCTGCCAGACAATTTCCAGAATTCTGTTAAAATGACAATCTGTAATCTGCTGCCCATTTCAAAGGCCTTCAAAAATTTTCCCAATCAGCTTGCCCTGGAGATCATAAACACCGTCTCCTAGAATCACGCTCCATCACAAAAATGCTGGTCTCATTAGGTTTGGCCTGGTTATTTCCATGGCTGTTGCGGGAATGCTAATTAACCATATATTTGCTTTGTAAATTGAGAACCATGCCATTCTGAGTTATTACCAAGGCCACAGAATTAAATCCGGTGTGGACATTTTCATAAAGAGATGGAATTTTATCTTTTAAAGCCAGTGCCATTCGCTATCCTGAAGCCAGGAAACCAGGTCCAAGAAACTGTCTACTGGATATCACTTATGGCACCTGCAAACTTGGGTGACTTCTGCCCTTCAAGGTCCCTCAGACTTGCCGGGGTTCTTGGCCTGACAGGACCTGACATTCCTCACCATCTGTGAGGCCTGGACCTTAAGTTACATTAACCCTGAAAAATGTACTTTTTTCTTGAGAGTTAGTTGTTATTCCCAATTAAATCAGAATTCTTTTCAAACATGACACTCCTTCAGTGGCCTTTCTTGCCTGTTCAATTATTCCAGTCAGATGGTAGATAGCTTTATATTAAATCTAGCTAAATAACTATTTTTCCATGAGAAGTAAAGGGAGCTGATTAGAGATGGCAAATTTGGAGGGAGCAGTGGGAATCGGATGGCAAATTTGGAGGGAGCAGTGGGAATCGGAATCGGAATGTTTCCCTTCCCTTTCCAAAAGAAGAGAGTTCTTAACTAAACGTCCTTAGGAATGATTCAGAAAGAAAGAGAAAGTGCTTCCTAATATACATACATAAAAAGACAGAGCATTGAACAAAACATCAACAAAATTCTGAGCAACTCATCACAACAAAATTTTTGTCATTGGTTCCTTCATCTTCTGGTTCTGTTGAATCAAGGGTGGCCAGCCAGTTTTCAGGAAGCCATCTGCTTCTCGACCAGGAAGAAACCAGGAGACCCTGCCTCCATCTGGTGGTACAGTTCGATGGTATCTAAACAATATCGGTTCAGAATCCTCCTCCCAGGCGTCTCTCCTTAGAAGCATCCATAGTTCAAAGTACCTGCTATCGTCCTTTCCTCCAAAGATCTAAAACTAAGGACAAAACTGCTGGCCTGTACCTTAGGAGAAGGCCTTCAAGCAGGCAAGCGCTGGAATAAAGCAAAAATTATCTACAGATGACAAATACTTAATGATTGTGGTTAATTTATTATTGTCATCAATAATACCAGAATATGGCAGGATAAACTCCCTATCGGAGTACAATGCATAATTAGTTCAGAAGGGTTTGATCAATGTGTCCCCTGAGAGTAAAACCAGCCCCGAGAGTTTTCTCATAAGGCACAGACTTTCTGAAATATTTATATTAATAACATCGCACATCAACAAACGCAAGCAAAGGCTACACATCTCTCCTAATTTGATGAGTTTTTCCCTTTAGCTCTTGTAATAGCGTTGAACTAATTTAAGAGAGACCTAACACATTAAACAAACTTAATTATTTCTAGTATTTCTCTTTTTATATGGTAAAAACTAAATCTTCATGATTGCTCTGAGCTTTTGGGAAATCTCAAAGATAGTTTTAGGTGTAAAAGATATCCTGAAATTTTCTTTTATTTTTTTTTTCTAAATATAGGATCCAGGCTTGGTGAAGGAAAGTCGAAAGAGTTGTCAGAGGAGAGCTGGGGCACTTGATTTTGGTTGAATCATTGGTGTCTGAGAACCAACTGGATGGTGACCTATTTAATCAAAGTGACAACAAAATATTTTGAAATACACATAAAAGGTAATACACTCATAAAAAACCTTAGCTCTTTCACAAGTGGGAGAACTTTGTTCTTTGGATATTTTCTTTTTAAACAATCAAGGACATAATAAAGTCAACGTAAAGCACAGAAAATTGTTCTAGTAGGCACAGGTTCTCTGCTACGTAGACAGATTTTACAGAAAGTAAAGAAGACTCTTTCATCTTGTAAATAACAGTATTAATCAGCAAACCGTGAAACAAACCCATCAAAAATGAGCCAACTTAGCTAAAATTTTAACTTATTTTAAGCCTTCTTTTCAGATTCAGCTGTTATAAATCAAGGGGAATAAAATTTATTTTCCAGGCCTTGTCTTTCTCAAAGCATTTCTGTATTCTAGAACAAACAGACTCTATAGTAGAACAAAATTATTTTTTTCCTGATAAAACAAAGCCACATATCCACTTGCATTTTTCTATCTTTATTGCTTATAGTGTAGTCTCAACCATGTGTATTAATTATAACTTGGACCAATGTGAAAATTTCCTTCTTTCACAGAGAAAATTAGGGGGTATATGATTGAGAGCCGTCTGTCATTTTGCAGTGTTTAAGCAGAATAACATAGCTTGTGAATATGTTTAAAACACTTTCTACACCCACACCCAACCCTTTTATACCCTCTTAAAGTGGTAAAAGTGAACCTGTTTAGTAACGCGACCCAAAGATTGTATAGAGAAATGTGAAGCTTGAAGTTATGCTTAAACATTAATATTTCAGAATTCCATATTACATAGAAAATATCAAGGTATCCAAGAATTATCCATTAATTAGCTCAATTTAATATTAGTTTAAGACTTTCAATTACCTGAAGACCTTGAAAATTATGTTTAAGCTGACACACTACAAAACATAATTACTATTGATATAAAAAGTTTGTTAGAATAATGACTCAATTTAGTTGAGCACAAATTACTTTTTGTAATCTTTAACAATGTGTAGGAGTATTTTTAGCTTATTTGATCATGAAACCTTCAGAATTTAAGGAAGTTCAGACTGACTGTTCTCCTCAAGAATGAGAATATCAACCAAGTAAAGCAACACATGTGCTTACATACCCTTAATTCCACCGAATCAGATAAAACATAGATTTATTTTTGAAAACCATAACGAGTAAACCAGTCCAGATCACTAAAGCTTTATCTTACTTACGTAAACATGGGTTCTTAAAATATTTCTGATGCAGAAAAATAATCATTTTAGCTGTAACTCTTTTAAATTATTAGAAATTCAATTTCATTACTTTGGGGGAAGATTCAGGAATATTTTATCTATATAAGTGTATACTTATTTCAATAAATGATCAGAAGAGAGCTCTTTTAAGACATGTAAACAATCTAATTTGTTAATATACTCTGGAGACAGGTGGTGGGGGGTGGGGAATCCTACTAACACAAGAGGTAGAAGCCTTTCTCAATTACATACTTGGGCATATAGACATACAAGAAACATCAAGAAGATGTAACTTCAGTTCTACAATATCAGCCTCAGGTTTAAAATAAACACAGCCACACAAAAACTCTGTGGCCTCAATCTCAAAGAGTTGTTCTCCCTCCCAGAAAGTCTTAACTGATTAGAGTTCAGAATAGACAAACACGAAGGGTGAAAAAACAAAATATCTGATTATCTGTCACCCAGCAGAGAAGAGATCCCTACCCTCCACCTGTAGAAATCAACAAACTGTAGATGGTAGAACCAAATTTCCAGTCACTGCTGTTTCTCCAGTGGGGAGTAACTTAGCACCCACCTGGCCATCTGTGTGCCAGAAACGAAAATGAAACACTGCATCAGGGAAAAGGAATAAAATAAAACAGAACATCCGCAATGGTAAAGTTTAAGTCACTTTGAACTCAGACAAGAAACGAAGAACAAATCCACACAGGTTTGAACGGGCCATGACGTTTACCACTCCAGCAACACAGTTTGTCAGGTAATCCTCATATCTAAATGGCACCTCCAGGAGCACCTGGGTGGCTTAGTCGTTAAGCGTCTGTCTTCAGCTCAGGTCATGATCCCGGGTCCTGGGATCAAGACCCACATTGGGCTCCCTGCTGAGCGGGAAACCTGCTTCTCCCTCTCCTACACCCCCTGCTTATGTTCCCTTTCTGGCTGTCTCTCTCTCTCTCTAATAAATAAATAAGATACTTTTAAAAATAAAAATAAAAAAATAAATGGCACCTCCAAACTAGTAAAGAATAATCCAAATGGTAAAATCATGACTCTCGTACAAACATAAACAGGAGTGAAAGAGTTGGTTTTTCTCATCAATTAACAAGGGAACTCTGAGAGTTAAGTACCTATTCCTAGAATGTTCAGCCAGACTGGTGAGCCACAAAATTTTGCACAGTTTATCTAGTTGTAGCTACTGGGAATGAAGATGTCAAAGCAGGCAGGGATGACCACATTCCCTTACCCTACCGATGAAACATCATATCTATTACACGCTCTTTGCAATTTCAACAGTCATTGAAAACATTCATTATATAAAATTTGACTTGTACAATTGTCAAAATATATTCAAAATTTGACTAATAAATTGGATGATCCAGCTGAACTGTCATCACCAGTGATCTGCAGTAATGTGTCACTGTACTGGGGGGCTGAAATCCCGGGCTCGGTTTCCAGCACTGACATGGACCAACTCTGATAGCCAACTCTAGACGTCCAGTATCTCATTCATAAAATGAAGGGTCAGGATGAATGGCCTCTGAGGGTCTTTCTGGCTCCAAGGTCAATGGCAATGTTGTCAGCGAAAGATCATTAGGCAACTGCATTGTATTCGTCTGGGCGCCTCTACAATTAATAAATTTCTGGCCTCCTCCACAGACACAAACAGAATTTGGGTGGGAACCAGGGATCTGTGTTTTAAATAATCTCCACATTATTTTTATACAAATGAAGTTTGAAAATCTCTCGTGTATAGGGTTTTTCCTGGGAAGAAAACAGTTATGACTGAAAAATAGTTATCGAATTGTTCTGGTGAATAGTACGCTACCCACTGCCTTTAGAACAAAGGTCATCCTCACTGAAATTTGTCTGAAATAATGTTGAGAAGAAACTAGGTTGTCACTATTTTAAAAGTGGTAGTTTTGGGGGGCACCTGGATGGCTCAGTTGTCTAAGTGTCCAACTCTTGATTTCAACTCAGGTCATGGTCTCAGGGTGATGAGACCGAGTCTGTGTCAAGCTCCGTGCTGAGCATGGAGCCTGCTTAAGATTCTCTCCCTCCCTCTGCCCTTCCCCTCCAACTCATGCTCACTCACTCTCATAAAAAAATTAATAAAAATGGTAGTTTTCTATGATACATGGCTCACTCTACCTGTCATAAGATTTGTACTGTATGCTCAGCACCACTAAAGAACAGTTGTGAATAAATGTGCAGTTCCCTCTGCTCAGCCACAGTGCCTTTTACGTCTTTCTTTCTTAGAAATGGTTTTAAGACAATCAATAAAAACAAGTGCTGTTTTTTTGAAAAGACCAATAAATTGGATAAGCCCCTCACTACACTAACCAACTCAAGAGAAGACAGAAATTGTCTATACAGAAATGAAAGAGGGGCCATCACTACTGATCCCGTGGACGTTAAAAAGCTAATAAAATCAGGGGCGCCTGGGTGGCTCAGTGGGTTAAGCCTCTGCCTTCAGCTCAGGTCATGGTCTCAGGGTCCTGGGATCGGGCCCCACATTGGGCTCTCTGTTCGGCAGGGAGCCTGCTTCCCCCTCTCTCTCTGCCTGCCTCTCTGCCTACTTGTGATCTCTCTCTCTGTGTCAAATAAATAAACAAAATATTTTTTTAAAAAAGCTGATCACATTATGAATAATTGTATGCCCACATATTTTATGACTTAGATGAAATGGAGCAATTCCTTAAAAAACACAAACTACTAATACATATATGAGAATTAGTTTGGGTAAGCCTTTATTTGTTCTTAAAAGTTAGATTAATAAATAATAACCTTCCAAAACAGAAAGCACCAGACCTAGATTGGTTCACTGGTGAATTACACCAAGCATTTAAGGAAGAAATAATGCTAATTCTATGAAAACACCTCCAGAAGATAAAAGTCAAGGGAATACTTATTAATGCATGCTATGAGGCCAGCATTATCATGATAACAAAACTAGACAAAGACACTACAAGAAAAGAATACCACAGACCAATATCTCTCATGAACACAGGCTGAAAAATCCTCAACAAAATATTACCAAATAAAATCCAAAATTGTGTAAAAAGAATTATACTCTACAACCAAGTGGGAATATTTCCATTATGCAATGCTGCTTTAACATTAAAAAAGCAATCACTGGAGAACTGGGTGTGATGCATAAACAATGAATCTTGGAAAACTGAAAAAATAAAGTTTAAAAGAAAGGAATCATTGTAATCCACCACATCAACAGGTGAAAGAAGAAAAATCATGTCAGTTGATACAAAAAAGCATGTGACAAAATTCAGCATCCAATCATAATAAAAACTCTCATCACACTGAAAAGAAAGAGGAACTTCCTCAACTTTATTTTAGAACATTTCTAAGTCAGCAATAACAACAAACCAGTAGCTAACATCATACTTAATGGTGAAAGACAGGATGCTTTTCCCTTGAGATCAGGGAAAAGGCAAGATGTTCTTTTGCACCATTCTTATTCAACACTATACTAGAAATCCTAATAGTGCAATAAGACAAGAAAGAGAAATTATATATATATATATATATATATATGTATATATGTGTGTATGTATATATGTATCTATCTATCTATATATGAAAGGAAGAAAGAAAACTGTCTTTATTCATGATATGATCATCTATGCAGAAAATTCTAAAGAATGTACAAAATAATTCCTGGAGCTAATAAGAGAAGATAACAACATCATAGGATAGAAGGTTAATACAAAAAAAGGCAATTGCTTTATTTTAACTAATTTCTCTTTCACTGGGGAAAAATGTTAACCCCAAAAAATGGGCACTACTCCTCTGAGAAGGCTATGGCCAAACTGAGGAGAAAATACACCGAAAAAATCAACAAGACGGTAAACAACGTGTGTTGGAGAGGATGTGGAGAAAGGGGAACCCTCTTCCACTGCGGGTGGGAATGCAAGTTGGTGCAGCCACTTTGGAGAACAGTGTGGAGATTCCTTAAGAAATTAAAAATAGAGCTTCCCTAGGACCCTACAATTGCACTATTGGGTATTTACCCCAAAGATACAGATGTAATGAAAAGAAGGGCCATCTGTACCCCAATGTTCATAGCAGGAATGGCCACAGTCACCAAATTGTGGAAAGAATCAAGATGCCCTTCAACAGACAAATGGATAAGGAAGATGTGGTCCATCTATACAATGGAGTATGATGCTTCCATCAGAAAGGACGAATACCCAACTTTCGTATCAACATGGATGGGACTGGAAGAGATTATGGTGAGTGAAATAAGTCAAGCAGAGAGAGTCAGTTATCATATGGTTTACACTTATTTGTGGAGCATAACAAATAGCATGGAGGACATGGGGAGGTGGAGAGGAGAAGGGCGTTGGGGGAAATCAGAGAGGGAGATGAACCATGAGAGACTGTGGACTCTGAGAAACAATCTGAGGGTTTTGGAGGGGCGGGGGGGTGGGAAGTTGGGTGAGTCTGGTGGTGAATATTAAGGAGGGCACGTATTGCATGGAGCACTGGGTGTGGTGCATAAACAATGAATTCTGAAACACTGAAAAGAAATTTTAAAAATAAATTATAAAAAAATACTGACAAATTAATAATCCTCTGAAAGAAGTGGCACAACATATGCCTTTTCTTTTTATATTCCTTATTTTAGAATTTTTATTTAATTGGATGAGAGGAAGGATGCTGTCTACGAGTCTGATTCAAAGGGAAAATGGCCTAACTAAAAGTGACAGTCTTAATGGTTTTACTTTAGTATCAGGAAAAAAAAAACCCACTTTGATACAGGAAAATAGGAACTTACCGTCCTTTATACAAATGGTGGACTCTCTCTGCCACTTGAAAATTTCAGGGCAGAAGAAATTGTGTTAATACCTTTGCAAAATAATTCTGATAATTTTCTTCGTTCTTACGTATTCACTTTATTTTTTTTTTCAATTTGAAAGTGGTCTTTTATTAACTGACCGGATTACAGAAATAATCCTAGTAGACACCTTAGTTCATCCTAATAACCTATTGATCCGGTCTTCCCCATTGCCAGCATCTCCACCTTCTGCAAAGCGGGTGGTCTTCTACTTCATTCCCCCACTGTGGAGAAGATAATTGAAGGTCTGTCAAAAGTTGCTTCTTTTGAAATGTCTTCCAATGGTATAGATTTCGGGAATCAGATCCTCTATGCAGATGATGCCCCAGTTACTAAGAGATGGAATGATCAATGTGTTATCTGTCAGGGCAATCTGCTTCTTGTTGATTTTGCCATAATCACGTTTGTAGATCAATTCATTCATCAACTGCAGGGTTGGGTCCCCCATGCTCTATATGGTTCCACAGTCCTTAGCCTGTTAACTGTAGCCTTGCTGAGCTTAACAAAGTTGCCAGGGAAGATCTAGCGAAGGCGTAGAACTCCGGCACCTGTTGAACCCTGGGGCTCACAGCACTGATACCTCTGATCCTGATGATACATGCTGATTTGGGCTCCGCTGCTACCAAGAAGCTGCCAGCTCCTCTGCTAGCCATTCGAATCCCAGTTCCACCCACCTGCCTATACTCCTTACGGCAATGCTTAGCTTTTTCATAGATAGGCTTCTTATGGACTCACTTTACAGGAGAACCATTTGTCATTTTCCCTAAACTCCTTTTGCCCTTTGAAATATTTTTATGTAGCCTTTTAGGGCCTTTCGTCTGTTATCCAGCAGGCTGTGATTCTCTGTGCCCACTCTCTGACTATGCATGTGTGTCCTCAAACACAGGGTTGCGAGGGTCGCAGTAGTAATTACTACCCTGTTACTAGACAGCCAGGAATTGCTGCAATAAAATGAGGCATAAACGTTCAGACGGCACCTTGTTCTGGTTCCGCAGTTTCTGTTCCTGAAGGACGCTTCACCCAGCTTTCCGTGGAGCTCCACTGAACCGTCTTCCAGAACCCTGAACTCGGACATTTCTAAATCCTGGGGCTAGTCCCTTGGGCTCCACTGGAGGGACAGAGCTTTGCGAACCGGGAAGACTTTAAATAGCACCGTCTTTGAGCTGGGTCATGTGGGTCCCCTTGAGTCCTGCACCACTCCCCATGGTTCTCCTGGACGCTCAGAGCCCTGGACAAAGGAAAAGTGTGCCGCAGATCACTGCCTGCCCCTGCATCATGGGAATGCGGGAGCCTTTCCCCAGCCCCACCTTGACAACAGAACATGTTTTCTGAACTCCTTCCGCCTCCACCCAGCATGTGGAGCCTTCCAGGGGTGCGTCTTCAGCCTGCCCAACGCCCGGCTCTCGGATCCTGTGCCCGCCGACACAGCCTCCCAGATAAAAGATCCCTAAGAAACAAAACACCTATCCAAAGGAATTTCTGCCTATAAAGGCACAAAACAGGATCTTGTACCTTTTATATCTTTCAGGAGAGTCAAAGGACCCTGATTTTAGTTATCAATATTACTAAAACCTGGTTCGTATCACCAGCTTCCCAGGGGAAAAAAAATATTAGATTTTACAGCATTTCAAATTTAACTATCTTGCTAGTGATGCATCTTTTCCCAACCAGAACTAAGACCCCATTTTTGGGAGTACGTGCTTGAGGTCTGAGTACAGCGCAACCCAGAACCAGTAAGTTGTCCTGAGAAGCTTCATTTTTCCAAAATCAGTTTCTATGTGAAAGTTTGCAATGATCTGAATTTTTTCTTTCATCCCTCCTTTTTTAAGAGCTCGCACCAGAGCCGCTGACAGACCTAGGCCTGACAGCTACTTGTTGGAATCTGGGAAAGAGTGACAAACTTCACACCACTCCGGGAGAGGATCTCTTTCCAAAAAAACGTTCTCCTTCTGGGAATGGAGAATAATTTGCATTTTGTGAGAGTTTCTTGTGTCTAACCTTACACAGGAACTATCTCCTCGGGGATGAGAAGGTGAGTCTGAATTGGAAACAAAGAATTCTCTTCGGGGAATTCCTATCAAAAAGAAAGAAAAAAAGAAAAAACATGTCCTATTGCCTTTTCTCACTGGAATCCTCTAATAGAAATTTACACCATGATCACAAAAGAGAATATTCCAGAAAACTTCTTTATACATAACCATATCATAGAAAAAAAGTAGATGAACTTGTAAAAATAGAAGGTAGCTCTTGGGGCCAAGTATGCATTCCCTGGGTTCATATCAAAACCTCGCTTAAGCTTACCCTTTGGAGGATTCGTTTTGTGGGATTTAAAATGAAACCGAAGAAGTAGACTCGGGCAAATCACTGAAGAAGTGGTGTGAGAGATATTACGGATGAGGGAAAACAGCAAGGCCAGCATTCACCCTAGGACTCCACGAATGCCAACAAAAACCGAGAGAAGGAAGCAAACAGTCAGAAGTTATTGTCTGTAAATGGACCAGATGTGCAAGAACATCTGAGCGCCGACTCCGCCAAGGGGCCGAGCGGAAAGAGAAGCAGAGGCAAGAAGCAGAACAAAGGGAAGCATGGGGAAGAGCAAAGCCCTGAGAACCCCAGCGTACGACAAGGAATGAAAGTCATGAACACCAGGATGACGGGGCATTAGACTCTGCAAGGAAGAAAGGAGGAGGAAATAAACATAAAACAGACCATTTTCACACAAATTGCTGCGTGCTCCTAACCCATCGAGAGGAGCATTGTGTAGCTACTAAAACAATATGGAAAATAAAAGCGAATGTTTGTAGAAGTTCAAAAAGTAAAATAATGCAAGAATCTAATTACTCTACAGTTTAGGGAGGATAAAAGGGAAGGCACAAAAGATTAAAGAGAAAATTGAAATGACCTCCTAGCCTTTTTCCTCCCTCGATTTCCGTAGGGATGCTAGTCAAAATAAATTAAATGGTTATGTGTTTAACCAGTCAGACAGGAAGGGTGACAAGGGACCTTGGGAACAGAGGGAGTGGAGAAAATGAATGGGAGACAAAGTTGGATTTTGGAAAATTCATCATGTTTCCCCCTAATTCCAGAAGGATTATAAATCACTTACGTATTTGAAGTCCTACAAAAGTATGTCAATGTGACAGTCACTCTTCTGTCCCCCTATAGGACTGCCTTCTCGTATTTGCCACAGGCTTTCTTTGCTTTTTAGGAGACTACTCCGGTCTATAGAAGCTTCAAAGATCACCTTCAAAAGTATCTTTCAGATTGCAATGTCCTGGTTAGATTGGGGTTTTCAAGATTAAAATAATTTCTGGCTAGCATTTTTGAACTGCTCCCAACAATCTTTCGAAAATACCTGTGAAGGCCACCTAAAGAGACTAACCTTGCATTTCCAACAAAAGTAAGGCTCAGTCAGCTTATGACTTGAATCTAGAAAGAATTTCTGCTAAGAAAAAGGCAAATCTGAGAATTATCATTGTTCACTAATATGTATGTCCCCTATGCCTATATACAAATACGCAAACATTGTCAACCCCCAAGAAGACAGGAAAGCATCAGATCATTCACACCTATTCTGTCCTAACTCAGAGAAGTATCTTGCATGATAAAAAAATTTTCGAGTTGTCTCAAAGAAGAGCACGTGGCACAGGATCCAGTAATCCCAGTTTTAGAAACCACGCCTAGAGAAGGAATCAGAAATTTCAACCGAGATGTATGGGTAGATGTGCTTATGGAACCTTTTCAAAATCAAAAGAGAAACTGACAGCCACCAGCAAGGGAAAATGTTAAATAAGTCATGATGCAGCCATGAAGTTCCTTAAAATAGCCATGCTTTGGAAAAATTTAACAACAGGAAAATATGCTCACAATACAGTATCAAGTGATTAAAGAGTAGAATATAAAATTTATTTGTGGTTTGAATCTGAATACATTAAAATCACAAACACACACACACACACACACACACACACACACACACACCCTAGAAAAAGCAATGAGTTAGCAGTGCTTGTCTCTGGGTGGCAGAAATACAACTTTAATTTTACTTTTTATACCATTAAAATTTCTCTACAAGGAGTCTATGTAGCTTTTATAATAATAAAAATGGTATTCAGTTATTTAAATAAAACATAATTGAAGTGCCCATCACGAGGCTTGGACCAACACTGAACTTGGACTGAGACCATCACGTACTCCTGCCTCGACAGAGACAAGTTCATCGCTCTTCTCGGCATCCCAAACAAGAACACATGTCGTCTGAGTTGGGATGAGATTGCATGGAATAATTCAACTAAAATGACATATTTTAAGGGCCAAATACAACGCCAACACAAAGTAGGTGTGAATACATGCTAGCCAAAGCCAGACGCTTACAACGGAAGTAGCCAGTGATCTGTCAAAAAGAAAGAAAAGAAAGGAAGAAAGAAAGGAGGGAGGGAGGGAGGAAAGAAGGAAAGGAAGGAATGAAGGAAGGAAGGAAAGAAACAGTGGCTTCTTCTCCACGAGTGTGGGACTATCACACCCATGCGGGTGATCTCTAGTTTCCCTCCAACCGGAAGGTGCTTCCAAATGCGGGAAACCACCCTCCTTTCTGACGGATGTCAGGGCACACAGCACTGAAGAGATCGTTCATGGCAGGGGCAGAAACATGACAGCAAGACAAACAGACAGGAACATAATGGAAGACCCAGTGCAAGAAGAAATGATCCAGCACCTCATTCAATAGCAAATTATCCCACCAGTATAATAAATAAATTAAAAGTTTATCGTTACACCCACAGTTTCACGTCCCACAAGGACACAGACTAGGTTACCCTAAGACAGAAGCATCCACGTGTCAAATGCACACGGAGGTGGCCTAAGGGAAAGAGAAATATGTTTTCATTCCATTCTATTAATATTTTATCTGAATGCGTTCCTTGTTGTCTGGGGTTCTGCGATCACCCAGGGCTGAGCTGCTCACAGCCAGAACACGACTTGGCCTTTCAGATTTATTCTCCGGCGTTTCCAAATAACATAGTTAAGTGCTATGCAGGAATGCTGCACAGAAGCCAAAGATCTTGTTTTTTCGAGTCAGTCATTATCATCCATCCAGAAAAGCAGCATAATGGAATACTTCGATTTTGTCAGTGAAAACCTTCAACAAGCCTAGATAATCTTGACTATGTAGGTGTTTAATATTTTTAATGCCAAAGGATGTTAAATAAATGTTCACAAATGCTTCCTCTAAATTCAAAATCAGCTTCAATGCGAAGCCAAAACATGCAGGGAAGAGTGGTCTAGAATATTGTGGAACATCTGGAGCAGGCTGGGGACCAAGATGGGAGAGGTCTTGAGGCCTCCTCGCTGGGGATCTGCTCATGGGAAACACAACAGAGAGGTCGAAACAAGGTAGAAGGCAGAACAATAAACACGAGGCAGCCCACAATGTAGGATTCTATTTCCAGACAGATCTGCTTAGGGCAGCTCTGAATCCCCCAAAGGACACGAGGGTCCACCTTGGTGGGATGAGTCTCATGACCCCTGATAAGACTCTGATCAAGGATCAGAATCCATCCTGCAGCCTGTGGGGTCCCTGTAACACAGCCAGCAGCTAAATACACAATCAGAGGGGCCTCCCCAACGTGGGCTAGACCCGGCTTGCTGTGGCTGCTGTCTTCATCCGGGCTTCGTTGCCCTTCTGACCTGGCAGACCCTGACCCTGGAGGACAGACTCGGATCCATGGTCCTTGCTGTCTGTTCCCAGAAGGTAGTGGGGCAGCTGGGCGGCTCAGGGACCCGCTCTGGGCAGAGGTGAGAGCACAGTGACACGGGGAGTTAGCAAGTCCCCAGGGCTGGGGTGGACTGATCAGAGCCAAGAGTTCACATAGTCCACTCTTGGTTTCTTCCCACTGCCTGGCCAGCCCTCCTTACTGTCTTTGACTGAAATCCCCTCTTGTTGAGGGCCCAGGTTGGTGCCGCTCAGGCTCAGTCCCCACCTCCCCTCTCCTGCACCGCCAGCCTCTCCTTTCTCTCCCCTCCTTACTCAGCTCCCGTTCCTTAGACTCTTGCCCTCCTGCTTTGTCATACATGCTCACACTCACTCAGCAAAATGACTACTCTGAAATCCAGCCCTCTGCCCACTGGATAGAGCTGGGACAAAACACAGCATGCTGCCTGAGCTCCCTTGAAATTCGTGATGGAGAAGCTCCAGCGGACCGCAGTGATTGATGTCATGCCCGTGATCTCTCGCTCAAGTTTACTCTCTTTCCCGTCTCCTCTCAATGACTATTTCCCCAGCCTTTCCTCTCTCCTCAAATGCCCACAGCCTTCTCTTCTCTCCCCCATTTCAGCAAGGAGCCTGACTTCCTACTTAACCTGGAAATCAGAACCACTGGAGGGCACGGTCAGCCCCCCACCACGCCTCTCTTCTGTCGAGCATCTGGGTTCACATATTCTCCCTCCCACTGGATCGCTCTAAGTCCATGGTTCTCAGAGTGTGGTCCTGGACCAGCAGCATTCCCAGGGGCTCCTGAGAACTGGGAAGAAATGCAGATTCACAGGTCAGATCTCAGGCCTGGAATCCCTGGGGTGGAGTCCAGAATTCTGAGTTTTAACAAGCCCTTGGGTCAATTCTGATGCCCTTGCAAATCTGACAACTCCTGCTGGAGGCAAATCCACATTTCCATCAAAGGCCGACCTACACCCCTCTGGAGCCCTGGTCCTGCAAAGCCTCCTTCCTCTCCTGTATCATCAACTTCACCATCTCTGGGAGCTCATTCCCAACAGCATGGAAACCTGCTGTTAGTCATCTCAACTTAACAAAAAAAAAAAAAAAAGAAAGAAAGAAGAAAAAAAATCAATTGGCCTTTAGGCAGGAGGGGATGCTGCAGTCTGGAGACAGAATTTCTCTGAAAACCCTCAGTTTTTGCTCTGAAGACCTTCAACTGATCAGACAAGGCCCACCCACCCCCCACAGTATCAAGGGTAACCTCCTTTCTTTAAGGTTAATTAATTTGGCTACATCTACATTTAACTCTATCGACAAAATACTTTTGTAGCCACAGCTGGTAAGTGTTAGATTAAATAACTGGATCCTGCAGGGCAGCCAAGGGGATGTATAAAATAACCATCACACCATCCATGTGCCAGGACCCCCACATTCTTATTTTTCATCCAGGTTACTTTTCTGAGCCCTAAACTAATGTAGGCACCTGCTTGCTTGGCATCCCCACTTGGCTACCCACAAGGATCTGTTCAAGGCTGAGTCTTCCCGGCAGATTTCTCCACCTCATTTGGCAGCAACTCCATTCTCCCAGTCCCCTATTCTTGAAGCCTCTGAGTCATATTTAAGGCTGATCTTTCGCACCCCACAATCAAGCCCCGTTGGCTCTCCCTTCCCTCTGCCTTCCTCGGCTTCCACCTCTCCCCCAGCCCCATCACCTCTTCCCTGGTTTGCTGCAACAGCTTCTGAATCGGGGCCTCCCTCTTTTGTTCCCCATCCCAACCCAGCAGCCAGTGAGCCTCTGCCTACGCAAGCCAGGCCACGCCATTCCTTTGCCGTAGGCCACACTGCATATCCATGTGGGGCCCAGCATAAGAGCTAAAGGCCTCAACGTGGTCCACTGGGGGTTTTCGGAGATGAAAGGGGGCCGGCTCCTGCACTTAGACTACCACATCACCTTCTTCCCACTCCCAACTGCAGCACAGTGGGGGCTGGGCTTGGCGGGTTTCCAGAAGAGTTTGGAAGGAGTGGTTTTTAACAACATAGTGACCACTTTACAGATATCCCCTGCCCTGTCCTTTCCCCTGCAAAACTGAATGCTAATATTAAACTAATTTCTCCCAGGCAGGCATCCTGGAGGAGGTAGGAAGAGGTCCCACCTGCATAGTAATGCCTGATCTTGCTGAGACTGACCCGAACACTCACAGCACACAACACACAACAGAGACCTCACAGCACACAACAGAGAAGCCACACTGAGCCAAGCTGTGTGTCCATCTAGAGCCGTGGATCTGGCTGCTGCTCCATCTCGAGTCCCCGGGACCTTGGCTTTCTGTCACCAACACACACATTACCTGGAGACTAATGTTACGTGGAACAGAATTCACACCCACATCTGCTGTGACTTCCAAACACGCTGAAAGTCAATCAGTTTTTTCTCTCCGTCATAATGCCAGAACTCAGTGTTGCATTGAGTTGCATTGAGGAAAAAAGACTCCTGCTTATTTAAAAAAAAAAAAAAAAATCCTTTGGGGAGAGAGGGAGGGATTTTTATCTGCAAGCCAATGGGACAAAGGGGTTAGCATTTTACAAGCTGCAGTAAAAGCTGGGACATCATCTCAGAACGAGGCCAGCTGGGAGACAGGAGCTTCTAAACAAGGAGGCCACCATCCAGACTGCCTCTCTGAGGGGTGCTGCTGGAGCTGATAGAAGTCGGGAGGGCGGTAGTACGGTTTGCAGACTGCTCTACCTCCCCTGCTGGCTGCACGGGGTTGGGTGGGGGCGCGCTGTCTCACCCCCGTCAAATCCCTTCCCTACAGCCCTGCTGCCTCCTCCTCTCCACACTATTGGCTTCTGAGCACTTTATTAAGCCGATTAAATGCTCCCATTAGCCTAGCTCCCCTTTACCTAGAGAAACCACTAGGACATTGTGTCACTCCTCATTCGCTTAAATCATCTCACGCAGGCGTCTGGAGAGGCCATCTCCGTGATGCTGCTTGAACTCCTTAGCTAGTAAGAAAGGCAATAACGTAACTGGCCAAAATGGCTCTTGAAACAGTAGCTGCTCCCAAGAGCATCTGGTCTTGGGAGCAAGACCAAGAGTTTCACGGAGGCTGGAGGACGCCCCAGCCCGCCTCGTCCTTCCAGAACCAGATGGCCTCGAGCGTGTCCATCTGAGCTCAGTCGGGGGCGGGGGGATGAGGTTTACTTAATCACCTTTGGCCCCGGCCCACTGGGAAGTCCTTCCTCGCCTCTAACCTGAACTCCTCAAGCCCATACCCTCCCCTCTGCACGAAGGCACTTCAAATTACCAAACAAGATTTTGGCCTGATTTCCTCTAGAGTAAAAGTATTTTGTACCTTTTTGATGAAATGAGATTGTTCCACATTTATTTTCTTTTTTATTCCCCCTCTTGGTTATTTCTACCACTTGAAAATGTGAAGACCAAAACTGTGTGTTATCGTATCAGAAAGGCCAGAATATTGTTAGAAGTATGGAGAGCCACGTGATTTCAAACCTGGTCCCTGCCGCTCGACTGCCTGCCTTCAAATTCCTGCTCTACTTATTAGCTTTGTGACCTTGGGCAAGTGGCTTAGCCTCTCTGTATTTCGGCTTCTCAGCTGTAAAATGAGGATGATAGCCATATGTAGGGCATTAGCATATCATGAGGTTAAATAAGTTCATAAATATAAGAATATAGGTGGTACTAAACATTTTGTGCCTTAGAAAAGTCTGCTATGAATATTAGTTCTCAATTTTCTTTTTTTAAAGATTTTATTTATTTATTTGAGAGAGAGGGAGAGAGAACCTGAAGCCTGACATGGGGCTCAATCCCACGACCCTGAGATCATGACCTGAGCTGAAAATCAGGAGCTGGGTGCTTAACTCACTGAGCCACCCCGGTGCCCTTAGTTCTTCATTTTCTATAAATAAATATGATTTTCATTCTGAGCATATCTCCACACAGACTAGCAGAAACGTACTTGCTCTGGTCTTCAGGGGTTCGTCGAGGGAAGGGAGAGCCCTTGACCCACCGGGCTGTCCGTGAGTCCAGCTCTGTCCAGCCAGTCCCCTGCTGGGCCCCGAGAGCTGCAGGTCCAGGGCTCCTGTGACGGCTTGGGCCTGGGGCTCTGGCTGAGTTTCCCAAGAAGCCACCTGCCAGGACCCACGTCTGACACTGTGGCAAGTGTGATAGCCCCAGGATCGCACACGAGGCCTGGAGAGTGACCAGCACTCAACACAGGCAAAGCAGAGACAAGAACTCAGGCACGGGTTTGCGCATCTGAGAAAAGGCCCCAACCCCAAATCTCCGGGTGGCAAGGTCATGTTTCCTTTATCAGGTCAGTTTACAGGATTCAAAATGCACTCATCCTTTCAGAGGTGAAAGGAAATTGAATCCTGACTATCGTGGCTGTAGCTTTAATGACACAGAAAGATGTTCACAATATTTTGTTAAATGAAAACAAAGCCAGGTTATAAAACAGAATCAAGAATGATGGCTCGGTGGGTCTCTCTGGGCTGCTGTAGGAAAATGCCACAAACTCTGTAGTTTAGGACAATGGAAATGTATTTACTAAGAGTTCTGGAGGCTGGAAGTCCAAAATCAAGGTGTCCGCAGGGCCATGTTTCCTCTGAAGGCACTGGGGGTGGGTCCTTCTTGCTCCTTTCAGCTCTGGGGGCATCAGTGCCTGGTACCCCCTCACTGGCCAGCATCACTGTAATCCTTGCCTTCATGTGGTGTCTCTCTGTGAACATCTGTCTTCACGGGGCCACCATCATTCTCCACACGACATCAGTCACATTACCTTGTTACATCTGCGATGACCCTATTTCCAAATAAGGTCGCAATCGGGGGGGGGGCTACTGGTGGCTAGGACTTCAGTGTGTCTTTTTTGAGATGTAACTGTCTCTTGACTTAAAGAGTCTACAACTTTTTCAACAATAACAAAGACTGCATCTCTTTCTTTTTTTCTAATTTATTTTTCTGAATGATGTTCAGTTAGCCAGCATTTAGTATATCATTCATTTGACTGTATCTCTTTCTGAAACCACATGCACACACACACACAAACACTCACACAACACAACCCTTGACTCGAATGAGATCTTATTCTCCACACCTGTGTCACCTGCGCTAACACCTGTTGTCACATTGTCCCCATCCCTGCCCCACTGGGTGAGCTGTGCTGACACCTGGATGTGGGTTTCCTTCAGTCCGCCTCTATTTACTCACAGGCTCCCACACACGTCTTTGTAGGCGTACACTCATTATGTGAAGGTACATCTCTGGGAGAGGGTTTTGTCACTGTTTGTTTTTTTTTTTTAAAAAACAGTATTTTATGTGCCTCTTCAAAATCCTGCTTTTCTCATGCAATAATATCTGGCAGAAGTTATCCCAGTAACTAATAAGCCTCTAAATCACTATTTTCAATGATTATATAGTATATTCTGCAAGTGGGCATCAGCTGGAAATGAACAGTGATTACCTCAAGAGACTTGGAAACAGGGGCTCTCGTCCACCACCTTCGTGTGTGTGAGGCGAGCACCAAACCTGAGATAGGACAGCTCTTCAATTAGCATATGTATCTCTTCTCATAGTTGACACATTCTCCAGAAACTCTATCACTAGCAGAACTGGTACCACCTGCATCACCTTATTCCTGCTTAAGCTAATGTTCAGTGTTCTACATGAGCCTCACATCGTGTCGTCCTAGTAGCCCAATGGCGTTAAAATGCTCCCGCAGGTAAGGACAGCGCTCTGCGGAGTAAGCACGGCTCGCTGGTCAGACTTAGGATTCAAACCCAGATCCATTTATCCCCCAGGATCCTCTCTCTTCTCCACATCTGCTTTCATAAAAGAAACGACATCTCCTTCACCAGAACTGTCTCGGAAAGTCTAGACGCGCTTGTACCTGAATCCACACTGTCATTGAAAATAGACAAAGAAATGAAGCAGACCAAAAAATCAAATAATTTTAGCAACCCACAACACCAGCCATCCTGTGAAGAACTGTCATAACTTCCCTCTGCTTATTTACAATCGGTGACTTACCTTTCAAGTCCGATGTGTCACACATAAATGCCTAATTTCTAAGGACGGAAGAGAAAACGTCAGCTCACACAGGACCAGACAGGGAGTCGTCAGGAAGTGGTAACAGAGGTGGAAGCCTGGGGTGGCAGGCCCTGAACTGGGGGAGGACAGCGGTGACCTCTGAAATTACACCAGGACCTCCCTCTGCGGGCCCACCCTTTCTGGGAGTGTGATTCCTAGAAAGATCATTGAGAGCCTTTGATAAAATCCCCATATGAAAGTTCCATTGCTGCCCATGTTACCTTTAATTGTCAATAAGTTCATGGGTAAGTGTGACAGGTGCTGACTGACCATGGACCACTGATCCCAGTAAGGAAGGGATGTGAATTTCAAAGGAAAGTAAGCGATGCCTGGAATTTACCTTTCTTACCTTCATTAAACAGCAGATAGTGATGTGCTTCTCAGCCCGGGCTAAGCATGGCAACCACCTGGGAAGCTGTCAGAGGACCGATGCCTGCATCTCAACTAATTGGTACTAGATGCACCTGAGCATTGAGCATCCCTGAAGCCCTCCATGTGACTCTCACGCACAGCAGAGGCTGAGACCCATGTCCCTAGAAGATTCAACAACAACAAAAAAGGGATTAAATTTGCTACAAATTAGAAGGGCTGTCTGCAAAACAAGATAAAATTGAGAATGAGAAATAACTTCCTTCTTTGTGGCAACACAGCCTTCTGTGGTCTGGTCCCAGCCTTGCTCCTCTGCCTTCCCTCCGGTGGTCTTTCCCTGTAGCTGCTTGCTGCAGGGGAAGTGAACTTGCCCCACATAAATCACCCTGCTTTTCTCCTCCATTGCTTTACTAATGCACTCTGTCTTCCAGGAAACTTCCCTTAAATGACTCCTGCTCATTCTTGGCCATTCAACCTAGGAGGTCCATCTCTGTGAAGCATCTCATGATTCCCTAAGGTATGGACCCACTGGATTGCATTTAATGATCTGTTTGGTGTGTGTTTCTCCACTTGACCTTGGAGAATATCATAAAAGCAGAGATGGCGGGGAGCCTGGGTGGCTGAGTCCATTAAACAGCTGACTCTTGGTTTCAGCTCAGGTCATGATCTCAGGGTCCTGGAATTAAGCCCTGCATCAGGCTCTGTCTTCCGTGTGCAACCCACTTGAGATTTTCTCTCCCTTTCCCACTGCCCTTCCCCATACTTGCAGGCATGCCTGTGCTCTCTTTCTCTCACTCTAATAAATCTTTAAAAAAAAAAAAAAGTCAAGAGACTGCCCATTCATTTTGGGTCCCCCTCACCTAGGCCAATAGCTGATGATCACAGACAATCAGGAAATGAGTATGAGATGAACCCAGGAAGCAGGACAAGGGTAGTAGGAAGCATGCATCAGTTACTCATTTAGTATATTAGTGAGAAATGTATAGTCTTGGCAGGCATACACATTTAAGAAAAAATTTGTTTTGCTGATGATAGCACCGGAAGATTGAAAGAGAACACTGTGGGGAAAGGGACAATGTAGAGTTAGTTGCTTCTTACATGGTATTTATAAATCTGTTTGCATTTTTCCCCTTTGTCCTTGTAGGAAGCCAAGTAACATAAAGATATCCTAGCAGCCACCTTATTTTTTTCCATCCTCATGGAAATAGAAGATACTTAGTTTCCACGGGCTGCTGCAAAAGAAACCCCTTTCCTTGGGGGGATTGCAAAGCCCTTGTAACAGGCAGCTGCAAATGTTTGCTGCCCACCCTAATCAATTTCTTGCAAATGACACTTCACAAATACCAGAACCTGGTCATTTATTCCTTAACTGTCTTCCCAGACAATTAAGGACCTAGCATCTCTTGTATGCTAAGCCACCCAGGTGCTCCTCTTTCCAGCAGCTTCACAAGAGACACTGTCAGAACTCCTTACAAACAATCAAGTGTGAAGGAGGCCCCCACAGAGTGTGTGTGCTGGTGCAAAAGGAGCTCGTGCCAAAGCATAGGGCACACCTCTCCTGCACCATGCCACATACGTTGTTCAAGATGGTGTTCTTGTCCCGGCTTTCTTGCGATTGAGCGGTTGGACTTCGGAGGATGACAGTGATTCAACCAATTGCACCTGGATGACAGATGTTATGGACACTGTCAAGTTTAATGTGGGACCATCCAGGCGATTCTGCTGTACCCAGCACGTGGCAAGCCTGCTGCAGGCTCCCAACAGCCATACCTGGTGAGGAGGGAGCAGAACTGTGGGGCGGTCAGCATTCAGAGGGAGAGGAGGGATCATCGGGGTCAGCCTCTTCGGACTGCAGGGGAACTGCAGCGAGAGAGCAGGATGGCTTCTTGCTGAGAATCACATGGATAGCCATACATATGTCCAATCCAAATGTGGGGACTTAGACTGGAGTTCTTTCCCTGCATAATCTTGTTTTGTTTTGTTTAAGCTTTTATTTGTCAGAGGCAGAGACAGCACAAGCAGAGGGAGCGGCAGACAGAGGGAGAAGCAGGCCTCCTGCTGAACAAGGAGCCTGATGCTGGGCTTGATCCAAGAACCCTGGGATCACAAGGAAGGCAGATGCTTAACTAAATGAACCAACCAGGCGTCCCTAGGTAAGCTACTTGTACTGTCCAAACACACCAGTCAATTTTCCGAACTTCATTTGACTCTTCACCTGTAGGCAACTTAAGGATGACTGATTGTTATCAGCTTGGGCAAATTGGGTCGGAGCTCTACAACTGGTCCATACCCAGTTGCTCCCGCTGACCTCCCTAATAGGGCTCAACACCACGAAGTAATCCCTGCTGGCACCCAGTCATTTTGTTGTGGCTCGTCATGTCTAGCCGGCCCTTATCTTTGACCTAAAAATTCTCCGAAGTCAGTTCTTAGAATCTGAAGAGTTTCCAACAGTATGTGAGAGAAGCACTTTTCCTGAGACCTTCATCTCTTTAAAAAAAAAAAAAAAGGAATAAAGGAGGAGCTAGAAACCAAAAGAAGGCATCATCATAGTTCTTTTGTCTTGCCTTACATCTCAAAGGGAAGCACGAGTCTTGTAGAGCAGTGGCTTAATTTCAGCTGAACATCATTCAAAGTTTTCAAAGCTACTAGCATATTTTAGAGAAGAGTACAGTGGGAATTTTAAGTAAAAAACAAAAATATTCTGGGTTCTAAAACTAGAATAAACTTTTGTTGTAAGTTTTTTTCATCAAATAGAGACAAAATAAAGAGGAAAAGAAAAACAGAAGTATAGTTCCATTAATGATCGCCTCCCCCACCCATACACAAGGGCCATGTGTGGACAACACATGCATTCATACACACACCTGTGTACCCTAAATCTCGATGTCTTGTAGGTATCATGATCTCATAGTGATACTACTTGTTCTCTTCTACTCTCACGTAACTAGAGCAATAATGCGTTGGTAGACATTACCCTCCCACCTAACTTTCCCCACCCTCCATAATGCATCCACTGTCTAAAAAGAGTTGCCATCCATGAATACTGTCTTGTCATCTGCACATAGTGAGATCTTGACTTTTTCTTTACCAGTTTGGATGTCTTTTATTTCTTTTTCTTCTCTGATTATTGTGGCTAGGACTGCCACTACTATACTGAGGACAATGGTGAGAGTGGACATCCCTGACTTGTTCCTGACCTTAGGGGAAAAGCTCTCAGGAAACCATAAAGATGTCACCCAAACACTCTATAACTGTTCAATGAATTCAGTAAAGTCACAGGATATAAGATCAATGTACAGAAATCTGTTGCATTTCTATATGCCAATAATGAAGCAGCAGGAAGAGAAATTAAGAAAACAATCCCATTTACAATTGCCCCAAAGATAATAAAATCTCTAAGAATGAGTTTAACCGAAGTGGTGAAGGACCTATACTCTGAAAACTACAAAACACTGTTGAAAGAAATTGAAGATGACACAAAGAAATGGAAAGACATCCCATGCTCATGGATTGGAGTAACAAATACTATTAAAATATCTATACTAGCCACTTGTACATCTTCATTGGAGAAGTGTCTGTTCGTGTCTTCTGTCCATTCTTTGACATGACTATCTGTTTTTTGGGTGTTGAGTTTGAGAAGTTCTTAATAGATCTTGGATATCAGCCCTTTGTCTGTAGTGTCATTTGTGAATATCTTCTCCCGTCCCGTGAGTTGCCTCTTTGTTTTATTGACTGTTCCCTTTTCTGTGCAGAAGATTTTATCTTGATGAAGTCCCAAAAATAATTATCAGGGAACTTCAAATTAAAACCACATTGAGATACCACTGTATGCCACTTAGAATGACAAAAATTAACAAGGTGGGAAACAACAAATATTGGAGAGGGTGGGGAGAAAGGGGAACTCTCTTACACCATTGGTGGGAGTGCAAAGATGCAGGCACTTTGGAAACAAATTATATATAGAGAAATTATGTATAGAGCTTCCCTATGACCCAGCAATTGCCTTATTGGGTATTTACCCCAAAGATACAGATGTAGTGAAAAGAAGGGCCATCTGTACCCTGATGTTCTTAGCAGCAATGTCCACAATAGCCACAATGTGGAAAGAGCCTAGATGCCCTTCAACAGTTGAATGGATAAAGAAAATGTGGTTCATATATACTATGGAGTATTACACAGCCATCAGAAAGGATGAAGACCCAACTTTTGCATCATCTTGCATGGGCCTGGAGAAGATTATACTGAGTGAAATAAGTGAAGCAGAGAAAGTCAATTATCACATGGTTTCACTTATTTGTGGAACATAAGGAATAGCATGGAGGACATTAGGAGAAGTGAAGAATGAAGAGGAGAAATCAGAGGGGGAGACAAACCATGAGAGATTATGGACGCCTGGAAAAAACTGAGGGTTTTAGAAGGGAGTGGGGGCAGTGATGGGTTGGCACTATGATGGGTATTAATGAAGGCACGCATTGTATGGAGCACTAGGTGTTATACGCAAACCATGGATCATGGAACACGACATCAAAAAAGATAAACTCGGGGCACCTGGGGGCTCAGTGGGTTAAGGCCTCTGCTTTCGGCTCGGGTCGTGGTCCCAGGGTTCTGGGATCGAGCCCCGCATCGGGCTCTCTGCTCAGCCTGCTTCCCTTCCTCTCTCTGCCTGCCTCTCTGTCTGCTTGTGATCTATCTGTCAAATAATAATAATAATAAAAGATAAACTCAAAATGGATAAAAGACCTCAACATGAGACAGGAATCCATCAGAATCCTAGAGGAGAACATAGGCAGTAATCTCTTCCATATCAGCCACAGCAACTTCTTTCAAGATATGTCTCCAAAGGCAAAGGAAACAAAAGTGAAAATGAACTTTTGGGACTTCATCAAAATCAAAAGCTTCTGCACAGCCAAGGAAACAGTCAAAAAAACAAAGAGGCAACCCACGGAATGGGAGAAGATATTTGCAAATGACAGTACAGACAAAAGGTTGATATCCAGGATCTATAATGAACTCCTCAAACTCAACACACACAAAACAGACAATCATATCAAAAAATGGGCAGAAGATATGAACAGACACTTCTCCAATAAAGACATACAAATGGCTATCAGACACATGAAAAAATGTTCATCATCACTAGCCATCAGGGAGATTCAAATTAAAACTACATTGAGATATCACCTTACACCAGTTAGAATGGCCAAAATTAGTAAGACAGGAAACAACATGTGTTGGAGGGGATGTGGAGAAAGGGAAACCCTTTTACACTGTTGGTGGAAATGCAAGTTGGTGCAGCCTCTTTCAAAAACAGTGTGGAGATTCCTCAAGAAATTAAAAATAGAACTTCCCTATGACCCTGCCATTGCACTCCTGGGTATTTACCCCAAAGATACAGATGTAGTGAAAAGGGCCATCTGTACCCCAATATTTATAGCAGCAATGGCCACGGTCGCCAAACTATGGAAAGAACCAAGATGCCTTTCAACAGACGAATGGATAAGGAAGATGTGGTCCATATACACTATGGAGTATTATGCCTCCATTAGAAAGGACGAATACCCAACTTTTGTAGCAACATGGACAGGACTGGAAGAGATGATGCTGAGTGAAATAAGTCAAGCAGAGAGAGTCAATTATCATATGGTTTCACTTATTTGTGGAGCATAACAAATAGCATGGAGGACAAGGGGAAATGGAGAGGAGAAGGGAGTTGAGGGAAATTGGAAAGGGAGGTGAACCATGAGAGACTATGGACTCTGAAAAACAATCTGAGGGTTTTGAAGGGGTGGGGGGTGGGAGGTCAGTGTACCAGGTGGTGGGTATTATAGAGGGCACAGATTGCATGGAGCACTGGGTGTGGTGCAAAAATAATGAATACTGTTATGCTGAAAATAAAAAATAAATTAAAAAAAACTAACCATATGATAATTGAATTATCATATGGTTTCACTTATTTGTGGAGCATAACAAATAGCATGGAGGACAAGGGGCGTTAGAGAGGAGTAGGGAATTTGGGTAAATTGGAAGGGGAGGTGAATCATGAGAGACTATGGACTCTGAAAAACAATCTGAGGGGTTTGAAGTGGCGGGGGGGTGGGAGGTTGGGGTACCAGGTGGTGGGTATTATAGAGGGCACGGCTTGCATGGAGCACTGGGTGTGGTGAAAAAATAATGAATAATGTTTTTCTGAAAATAAATAAATTGAAAAAAAAACTAACGAGGTATTGTATGGTGACTAACATAACACAATAAAAAAATAGATAAATGGATAAACTAGTTATGGCATATCTACAATGGAATATTATTTAGCCATAAAAAGGATGGAATCTTGTCATTGCTACAATATGGATGGAGCTAGAGAGTATAATGCTAAGTGAAATAAGTCAGACAGAGAAAGAAAAATACTATAGGGTTTCACGCATATGTGGAATTTAAGAAACAAAACAAATGAACAAAGGGGAAAAAAGAGAGAGAGGCAAACCAAGAAAAAGGCTGTTTTTTTTTAATTTATTAATTTTTTTCAGCATAACAGTATTCATTGTTTTTGCACCACACCCAGTGCTCCATGCAATCTGTGCCCTCCTTAATACCCACCACCTGGCTCCCCCAACCTCCCACCTCCCGCCCCTTCAAAATCCTCAGATTGTTTTTCAGAGTCCATAGTCTCTCATGGTTCACCTCCTCTTCCAATTTCCCCCAACTCCCTTCTCTCCATCTCCCCTTGTCCTCCATGCTATTTGTTATGCTCCACAAATAAGTGAAACCATATGATAATTGACTCTCTCTGCTTGACTTATTTCACTCAGCATCATCTCTTCCAGTCCTGTCCATGTTGCTACAAAAGTTGGGTATTCATCCATTCTGATGGAGGCATCATACTCCATAATGTATATAGACCACATCTTCTTTATCCATTCACCTGTTTAAGGGCATCTTGGTTCTTTCCACAGTTTGGCGACCGTGGCCATTGCTGCTATGAACATTGGGGTACAGATTGCCCTTCTTTTCACTACATCTGTATCTTTGGGGTAAATACCCAGGAGTGCAGTTGCAGGGTCATAGGGAAGCTCTAATTTTAATTTCTTGAGGAGTCTCCACACTGTTTTCCAAAGTGGCTGCACCAACTTGCATTCCCACCAACAGTGGAAGAGGGTTCCCCTTTCTCCACATCCTCTCCAACACATGTTGTTTCCTGTTTTGTTAATTTTGGCCATTCTAACTGGTATAAGGTGGTATCTCAATGTGGTTTTAATTTGAATCTCCCTGATGGCTAGTGATGATGAACATTTTTTCATGTGTCTGGTAGTCATTTGTATGTCTTTATTGGAGAAGTGTCTGTTCATAACTTCTGCCCATTTTTTTATATGATTGTCTGTTTTGTGTGTGTTGAGTTTGAGCACAGCAAAGGAAACAGTCAACAGAACAAAGAGGCAACCCACAGAATGGGAGAAGTTATTTGCAAATGACAGTACAGACAAAAGGTTGGTATCCAGGATCTATAAAGAAAATGGCTCTTAAGTAGTGACAGAGCAAACTGCGGGTTACCAGAGGGGAGGGAGGTCAAGTGAAGGATGAAATAGGGGATGGCTATTAAGGAGCACACTCAGTGTGATGCGCCCTGGGTAACGTATGAAGTTGTTGAATCACTCTATTGTACACCCGAACCTCGTACCACACTGTATTTAACTGGAATTTAAGTAAAAACTTTTAAAACACTCAATATAAATAAATAAATGTTTAAAACTACAATTAGTAACTTAAAAAGAAAAAAAGAAGTTGTCCTCCAAATAAGTAAAGAGCACGGACCCATGAGCCAGAAGAGCTTCCCAGGGGGTGGTGGGGAAGCATTTGACACAAAGTAATTTTCAAAGTAAGACAACCAGGAAGGCCTCAGATTTTCCCCTTCAGGAAGAATTTGATCCGATTTATTCCTTATTTGCAGGATGTACCTACGCATAGTCCTTTTCTTCATTAAATAGCCTTGAGATGAACAAATCCTTTGACAGACTTTACACCGAAATGTTTGAGAAAGGGTCCCCAGCGATGAGCCCATGAAGAGGACAGGACCCCACACACCCCAAAACACAGTACGGCACCCCTGCTGGGACCCAGCAACTGCGTCATGACCCCCAGACAACACTGACTGCAAGACACACTTTTAGCTTTCAAGTGACTAAGAAAAATACCGTGTCCATGAAGACACCTGGTCCCACCAGCCCCTCCTTACTCCAAGGACCTTGATTCCTCCTTAGGGTTTGGTGGTTCGTTGCCGGCCTCATTTGCCCATCGCTAGGAGTCCTTCTGCATGTGTTTCCGTATGGATTCCTCCTCACCCACCTCCTTTCTTAGGTCCTCATGTCTGTGAACTTTCAACACATTGTGCCGTGTTGACGAACACCACCTAGTCAGCAGGAGAAGACTCGTTCTCACTCGTGGTAACTGCGGCTCTGCTCCCCATGCACTCATCCAGGACCCAGGCTGAGGGAACAGCCCCGATCAGAGGCTCCCCACTCTCCTGTCAGAGGGACAGAGAAAGAGCAGACAGCTGTGACCCTCCTGTGGCTTCGGCTCAGGAGTCCAGGTGTCACTCACTCACAGGCCGGGGACTCGTGCTCACAGTGGTCAAATGTGACATGATTGGCGTGGACTATTCTCCCACGGGGGGGGTTCAGGACGGAGGGGCCTTGCAGGGAGACAGGAGTCCAGCTGGGGGGAGCAGTGAATATTCTGGACAAATATTGCAATCTGTCATTAAGCCTTTGGTGGTCACTTTGCAAGAAATTAGAGAATATGATCATTCTACCAAAGAGCCGTATTTGCGCTCCTAGTAACATATTTATTCCCTGCGGCTCCATTTGCGTTCCTTTCTGTGTATTTCACAACTTTTCCCTTAAGTGTAAAATGAGATGTAATTTCTGGAGAGATTTTTAAGTGTCAGTTAAAGTCAGTCATGTAGCTACTGACACACTTGTGACTCATGCAAACACCACCAGTGTGACAGCCAGAGCGAGTCTACTCACACACCGGCCATGGGGACCGGGTGGGCTGCTTCTGGTCACAGAAAACATGAGACATCGTTGTCTGGAAGATGCATTTTGACTGCACACTTGCTGAAATGTGAAAAAAAAAAGGTAGATGAAAATCAATGAAATATGATATTTGTGGGTACATGTGTGGGAAATGAGATGGACTGATCAGTTCTTAAAAGTTTTGCATCTTTGCTCTTATAAGTGTAGGCTGTGATTCGGAGCTATTCCTGCCCCCTGGGAGCTGGTTAGGAGGGCAGAATTGCCCACCCCAGCCAAGACCCACTGACTTGGAACATGAACTACTCCTGCTGATACATCCTCATGCCCATTTAAGTCTGATAAGTAGCGTTCTAAATGACATCAGTGTCCTGGCTGATAAGTGCGTCATACCAGAGTGAACACACACACACACACGCAGGGAAGCAGGTCATGGAGACAACCGCCACCCCTCCCTGCATCCTGCGGCTCCGCATCTAGGGCAAGAGGAAAGGGCGCCAGAGGTTATACCATTCAGCAAGATGAGAAGGGTGACAAGGACAGACTGGATAGCTCAACCCCAGCCACGTGTGAAAATCACCTGGAGATGTTTCTTTAGAATTACTGAAGCCTGAGTCTCATTCTCGGAGATTCACCGGGTTTGGGGTACCCGAGGCTGTCGAACACTTGACTGACCGGCCGTGTGGGTGGGACCTCCCGTTCAGAAGGCCGTGTGGGTGAGACCTCCGGTTCAGAGGGCCCAGTGGGTGGGACCTCCGGTTCAGAGGGCCGTGTGGGTGGGACCTCCGGTTCAGAAGGCTGCGAGCCTCAGGGCACAGAAAGGTCGTTGGGAGCTGGGAGCGGAGCTGTCCAGCTCTCTTGTGAGCACCTGAGTCCTCCCCTTCGCTGGGGTCACCATGTACACAGGCCCCAAATTAGGGACAGGAAAGAGACATATGTGTTGCGTAGGGTTTAGAGCTGACCGGAGTTGGAATCAGAGTAGCATAATGACTCTGGATTTGACTTGATCGTGAGTCACGTGGACATAGCCCGCGCACACGTGATGGGAGCACACCACACTAACTTCTGGATCATCTCTTCTTTAACCATAAATAAACCAGCTAAATGCTCCAAGCCTCAGTGCTCTGGTCTGTTAAATGGGCTTAGAAGTAGTAACTGCCACCTGCCTCCTCCATCCACACTGGGATCCTGGGGTTTACAGACAGGCTTTTTGTGAAATGAGTCTTCCTAAGGTGCCATGCAGGCATGTTATTTTTTGTACACATTTTTAGAATGGTCTTCGGTCCACTTTATCTCTCTAGAGAGCTACTGATTATTCGTGTTAAAAAGAGGTTGATTTGAGGACACCTGGGTGGCTCAGTCAGTAACATGTCTGCCTTTGAATCAGGTCATGATTTCGGAGTCCTAGAATCAAGCCCCATGTCAGGCTCTGCACTCATCAGGGAGCCTGCTTCTTCCTCTCCCTCTGCCTGCCTCTCCCCCTGCTCATACTCTCTCTCCTAATAAATAAAAATCTTTAAAAAAAAAAAAAAGAGGTTACCTTTTACTTCAGATCATTTGAGTGTAAGTGAGCCAAAATTAGGAGTTTCAAAACTGAATTCCTTGAGGCAACTGGGGTTTACTAAATTTGGCTTCCACAAAGTATTTTTCAAGTACATCTCGGGTTGTTGTTGGTGGTTATTTTGTTGTTTTGGTGATTTTGTATTTCCACACTTTAACTAACTTACGAGAGGATATATTATCTGAGTTTACTTTGTCTCCTTCAACTTCCAAATTATGTCTCCATCTTATGGTGACATAGGTGGTTCTATGTAAGGGAAGCCTTAAACTACATCAGACTCTGAAAAACAATCTGAGGGTTTTGAAAGGGTAGGGGGTGGGAGGTCGGGGTACCAGGTGGTGGGTATTATAGAGGGCACGGATTGCACGGAGCACTGGGTGTGGTGAAAAAATAATGAATACTGTTATGCTGAAAATAAATTAAAAAAAAAAAGAAAAGAAGCAGTAAAAATATTGCCTCCAGTGGGAAGACTATCTGGAATGTTATTTGTTTTGGTATTATCATTCTTCTTCTCCGAGTTCATTTAAGGACTTTTTACTACCTGTACATAATAGGTAACATTTGCTTTTGCAGGCGGTTAAAGCTGTGCAGTTGAAGAGAGTTTCATATATGTGCGTGTATACACACGTTTACCTATAGAGAGATACATTTATATACGCATGAAGACTCGTATTCACAAGTAGTAATTTTCAGGACATGGTGAGCCTCTGGCATTTCTCAAAGCCTCTTGGGTTGTAAAGGTCACGGACATAGAATGAACCCACCTGTCCTATCTGGGCGCCCGTCGGTATACACAGCGGGGAGGACGGCATTATCCCTGGAACAAGTGGACTTTCTTCATGTCTCCTCTCTTTAAAATGCCTGACCATTTTGAGTTGGGTTATAAATGTTGGCAACAATCACCCAGACTTGCGAAGTGAAAAAAATCACTTTCACTGAAGCCACTGATGACAGGATAAAAAATTCATCCAAAATTTAATCCAAAAGGATAAAGCATTCAAAAGGAAGGATGAATGTTGGCTCGCCCATATTTCTTTGCTCAGGTGTCAACATTACATCTCGGGGACGTTCCCAAACGACAACGGAGGAAGAACCGTGGCCGCCATCATTCATCTCATGGGGAAGGTGGTACGTGCACTGAAAAAGCCCATCTGTCCATGAATCTTGAGTTCTTCTTTGGGAGATGAAAAATGGGATTCACGGGGAGTGAAAAGATGAAGGCCCCTCTGTGATCCTTTCCCTCCCCCCCGTTCCACTTTTCACCTTGAAACTAGTGAGATTCTGACCTAAAAGAGCCATTTTACCTGCAATACCCCTGTAGGTTCTTGGTAGTGAGTGACGATCCCAGTGCTTCCCAGTGAAAGATGATCCCAGAGCTAAAAGCAAGACATCCCCCGCTCAAAGCACACTTTCCTCTGTCTTGTCTATGGGTAGAGCGTGGGGGCAAGCAAGAGACTCGCAGAGGACCATGCTCAGCAGATGAAAATCCTGAAAACAGAGACAACAGAAAGTAGAACTAATCATAGGAATGAAAGTTGTTGTTGTTTTTTTTCCTTTGTAGGTATTTTTTAGTGGGGGGGTGGTAGGAGTAAGGGGCTCAGAGGAGATGAAACCTGTCCTGGGCTACCTTGTCGAAATTAAGAGTTACATAAGGTAAGTAAAGATAAAACGGAATAAAACATTTGTGTCAGGGCATCTTTGTTTTCAAAACAACTCAATGCTATCTATGGTGTGAAGGGATAATCAGTAAAAGGTAGCTCTTTCAACTCAAGTAACAAAGAGAAAACTCAGCTTTGATCACTTCAAAGGAAACCAAATACTGCAAATGGGAAAACCTTAAGGACAGACGGAGGAGAGTATGAGTTTGCGAGACCATAGTAGTCAAGTAAAACAGCCCTCGGAAGACACGATAAAATGAGCCCAAGTCCTGTTTTTGAACTTGCGGCTCTCGGTCCAGGACGTCAGCGAGCCCACAGTCTGGGGTGAGGAGCCCTTTGGCCTTGGCTGCACCATGTGATCAGAGAGAAGAGAAATCAGATGCCAGCCTGAAGGGGAGCAGGGGCTCATCAATTTAAGTCGGGGAATTAAAGGTTGTGAATCACTAGGTTGCTATTTTTAGAAACCGGGGAGGGAGATAGCGTAACACAGCAGGAGGCATGAAAAGTGAGGCTTGGAGACAGGCTATCGCCCTGAGGGCTCATCGCTCTAAACATGGTGGCCAGATGCTGGGTCTGGGTCCACACCCTGGGAACACAACCTGGATCTTGAGCCACATCCCCAAACCGAGCCTGAGGTACAGGCTGGCTCCCTGTGTCTCCCTTGAGGATAGAGCAACATTGTCATCAGGAACGTGAACCAAACACGTCAAGATAACGAAGCAACTCGAACCCACAGCGTTAATACTTTGGTGTAGAATTTCAGAATAAACTACATAAGCATCGTTTTGAACAAAATATGTGTCATTTAAGTCATTAGAAACATACACAGAATTTCAGCCTATTAGAGTACATGTCATATTGGCCCCAGGGTATTATCTGATAGACTCGTGGTTTGAGATTGGAAGGAGTAAGAGAATTTGATTAAGTTGGCAAAGAGCATTTGATAGTGTAAGACAACTTGATTTAGCCACCTATACATTTAGGAGCTCAGAGCTTAGAAGGAATTTGCTCCTTGGGTTTGTAAGTCTGTCCTGAAAGAAATACAATGTGCTATGGACAGACTAAATTTTGAGAATAAAGCTTCAAAGTGCTTAAGGGAATGTAACTAAGTAAGTTTCTAAGTTTGGTTGGCTATTTAAGTGGACCTCGTTTGTTTTACTTACAAGTTAATCACACAAATATTTTAAAAATTGATTTTCAACTTGAAAACTGAGCACTGATTCATACAGAAGTTATACTAAATAGCCTTTCCTGAGACAGATCCTTTACCAAAAATTTTTAAATCTAAGTTACTGTACCCCTCAAAGAGACTCAGAGAGGGGTCACATTTCACTCTGAAATAAAAGAAGGATTGTCTTGTTTTCTCGACTAGCCCTTTGAAGGGAGACAGAACGATCGCGATATTGCAACGAACTTGGAAGCCGCAACTCCACCGAAGATTATCTTTTCCAGGATAGCGTGTAGGTTGTAATCATGCGACTTTCACTCAGTAATAATGCAACAGTGATACTGTCAGCTTCTGGGCGGTTCAAAGCATGTCTGCTAGCATGTCTAATCAGTGTTTTCTGCACAGCAACCAAAAGCAATTTCCACTCTGGCTCTTCTCTGTGTCCACTTGAAACCCGAAGGCACAACGCTTACATCATTGTCGAGTGTCCTTGGACTTGGAAACCACTCCATTTCTAGGAGATTTCTCCCCCGTGGGGCCAGAGAGAAAAGTAATGGCTTCAAAGCTAGAAGCTTTTTAACGTGAGAAGGGCTTAGCTCCCTGTGTACATGACGTAGGATTCCCACATCCATGGAACCCTATTCTTAGCACCCTAGCATCAAGTTTTCCTTCCTTAGTTCTCCGAGAAAAAAGACGTGGCCAAGCCTGGGAGGCAGGAGCTCTGGGAGGACTTCGGACAGCATCCCCAGGGCTTAGAAGATGCGGCCGCTCTAGGGGTTGAGGCATGACCTGCTTCCCCATTGGAGGACCCACCCCGGGCACAGCGGGAACCCGTTTCAGTAGAGACTCACTGCCCCCGCCCGCCCTCATGCCTGCCCACGTGGCTGCCCCAGCAGGGACACAGATGTGTCACCAGGCCCACCGTCCCTGAGAAGAGCCTGCAGCTTCCAGGGTAAGGAGGGGACTCCTCAAGGAGGCAGGGCCAGCCAGGCTCAGGGGTAGGCCCCCATGCAGCACGCTGTCTCTCCTGAGTGAGGTGACCACCTGTGGGGTTCTGCGCTGCAAGTCTTGTGTCCTGGGACACCCCTCAAACACCGAAAATCGGGACGGTTGTTTGCCCTACAAGTAAAAATCCCTGCATTCCCCTGTTCTGTGGGAGCATTCAGAGCTCCTCGACCAAAAGAAGGGAGTGACCCAAAAGTCCTTGAAAAATGTGTCATTCGAAAACACAAAAACCTCTGTGTGCAGTAAACCGTTCTTTGCAGAAAAGGGAAGCATCCCTCCCCCGAGGCGCGGCAGCCAGCCCTGGCTCTGTGGCGGATTCGGTCATCTGGTGGGCGGCTGCTCTGGACTCCAGCAGTATTTGACTTCAGATCAGTGGAAGGAAAAGTTATTTCCCCTTCAGGCTGTGAAGTTTTCATCCCCTTCTTTCCCATAACGACCTCCCCCCAGCTTAAACATGTGTCCCTTCCCAAGACTCTCCTTCTGGCAGACATTGTATTTTAAATAAAGCTCATGTTGTCACAGTCATGGGCGATCATAGTTCCATTTATAGATGGCTTATCTAGGAGTCCTCGGCACCCCTGGATCCTCCTCCTGGAGCAGGACAGGCTGGGCTGGCTCGCACTCCCCAGCCCTGCTAGACGAAGAGCTGTGTTCAAGCGGGCCTCACACCCGTCCCTTAATCTGTGCTTCCGGCCAGGCCCCTCGCCCAGGGACAATGCTGGGAGACACAGCTGTCACCGAGGTTCACTACTGGCACCTAGTGGGTGGGGGTCAGGAATGCTGCTAACAGACCCAGATACCTAAGGACAGGCCCCCAGAACAAATAGTCCAATGGCAGAAGTACCGAGGGTAAGGAAGGCATTCGCAGGGACTGGTCCTGTAGCCCTTAGGGGTTTGAAGACAGCATGGCCCAAAGCTTGCACCTTTATCACGTTCTCTAATAAAGATTCTTCTGTTTCTGAGGCTGAGAAAACCATCTTCATTTTGGAGAGAAACAGAAGAGCATCAGACTTAAAAGCAAAACATTCTTATCCACGGAGGACAAAAAGCATCTCCCGCCCATCCCAGGTACCAGGAGGAACGAGCACCCAGTCAGGTCTGTTGACAGCAGTGCCGAGGGTGTTAGCGAGGTCGCGGATGATGTGCCATAATTGTACGTTGCCCAGTGACTAAAAGAGAAACAAGCAAACAGGGCAGTGTTTAGCACAATACTGAATTCCGGGATTTCTGGTTTTGTTTTGTTTTTTTTTCCCAATTTATTTATTTTCAGAAAAACATTATTCATTATTTTTTCACCACACCCAGTGCTCCATGCAAGCCGTGCCCTCTATAATACCCACCACCTGGTACCCCAACCTCCCACCCCCCCGCCACTTCAAACCCCTCAGACTGTTTTTTCAGAGTCCATAGTCTCTCATGGTTCACCTCCCCTTCCAATTTACCCAAATTCCCTACTCCTCTCTAACACCCCTTGTCCTCCATGCTATTTGTTATGCTCCACAAATAAGTGAAACCATATGATAATTGACTCTCTCTGCTTGACTTATTTCACTCAGCATAATCTCTTCCAGTCCCGTCCATGTTGCTACAAAAGTTGGGGATTCATCCTTTCTGATGGAGGCATAATACTCCATAGTGTATATGGACCACATCTTCCTTCATCCGTTGAAGGGCATCTTGGTTCTTTCCATAGTTTGGCGACCGTGGCCATTGCTGCTATAAACATTGGGGTACAGATGGCCCTTCTTTTCACTACATCTGTGTCTTTCGGGTAAATACCCAGGAGTGCAATTGCAGGGTCATAGGGAAGCTCTATTTTTAATTTCTTGAGGAATCTCCACACTGTTCTCCAAAGAGGCTGCACCAACTTGCATTCCCACCAACAGTGGAAGAGGGTTCCCCTTTCTCCACATCCTCTCCAACACATGTTGTTTCCTGTTTTGTTAATTTTGGCCATTCTAACTGGTGTAAGGTGATATCTCAATGTGGTTTTAATTTGAATCTCCCTGAGGGCTAATGATGATGAGCATTTTTTCATGTGTCTGATAGCCATTTGTATTTCTTGATTGGAGAAGTGTCTGTTCATATCTTCTGCCCATTTTTTGATGTGTTTGTCTGTTTCGTGTGGGTTGAGTTTGAGGAGTTCATTATAGATCCTGGATATCAACCTTTTGTCTGTACTGTCATTTGCAAATATCTTCTCCCATCCCGTGGGTTGCCTTTTTGTTTTTTTGACTGTTTCCTTTGCTGTGCAGAAGCTTTTGATTTTGATGAAGTCCCAAAAGTTTGTTTTCTCTTTTGTTTCCTTTGCCTTTAGAGACATATCTTGAAAGAAGTTGCTGTAGCTGATATCAAAGAGATTACTGCCTATGTTCTCCTCTAAGATTCTGATGGATTCCTGTCTCACGTTGAGGTCTTTTATCCATTTTGAGTTGATCTTTGTGTATGGTGTAAGAGAATGGTTGAGTTTCATTCTTCTACATATAGCTGTCCAGTTTTCCCAGCACCATTTATTGAAGAGACTTTTTTCCACTGTATATTTTTTCCTGTTCTGTCAAAGATTAATTGACCATAGAGTTGAGGGTCCATATCTGGGCTCTCTACTCTGTTCCACTGGTCTATGTGTTGGATTCATCCCTGGGCTACAAGGATGGTTCAACATTCGCAAATCAATCAATGTGATACAACAAATTAATATGAGAAGAGAGAAGAACCACATGGTCCTCTCAATTGATGCAGAAAAAGCATTTGACAAAATCCAACATCCGTTCCTGATTAAAACGCTTCAAAGTATAGGGATAGAGGGAACATTCCTGAACCTCATCAAATCTATCTATGAAAGACCCACAGCAAATATCATCCTCAATGGGAAAAAGCTTGCAGCCTTCCCATTGAGATCAGGAACAAGACACGGATGCCCACTTTCACCACTCTTGTTCAACATAGTATTAGAAGTCCTAGCAACAGCAATCAGACAACAGAGAGAAATAAAAGGTATCCAAATTGGTAATGAAGAAGTCAAACTCTCTCTCTTCGCAGAGGACATGATTCTTTATATGGAAAACCCAAAAGACTCCACCCCCAAACTACTAGAACTCATACAGCAATTCAGCAATGTGGCAGGATACAAAGTCAATGTGCAGAAATCAGTGGCTTTCTTATACACTAACAATGAAAATACAGAAAGGGAAATTAGAGAATTGATTCCATTTACTATAGCACCAAGAACCATAAGATACCTGGGAATAAACCTAACTAAAGAGGTAAAGGATCTGTACTTGAGGAACTACAGAACACTCATGAAAGAAATTGAAGAAGACACAAATAGATGGAAGACCATTCCATGCTCTTGGATCGGAAGAATAAACATTGTTAAAATGTCTATACTGCCTAGAGCAATCTATACTTTTAATGCCATTCCGATCAAAATTCCACCGGCATTCTTCAAAGAGCTGGAGCAAATAATCCTAAAATTTGTATGGAATCAGAAGAGACCCCGAATCGCTAAGGAAATGTTGAAAAACAAAAATAAAGCTGGCGGCATCACCTTACCTGATTTCAAGCTTTATTACAAAGCTGTGATCACCAAGACAGCATGGTACTGGCATAAAAACATACACATAGACCAGTGGTTTGGTTTCGTTTTAAAGATCTTATGTGTTTATTTGCGAGAGAGGGAGAGACAGCATGAGCAGGGGGATGAGCAGAAGGAGAGGGAGAGAGAGAGAATCCTCAAGCAGACTCCCCGCTGAGCAGGGAGCCCAGTGCGGGGCTCTGTCCCAGGACCCCGAGATCATGATCTGAGCCAAAGGCAGACGCTTAACCAATGGAGCCCCCAGGCATCCCCCGAAATCTCTTCGGAACACTTTGCAAATTCGCTGTAAAAAAAATCTGTTACATCCACACAGTGACCTGTACATAAATGTTCAAAGCAGTATTATTCATAATAGCCAGAAAGTGGAAACCATCCAAATGCCCACCAGCTGAGGAGTGGACAAACAAAATGCAGACCATCCATACACAGGAGCACGACTGGGTGATAAGCGGGGACGGAGTCCCGTCACAAACTACAACGGGCAGGGACCCTGCGAACATCACAGGAAGTGGAAAAACCGCACAGGAAGGACCACATATGGTATGATTCGTGTAACATGAAAACTCTTTTCTTTTTTTTAACAAAAGACAAACTTTTATAAAAATAGCAGATTAGTGGTTGCCTGGAGTTAAGGAAGGGAACAGAAACAGATTTACTGCAAATGGGCAGGCAGGGTCTTTCCAGGGTCATGGAAATGTTCTAAAATTGGATTTGGGGACACCTGCCCAGCTCTGTAAATTTACTAAAACCCACCAAGCTGTACACTGAAAGTCTGAATTTTATGGTATGTAGACTATACGTCACTAAAGCTCTTACCAAAAAAACTATTAGATTGGAAGGATTTTTTTTTTCCTGGTATTTGGTAGAGAATGTTATAGAAAGAACACTTCCCTGGGTGGGCATGGGGGGGGCGTGTTCTAGCCTCGTTCCTGTTCTACCTGGAATTACCTGCATTACTGAAGACAAGACACCAATGTGCTCTTCCACTGCTTCCCAAACCGTAAAGTGACTGAGAGGCCTCAGGTCCTGTCTCTCGTGCTGTGAGATTTGGTTAACTGACTACTTGTGCGTGTTTCAGTAGAAGAGCCGACAGCTATAGCTTGACTCAGGGGCCAGCGTCGTTACTTTATAATAACCAAATCGCATTTGACGTTCACTTTGGCTCCTGGAGTAACTGAGACAATAGAAGTCAAGTGGGATCACATCCATAACTGACGTCTTCTCTCTCCCATTCTCTGCCTTCAGGAGGGGCTCTCCTTCCAAGTAGTATCTCACAGAGTCACAGAGGATGTCTGCAACCAACCAGGGAAGGGCCAAGGCGGGGCCTCTCCAAGAACTCCTACCTTTCCAAAGGACCAAGGAATATAGCTGTTTGCTCAAGGAGGAAACAGGAAATGTCCATACTGTGTATCTGGGGGAATCTCCAGGCAGCACTGCTCCCACACGCACCACTATGTCTCATGAGGTGGGCTAGGACACTAGAGCATCCATATGCAGCCGCACAGGTTGTTGACTGCACAAGGAAACCCAGTCAAGGGGATGGAAGTAGGAGCTGAGCTCCATTCCATGCTTTGCTTGCTAAGCTCAGTGTAGGATGATGGCCATGCAGAGAAGGGACACATTTTGAACAAAGGCACTATATAGGGGCGCCTGGGTGGCTCAGTGGGTTAAAGCCTCTGCCTTCATCTCAGGTCATGATCCCAAGGTCCTGGGATCGAGCCCCGCATCGGGCTCTCTGCTCAGCAGGGAACCTGCTTCCCTTCCTCTCTCTCTGTCTGCCTCTCTGCCTACTTGTGATCTCTCTCTCTCTCTCTCAAATAAATAAATAAAAATCTATAAAAAAAAAAAGGCACTATATAGATCAGGGGGACCCCTGGACATTGCTGTACCACTATACCTATGGGGCATCAGACCTTCCTCCCCAATGTCCTCTGACCCTCAAGAAGAACTGTTCCTGCTCTCTGCCCAAAGTTTCCTCTTCCACTGCCTCAGGATCGATGGTTGGGCAGAGCTCTGACCCCTCCTTGCTGACCCAGTTCCCATCCCAACCTCCTCCCCTCCTGCCCCAAACTACCGTCTTTCTCCTGCACTTAAATACAGAAATCCTCATGTGAATGTTTCAAATAAACCATGCCTCTTAGTCCTGCTGAGATCCCCTCTACTGCAAAGGGACACAAAACCAGGCCCCCTGGGACTGGAGGGCAGGGCACCTTGACAGTCCTCAAAACACATCACCAATTCATGAGAGCCTCACAGGACCTCATAGGACAGGTCTTACTCTCTCGATCTCACAGATGAGGAAACTGAAGCTCCCTATGAAGTAGAAACACTCACCAAAGCCTCCCAGAACTCAGGGCAATGGCAGATCTGACTCTCTTTTAGGCTCCCTAACATGCTCTAGAATTTGCTTCCCTCTCCCTTGGCCTTTCATAACCCACTCATGCACATTCCCTGCTCAGACGATGTCTCGCCGGTGTTGACCTTCACCGTCAGACCACGTACAGAGGGACCTCTCCTGCTAAGCTTGTTTTCACCTTCCCTCCACCATGCATGTGCTTCTCATGGGGCTCCAGTTACGTTTTTAATAAAAAGATTTTATTTACTTATAGATTTTAGGGGAGGGGGATAGAGAGGGAGGGAGAGGGAGGAGCAGACTCCATCCTGAGCAGGGAGCCCAACTTGGGGCTCGATCCCACAACCCTGAGGTCACGACCTGAGCCACAATCAAGAGTCAGACCTCAAGCGACTGTGCCCCCACATGCCCCACACTCAAGTTACTTCTGGTGGACATCCTTACAATGCTTTCAAAGGATCCCAAAGACAAAATTCTTTCATAAGAAATTTTGAAAATCCAATTTTGTTTTTATGGCCCTTATGTAGGAGCCATCAGGAGAGCCCCATACATCTGATTTTTTTCAAACCTACGGAAAAGTACCTTCTCACTACATAGAGAGAAGAGCATTGGTCTTCCTTCTTATCTCTTTTAGGTCCTTAAAAAAAAGTGGGGGTCACCCACACTCAAAATATTTTCCAAAATACAGTCACTTCCATTCCCAAACTCTCCTTCGTATCACACATAGCTTAAACTCCTTCAACTTCAGAGACAATCACTACCTCCATTCGTCTAACATGATAACCTTCCCAGGAGAGCTCCCAGCAAGGACAGACACCTGACCGGGCTGCACCGAATCAGGAGGACGAGCTAAGGAGGCCCAGACTAAGGGCATCATCAGGCAGAAGGTCCAGACTTTGTACCAGCAGGTGGCCCACGCCGAGTACCGAGCGGGTTGTTGGAACAAAAGCAGCAGACTCAGAAGACATGCCGGCCGGAAACAACTAATTATTTCTTCTGCTGAGACAATCCAGCTGGGTCTTTTTATACCACGTGGCTTCACAATTCCTCTGAAATAATTTGCGACCGTCACTGCCTTACTAAATCAGGGGGCATAATTCTCCCATTTACACATTTAAGTGAAAAAAGAAGAGGAGGAAAGAAAGACACTTCTCGCGGCATCTTTTGCTAAACTTCAAAGAAACCGAAGACCTGTTCTTGCCCGACGGTGAGTGCCAGACCCTGAGGGCCGTCCCAGCTTCAAACAGGCTAACAGATGTTTGTTCTCAAGCACATTTTCCTCTCAGTGGCATTCTGAGGATATTATAAACTTCCTGACACAGTATTTCAGTGGAAATGGCTTTTTTTTTCTTTTTTGAGATTACATTGTTATCATAAAAAAATCCACCAAGCGTTGGATACAGATTGGCCTGTGTGAGACAGAGGGGATTTAGCTCCTCACCCCCCACCCCCAGGGAAAGGCAGAAACTGCCCCAGCGGGGCACGTGCACACTAACCTTTTAGTCCTCTTCCGGCCAGCCCCCTTCTGAATCTGCCTGGTGTAGACCAGAGGTTTGAGCTGGGGTGATTCTGTCTGTCTCCCAAAGAACATTTGGCAATGGCTGTAGACACTGTTGGTTGTCCCAACTAGGGACACTAATGGCATCTTTTCTAGTGAATGGTATCTAGGGATGCTATTCAACATCCTCCAATGCACAGGACAGCCCCAACAACAGAAATATCCAGCCCCGGTAGTAGTAGCGAGGCTGAGAGATCTGGTGTAGACAGAAGATAATTTGATCTAGTTTCAGTTCATTGTAGATGAGACATGTTTTCTGCGTGTACTGAGCTTATGGTCTTAGGGCAGACACGTAAACACACCTTTCCAATGTAATACAGAAGTGTTCTCCCAAACAGGGAGCGATGTACTGAAGACTCTAATCTTGTCAAGAACAAGGGAGAATGTACTTGACATGGTCAAGGACGAAGAAAGGGCTTGGCAGAGAGCTTGCCCATGCAGGGGAGGAGTAAGAACCAGCCAAACAGAGGAGAAAGGGAAGGGATCAGCCAATGTGTGGGCACCTCCAAGCAGCTCTGCTTTTCCAAATGGGGAGCAAGGGAAGGGAGGGCCAGCTCCTGCTATACATTGGACGGATGCCAAGTGTGGGTTTTGTCAAGAAGGTCACCGTTGTGAGGTTTGCAAGTCCAAGGTCATCGCCCTGATACCTGGGTAGAGAATGAATGTAAGAGGAAGCTTGGAGCTAAGGAGACCAGGTGTGCAGTTACTGTAGAGGAGAGAGAAACTGGTCACAGTTGGTGGGTATGGAGGGAATGGCTCAGAAACAAGAAGCAGGAAGGTAAAATCTTGATGAATTTGCACATAGGAAATAAAGAAAAGGAAGGTTCCAGAATGACCTCCAAAGTTCTGGCTCGGGTGACTACAGCTCCCTGTAGATGACTCCAGAGACTTCCGTGCCTGTTGGCCCCTTGACCTCCTCACCTCTAGCGACTTTTCTCCCCTCCAGCTTGGCCACCTATGCAACAGTCATGCCTTGTCATGGCCAGAAATTTCAATCAGAATTCCTGATTTCAATCATCCATTATTTGACTTTTTCTTCCTCAGCTTCTAGAATATTTGCTCAGCACTCTTGATGCTCCAACACAGCCAGTCTTTCTCATGCCATCTCATGCACTGACCTTCTACACTTACCACTTCTCTGCATGTCTGGCTTAGAGTCCTTAATCCACTAATAAAAACCACCACCTTGATCTCATCCTCCAGTCTTTCTTCTCTCTCCCTTCATTACCAATGTCTATCAGGACCTTCATCCTTACCCAGGATCTCTCTGTATTCCTTCCTACAGCTGTATGTTAAGTTACAATTGTCTCAAAATAAAAGATCTGATTAAAAACACAAAACACTTTAATATTAGGTGATGCCAGCTATCTGGCAAGCCCACAGTTGAAAAGCTAGTGTTACTGGATATACAATCAGCCTGGTTCATGGTCTCAAAACTTCCAAGGAGCCTCTCTTAATCACCCTTTCCCTCTCCTTCACTCATCCTCGATCTTTATTATTGATTCACGTGTGTGCAGAACCCATATGGACCACAGGTTGATTTTCCCTCGGTCTCTGCAACAGAACCAGCCCACTTTCAGCATGTGTGCTGCAGGAAGCTGAACTCCCACCAAACTTCAAAGGACCCCAATCTGTCTTCTGCTTCTACCAGCCAAAGAAACTTCTCTCAACAAGTTCACCAAAAGGCCTTCATCTGCCAAATCCAGAGGAAATACGTAAGACTATTACTTGACCTCCCATTATCATTAGACACATCTCCATCTCTGAAAATGTTCTGTTGTCTCAGCTGCTGGGAGTGCACTGAGGCAGGTTGTGCAAGTTTCTGCCTGTATGAATACGGAAACTGAACCATTCTTTTCCGCTTGTTTTACGCTACAGGAAAAGGAAGAAATACAAAGGCTTCCCCTCCCTCCCTGGGGAGGTTGGAAGTATAGGCTTCCCTGTTCTCCATGGAAAGGCAAACCATCCATACCTTCACTTGCTCTGGTTCTGGGTTTAATGGGCCATAAAGAATAAGAAGAAAGTAGGTTTCCAGGTGTTGGAGGGGTATAAGGAGGGTGGGGGAGGAGGAAGCACAGGGAACTGGTGGAGAGTTAAGGAAGCAATGGAGAGATTGCTACCAGATGGCACCTATAGTAGGAAGGAGTTGATATCTAAGAACTCCTGAGAAGGGGGAAGAACCATAATTTAGGCAGCCCTGGGAGAGTGAACTCATCAGAGCCCACAGCAAGTAGCTTTGCTTGAGTGCCCCTAGCAACTGAGCTGAACCTTGCCCAACAGTCATCCAGGCTTCTTTGTACAAAGAACTTTCCATTATCGGCGCATGGACATCTTCCATTTGTCTATACCCACACCAGAGAGAATTTCTCTCTGTCCACACCAGCACCTTATGTGCTGACTCACCCAGTCATGCCCCAAGACTGTGTCTGTTTTGTACCCCATGACTCCATGTTTTAAAAAGCCCGACCTGTAAACCCAAAGCAGGGGGTCTGGTCACAAAGTGGGTGTCCTCCTCCTAAACATTAAAAGGAAGAGGGACAAAATATATAAGCTCAAAGGCCACAAGTTAGGACGGGTGTTAGTGTCCCTTGTAGTTTGGTGTGGACCCAGGCTAAGTTTTAATAAGATAAGAACAAAAGTGATGAATGCTATTGTAGGCCAGATTGTGTCACTCCCAAAATTCTTATGTTGAAGTCCTAATCTGCCCACCCCCATACCTCGGAATGCGAGCTTATTTGGAGACAAGGTCTTTGTGGAGGTAATCAAGTTAAAATGAAGTCATTAGGGTAGGCCCTTATCCAATATGTCTGGTGTCTCAAGAAAGGAGGAGATTTGGACATAGAAGCATGGAGGGAAAATGATGAAGAGATATAAGAGAAGATGTGCATCTACAAGCTGAGGAGAGAGTTCTGTAGCTGATCCCTTGCTCACAGCCCTGTACAGGAACCAAACGTGCTTTGAGTTGGGACATCTGGTCTCCAGAAATGAGAAAGAATCAACTTCTATTGCTTAAACCCCCTATTCTGTGGCACTTTGTTATAGCAGCTCTAGGAAACTTAGTACCACCTCCAGGCCATGATCCCAAAAAGGAATGTGGGTGAACCTCCTGGCCCATTTCCTGCCCTGCACATCTGAGGCAGTGATCTTGGATCCAGAGGTGGAAGCTACATGTTATATGGCAGAGCTATACTACTGTTGACAGAACACCCAAGACTGATACCGTCTGGACAGTTACAGAAGAGAATCTATCGTGTCCAAGCCACTGTCTTTGGGGTCTCTTTGTTACAGCAGCTTAACCTACACCCTAACTTACACATGTTGCACACAGGCCATGGCTAGCAATAAATAGACTTGCACATTTCTGTCAATGAATGCTTAAAAGGGAATTACACTTGACCTCTCATTATGATTATACATTATACATAATATACATCATTATACATCATATTATGTGTGAGTCAGCACATAAGGTGCTGGTGTGGACAGAGAGAAATTCTCTCTGGTGTGGGTATAGACAAATGGAAGATGTCCATGTGCTGATAATGGAAAGATAATAGAGTTTAAAGTGCATCCTGTCCTATATCTCTCTGCCTCCTAAATCTCCAGGCTCATTGATTTCATCAACTATGACTTGGTTTTCATTGTCAACAGCATGGCCCTTCCCATTGGCAGACCACTCAAAACATCCTTTCCAAGATATTTCCTTCTAATCCCTCAACCACAATGTTCCCTTTATTTCACTCCAATCTGGTTTTCGAGTTCAAAATGCTTTCTGGAACACAAGCCTGCCACTGCACTATTTTTCTTTTCTTTTCAACCCAGGCACAGCTGGATGTGACTCAGCCAAATGCGTTACAGGTAAGTGCTTTCCCGAAACACTTGTCTACCTCTACTCTTGTGTCTTTTGCTTTGCAGTAAGATCCCCTTGAAACTGGAGGGGCTTCTTCCTGAGGTAGGATCAGAGGCCATGGGATTTAACTACACATTTTTGGCCCTTTTTTTAGTGTTGTCATTAAAATTCAGATCTGTTGTTAATTGATATCTATGTACTTGATTTTTCTTAATCAATAGCAGTAATAGGAAAAAAGGCAAAAAAAATACAAATACAAAGTACTAATTAAATTCTATCTTCCTTTAAGGAAACTCTATGGCAAGGATTTTCTCTTATCTAAGCTGGGATATATCAGTGAAAATTCTGAACTTCAAACATGGGTTTCTTCAGGGTTTTTGATCCATCTTCAGGGTTTATGATCCATTCTGCTGTTCCTGAGCTCTTTCTCAAGCAGAGATGCCATGAAAGTTCAAACAGAGGATCCATCCTACATTCCAGAAAAAAATTAGTACTCACCAAAAGAAAAATTAATACTCACCAAAGCATTTGTCTACAAGTGCAAACTAATCAGTCAGTACTCATTCTGTTTTATTCTAGAATCAAGGGTAACGTGGTTACATTTGAATCGTTCAATCATGACATAATTTACCTTTTCTATGATCCATTTTTACCTGGAATATTTTAGTTTATCAATGGACTAAGCAGAAGAGAAAATATGGACAAAATCATACTCCTTTCCCTGGCTTTGGTCCGAGAAAGAGCATGTGACCTTGGGAAAAGAAAATATCCTTTCTGTGACTTTGCTTCCTCATTTGCAAAACAGGAAAAGCAAAGTCCCATAACTTACTAATAAATTATCTCATTACTGAGTGTAAACACTGTTATTGTTTAGCATTTATTTCTGCAATCTGTCAGGACATTTTGAAATTTCTGCATGAAATATACAACTTAATGCAGTGTTTTTCCTTCTCCCTTTTACATGCCGTGTCAGAGGAAGCGAGGCAGAATGGGGAACACATGGGCGATGTAAATGAAAGGCTCTTTAATTTATTTTGAAATGAAAAAAAGGAAGGTAATTAAGCTTCCTAAAAGCCTTCCAAATAAACTTCCCTTAATGAAGGAGTAGAAAAAGAGGTCAGAACTAGTCTATCACATTCCTTGGTGCTGGGGATGAAGGGCACATTAGGATTCTACCAAAGAGTTAATGCGATGTAATCCAAAGACTTTATAGGATGGAGAAGAAGCACCAGAAGTATGGATAAGATGCTTGTCAACAACCAGGAAACAAACTCCATGTCCAAAGCCTTGAGATGTGATGACAATTGGTAAAAGTGACTGCTCTTTCTCTCCCCCTCCCTCTTTCTCTTCTTTACACACATACAATTAAATATACATACAGCTTATTTTCTGTTTAATGGTAAAAGGCCAAGATGTCAGATTAAAACCACAAATGCAGGGCAGCTGTGTGGCTTAATTCGTTAAGCATCTGGCTCTTGGTTTCATCTCAGACCATGATTTCAGGGTTATGAGATGGAGGAGCTCCAAATCACATGGGCTGTGTGCTCAGTGGGAGTCTGCTTGAGGTTCTCTCTCTCCCTCTCCTTTGGCTCCTCCCCTTTTCATGTGCCCTGTCTGTCTGTCTCTCTCTCTCTAATAAGATAAAATAAAACCTTTTAAAAAGACACAAAAAGGAGGATGAAAGCTGTACATATCTGCACACACCTAGGGAAAGATTTCCTCTGCTACTTATGGCTACAAGCAAGGATAACAGAGGATCCACAACAATTAATAATGACTCAAGAAGCCTGTATGGTTCATTGCTCCCTGGTACGAACAAAACTTAGCAGAACAAGGACAACCATAAATACAACTACTCAACATCCCACATAGATTGTTAGCCTGTGTCAAGTTACATTAGCAAACCAGTTACTAAACTCCACAAAATGAACATGTTTTGTGTTTGTTTCAAAACTGTTCCCTCTTCACAAAGCTCAAGCTAAAGGAAACCAGTATTTATTTCCCAACACTCCATAATTCCACTTCCTTTGAAATTACACATATGAGAAGTGGTCAACCCTCTTTGGATCATTAATGTTCTTAAAGTCCATCCATCATAGACATTGGCATTTTTATCATATATAATATATATATAAAATATATATATATATGGGCTCCAACTAAGAAAAGTAGAGGAATCTTACTTTAAGTTGATCAAAAAATTAACTCTTATGTGTCAACAGAGATGAACTGATCAGGGTGTAAATTTCCTCTCTTAAGGATTATATGTCTTTACCATAAAACAAAATAACAAGTTTCCATAGAGTGAATATTTTGTAATCTATAATTTATCAGTTGTCACTTCTACCCTGTTTTGATTATTTGCTTTCCTCTTTTTCAACACAATCAATTATGAATGTGTTGTCTTACTCAAGCACATTACTTTTGAAAAGATACTATATACTATACCACGTTAATCTGCCCATGAAGTAATAGATTACTATGCAGGATGATCAATTACAGTTGGTGTTTTTGCTCATGGTCTTTCAAACAAAGACGGTAAGAATCTGAAGCATTCTGTTGTTAAAATAAGGTTTTGAAAACCAAAATAAGCATAAAACAACAATGGAGCAGAATTAAAGCACAATATAAAACCCCTGTAATAAAAACAGCCTAGAGTCACAAATAAGCATAAATTGAAAGATCTATTGCTTTTCTCTGTAGACATTTCTCAAGATAGTGTCATACTACCGTTCATGAGAGATGCTTATCAGAAATAGTCAGAAATAATTCAACTCAGGGAGAAATGTTTCATTATTGGGTGATGAAAAGCAGTATAATTAGAGGCATTCTAATTGAGTTCTCTTGGTCTGTTGAAAAGTTTTTAGGAAAAGGTATCCACAAGTATGCATGAGAACCAAGAAACAATAAGGCAGTTTATGATTTTAACAATAATATAATTGATAGTTTATAAATTTTAAATATAGTTTTCTACCAGGCCCATCATAATTCTTAAAGTTGAAGTTTAAATTAAAATATGAAAAAGATGGGGCACCTGGGTGGCTCAGTGGGTTAAAGCCTCTGCCTTCAGCTCAGGTCATGATCTCAGGGTCCTGGGATTGAGCCCCACATCGGGTTCTCTGCTCAGTGGGGAGCCTGCTTCCTTCTCTCTCTCTCTCTGCTTCTTTGCTTACTTGTGATCTCGCTCTGTCAAATAAATAAATAAAATCTTTAAAAAAATATGAAAAAGAAATGCTTAAATTGAAATACACAAAGATAATAACAGTGGTTAACTTAGGGCAGGTCTGAATAAGGGTCATTTTTATTTTTTTTCTCCAGAGCTTCCAAATTCTCTATAAACTATAGTTAGTATTTTTATAATAAAAAATTCAACATCATATTTAATTTTTCCAAACTTACTAATATTTTCACTATCTGAAGAGTGTTGCCCTGATATGGCACTCTATCTACGTGAGTCTAAGTCTTCAAGAAGATTCTGAGGTCTACAAAAGAGCATCATGAAAATTGCTTTCAACCCTCAGCTCCCAAGCAAGAGGAACATGTCCTATTAAAACTTGCTATGGATGAGCTTTAATATCTGTAAAAACATCCTCTTCTCCTGGAAAAATATACCCCAAACTGAAAACAGCAGTTGTCTCCATGGAGATGGAGTGAGAGTGGATTTTACTTTCTCCTTTACACACACCTATTTTTTTTTAAAGATTTTATTTATTTATTTGACAGAGAGAGGTCACAAGTAGGCAGAGAGGCAGGCAGAGAGAGAGAGAGAGGAAGGGAAGCAGGCCCCCTGCTGAGCAGAGATCCCGATGCGGGACTCGATCCCAGGACCCTGAGATCATGACCTGAGCCATAGGCAGCGGCTTAACCCACTGAGCCACCCAGGTGCCCCACACCTATTTTTGTTTGTTTGTTTCTGCATTGCTTTTATTTCAGTATTTCTCCTATTTAAAAAAAAAAGCTTTCTGTTTTCCTTGGAAAAGTCCGACTTTTTAATGAAAATCCTACATGATTCGCAAATGCATACATTGTCCAACTGCACCATGGGAACCGATGCAAAAAAAAATTAATCTTTGAAACCCTGTGAACGGAAAAAAAACTTTAAGAAGTCACTGAGGTAATGAATTGAGGTTTGTTTTTGGAGTGAGGGGACGTTCCAGGATTAGTGAGAGGTGATGGTTGCACAGCCTTGTGAATTTACTATGAATTTTATCCGGTGTGAATTGTATCTCAATAAATAAACAGAAACAAAAGAAAACCAAAAAGCACCGAGCAAAGAGCACTGATTTAGGGCTGAATTACCTGGAACTGCTCCCCTATAATCACTCTGTCTCCTCCCAGCCCAGAAGTGGAAGAGGCACAGACACAGGATGCTTGCAACAACCAGCAGAGACCCTTGGTCTCCTAAGGCTGTCTTACCCATGAGTAGGATTTTTCTTTAAATCAAACTGCATTGTACAGGGAGACACCTTTGGCCATACTGAGGGGAGATTCTTAGGGAGGACATAGTCTTACCTCACCAGGACAAGAAACGTCCTCACTGGCTTGGAGTTGGAGACATTTGTGAAATTACCCCTGAGGCATGGTCACTCCAAGCGTTTCATCACTCTCTGTAGACACGCTGATGCCTTGCATCAGCTGCTTTTGTTGGATAATGAACCATCCCCAAATGTAGCGAGTTAAAACAACAATCATTTATGTAGCTCATGACTTCACAGGTCAGCCATTTGGGCTGAGACTCATTTGGGTTGAGACTCAGCTGGGCTCATGCAGTGTCTACACTCAGCAGCCAGTCTGGTAGGTTAGCTGGCTGCGGGCTGGGCTGAGTGGGCCACATGTCTTCCTTCATCCAGTGGGCTAGCCAGACTTGTTCACACAGGGCAGCCTTCTGAGAGAACAAGACAAGCATGCAAGGCCACTTCTCCTGTTCACAGTGAATCCCAAGGGCCCCCCAGACCCAAGGGGTAGGGAAACAGTCGCTTCCTCTTATGGGAGGAATTGTGGAGTGAATGGTGTGGGATACAGGAAAGGGGAAAATGGCGGCCACTTCTCAAGAACAACCTACTCCACAGCCCTAGCAACAGAGACTCCAAAATTGTGAGCACAAGGAAATAAATATTCAAGGGCTCTCAAATCACAGAGCTAATTTTCCCAGAGGGACAGGAGGACCTGGATGATTTAATGACTTCCAAGCCATGTATGATTTAGAGAGGACGCATTTTCATTAGAGAAAGCATCCCCACGTGGGGAGAACTGCATCCGAATCCCTTCCCACTGTGCCACCCACTTCTCTTCGGAGCACCTCAGTTACTGGTTCTGATGGATAGAAGGGAGTCTGATGCAGCAGAAAAGGGACTGTCCTTATATGATCTTAAATAAGGGTTGCAGAGACAGAGGTCTGGAGTCAAAGGAAAGGGCCGGGTTGATGGCTCTTCATGCAAACAATGATTTCTGTGCTTGCATACTCTGTCCTTCAAAGATAAGACTAGGTCATATGTTTTCTCAGGTCCATTTTGGGTTGCTTAATTTTATAGAGGAAAGGCAAATAACTGAGAAAACAAGAAGATAATCTCGAAACAAAGAAGACTTGAAGTCACCAGGTGACTGACTGTATATCAGAATGGTTCAGCAAACTAATTACAGATACGACTTCTTGGGTTCCACTCTCAGACATTGTGACTCGGTGAGCTCAGAGGGTCAGTGGGGAAATCTGTAATCTTAGTGAGTGTTCCACTTTGTCTGGGAGAGTTTGATTCTATTAAGTAAGAAATGGGGATAATTCTATCTGCTCCATCTGGCTTGAAGGGATGTCCCAGAAGACATGGATGGGTGTACCATGCTGGTCTAAGGTGGATTGAAGTAGATCCCATGAGCCCAGCCAGTCAGAGACGGAAAAACAGGAAGCAGGCAAGCATATATTGGGCACATTCCTGCCTTACTTTCCAGGATCCCTACTTTGAACCTTTTTGCCATTTATTGATCACTTATTAAAATCTAGGACCCTCGTGTTAGCCCAAGTGTACTGCAGGATTGCATACAGCTGCAAAAAGCGCAAAACAGAATACTTACAGATAGAAAGTTCTTTGTTTTCATGTAAGCAGCCCAATACTGTCATGACACATGAGCACCAAGGAACCATAAAGGAGCCCATTTCTCCCACCTCACCACTCTGCCATTGTGAAACCTCATGGTGTAAGGGTAGAGCTAGAGCTCCAGCCATCACATCCCAGACAGAAACTGGGGGAATGGAAAAGAAAAAGCAGATAGCCCCCCTTTAAAGAAACTTCACAGTACACTACACTTCACACACACACTTCACTGCACTTCACTACCCACACTACACTACACTTTCACTCATATTCCGTTGGCCAGAACTTAATCACATGGCAACAAAGTCACTAGGAAGCAAGATATAATCTCTATTCTAGACCGACATGGGGGCTAAATTTCTATAAAAAAAGGAGAAAGAGAGATTGTAGGATGTTTCTCATCCTACATTTAAAAAGCCCTAAAAAAGCCCTAAAAAGCCCTGCTATAACCAGACCTGTGTTTGCAACCTAGAAGAAATTTTATGCACAAAAGTGTTTATTGTACAATTGTTGATAATACAATTCACCCTTGAACAATATGAGGGAAGAGAAAATACAATAATGTGCTGTATTTGTTAAAAAAAATATATATATATATAAAGTGAACCCCTACAGTTCAAACCTGTATTGTTCAAAGGTCAATTCTAATAGTAAGTATTTGGGAAAACATTAAATGGTCAACGCTGGGGAAGTCATTATGGTACATCATTTTAATAAAGTAATATACAATCATCAAAAAGGGTGGTTACCGAGATTACATAATCATTTTTAGTCCAAGACAGTGTCTAGCCTCTTCTGCTTTCTCTCTTAAATACCCACAAAGCACAAAAACTCAAAGCACTAAGAATTTGGGCTGAGAGATAGACCAATTTCCCAATCTTGAAGGGAATTAACCATAGGTGGCCCAAAGAATGATGAAGATAAATCCATCTAGGGGCGCCTGGGTGGCTCAGTGGGTTAAAGCCTCTGCCTTCGACTCAGGTCATGATCTCAGGGTCCTGGGATTGAGCCCCGCACCGGGCTCTCTGCCCAGTGGGAAGCCTGCCTCTCCCATCCCCTCTCTGCCTGCTTGTGATCTCTGTCTGACAAATAAATAAAGAAAATATTTTTTAAATTTTTTTTTAAAATTTATTTATTTTGACGGATCGCCAGTAGGCAGAGAGGCAGGCAGAGAGAGGAAGGGAAGCAGGCTCCCCACTGAGCAGAGAGCCCGATGCGGGGCTCGATCCCAGGACCCTGGGATCATGACCTGAGCTGGAGGCAGAGGCTTTAACCCACTGAGCCACCCAGGCGCCCTTAAATAAAGAAAATCTTAAAAAAAAAAAAAAGATATATCCCTCTAGGCTGGAGTTCATGTCAAATTAGAACTCTACCTTATGAAATGAATTCCTCCTAAAAATAAAAACAGAAGAACAAAATAAGAAGTCATTTTCCATCCTTCAAACCTGTGTTCCAAAACACTGAACTAATTAGCATCCAGGCCCATAATCCCAGCCCATTCTGGAAAGCCCCAGGAGATGAACGGACTTTTCTTCCCACCAACATTACTATACCCTCCTGCCCTGTCAACTTCTATCTACACAGAAAAATAAGTCCAGGGAACCCCTTGGCAGGAAGTAAGCAGGAGGGGATGCCAGCAGAATCTTGGTGCTTCCTGGATCATGATGTCTTGGGGGTAAAGATTTCTAGGTGGAGAGAAATCTAGGTGAGAGGGGGTCCCAACAGCAGCATAAGCCAAGAATTATAGTTTTTCATGTACTTCGTTGGGTCTGACTACAAGAAAACAACAAGGAAGGGTGTCTTGTGGAGAACAGATATACATTATGTGAAAGACTTAGAGCCTGGGAATCCTAGCGGGGACCTGCACATCTGTGGATTGGAGGAGGGAGCTGTTCATCTCCGAAGGAGGCAGAGAAGTCTGAAGGCACCCTCCCCCCCACCCCCTCACCCCCCACCTCTCCACCTTGCCTTCTCTCCTCACAAGCACGGAATTGGAACAGGTGCTTCCTTGTTTGATCGTTGAGTATTAATGGAAAAAACCACTTCAAATCTAGAAAGATCAATACAGGAATAGATCTTTGATGAATCTTCTGCGTTAGGCAGACAAACCTTGCCATTATGATTCTTCCATAGAATGAAGGAAAGCCTGGCTCTTTTGCCACACCTGCAGAATATCCAGAAGGCAAAACTGATCTGAGATGAGAAAACAAGAGCCTGATAATAAACAAGAGAAGGCTGAGGAGGCTTGCAGGAGATTCAGGGTTCTAGGCGAAGTTCAGGCGAAGCTAAAACTGCAAGGCAGGGAAACACCATCTACCTAATCACACAGCAACGAGTCCACCCCAACCAGACTCCTCTCTCAAAATAGAAGCACCCCCTCCGCCCCTCAAAGACCCAAATTTGGAAACACAGAGCAGGAACAGCACAGGACTTGAGCTTTTTAAAAATAATGATAAAAGATCACAGAGAAAAAGAAAAGTTAAAAAAAAAAAAAAGCAAACAGGACAGATTTTCCATCTTTCTGGCTTAGAGGACCTGCTAGAAAGGAAAGGAGTCTCCCTCTGTTGGTGGGAGTCCAGAATTCCGCATGTTTGCCAGAAGGAGGCCAGTTGGCAGTATGTCACCGTGCCTCCCAACGTACCCCCTTGTTTTCATCATCATCCCCATAGGGAGCCATTTTAGACATTTCCTCCCTAATCTCCCCTCCTCGAGAAATTTGAAATCCCCAGGTGTGCTGAGGACCTGTTCATGGACTGCGTATGTGTACGTCGCTGTCCACTACCCCGAGGGGAGACTCTTCTCCCCCACTCCCACACAAACATTAGAGACACACGGATTTTCACGTGGGCATTCTGAAGAAATCAACTAAAATAATTTTCATGCTCAAGCTGTTATAACTTTGGCCAGTGGGGGCACTTTTGAGCTGAATCCTCTGCTGTTTGGGTCCCCTAATCTGAGAACCCTCCCCCACTTTCCAGAATCACCAAAAGTTCCAGCCTGGGCTTGTACCTTTCCTGGCCTGAAAGAAGTCATTCTCTAAGGAGCCATGATTACTTACAGAGGTGAGTGGTATTAAAGGCCAAGAACTGGTTGGGAGGGGCGCTCATTGCTGCTGAGTTGCTACTGTTTCTAGGCTACTTCAGTGGTCAGAGATGGGAAAATGTACATTAAAAACAGAGATGGAAAGTACAGCAAAGGGAATTCAGTCAATAATATTGTCATAACATTGTACAGTGTGACACGTGACAAGTATATTTATCATGGAAAATGCTGCATATGTTATAGGACTGTCGGATCACTGTGTTGTCCACCCCAAACTAATGTACCACTGTATGTCAACAGTATTGCAAAAATAAACTTAAAAACAATAAAATAAAATAGTGAAGATGTAAGATATTTTCGATTTAATTTTACCATTACAGCTTTCTTAGCTTTTTCCTACAATATTTACAAAATAATTTTTAGATAATAATAAGTGACATTAATAATAAAACCAGTAACTGAAGTATATGATTTTTATGATTCTTTTTCTTTAGCTGCATCATATTAAATATTTGCATTTAGGACTACATATTAAAGTCCCTTGAAAAGATCCACTTTCTGTCATGTTGCCGATTGGACATACAGTTTTAGCTGTTTCAATGTGCATTAAAATGACTAATGCCACCATGGGGTCAAATGTTAAAACAATGCTAAAGGAACACACTGAAATGTCTCAACAGGTAACTATTTCATGGGTTTCATGGGTTTCTTCCACTGTTTATTTTTTTGAATATGTACATAAGACATAAGAATATCTCTTACTTATTCTAGCAAAGATAAGTTAGCATCTCTTTAAAACCTATACGAGGTGTTTTATAGACAGATATGCATCGTTTGGGTTTTATTTATTTATTTTTTTTTTAGTGATCATGTACTACTTTTGACCTTAAAACATACTTAAAACTTCATTTTATTAAGACACACATAGGCCACGTTTGGCTATTCCCTCATTTTGGAAACACTTTTGTGTTCATTTCCATGGAACATACCCCTTGAATTTCCTGTCCCCGCTGCTCAGGTTCCTTTGAAGGCTCTCTTCTCACCATCTCTTAATCCCTACAATCGCTCCCTGGGGATCTCTACAATCCCTCCCTGGACAATCTAATCCACTCCCTTGGTTTCATTCTCCACCTCTATATTAGTGAATCTAAATTCTAGAACTTTATCCCATGACCTAACTTTTGGGCCCCAGATGAATGTATCCAACTGCTCACAGGCTGCCTCCATTCCACATCCACACGCACCAGACATCCAGCATGCACCAGTCTTTCATCATCATCCTGCCCCTCTCTCTGTCCCTGAGTCTTTTTGGTGTCAGACATGGTGCCAATCTAATGGCCCAGGCATCATCTCTTACCCACCGCCCAGATATACCAATCCCAAATGCTCTCAGACCTACCTGTGATGCAGCATCCCAACCCATCCATTTGTCCTGACCCAACCCCTCTCCTGGGGCAGGTGGGCATCAGCTCTTGTCCGGGTCCCCCAGTACCTCCTCACTGGACTCCCAGCTTCCAGGTCTCATCCTCTCTGACTCAGTCTCCACACCATACTCAGAATCATCATTTTAGCACACATATAAAATTTCAGCATTTTTCTGATCAAAATCCAATAACTTATCCTTACAATAAAACCCAAACCTCACCTATTGACACCCTAATCTAATTTATCCACTTACAAACCTTGTTAATATAGTCCCTCTACTAAATTCAGCTTTGCTAAACTTTCATTTTTAGAATTCCACATATTTTCTAGTGCTTTTATGTTTTTGCTGTTGCCTCTACCTAGGGTATAGTATTTCCCCCTCTACCCCTCTCTCAAATGCTTGGTTCGTACTCATTCTTTAGGTCTCATCCTAGTTACTACAGCTGGGGCCTGGGAATTATGTTTTATGAGTATAATGTTAAATGTCCCCCAAAGCACAAGGTCGATGGGCCGACATGAGGTAGGCTCTTAATAACTCTTAGTTATTAATATTATTTAGGTAGTTCATGGGTAACAAGGTATTCTCCAAACAAAATTTATCCTTTAGATCAATTACTTTGCATTTGATTAATCAACCACTTTTCATTTAATTTGATTCATATCCTCATTCTTATGTACTTGCTGCTAAAACACATGTGAGTTCCCGCCTTGCAAAGTCATGTAGAGATAAGTGGGGGTAACTCATTCGGAATGATATGGTTGGATTCCAGACCATTGTAAACAGCTGTCCATTCTTAATTAAATGCTATAAATCACATTTTACCATATGCTTGTATTCCTCAGCTGCTGTAAATCAGAGAGATGAGGTATCAGCCTTGAAATATCATTCTTAATAACAACGAGACCCCCAAATAAGCGACAGCCTTTTGTTTTCCTTCAGGTTGGTGGAGAATAGTTTTATCACACCTACCTGGTATGTGGACCTTTCTCTGTTGGAACATTCACTGTGGGACTGATGTTCTAGAAGTGCTATGTCGGGAACACAGAGGAAATGTGTTTCTGCATAGTGTGAGTGATAATTAGCCACTGATGAAGAGCTTCAGCGGTGTGAAGAACTTGAATTAAATGGATTTACGTTGGAAGATAAGCCAGCGAATATAAGGCTATATACTGCAGGGGAAAAAAATCACTGCAAAGTAATGATTGTCTAGCTAGAGGCTAAAATTTCTGCAAAAGCTATGAAATAGAAATTTTTGAATAATCAAAAGCATTAGAATTTTAACCTCACTAGCTCTTGTTTTATTAATGTGGAGGTCTAATAATTCTTACTGAAAACAAAAAAATACCAGATCTTCACCCTGCCCTGGCAAGTGGGTAACAGATAGATAAGAACTATGGAACGGGGAAGAGACCCGAAGACCTGGGTCATTGTTCCTCTGAGAACATCTCAGGGTGTCAAAACTATCCTATCTTTGCAATCACAAACAAGGGAAGTTCTCATCCTCTAAAATCACTTATGTGATTCTAAATAAAAGTCTTCTTTTGCTGAACAATTAAGTTCATTGATTGTTGCAATTAGAATCCAGATCTATTTCTTCTGTGGTTTGCAGTTGCAAGGGAGAACAGTGACCACCAGTCATTTCTGCCTCAGTGCCCTGCTGAGAAGACAGAAGCCTAGTTCTGCTGAATCTTGGCAGAGGGGGCAAGCCATGGGCCCAGGAGTGACAGAGAACCACCCTCCTTCCCCTCCAGAATGGTCCAACTAGCTCAGGCAAGATGTTCTTCAGAGATCAGGACAGAGCGGTGTCGTTGAAGAGTAAGCCAAATCCAGAGGGAGCACATCAGAAGGGAAAAGGGGGTTCAGAAGAGGAGACAGAGATAGGGGAGTTAACCTGAGCCACCAGCGTGAGGGCACAAGGGCTGTTATGAAGACCACCTACTCTTTGACTATGGGGGGAAGCACGTGGTAAGTGCACCTTTGATCTGCTCCAAGAGTTCTTGGGTGAAGACAGAGGAGTTGGAGAGATGATGACAGATGATGGATAATAGACAGATGAGAGGGGTAGGCAAGATACACATATTGAATTTTTCGCTATTGAATTTTTGCTGGAAAATTCCTTTGCAGAAAACTTGCTGGAAGGGATCTGGAGGTGCCTGTCTGACACCATAGTAAGGTCAATGGTCTGGTGTTTCTGACCAACAGGACACTAGATCTGAGGTCTCCTGCCTCCTTCTTCTCTGAGAGCATATTTTCACGGTCATAAAGATAATCACATTTGATGCCTGTGTAACAGAGTTGAACACAGATGTAGAAAAGCAAAGTGACTCACTCAAGCTGTGGCATTTTCCCCGAGGCTGCTTTCACTCCGAGGTATAAGTCTTTCTGACACATTTCAATGCGGGTGGATTTTCTAAAAAATCATGCCATGCTTGCATGTCCTTAGAAAAATCTAAGTTCATCTGGTAATTGGTCAAAATCACTAAGGCATCACAAATTGATGGACTAAGGTCATGAAGAGACATTTGCAAAAAGAAGAAACAAACCTTATTAACAAGCACATGGCGAAGTATTTGTGTGTGACAGAGAGAGAATTGCAGCAAGTGATAGTTTTCTCTATCAAATTAGCCTGTAATTATAACAAAATTATATCATTAAAATATAATACAAAATTATATCATCATATCTGCTGCAGAGTACATTGGTGAGGCAGGAAGCAAACTGACGCTGGGAATGTGACCAGACAGAATTCTTTGGAAAAGCAACTGCACAATATTATCAACAAACTCGAACATGTGCCTTTCCATTGATCTGGGAAACTCAGGAATTGTACTCTGTTATGGAGAAATAGTGAAAATATAGAGCAAAGTGTTATGTAAGTTGTTTTCTACAGGTTCTGACTAGAAGCAAACACTTATATAACTCCTTAAGCTATGGAACAATCTCACGAAAGAATAGCAAGAAGCCATAAAAATGTTTACAAAAAGTGATAACATTTAGAAATGCTTGTCTTAGTATACATTTCAAATAACAAGAAACTGAATTGTATAACACACATTGTTCATATAACATTGTTCAGACTTTGTTAAACTAGAGAACAATCCTAACAGAAAATCCAAAGAAGAATTAAAAGGTGATTTTGAAGGATATAATTATGTTTTTGCCTTTCTGTGTGTGCATTCTTTGGCAATTTATAGTTCTCTCTAATGAGCATATGCCTTTGTTTTTTCAAGTCATAATACATTAACTTTAAAGAACAGTGAGGCTTCTTACTGGATTCATTTTTTTTTTTTTAGATCACTGTATTAGCTTAAAATTACTATCAACCTCTCATCTTTCCTCTGCCGAGGCAAAATGATTCTTGCTCCTTAAACCTTTTCTTCCCAGTCTCATCAAATCAACTGTTTAGTTACAATTGCTACCCTTCTCTGAAAAGGTCTCTAGTTCCTTCTTTAAGAAATTTCTGAAGAAAATTCTAGCATATTATGAGAGAGCTCAAAAGATCTTCAAGATGCTAGGAAGTTCTTAGAGTTATTTCCATTTAACTCTGACCTGTGTGTGTGTGTGTGTGTGTGTGTGAGAGAGAGAGAGAGAGAGAGAGAGAGATGGAGGCTGGGAGAAACAGAGTGCCTTTCGAGTTTTCCCGGAGCCAGTAGGCACCGTGGCCAGCCTCTCCTCCCACTCCATTGCCTACATGACCCGTTAGCACGCTCAGCGCACCCACGCCGGACTCTCCTTCTCTCTCTCTGATGTGCAGCCCACTCTGGGTCTCGTGTTCAGCATTCACGTATCTGTGAAACAAAAGGATAAAGCAAATGGGCGTATCTTGCAGTCCACTGGTTCTCGGTAATCATGAGCCCCATTTCCCTCCCCGTTTTGGAGGGCACACTCACTCCCTCCTTATTCACGTACTGGAGAGGAGCAGAGAGGAAGCTTGGCAGAACCCAGGAGGTAGGTGACTCACCTTGGAGGATAACTGTGCTTGTCCTGAAACACGGTCTTAGACTCATGATTGAAAAGAGCTATGTACTGATGCTAACAACTTTACTCAAAGGACAAATCACGAATTGAGGCAAAAAGGAAAACTTCTGAGAAAGTAGAAGACTGGCCATTTCTGCCAACACCTGCGCTTAGGCAAGGTGCTCCCTGAAGCTACTTCTCTCCAGGCCTTAATCTGCAGGAACCCCCACTTCTCAAGCAGTTCTGGGAGCACAGGAAGTTAACCCTCGAAAGTCAAAGGGTCTCCCTTGTGGGACAGATGATGCAGATGTAAAAGAGCAAGTGAGCAAGAAGTAGGACGAGAAGGAAGCGATTCCATGCGAGCTGCCGGGCTTTGAAATCAGATTAATGGGAAGACATGGCAGAGACACAGTGCACCGAAGTACTGACAATAGAGCTGAAGGGCTTCCAAATACCTCCTGATGGTTTATCTCTCTCTCTTTTTTTTAACTCTTCCAGGATGGCTGCTAGAAATATCCTAGTAAGGTTCTTCTTACTTCTCGGTAAGTTGTGACAAGACAAAGTCACAAACTCTGTAAGGTGCGAACGGATAAGGCTCCGTGACAAATGAGAGGAGGACGATTGTTCACGGACACTGCAAACTGGAAGGCGCTGGCTGACGGCGCACGTCCGATGAGAAGGAGTGACGTTCAACTATCATATGGTTTCACTTATTTGTGGAGCATAACAAATAGCATGGAGGACAAAGGGTGTTAGAGAGGAGAAGGGAGTTGGGGGAAATTGGAAGGGGAGGTGAACCATGAGAGACTATGGACTCTGAAAAACAGTCTGAGGGGTTTGAAGGGGCGGGGGGTGGGAGGTTGGGGTACCAGGTGGTGGGTATTAGAGAGGGCACGGATTGCATGGAGCACTGGGTGTGGTGAAAAAATAATGAATACTGTTTTTCTGGAAATAAATTAATTAATTTAAAAAAAAAAAAAAAAAGGAGTGACGTTAGTGCACCTGAAACCGGAAAACAGATTCAGGAACAAGCATCGGTCAGGGAAAGAAGAGGGCTGATTGGTTCAAAGGAAAAACCCTCCCATCGAATCGCCAAATCGGATTAAGGGCCGTTTTGTCTTTAGTTGTAAATATCAACGTAACATAAACATAACTATGGCTGCGCCTTAAGAAATTGCTGTTTGGGGAGGTCGAAAACTGTTTAATATAACCAAATAAATAACACGCGAACTGTATATAGTTCCTTGGAGAGAGAGAATCAAGATGCTTCCAGGCAAGCATTTTGCCATAGCACAAAACTCGCCCCAGTGAAGACAAACTACAAGGCTCTGTGTTGGCTCACTTGGCCCCAAGCAAGAAAAGCAGCAAAAGAGGACATCTTAGGGGAGTGATTGCTGCTGCTGATTCCTTTGCTCAGTATGAAGATTCCTTGGCTCCCTGCCCTCTCCCCAGACCTCCACTCCATCCATCCCACGGCCTGGCACCCGCCAATCTATAGGAGCATGGACCCCCCTTACACATAGAAAGGGGGAAGCCCGCAGAGCATGGCCGACTTTCAGGCTCGCAGAGAGCAGACCCAGCAGCCAGATTGCTGGGGTGCGCGTCCCAGCTGGGCTCCCCAGCCTCCCTGCAACATCCTGCTTCCGCTTCCTTTCCTGGCAAAGGGAGCCACAGAAGGCCTGTCCCAGAGGGTTCCATGAGTCCTGGGAGTGGGCACGTACACAGCCCGTCCACCGAACAGTGCCTGGGACACGAAGAAACCCAGTCAATGCTAGCTGTTTCTGTGACATGCGCAATTCCAGGAAAGACATCTGTGCCGGTGTAAAAACAGATATAAAAATATGCCCAGGGTACAGAGTCATTTATGCTAATGTGTTCACACCTATGGATGAAAGTTTGTACAAGGAGGGGGAAGAAATTTAAAGATTAAACACAGCCAAGCCACCGCAGCAAATACTCGTGTTTTTCTAGTTTCATCTCTAGACATAATTCCCCAGGGACACAGGCGATTCCCGCACTCCCCTGCACTATAAACACGACTGTCAAAATTAATCTGCAGTATTAGGGGTAGTGTTGACAGCTTCATCTCTATAAATGTTATTACTGTATTTTTTCGAAACCCACAAACCTCTGCCCATGCTCTCCATCCAGAGGGAGAAGCACTTCTCCTCATCGATAGAAATTCAATTTGCTGCTCAAGTTAAAAAGCAGTAAACTTCTCTCCCCCTTGCTTTACTGCTGCTTTCACAATCATAAAACGAGCCTAATGTTTAAATGCTAGAAAGCACTTAATGTTTAATCGTTGGAGATTAAGTCTCTTTCCTGATGCCCTGGCTGCCTGGCAACAGGTTAGACATTGATCGTCCGCCTGCTCCTAGGGGCAGCATTGCCGCTCAGAGGAATACCTGCCCAGCCTTCTAGAGCTCATCAGTGCCAAAGGAAATGAAAAGTTTCCTTCTCCAAAGCAGCTGCCAGTTTCAAGGAATCAACACAGAGCAGCACCGGGCCACCTCTGGTTCAGCGAAGGAGGAACATGTGCACGTGGGAATTGGTGACGTTCTGGGGGCCCGAGAGTCTGGCCAAGCCAGGGCGTCCCAGAGCACCCGTCCACTATGGCCAGGGGAGCCCCTCAGTCACCACACTCTTGAAGTGAAACCAGCAGACGTGGCCTCCCATGAGAAACGCCTCGAAGCTGCCTGTTCCCCATTCATTCCGCGTCATGGGGCTCAGACCCGTTCACGGCCGTCCGCAGGCACTCTGTGCCTATAGAGTGTTTTTCCTTTGTGCCTCTGAATCAGACCAGAGGCAAAGAAGGAAAGAAGTAATTGCTTGCTGTCGCCCATTCAGTCTCTCGCAGAGCCCATTTTGCAAGACAGGAATTCAGCGCTGGTTCTCAGAAGGATGTTGACATGTGAGTGACATCGTATGGCCAGACCTTGAGCACCATTGAGGCTCCGTGAACGAGGAGCACGGACAAGCAAGACCTCACGGTGCCACCATGACAGCCACTCCCTGCTGAGTCGGGTTTCAGAAACAAAGATTCTGAGTTTGAATCCTTGCTCCCTCCTTCCTGACGCTCCGACGTTGGGCAAGACCCCTCTCTCGGGTTCTTTTTTATAAAAAGAGGCTCAGGGTGTAAATGATTATGCAGGAAGGGTCATCCAGTAGGAACCCCGTAAATGTTCGTTCAAACTGAATCCAGAGTAAATTCATCATCAGAGCCGAGAAAGTCAGATTTCTGAGTGTCATTTGGAGCCTTGACACTGAATCCGTTTTATTATCATTAAATCTCTTTATGCTGAGTTTCCTAATCTCAGCACAACTGACAATTGGGACTGAATAATTCTGCTGTGAAGGGCAGTCCTGTGTATTGTAGGATGTTCAGCAACATCCCTGACCTCTACCCACTGGATGCCACGGCACACCTGCCCCCAAGTTGTCATAAGCAAAAATGTCTCCAGACATTGCCCCATATGTTCCCTGCAGGGAAAATTGTTTCCAGCTGAGAACTACCAGCTTATATGACAATCACGGGATGCTAGGAGGATGATGGCAAAAAATACTCTTTGCTCCCTATAGACTGCATATTAAGCACACTGAGATAGCAGTGGAATCAGGAAATCACCTTCACCTTTTGTTGATAGTTAATAGTAACTTTTCCAGGTGACGGGGATTAAGCATACATTTATCATGATGAGCACTGAGTAATGCATATAATTGTTCCATCACTATATCGTACACCTGAACCTGATATAACACTGTATACTAAGTATTCTGAAATTCAAATAAAAAAACATAATAAATAAATAGAAAAGAAGGGAAGTGGGAAGGAAAGAATGGGGGGAGGGAAAGAAGGAAAGGAAAGGAGGAAAGGAAGAAGAAAGAAACAAACAAACAAGGAGGGAAAAAAGAGGAGAAAATAAAGGGAAGAAAGAAAAGAAAGGGAAGAAAGTAAGCCATCACTTGCCCTTAGACCCATAACTGGGGTCAGACCTCAGCATGCTGCAGAGACATAAGCAAAGTGTGGCCAGGAGGAAATGACTTACCTCAAAAAGAATTGTGGGGGCACCTGGGTGGCTCAGTGGGTTAAAGCCTCTGCCTTCAGCTCAGGTCATAATCCCAGGGTCCTGGGATCGAGCCCCACATCAGGCTCTCTGCTCGGCGGGGAGCCTGCTTCTCCCTCTCTCTCTGCCTGCCTCCCCGCCTACTTGTGATCTCTGTCAAAAAAAAAAAAAAAAAAGAATTGCAAGATTTTGCCTATTCACATCAACGGAAAACTGCAGAATGTACCTGAGAACAGATTCTGTCGGCAGGAAACTAAGGAGCATGGAATACAACACTGGGTTGGTCCTAACTTATCAATCAGGGTATATGGTGAGTGATTCCGGATTGACTGCATCAACTCATGCCGCTGTAAGGGGCTCTAGCAGTTTACGTTGCGGGTCGGCTAAAATTTAACTCAACCATGGACTATTCTTAATGAGGCTGAGTTACCAGAACTCCCCTGGGAAAATGTTGAAGACAGACGCAAAGGTTTAAGAAAATGGAACATGGGCGTGTCTCACACCCACCTGCAGACACACAGACACAAGCATACATACAAATACACACAGACCACACAGACGTCACTGCCTCCACAGTGCCCGAGTGCCCTCCACATTCTGCCTCCAGAATGCCCGAGGACTCTTCCTGAGCCATTGAGAAATGAGAAGAGCACCACTGTCCCCAAAAAGTTTTGTGGTGGCTCTTCTCTGTGGGCCAGGCCTGGTGACTCGGATGGGCAGGACGGGGTCCTAGCACAGCAGAGGCCAAGTGGGAGCACTCGAAGACAAGTGGGCATTGACACAATGGCTGCAAGGACAGGGCAGTCACCAGCATGTTTGACCCCTAGGAATTTAAGGTGGTGGCTAATGAAAGCATCCCTTGCAAGCAAAGAGATGAGTGGTGCCCCAAAATTGTTCCTCGATCTATAGAGTTGGAGAGATGGTGGCCAGAATGGAGAGGTAGCTCCTCACCCAGTTCCCATGCGCAGGACCTGCTCAGAAGCTGCACCTGCGAGCTTGGCTAACAAGACTCCTAGACTCCTAGCCTCCCTCTTTGTTCTGCTCTCCTCCAGAGTATTATCTCTCTCTGAAATTCTTTCTTTATTCAGCAATGGTCTTCTATGTACTAGGCATTGTTCTCGTTTGGGGGAATATATAAGTGAATAGAACGATATCCCCACCATGCAGTGCAACCCTGTCTTTGCTGGTTTCTGATAGAGCTCCCTGATCGTGTTGCCCTCGAGAGCAGGGATTTTTGTCTTGTCTTGTTCGCTGCTGCGTCCCTAGCACCTGGAAAATCACCTGGTATTCAGTAGATGCACAGTAAATAAGCGTGGAATGAATGACTACCTCATCCACTGGCAGTTGAGAAGAGTCTGCATCTCTCTCATGGTTTCCCCTTCTCTCAACATCTTTGAGTCCCAGCCTGGCTTCCTCAATCTGATCATATCACAGACAAAGCCTTGGTTACGGTGAACATCTCTATCAAGTCCATGGGCGACAACACAGAACAAGCGGTCCAGGAAAGTGGTCTCCAAATCAGGACGATGGTCAGAAGCACTTAGGGGAGTTTTGGAAGAGCATGGATCCCAGGGCACAGCTCTCTCATGTTCTAACTCTCCTGGTCTGGGAGGGGGTCCAGGAATCTGTCCAAGTGCTCAGAGTGGAGCCCTGGGCCCCCACACTTGGCGACTCCACTCTACCCTTCCCCTTTTCCAGGAGCATCAATGGGGTCCATCTTCTTCCCAGAGCCCGAGTCTGAGATGGACCAAGAGTGTGTGGGAGCACAGGAGACTGGAGAAGAGAAGAGAACATTCCTCTTAAACTGCAGATGCATGACTACTCTAAAAATCCCCAGACAAGTCCACCATCGTGCCCGCAGACACATCTCTCGAGCCATGGCTTTCTTTCTGGCCCCACATACAGAAAGAAAATGTTCAACCAGCATTTGCAGGTGTGACAGTGACGCAGAAGTGAGGTGACACCTCGAGATGCAGAGCTTGCTGTTTCTCAGCAACTGGGGGTCATTAATGACATTGGCCTCTGATTTTCCCATGCACAGTTCCCAAGATGGAATCAATCAGAGGTCCTGGGAGCTTTAAGAGCCAAATAAGAGTCCCATCCTGAAAGCATCGCTCTCCTCTGCATGACGTCAGAGCGAGCCCAGGGAAGGGCCTCTTTGATAAGAGTATTTTAAGATGAGAGGAAGGTGCCATGATCTCATTGTGAAGGAAGCTCCATCCCTCGAGGTCATCTGCAGAGCTGGGAACGATTTACGGTGAGAACGCTGACCTTTAGCATTCTCTCTGCAGCACGTTTCAGCGTCCGCCACGGGCTAGCCCAGCAGTCCACAGTGGGAGCTTGGGAGTCTCGGGTTTCAGATCTGGGCTAGATCTGAATGGAAGTGCGGGCTGTGAGGCTGGTTATGGGAGCCCGTGCAAAGGCATAACATGTTACACTGAACTCAGGGGCTCGGGCCTGCTGCACAGGCAGCATCAGACAGCTGGGGTCACCCCTGTCACAGAGCGCCTGAGCTGCGTGGGCACCGGGGCCGTGGGGGGTGTGGGCCCAGCTGTGGGGAGCCTGAGCAGAAGGACATAGCCAGGTCTTGTCACAGCAACAGGGGCTCAGCGGCAAATGTGGGAGAGGATGGTGGAAACCCAAAGCAGACACACGCATCAAGAAAAAATCATTTAGGCTCAACTCCCAGGCTACTGACACTACGGCTGCCATAAGGAGGCAAGAATTTTGTAGTTTTACAAACCATAAGGACCCTCAAGACCAGCCTTCATCTTTTATAAATCCAAGCAGATCTCATGAGTGAGTGAAATCTATTCCATTATTCTTTTTTTTAAGACAAAATAAAGAAAAGAAGCTTTCTGTGAAGTGATGAAACTCTTTAAAAAGACTATCACAACACCCTTGACGATCTCACAATGGGGAGGGTGGTTTTCGATGCTGAAACATAAGAAATTGTGCTCAAGGAACCCAATAAATGCAAAATGACGCAAAGCCCGATCCCAGATGTCAATAAAGAATAAATGAGCAAAATTCTTCAGCGGCTTAATGCCAGAGGTATTGAGCATTTTGCAAGGCTGAAGTACAGATGGGTACTTTTTTTAATGTACAGTGCTGCCAGAGGGAGTAAAGATAAACACATCTATCTAGGGAAAAAAAAGCAGACCATTACAATTGATTATATATTTAAAATCATAACCATTATTCTTGCTTTCCAATATTTAACAATGAAGCATTCTTATCTTGGCCACTTTGATATGGAATATTTAATGTGATATTATTATGTGTTATGACATTTGTGCCCCATCAGCTGAGTTCTGCTCACCTACGGATGGACCAAGATTATCGGTAGACGAGATGACTACGCGGTGAAATCTTGGGGTCCTGCTGTCCCTTGCTGCCTTGTGGTGCTGCATCTGATTTCCTCCTGGGATCTACTACCCATTCCATTCACCACTTGGATGCAAGCAGCAGAGAAAGGGAGATAAACAAAGGACTGACCTGTACAAATGGAATATTCTTCCTTCTTCTTCAATTTTACCTGGAAAGTAGATGCCTCCAAAGGATTTGCCTTTAGCTTTGGTATCTCTTCTGAGAGCCACATGAATCTATCCAACCAGCACGTTTACCCCCTTCTTAAAACTCTCCAGAGTTCACCATCGAATGAATGGCACCAATATTCATCCTGTTCTTTGCATTTCTTACTTTCCCCTCTAGTCTGTTACCTTACTATCTTTTAGTGGTGATTCTAAATACGAGAGCAGGCACCCATGACTTTTTTTTTTAATTTTTAATTTTTTATAAACAAATATTTTTATCCCCAGGGGTACAGGTCTGTGAATCGCCAGGTTTACACACTTCACAGCACTCACCATGACTTTTTAAAGTCTAATATGAATTATAAGTTTTTGCCACTGGTATCCAAAAGCTATGACAACACGTGAACTCCATTTGTCCCTTAATGTCTTTGAATAATTATTGTCATGCATTTTAACTCGAATATTCTACACGTAATTGAGATCCCAAGACACTGTTATTATTCTGCACAGTCGATACTCATTTTCATTTATCGCTTCCATTGCTCTTCATTTCTAACTGTGTTTCTGTTTCCAGTGGGATTCTTCTTCTGCCTGAAGATCTCTCTTTAGAATTTCTCCAGTGAAGTTCTGCTCGTGACAAAATCTCTCAGTTCTTATTTGTCTAAAAATTACTTCACTTCACATCGACTTTTTAAAAGACATTTCCACGAGATGCAGAAATCCAGGTTGATCCTTATTTTCCCTCACCACTTTAAAGATGTTATTTTTTTTCTTATCATCTGAATTCCTCCACACTCGTTGAGAAGCCAGTAGCTGCCTTATTTTTATTCCTTTGAGCATAATGTGTATAATTTTTCCCTCTGGATCCTTTCAAGGATTTTCTCTTTGTCTTTTGGTTTTTGAAATTTTACTTTGAATTTGCCCAGATTGAGAATCACAGAGCTTCTCGAATATGGACTGAAAGTGCGTCTCCCGTCATTTCCTCCTGAAATATTGTTTGTACTCTTTCCTATTCTCTTCTTCCAGGACAACAATGATCTATTAATGAGTGCTTCCTGCAGTATTTAATGTTTCTTACTTTATTTACGTACATTCAACTTTTTGCCTTTCTGTGCTTCTGTGCTTCTGTCATCTATTTTCTGGAGTGTAGCTCATTGGAATGGGCTTTCTCTCACAGTGTCCCTCAGGCGTGCAAGCCTGCTGTGCGTTTAGCATTCCTAAGTCACGGCACCTTGCCACTGCAGAACTTGGGAGCAAAGAAGCAATGTAAATATGGAGTTGCTTGGGCTGCCTATTGAGCCTGTGCGATGAAGTCCTTTCTGACCCCAGAGCCTCGTGTCTTCTGCCAGCATCCATGACACATAGCAGATTACACTATTATCTTCTTAGTAAGGTACAATCAAATTTGAGAGCTGACAATCAAACATAGGCATTTTAATATGCCTGTGTGGAAACTCTATCATCTGTGTTTATGTTTCTATTGACTTTTTGTCCTTGACCTTCTTTCCTGATATGTCTGATAATTTTTCTTGAAAGTCAGACATTGTCTATTAAACATAGCAAAGACTCTGGAACACATTATCTTCCTCCAGGGAAGATTTTCCTATATTCTGGTAGGCACTGTATAGTGAAGCAGACCACCTAAATCCAATTAGACATTAAACTGATTTGAGGCAAGCCTGCAATTTTTGTAAGTCTGTGTTGTCTCTGGTTCATCTCTGTTCCTGGGATAGCTTTCCTTCGTTCCCAGTGGGAGCCTGGGACATCCACTGTGAACCCGGGCCTCTCCTCCTTGACACGTCCTGACCTCCAATTTGTGTCTCCTGAGCACCCTGAACTTGCCAAAAGGTCCTCTCTACTTTCAGTAGCTTTCTGTTCTGCTTCTTAGATCTAGCCCAGCACAGCTCAGGAGAATACCTTAAGGGGGAAAACCACCAAAGGTTGGACTTGCTTCTCCACGCCAGCTTATTTTCAGGACCTTGACATCTTTTATTCTGCCTTTCTTGGCAATATCTAATTACAAATGTTTGCACCGCAACCCCATGCTAAAAGTTCAGCTGGTTTCGCTGCCTTTTATCTAGGGATCTGTGCCCGGTTTCTCAACTCCTCACCCACTGTAAATGCTCTGAGGAGAGAAGTGGCTCAGAAGCGTTAGCTTATTTTTTGGTAAGTCTCCTCCCTCTGAATTATTTGCCTTTCAAGTCTTAGTTGCTTTAGCATTTCTTCAATGTCTTTAGCCGGATTTTTAAAAATACATTCAGTCTGTCTTTTCTCAATTTGGGAGGGAACCACTGACCTGCCACAAGCCAGAAACCAAGGAGTCACTTCTGATATGCCCATCTCCTTTACTTTCTACCCCCAATACTTCCTAAGTGTTTCTCCAACCATTCCACTTCTCTCCATCTCCTGCAACATTACCATTTTGTCTCTTCCCTATGTTATTGATGTGTCCCCATCCACTCTTTTCTCTTTCGTCTGTTCTCTAAAAGCAACCACAGGGTTGTTACATTAAAACAAAGTATTAGTTTTCTATTGCTGCAGAACAAATCACCACAAAGTTAGGGGCTTAAAGCAATAGGATGCATCATTTCAGTTTCCCTGAGTCAGAAGTTTAGACACAGCTTAGGTATGATCTTTGCTCTGGGTCTCACTGGGCTACAAAATAGTTGTCACATGGGCTGTATTTTTATCAGAAGGCTCGACTGGGTAGGAATCCTTTTCAGATAATTCAAGTTGTTGGTGGGATTTGTTTCCTTGCAGCTGGATGCAGGAGGGCCTCAGGTTTTGCTAGCTGACCTCTAGAAGCTGTCTTTGGGTCCTGGAGGTCTTTCTCAGTTCCTTGCCATGTGGCCTTCTTCAACATGCCTGTACACTCTCTCAAGCCAGCCAGGAAAATTTCTTGTTCTAGTGTGTTTAGGTGGAGTCTTTCATGATACAATGTTATCATAAGAGCAACATCTTATCATTTTTTTTCCACATTCTTTTGGCTAGAAGCAAGTCACAGGTTCCACCCACACTCAAGGACAGGGGACTATCCTGGGTGTAACACCAAGAAGCAGATCATCTCAGAAGTCTGCCAAGCACAAATTATATAACATTATCTTCTGCAGATTAAAACTCTCCTGGGTCTCCTGGGTGGCTCAGTCAGTTAGGCATCTGACTCTTGATCTCAGTTCAGGTCTTGATCTCAGGGTCATGAGTCCAAGCTCCATACTGGGCTCCATGCTGGGTACGGAGCCTACTTAAAAAAAAAAAAAAGAAAGAAAGAAAAGAAAAAAGAAACAAAGTAAAAACAAACAAACAAAAAACCCTCTCCAATGGCTTCCTATTGTTATTAGAAAAAAAATCTTTAGGATGACTTATAAAGACCCACATGATCTAAACCTAGCCCTCTATTTTCATCTCATACTGTGCCACCCCTTATTACCAGTACTCCAGCCACAGTTTTAGTCCTTCAAGGACTATTGCCCTATTCCTTCTTACCACAGGGCCTTTGCATAGCCCCTTAATTTTTACTTAGGAAATGCCAGTTGTTCTTAAAGTTTCCACATAAGCCTAATTTCCTCTAGAAGGTCTACCTGGCATTCCTAATCAGGAAAAAAATACCATGTTACATGGTTCCAGATACATCCCCCTTGTGATTTTCCATACAGCATCCACTTATCTACCATGATTTTGTTTCATCTGCCTCCTCCAGGGACTGAGCTCTGTAAACTCAGGTGCCATCTCTGGTCTGGTCCATTGTCTGTTGCATGCAGGAGATCCTTAGGATGCATTTGCATTTGCTGACTACTTGGTCAACAGATGAACTCAGGTTTTTACCATATCTGCATCAGGTTTGTGCAACTATTTATAAAGTGGTGTCTTAACTCCTAATTATCTATTGTTTCAGATGTTACTTTCACAAGAACCTAATAAGGAGAAGGGGTAATTATCAGGGAAAGATTTGAGCATCTCTGTGATGAAAATCTCACCTCTAAAAATAGCCAGGTTCTGCTACATTTATTTTCACTATTCAGGCATGCACTGTGGAATATAGCCCAGAGGACCACAGGGGGAGGGAGGGAAAACTGAGGGGGAAGAAATCAGAGAGGGAGACAAACTATGAAAGTCTCTTAACTCCAGGAGACAAACTGTGGGTTGTGGAAAGGGAGGTGGTGGGGGAATGGGGTGACTGGATGTTGGGCATTAAGGAGGGCACGTGATGTGATGAGCACTGGGTGTTACATGCAACTGGTGAATTGTTGAACACTATGTTGAAAACTAATGAAGTACTTACTATATGTTGGCCAACTGAATTTAAATAAAAAATAAGATAAAGGGACACATGGGTGGTTCAGCTGGTTAGGTGTCTGACTTCAGCTCAGGTCGTGATCCTGGGTCCTGGGATCAAGTCCTGCATCGGGCTCCCTGCTCAGCGGGGAGTCTGCTTCTCCCTCTGCCCCTCCTTCTCCCACTCCCCCTGCTTGTGAGCGCTCTCTCTGTCAAATAGAGAAAATCTTTTAAAATTTTTTGTAAATAAACAAGTAAATAAAATACCAAATGTGAATCCACTTTTCTTCGATTCAGCAAACATAAAACTGTCCTTTCAAATTAATAGAAAGGTTTCTATATAGTTACTCTCAATTAGTATAGTTACTTCACTGCAGACCAGTAGCAAACATTTTGCATATCAGCACAGATCTGTCTGGCACCACAGTCTACTTCCCCAGTGACTGTGAATTCTGTATTCTCTTTGGATCTGTCCAGTGCATCCCTAAGGCCATTTGCAGTAGATACAATTTTCCACACACAAAAAAGAATCTAATCAGATTATTTCCCAAACCAGCTGGTTTTTGAGAACAGAGCCAAGATGAAACAGAGGCTAAGAAGAAAATGCCTCTTGCCAGGGGTACTTCCCCATAGTTGAGTTCTGATCATGATATCCTCATGATCAATGCCTTCAGTAGCATTGATAAACTTCAATTTTTTTCTACATTCCCTATTGGCCTTGAAAGACCTTCTATAATCAGGACCCAACCAGCTTTTCCAAACCTATCTCCTATTACACTATACGATGGACTGAATGTTTATCTTCCCCCAGAATTCTTATTCTTATATTAAATCCTTAATCCCTATTGTGTACTTGCTGACTCTCTCTCTTTCTCTCTCTCTCTTTCCTTCTCTCTCTCTCTCCACACTCCAAGGAAAGGCCATGGGAGTGCACAGCAAGAAGGCGGCTGTCTACAACTCAGGAACTGACTCTCCTTGGCACTTTGAACTTGGAATTCCAAGTTTCCAGAGCTGGGGGAATGAAATTCTGTCTTTTAAATCACCTAATCAATGGCATTTTGATAAAGCAGCCTCAGCTGAGTAAGACACAACTTCTCTAAATTCCAGGCCCTCTGGGGCACATCACTGTTCCTCACCCACAAACTGGGCTTTTCCATTTGGTGCCTTTATTCATTCCCATCTCTATCAACGTGTGTCCGTGTCTGAAGAGTTTTTCTCACTATTAAACACACACAGGCCTACATAGATCCTTAAAAACCAAATGCAGAATGTGAGGATCCTTGGGAATGCCAAGCAAAGTAAAGGCAATTGATTTTTTTTAAAAAGAACACACAAATATTATATTCTCCATGAATGTCACTACCATTGAAGTCTATGATATCGAAATAAAAGTCAAAGTAGACTGTCATTAGATATTTATGGTGGGGATTTTACATGAAACCTTTTTTTTGTCCCCTAGTGTTAAATACAGAATAAGAACATTTAGAATTAGCAATACTAAATCTTACCCATTTTTAGCGGCCAACGTCAAATATTGTCTAGGGCCTGACTAAACCCCTGAGTGCACTCCCATGACCAGGGTCACACACTGCATTGATTTTCCTTCCTGAAGTCCCAGTGGCCCCCATATTAGTTCCATTGCCCTCACTTCTTCCCCTGTTGCACACAGGCCACTTCTCAGGTTATAAAGTGATAAATAATGCCCTGCTTTTACACAAACCATGGACTTCCTTTTCCTTGTTTAACTACCTGACTACTGGTTCCTATAGGGAACCAATGGGGAATTTAGAAAAGTTTGAAGACAATTCCAAATATTTGATCAGCGAATATTTTTTTGTTTTAAGATGTAATATTAATATATTGGCTTCTATATCAACAGTAATATGAGCTATATGAACATACTCTATATGTTAATCTATATGAACATAATCTATATGAACATACATATGCCTTTATATAAACACACCCACCCACACACATATATACTATTTTTTTCTTGATGGAAGAATGAGTGCATAAATGCAGAAGGACTTAGGGCCCAGGAATGTCATAGGGTGGCCCTCAATAGTCTTAAATATATTTTTGAAAAATTTTCAAAATGAAATCAACTTTGTATTCTGAATGTAGGCTAAAAAAGTCACATCAAAAAATAGAGGAATGACTCATTCAAAGCAAACATAACTGGTCATCATACCTCTCTCTCTCTCTTTTTTTTAAGTTTAGAGAAGAAGAGCCACAACATCTTTCTTTTTTTTATGTTTACTTTTTTAAAAATTTTTTAAATTTATTTTCAGCGTAACAGTATTCATTGTTTTTGCACCACACCCAGTGCTCCATGCAATCCGTGCCCTCTCCAATACTCACCACCTGGCTCCCCCAACCTCCCACCCCCCCAACCCCTTCAAACCCCTCAGATTGTTTTTCAGAGTCCATAGTCTCTCATGGTTCACCTCCCCTTCCAATTTACCCAAATTCCCTTCTCTCTAACGCCCCTTGTCCTCCATGCTATTTGTTATGCTCCACAAATAAGTGAAACCATATGATAATTGACTTATTTCACTCAGCATCATCTCTTCCAGTCCCATCCATGTTGCTACAAAAGTTGGGTATTCACCCTTTCTGATGGAGGCATCATACTCCATAGTGTATATGGACCACATCTTCCTTATCCATTCATCCGTTGAAGGGCATCTTGGTTCTTTCTACAGTTTGGCGACCGTGGCCATTGCTGCTATAAACATTGGGGGTACAGATGGCCCTTCTTTTCACGACATCTGTATCTTTGGGGTAAATACCCAGGAGTGCAATGACAGGGTTATAGGGAAGCTCTATCTTTAATTTCTTGAGGAATCTCCACACTGTTCTCCAAAGTGGCTGCACCAACTTGCATTCCCACCAACAGTGGAAGAGGGTTCCCCTTTCTCCACATCCTCTCCAACACATGTTGTTTCCTGTCTTGCTAATTTTGGCCATTCTAACTGGTATAAGGTGGTATCTCAATGTAGTTATTTTTCCCAATTTATTTATTTTCAGAAAAACATTATTCATTATTTTTTCACCACACCCAGCGCTCCATGCAAGCCGTGCCCTCTATAATACCCACCACCTGGTACCCCAACCTCCCACCCCCCCCACCACTTCAAACCTCTCAGATTGTTTTTCAGAGTCCATAGTCTCTCATGGTTCACCTCCCCTTCCAATTTACCCAAATTCCCTTCTCCTCTCTAACGCCCCTTGTCCTCCATGCTATTTGTTATGCTCAATGTAGTTTTAATTTGAATCTCCCTGATGGCTAGTGATGATGAACATTTTTTCATGTATCTGATAGCCATTTTTATGTCTTCACTGGAGAAGTGTCTGTCCATATCTTCTGCCCATTTTATGATATGATTGTCTGTTTTGTGTGTGTTGAGTTTGAGGAGTTCTTTATAGATCCTGGATATCAACCTTTTGTCTGTACTGTCATTTGCAAATATCTTCTCCCATCCCGTGGGTTGCCTCTTTGTTTTCTTGACTCTCTCCTTTGCTGTGCAGAAGCTTTTGATTTTGATGAAGTCCCAAAAGTTCATTTTCGCTTTTGTTTCCTTTGCCTTTGGAGACATATCTTGAAAGAAGTTGCTGTGGCTGATAATGAAGAGGTTACTGCCTATATTCTCCTCTAGGATTCTGATGGATTCCTATCTCATGTTGAGGTCTTTTATCCATTTTGAGTTTATTTTTGTGTACGGTGTAAGAGAATGGTTGAGTTTCATTCTTCTACATATAGCTGTCCAGTTTTCCCAGCACCATTTATTGAAGAGACTGTCTTTTTTCCACTGTATATTTTTCCCTAAAGCATTCTACTGTATATTCTACTATTTTGGAAGTTATGGCTTTGGGATTTTTTTAAGTTTTACAAAAACATTTAAAATGGTGAATTATGTAGACATCTCCATTTTTACCTGCCAGATTTTTATTTTATTTTTTTTAATTAATTTTATTTTTTTGGTGTTCCAAGATTCATTGTTTATGCACCACACCCGGTTCTCCATGCAATGCGTGCCCTCCATAATACCCACCACCAGACTCATCCAACCCCCACCAACCAGATTTTTTAAATGTTAACGTTTTTTGCTTCAGTCCTTTTTTTATTACTATTAACATATAATGTATCATTTGTTTCAGGAGTGCAGGTTTGTGATTCTTCAGTCTTACACAACACATTGGGCTCACCACAACACAAACCTGCCCAGTGTCCATCACCCAGCCACCCATTCCCCACTCCCCTCCCTCCTCCTGGCCCACACTCCATGGTGCCCTGGAACCACTCCACACCAGCTCAGCAGAGCACTTCTGTGCATTTCCTCCCACCTGCGTGCTCAGTATCTTGGGCTCGGTGACTTGAAATCAGCCATGCTAGAAGCATTTACACCATAGATGTGGACGAACGGCACCACAGGAACTCCACTCCCCACGCTCTAGACAGCCAACCGTTAAACATAGACAAGCACACCCCTGTCTACACAGACATATAAATGGGGTTGGCTCAGCTGACCAGAGAGAAGGCAAGCAGAATTCCTCCACTGTTTGCGAAGAAACAATCACCTTCAAATTCTTCCAATTTCTTCTTCTCAGCACTCCATATCATGGCATCTGTACCCCTCAGATAGCCTTGGATTGTGCCTTGCCCTGGGTATCATGGGCACATGTCTGCCAGATTAATATGACATCAAATGCTCAATCCAGTCTGCTTTGTCTCTCCCACAGAACCTAGACTCGTGCTTTCCATCCAGTGCATATTCAATAATAGCGGCTAAAGAAATGAGTCGCAAGTGAAATTCGTTTCTGGAGAAGCCCCCATTAAAGGCAGAAGTAATGCTCGTCATCTCCAGGGGTCAGAAAGACATTCAATGTGTCTCAGCTGTCGAACTTGAGACAAGACACAAGGCATCGAGGATGGTGCATTAACTGAAGCAGAATCAAGCGTCGGGTACTTCAGAAACGCGACAGACAGGAGCTAGACATCATGCAGGAGAGCAAAACTGGGGAGGGAAAAAAGAGGCTGAAGCCAAGCTAAAACGAATTTGCAAATCCAGCCTAAATTAAAGGCCACAGCAAGTGATGAAATGAGAAAATGCTTGGAGAGTGTCCTCCAAATGCAATGGATTATGACTGTTATTCTTTTTAATTTGGCTTACTAATGGACTTAATAATTATGGATAACAGCGCTGAACATTTCCTGGGAAATAAAGAGGCACATTCTGGGAAAACAATCCAAAACAAGAACAAAAATAAAACTGAACCAAATAGAAACACAAGAGGCAAAGTCAGATGCTAAATAAAATCTAAAAGAAGAAATGAAAAAATATTAGTCATTTATTAGCATAAGATCAAGGATAATGTTTCATTCTGGGACCAGTTACTGCAAGGAAGGAGGGAGAAAATGGAAGGAATAAACTATTTTTTTAAAGAGCAAAAAATGGGGGGGGGCGTAGACATAAATATAATTAGATGAGATTTATATGAACAAGAAGATTTCCAAATGAAGGGCGAGAGAACAAAGACGGTCTTTGCATGTGGAAAACCGGCAGCCACAAAGGGAGATAAACGGTGCGAAGTCTGCGAAGTCACGGAACTGTGAGCATTTCCGAAGCTTCCGGTGCATCGTTCCCGTAGGCAGGACCCTGTCTCTCGGGGACAAGAAACCAAGTTCCTGGAAAGCAGCGAGTGTACCTTCAGCATCCTGGAGACCCTTCAGAGAATGGCACAGCTCCCCCCCACACACATAATACGTGTCCCACAAACCCCGAGCCATGCCTCCTGTGCCTCCCGACCCTGCTTTTCTATGAATTCGCCTTGTCACGTGCATCACGTGCCCGTCCTCACTCCTAGGATTGAAAGGACCAGAGCAAAGACCATAACCTTCCCACACCTTCCATCTGTGCACGCCTAGCTTCTCTGCAAACGTGATCAATAGCCACCTTCTCTCTGCTGGGAAACTGCATTTAAGGGAAAAATGTTTGCTCATGTCTAGACTGTCACTACACACACACACACACACACACACACAACGACAAACAAACAAAAATGAACACACTTACAGAGCCTAAAATTTCTTGACGGCTCAGAACTTCGTAACACCAGTATTTCAACATGCGCCAAACTAAGTCAGCCAACTGAAGACAGAACTGGAGCCACCTTTTTCTGCCTCACAGACCCTCCATCTTAATCAGACTCTATCTACTTTCTTCTGAAGTCAGCTTTTCACTCAGGTATAACTGAGGGCAGCCTCAAGATTTCTGTCCCAGACCCTCTGCTTTTTGCTGCTGAATGTCCCAGCAGCATCATTAACTACAAATGATTCCTAAAGCCATAGCCCAGCTATGATCACTCCCCCACTCTCAAGTTCCATTTATTTTTTTTTATTTAAATTCAATTAGCCAACATACAGTACATCATTAGTTTCGATGTAGAGCTCAGTGATCCATCAGTTGCCCAGAACACCCAGTGCTCATCCCATCCCATCCCTCCTTAATGCCCATCCCCCAGTGACCTCCTCCCCCCACCAAGTTCCATTTTCATACATACCTACAAGGAGACCTCACGGATTTCTCCCAAACACACAAATCTCATAAGCTGAAATCCAAGCTGATCTTCCTCTCTCCAAATGAAACTTTTTGAACCATTCTTTATCACGAGAGCCTTATCACTTCACAGGCATCAGGTTTCAACCACCTGGAAACATCTGTACAACTTTTCCTTCGCCCCAGGTGTAATCTTTCATAAAACGTTACACGTGGTGAGTGGATCTATTTTAGACTTTTTTAAACAAACGTTCTCCCATTGTCCCATTTTTGATTCCGCAAAATTACATCCTCAGCACCTAATGTCTAGACCCCGACACAACCTGCGACCAGGCTTCCTTGCCTCTGGCCTCTCTCAGCTCGAGGTCATCTGTCTGAAGTCAGGTTCCCTAGAAGCAGAGTCTGAGATGACAGTTCCTGTGCGTGTGACTGATTGAGGGGGTCCTCTGAGGAGAAGGGGAGTAGGGGTAGCTGATAGAGCAGGGGCAGAAAGCTCACAAAAATTACACTCCCAGCCAGAGATCAGCTTGAGTCTGGGAACTCAGTGACGGGGGGGAAGCTTTGGAGCATCAAAGACAAGACAGAGTTGATGCCAACTCGAGACAAGGGCACCAGCCATTAGTAAACAGTCAGAATCCCTGATGGGTGGGGTGTCTTACTTCAGCCCCCCCTCCAGAGGGTTCAGTTAGCCAAGGGCAGATCTCCAGAAGGAGGACAGCTGTGGGGTGTGGTCATACTCAGAGAAGCAGGGGGATGGGTGATCCTGTGATGAAAAGCATCTTCAGCCAAGGGCACCCATATCCTGACACCAGTGGTTCTCAAAGTATGGTCCCTGGACCAGCTGCAGCACCACCCAGGAATTGTATGATATGCAAATTCCCTGACCCCGCCCAAGATCCACTGGGTCAGACACTCTGGGGTGGTACAAAACAATCAGAGCTCTAGCCAGCCTTCCAGGTGATTCTGAAACACACTCAAGTTTGCAACATTTACATCTTTCAACACAGAGCATATGGATATGTCTTAAGCCCCATCTGAGTAATTCTCCACAAATCAAGAGCCCGTAGTAAGTCTGCATTATTGTCTATATCAAAACTAAGCCACCAAGGTTAATGATAAAGGCTTTCCACTTTAATAAGATACTTTCTGTTCCTCCAAAAGCTTATCTCAGCTGCCCCCTTTTTCTTTGTGGGTAGTTTCCACAGAATCGCAGAATATTGGAAAAGAACTTTGAGATTAATTAATCCAGCTCCCTCCTTTTTGCACATGAAATGACCGAGCGCTCCCCTCAATTGTAAAAATCTTAATTAACATGATACCATGGAACTTGGGTCTCCTTATGGCAAGTGTAATGCTTTTTGTGATGTCCTATGCCAACTTCTCTCTGATCAAAGAAAATCCATTATAAAACTTAGTCACAACTTGCTGGGCTTTACCTTTCTACATCTGTTGTGTTTTTCCCTGCAGTTGCCACACCTGCCTAATGTTTTTCAATCTAGTTCATTACCTCCTCTAGGAAAAGGTCCATGAGAGATGTGTCGTATGCACCAACCCACGGAATTTGACAATAGCCCTACAAAGTGGGTGTCATGATTCGGATCCTTTTACAAATGAGACAAGAAAAAGTGATGAGACTTGCCCAAAACCACATTGATGGGATACAACCCAGGACAGCTAGTTCTGAAGGTCACTCTGTCCTCTATTCTGTGGGCAACATTTCAGGGATTTGGGTACTTCTGTGTCCTCCCCTTCCCTGAGTTCCCAGATTTCTGAAGGAATTTCTATAGCTTTGCCCTGACCCCATGGTACTGGGTTGTAAAGAACTCTTAACATGTATCCCTACCCATGTGGAGTGGCCAGATAGGACATGGTCTACATAAGGAGCCTAAAACACAGAAGTTCGGCAAGTATTGGTTAAGTGAGAACTTAACCAATTTCTCAAGGCCCTAACTTGGCTCTCACCATCAAGCTGCGTCTCCACCAAGCTCCCATTCCCCCAGTCCTTCCCCAAGCCCAGAGGCACCATGGCTCTGTCTCATCTTGTTGACCAGCTCTCCAGGGCCAAACCCTCATCCTGATGTCTTGGTCTCCAGTGATCTGTCCTTGGAATCTCTTTTCTACCTCTTTTTCTCCTTTCCTTGGGTTCACCTCGTGTTCCACTGAAGCACAACATTCTCTCACTCCTGAACATACAATTCCCTCCAACTCAAGTAGCCCTTCCCACTCTAAATGCAGGTACAAGTGCTTCCCACCCCAAAGGCCTGGTCTGCGCACCACTCCCTTCAGCCCCTCAGCGGAGCATCTTCTTCCCTCTTCCAGGCTTCGACGGCACATCTCCGACTCTCGTGTGTTCATGTTTAGCTGCTGGCATTCCGCTCAAGTCAACCAGTGATCTCTGTGCAAGCCTATTTCTGTTGCTGCTATCAGCCTCTTAAAGCCAGGATCCATGTCAAATTCATCAAGACCACTCGGAAACAGCCAGCTCGATGACTTGCAGACAGCAGGCACTGGGTAAATACTTCCACTGTGAATAACTGATGTTAAAACGCACTGGCTTAAATGAGGTATTCACCGTGAGCTTGTTCTAGAGGGAGCTGAGTAGCCACGTGCAGCCGGATCGATCAGCAAGGGCCCATCAGGCCAGCTTCCCATCAGCAGATGCTGCTCATTGGAGGGCAGCACTCGGCCTGTTCAGGTACTGCTGCCAAACAGAAGGTTCTCTTGGCAGAAGCGTTGGCATGCTCTGCGTTGTGCAGGCTGTGCCCCTGAGCCAGCCCCTCCATTGGCAAAGGAGCCTCCTCAGAACTGGCTTGTGCCACCCTCCAAAGGCCTCCTGCCACCCAGACAGATGGGCCCAATGGGGGTGTGCTGGGTAGCACGCGTGCTCATCCGGTTGGAGCTCCCAATGAAAGATTTGTCTCTCCTACTTGGCGTCACCCGCATTCAACCAGAGAAGCACACTGCTGGGTCATATGAGCTGTAGTGAAGGAATGACTCTCCAGTTCTAATTTTGGAACCCATTAATTAAAGAGTCCTAGACCTGGAAGTAGGAGAGGGGTTGAGGAAGAGCAGAAAGAAAATACTTGCCCAGAGTATTTTGGGCTGGTGACATCCACGGAATTGGAGAGAGACACCTTCTCTTTCCAGGTGGAGTTCAGATTTAAGGCATGTTTTTAAGCAGCAGCTAAATCCTTGACTGGGCCTCCTGTGGTTGCCAGCAAGGCAGCGGGACATGAGACATTTCTCTCAGGGACCGGGGTCTCTCTGGGCCTCTACACATGGGAGCGAATAAAAGTTTAAACTCTTCCCATCTGAGCCAAGATCTGTAAACCACATTCCAATGGTGTGGGTTCAGAGAGAAGAGTGCACTCTTCAGCCCCCCTTCTTGAGAACCTGGTTGCAGTCATGTCCAAACTGAAGCTGGAAACCTTGATTGGCTCAGAGGGGTTTATCTTAATCGTCTGATGGCCCTTGCTGGCTAGACAAAACAGTCAGTTGTGGGAGCAGCCAATGCGTCCTTTGGAGGACATTACCATTCAAAAAGTTTACAATTGACAAAGAACTAATACCACCTGCAACTCGAAAGCATTTTACTTCTGTTTTGGGGTTTGGGATTGCAGTGGGTGTTCTTCGAGACACTAAAGACAGACAGGATCTGTACTGATCTACTTCGTCAGTAGATCTTACAAGTAACTTCTCCCGCTGAGATTTGCATCTTGGCTTTTCCTTTCCAAACTCTAATGTGCCCATGACTCATTTGGAACACAAGAAGTGCAGCAGCTTGATTCTCCCAGGCGGTCCTCCACAGAACAAGCCAAATCACTATAAGACCATGGGGGAAACTGCCCAGTGGAAAGCAGATCATCTGGCAAAACAACTGTCCAGGGGCCAGCAGGTGACCCAGTTGCTGGACCAGTATACTGCCCAGTACTGGAAGGCAGTTGATCTCAGAAAAGGGCTATAAATGTACTTCAGAGCCGTACAATTTGGAAGTTAGAGTCTTAAAGACCTCAGCTCTGCTGGTCACACAAGACGGTGTCAGGTGCTTCCGGACAGATAAAATCCATCCAGTCTCCTTGCTGTCTGCTCTTTGTTTCCAGACAGCACCAGATAGAGCTTGACTGGGGATTAAGTATCCATCATGAAGGTGGTTGGGAGACGTTAAATAAGAATAAGAGACAAAAGAAGAGAAGTTTAATCATCCACAGCAGAAGGGGTATCTCACTGTGACAGCTTGAGATGTTGCATTTCTTTTTTTTTTTTTCTTTTTTTTTCTTTTTTTTTTCCAATTTATTTATTTTCAGAAAAACATTATTCATTATTTTTTCACCACTCCCAGTGCTCCATGCAAGCTGTGCCCTCTATAATACCCACCACCTGGTACCCCAACCTCCCACCCCCCCGCCACTTCAAACCCCTCAGATTGTTTTTCAGAGTCCATAGTCTCTCATGGTTCATCTCCCCTTCCAATTTACCCAAAAGCACATACCCTCCCCAATGTCCATAACCCTACCCCCCTTCTCCCAACCCCCCTCCCCCCAGCAACCCACAGTTTGTTTCGTGAGATTAAGAATCACTTATGGTTTGTCTCCCTCCCTATCCCATCATGTTTCATGGATTCTTCTCCTACCCACTTAAGCCCCCATGTTGCATCACCACTTCCTCATATCAGGGAGATCATATGAAGATGTGGTATATATACACAATGGAATACTATGTAGCCATCAAAAGAAACGAAATCTTGCCATTTGCGACAACATGGATGGAACTAGAGCGTATCATGCTTAGCGAAATAAGTCAAGCGGAGAGATGTTGCATTTCTTAAACAATGGAGGGTAACACGCAGCCCTACAGGGCATCACAGTGGTACCGGAAAGCTCTTTCTGAAAAAAAAAATATATATTTTTTAATAATGAGTCAAGCTTTAGCCCTCTGGGGTGTTTTACATAAAAGGTTTTGAAGAAATTAGCTTCTAATTTTATTTACTGATCTACATGCATTTTTAGATCTTCAAAAGTATTCAGAACTCACTTGTTTTTTCAGTTAGAGTTAGTCCAAGAGTTTGACATTCAGACCTTTGGATGACTTAATTTTAGGTCATAAGTGTGTCTGTCCAAACTCAACTTCATTGCCCAGGATTTTTTTTTTACATTCGCTACTCTTTCAGGCAGGAAGTCACTACAATGTTCATTTGTCAGGTAGCAGGATGAATGGCCAACTCCTGGCATGTACAAGTTGAAGAAGCTATAATTTGCTCCCCGTTTCCCTTGAAGGTCACTAAATTTAATACCGTGATTGAAACTCAGGGCCTTCTATAAATCTCCAGAGAACTGCAATTCCTAAGAAGGCAGATAATTTGGGCAGATATGTTGACCTGTGCACACATGTTAAACAATTATAAATTGTTTCCTTTCATCTGTCTCAGAAGTAATCTATAGTAAGATTCCAAAATATAAATCCTCTCTAAAATGAGACAGCCAGGGAAGAGCCCATGAGGACTTGTGGGTCCCTCCACAGCACTGACACCCCTACATGGCCCCACATGATGACAAATGGCCCTGATTTTCAGCCTTGGCTTGACTTAAGCTGGTGGCTTTTGTCTCTGGCTTCCTTCTTGAAGGCAAACAACAACAGCAAAAACATGTCTCATTTATTCCATTGGCATCTTTCCCAGTCGATGAATGAGGACGACACTTCTCCCAGGTAACCATCTCAAAGTTTTCTAACTGAGCTAGTTAGTGCAGAAAATGTTTTGCATTGGAAAATACATAATAAAATCATGCTTCAACTTGGTGCCTGGAGGGAAGGTAGGGCATTTAAGACAAAGGAGTTCTGACTTTGCCTCTCCCAGTTCATGTAATCTTTGAGATCCTAGAGTGAAAAATTGGTTCTAACCCTGGATACAATGGAAGCCATCAGAGCTCTCTAGATCCTCAAACTGAGGGAACCAGGGGTGCATCTACAGTAATGTAACTTTGTTGAAGTAACAGAGACTCCTGGCAGGATGCAGATGGGTGTATAAAAGTATGTGAGGCAGAAGAAGGCAGGCAGAGTGACTAATAATGGAGGGTCAAGAGAGGAAACAATGTTTGAGAGCAATGAGAAGGTCAAAGGTACTAACAAGTACTGAATCCCAAATCCATGTTCCTATAATTTCTATTGGCCTAAATTGAAAAGGTTCATCCTACTTCTATTTTTAAAATATTTTATTTTTTGAGACTTTATTTATTTATTTGACAGAGAGAGATCACAAGTAGGCAGAGAGGCAGGCAGAGAGAGAGGGGGAGGCAGGCTCCCCACTGAGCAGAGAGCCCGATGCGCGACTTGATCCCAGGACCCTGAGATCATGACCTGAGCTGAAGGCAGAGGCTTAACCCACTGAGCCACCCAGGAGCCATTCTCCCTATTTTTAATTACCTTCATTTCAATATAACTTATACCATCTCCCTATATGAGTTTGCTAGAGCTTCTGTAACAGAGTACCACAGACTGGGTGGCTTAAACAACTGAAATGTATTGTCTCACAACACTAGAGGCCAGAAATCCAAGATCAAAATGTTAGCAGGGTTGGCACCTTCTGAAGCTATGAGCCAGGACATTGTCTTGGCTTCTGGGGGTCAACTAGATGGAATCTTTGGTGTTCCTTGGCCAAAGAATCATCACCCTGATTTCTGTCCTCGTGTTCACATGTCATTCTCCCTATGTGTGTGCTTTTGTGTGTAAATTTCCCCTTTCAATAAGGGTACCAATCAGACTGAATTAGGAGCCTAACCTGTTCATTATGATCTCATCTTAATCAATTATATCTGCAACAAGGTCATATCTGAGGCATTGAAGGTTAGGACTTCAATATATAAATTTGAGGAGGGTACTATTCAACTCATATCACTCCCTAAAGTAACATTTCTATAATAGGCTGTATCTTCCTTCTCAGCCTGAAGGATCAGAACCTCACCAGTCAGAGTTATAATAAGGTATAGAGGCTGTTTGATGTCATAGAGGACCACAGATTTAGGGACATGCTCAAACTGCAGAAGCAAAAAGGAAATCAGAAATCCATTAGCTAAAAAAAGAAAGTCTGATGTACTGCCAAGCCAAAAGGACCAGAAAGAGGTATCAAAGTTAAGATAAAAATAAAGGAAGTTGTAATGTTGGATTCAACATAAATATACAAAAAGCAGGGAAGGGTAAATAAATGTACAATTATCAAACAAAAGTTTTGGTATTTTCTCACTCCAAAAAGGCTATTCATGTTATTATGGATAGATATCCAGCCTATCTCAACCAGGGTTGAAAATCCTACATAACGGCAGTTGAGTTCTATTTTCTCAAATCCTCAGACACTGACTCTTTGAAAAGGAAAGATAACACATTTATACTACAATAAATTAGTATGTAGGTTGTGATTTCCAAGATAGCTCTTAAAAAAGAGACAGAATATTTCACTCCAAAACAAGAAGATATAAAAAAAGACTGATAAGAAATATTCAATCACACAAAAGTAAGATGATAAATAAGAGAAATAGAAAAGAAAAAGAAAGACAAATTAAAAGTACAACAAAACAATGCTACATCTAAACTCTAATATATATTAAATGTAAATGGATTAAATGTTTCTAGGAAAAAGCAAAAATCATGCAATAGAATTCTAAAATCCCTCTCTGTTGTGCATAGTAGATCCATCCAAAACATAAGGATCCAGATAGGCTGGATAAAAGGATTAAAAAATATATGCCATGTGATTCTGACCAAAAGAGAAAATCTACTGCTCTTATAATATTAGATAGAATATATTTTAAGACAATAAATGTTTCTACAGATAAAGAGGATTCTCTTATAGAGACCAAAACAAAAACGTGCCAGAATTTTATTGGAAATGTGTTACATCTTTACATCAATCAGGAAGACCTGGTATTTAACTATATTGACTCTATTAACTTTATTGAGTCTTAAAATTTAGGAACATGGCATATCTCTCCATTTATTTAACAGTTTGATTTCTCTCACCTATATTTGTAGTTTTTATTGTAGAGATCATGGTAACTTTTTGATAGTGATTCCTAGGAATATTATGTGTTTTGATGTTCTTATAGCTGAAATTTTTAAAAAAATTCATTTCCAAATGTTTGATGCTAGTACAACATACTAATTATATTAGTACAACAGATCTTATGTCTTTTTGATTTTTACATATGCTTTTGCATATTTTTATATGCAATTTATTTTTATATGGCTCTCATTGAGCAAACTTGCTAATTCATTTATAATTTCTAATTAGCATCTTTTGATTATTTTGTATTTTCTACAAATACAATCATACTCTCTTCAAAGAAACAGATCTTTGAAACTCCCTTTTAAATTTTTATGCTTTTTTTATAGTTTTACCATAGTAGATAGAACCTAGAATGCAACTTTAAGCACATACAGTGCTAACAAGCATTATTTTCCTATTCCTGATTATAAAGCAAAAAGTTTTATTATTTTACTACCAAGTAAAACAAGTAGGACATGGCTTTTAGCTACCCTTTATCAAATTTAGGAAACTCTCTCCTATGCTTTGTTAACATAGTCAAATGCCAAGTCTTCCTGATTGATGTAAATATATAATGCATTTCCAATCAAATTCTGGCACATTTTGTTTTGCTTGTTTTTTTTCCAAGTTTTAGTTATCTATTTTTCTAAGATATTATTTATTTATTTATTTATTTAACAGAGAGAGAGAGATCCCAAGTAGGCACAGAGGCAGACAGAGGGAGGGGGAAGCAGGTTCCCTGCCAAACAGGGAGCCTGATGTGGGGCTCAATCCTAGGACCCTGAGATCATGACCTGAGCCAAAGGCAGAGGCTTAACCCACTGAGCCCCCCCGCCAGGAACCCTTATTTATCTATTTTAGAGAGAGAAAGCATGAACAGGAAGGGCAGCAGGAAGGGATGAGAGAATCTCAAGCAGACTCCATGCTGAGTGCAGAGCCTGATGTGGGGCTCAGTCTCACAATGCTGGAATCATAACCTATGCTGAAATCAAGATTCAAATGCACCACCCATGAGCCCCAAACTCCAGCAAGATTTTTACAGTGTGTATGGATATGGAAGGAAACCTAGTAGAACCAAAGCAATTTTGTGACATAAGAACAAAGTTTAAGGATTTACCCAACCTGGTTTAAGACTTATTATAAGTCAATAATAATGAATATATTTTGGTTTTGACAAAAATAAATATACAAATGCAACAGAATAGCAAGTCTGGAAGCAGATCGATATATATTGTCGATAGGTCTTTTTAAAAAGTTGTCAAGGCAATTCAGTGTAGAAGGGAAGGTCTTCCACAGATAATCCTGGATCAAACGGATATCCAGATAGAAAAAAAGAGGAAAAAAGAGCACCAATCTTTACTTCACACCACACATAAACACTGATAAAAACATACCACAGACCAAAGTGTAAAGCCTAAACCATAAAACTTCTAAAAGAAAACATAAACATAAAACATAAAATCTTTGTGACCCTAGTAGGCAAAGATTTCTCACCTAGAACGCAAAAGGCATAAAATGGAAAAAAAAAATTCATCTATATTTATTTTTTTTCCAATTGTAGTCGCTATTTATTTTTATTTTTTTTCCAATTTATTTATTTTCAGAAAAACATTATTCATTATTTTTTCACCACACCCAGTGCTCCATGCAATCCGTGCCCTCTATAATACCCACCACCTGGTACCTCAACCTCCCACCCCCCCGCCACTTCAAACCCCTCAGATTGTTTTTCAGAGTCCATAGTCTCTCATGGTTCACCTCCCCTTCCAATTTACCCAAATTCCCTACTCCTCTCTAACGCCCCTTGTCCTCCATGCTATTTGTTATGCTCCACAAATAAGTGAAACCATATGATAATTGACTCTCTCTGCTTGACTTATTTCACTCAGCATCATCTCTTCCAGTCCTGTCCATGTTGCTACAAAAGTTGGGTATTCATCCTTTCTGATGGAGGCATAATACTCCATAGTGTATATGGACCACATCTTCCTTATCCATTCATCCGTTGAAGGGCATCTTGGTTCTTTCCATAGTTTGGCGACTGTGGCCATTGCTGCTATAAACATTGGGGTACAGATGGCCCTTCTTTTCACGACCTCTATTCTCCTGAAGCTGTTTCAAAAAATTGAAGCAGAAGGAAAACTTCCAGACTCTTTCTATGAAGCCAGCATTACCCTGATCCCCAAACCAGGCAAGGACCCTACCAAAAAGGAGAATTTCAGACCAATATCACTGATGAATATGGATGCTAAGATTCTCAACAAGATCCTAGCCAACAGGATCCAACAGCACATTAAAAAGATTATCCACCATGATCAGGTGGGATTCATCCCTGGGCTACAAGGATGGTTCAACATTCGCAAATCAATCAATGTGATACAACAAATTAATATGAGAAGAGAGAAGAACCACATGGTCCTCTCAATTGATGCAGAAAAAGCATTTGACAAAATCCAACATCCGTTCCTGACTAAAACGCTTCAAAGTATAGTGATAGAGGGAACATTCCTGAACCTCATCAAATCTATCTATGAAAGACCCACAGCAAATATCATCCTCAATGGGAAAAAGCTTGCAGCCTTCCCATTGAGATCAGGAACAAGACACGGATGCCCACTTTCACCACTCTTGTTCAACATAGTATTAGAAGTCCTAGCAACAGCAATCAGACAACAGAGAGAAATAAAAGGTATCCAAATTGGTAATGAAGAAGTCAAACTCTCTCTCTTCACAGATGACATGATTCTTTATATGGAAAACCCAAAAGGGGGCGCCTGGGTGGCTCGGTGGGTTAAGCCGCTGCCTTCGGCTCAGGTCATGATCTCAGGGTCCTGGGATCGAGTCCCGCATCGGGCTCTCTGCTCAGCAGGGAGCCCGCTTCCCTCTCTCTCTCTCTGCCTGCCTCTCGATCTACTTGTGATTTCTCTCTGTCAAATAAATAAATAAAATCTTAAAAAAAAAAAGAAAAAAAAAAGAAAACCCAAAAGACTCCACCCCCAAACTACTAGAACTCATACAGCAATTCAGCAATGTGGCAGGATACAAAGTCAATGTGCAGAAATCAGTGGCTTTCTTATACACTAACAATGAAAATACAGAAAGGGAAATTCATCTATATTTAAAGCTTAAATGGGAAAAAAATTCATCTATATTTAAAGATTTTGTTCTTAGATGTATGTTAAAGGTAAAAAAGCAAAGTCAGGGTGGGAGACAACATTGGCAAGACATGTCATCTCTGAGGGAGGACTTGTAGAAAGAATATATGAACTGCCACAGGTCAGTGCTTAGGAAGACAACCCAATTTTGGGACAAAGGATTCAAACACTTTACAAATGAAGATACACGAATGGCCAGTAATAACCTAAGTGGCTGCCTGGGGAGAGGGATGGATTCCAGAGGAGCACAGGGATTCTGGTGGGGACTATAGAAGTGTTTACCAGGCTTGTGGTGATAGTTTCATGGCCATGTATATACACTTCAAAACTGGTCACGTTGTAGACTTATTTTTTTTTTTTTGAAGATTTAGTTATTCACTTTTAGACGGGGAGGAGAGGGTCAGAGGAAGACAGGAGAAGGAGAAACCTAAAATAGACTCCCTGTTGAATATGGAGTCCCACTTGGGGCTTGATCTCATGACCTGAGATCATGACCTGAGCTGAAATCAAGAGTCAGTCTCTTAATCAACCGAGCCACCCAGGTGCCCCCAGGTTTTAGACTTTAAATACATGTGGCTTATTTTATTTCAGTTAAACCTCAGTGAAGTTGTAAAATACCCGTTTTACATACATATGAAATAGTTTTACATAAACATCACAATACACAAAAAATAAAGCTTTTTAAAATTATGCCATGGACAATAACATCAAAAAACATAAAAATATAAAGAAAACCTATAACAGAACATGTATTAGAGAAAATCACGAAACTTTATCGAACTACATTAAAAGACTTTTAAAAAAAGTGAATTACCATGTTCATGGAAGAAAAGTTTCAATATTTTAAAGATTTCTAAAAATGTCCATTCCTCAAATTAATGATGACCTAAATACAACCCCAATTCAACATACTAGCAGGTTAATATAGGTGTGAGCACGGGCAGAAGTTGACAAGCTGACTCTAGAACACAGATGAAAATGTCAAGGCCCAAGGGTAGCCAAGACACAGATGGAGAAGAACAAGGTGTTCAGACGTGCTCTACAGATATCAAGACTGGTTATACATCTCAGGTAATGAAGACACATCAGGGCTGGTGTGGACACATGTGACAAGTGGAACAGAACATGCAGCCTGAAAACATACACATGCTCGTGTGGATAGTAGGTAAATGGCAGGGGTAGCACTGAAAATAAGTAGGAGAAGATAGACTTTTTAATAAACCATGCAGAGATCATCTGATATCCATAGGGGGAAAAGGAAATGGAACCCTGGCTTCACACCACGAATGGACAAAAAAAAAATCCAGTTTGATTTAAATGCTAAGTGTCAAAACGCAAAATACAAAACTTTTAGTTGATAATATAGGAGAATATTTCTGATACTATGTTAGTCTGCTCACACTGCCATAACAAAATACAACAAGACTGGGTTACTTAAACAACAGAATTTTTTTTCTTGCAGCTCTGGAGGCTACAAGTCCAAGATCAAAGTGCTGGCAGGTTGGTTTCCTCCAAAACCTTCTTCTGGCTTGTAGACAACCATCCCTTGTTGCTTCTTCATCAGATCTCTTCTCTGTGCGCATCCCTGGTACACAGAGGGAGAGGGAGAAGCAGACTCCCTGCCCAGCAGAGAGCCCAACATGGGACTCGATCCCAAGACCCTGGATAATGACCTGAGCCAAACATAGACACTAGACCAACTAAGCCACACAGGCACTGCCCACATTTCCTTTTCTAATAAGGACACCACTCTGATTGCGTTAAGTCCCACCATAAGATCTCATTTAACCTTAATTACCTCCATAAAAGGTCCTACCTCCAAATACAGCCACATCCCAAGCTCCTGGGGGTTAGGGCTTCAAGGAATACATTTGGGGAGGGGATCATAATTCAGTCTATTACAGATACCTTGGGGTAGATAAAGATTGCTTAAACAAGACATAAAATACAAAAAACATTAAAAAATGATAAATGTACTTGATTTACACTTCAGAATTTCTGTTATAAAGCTCATAAAAAGACAAACTAGATGGGTGTCTGGGTGGCTCAGGTCACCAAAGCCTCTGCCTTTGGCTCAGGTCACGATCCCACGGTTCTGGGATAGAGCCCCGCATCTGGCTCTCTGCTCGGCAGGGAGCCTGTTTCCACCTCTCTTTGCTTGCCTCTCTGCCTACTTGTGATCTCTGTTTGTCAAATAAATAAATAAAATCTTTTAAAAAAAAAAGACAAACTAGAAGGTAACACTTTTGCTGCATTTAAAACCCACAAGAGACTGGTATACAGGATATATAAAGAGTTTCTACAAACTAATAAGAAAAAAACTATACAAACATGTATCAGGCCAAGACAACTCAAAAGAGAAAAATGGGAAATGGGACAATAGACCCAGAGCAAGAACTTCAAAAAGAAGAGAATCAAACATCTGAAATACACTGAGGGTTTTGGAGTGGAGGGGGTTGGGGGGTTAGGAGGGACTGGTGGTGGGTATTAAGGAAGACATGTATTCCAAGGAGCACTGGGTGTGGTGCATAAACAATGAATCTTGGAACACTGAAAAAACGAAAAATAAAATTTAAAAAAAAGGTGCTACAGCTCCTTCCTAATCAGGAAATACAAATGAAATTGACAAAACTTCTCTAGGATTCTGATGGATTCCTGTCTCAAAGTCAAGCAGAGAGAGTCAATTATCATATGGTTTCACTTATTTGTGGAGCATAACAAATAGCATGGAGGACATGGGGAGTTAAAGAGGAAAAGGGAGTTGGGGGAAATTGGAAGGGGAGGTGAGCCATGAGAGACTATGGACTCTGAAAAACAATCTGAGGGGTTTGAAGTGGCGGGGGGGTGGGAGGTTGGGGTATCAGGTGGTGGGTATTATAGAGGGCATGGATTGCATGGAGCACTGGGCGTGGTGAAAAAATAATGATACTGTTATGCTGAAAATAAATAAATGAAAAAAAAAAGAGTGCAACAAAAAGAAAAAAAAGAAATTGACAAAACTTGAAATCTTACAACACCAAGTATTGAGGATACTTCACTACAAGTGAAGGAACATTCCATACAATGCTGAGAGGAGTGCAAATGGTACAAGTACTTTGTAAAACAATTTGGATTATCTAATAAAGTTGAAGATAAAGATATCCTATGACTGGGTAGCTATATAAATACTTCTAGTATTTATATAGATGCATACAGGTAAACCAGGATACAACCTAAACGTCCAACAAAACTCACCTAGATTTTTAAAAAATGGTGCTCTATTCCCTTGATCGAATATTCTATAATAATGAGAATACAGGAAAAACAGTCACTCATAGCATCTTCATGACGCTTACAAACAATTTTGAGTAGAAGTCAGACAAAAGGATACCTTCGCTATGATTCCATTTATGTTTAACTCAAGAACGGGATAATCTCAACCAGATTGTTTAGAGATGCATTTATAAGAGACAGAAATATTAAAAACAAAACAAAACAATGATGTGATCATCAAAAATACCAGGATACGGGATAGCCTCTGGGGAGCGATAGATTTGAAAAGGAAATTTGGAGCCAGTAAGTCTCTGTTCTTGACTCTGTGGTGGTTACAGAGTGTTTGCTTTATAAGTGTTCATCAAACAACAATTTATACAGATTGTATGCACTTTCCGTATGCTGTATTTCAAAATAAATCAAGGAAAAATAATTTACAAAAAAAGAACGTGTCTAGGAAGGCTTGGACTTCAAAAATGAAAGCAAGAATTTGTATGCAGCAGGTAATCTGTGCAATCTTGCCCAACTGGGTGTCTGATGTGATGTCAGTGGTTGGTTTTCACATCCCAGTACACCAAGAGGGAGACAGACTTAATAGCTGTGTTTAAAGCGTCAAACATAAGAACAGTAATAGTCTTATTTTTTACTAATTCCCTCCAAGCTCAAGAACCTTTTCGTTATAATGGTCTATTTTCCTGTCTATCCGGGGCAATTAATCTCCCACCTAGCAGCGGCCAAGGGCTTCTGTCAGGCCCTCCCTTTGGCCCTTGGAATTGACCTCCAGTCCTATCCAGCCAGGCCTAGAATCACCGTATGGTCAAGGCAGTCAAGAAAGAAAACCACAACAGCGATCAAACAAAAGCAAAAATACAGAACGATGGGAGATGGCAGTCGTAGAGAGAAGAGCTTCAGAAATTACGGGCGACGGAAAGAACTTTCTAGAGCCAAGACACACTTCCATTCACAGACCGCATTTTGCTTTTCAGGCAGTGAGTTCCTCCTCACTTAAGAACTGAAAATCAAGCTTCCCTTCGAAGGGGCATGATTTTCAAGTTGCTGTAAGAGCCGCGGATGCTTTTGCTCCCGGCGTGCCATTGATCATAGTGCTCTGCTCCCCGTAAAGCGCAGATCTATTGGAATCGAAATGACTGGGGGTGTCTGTTGTTCAGATTTCAAAGCAGCTCTGTCCTGAGCTACACAGAACACAAGCAAAATGCCGAGGGAGCAGATATAAGCTGGCCATTAGGAATCTCGGGTGCTGGTTCTTCCTTCCACAACATTGAATATATTCCGCAGGCTCTTGTCCACAAACACGCTTCGACGACCGTATTCTCACCGCCCGGATGACAGCCCCTGAGAGCCCGAGCGAGTGGGTGGACATCTGAGTCACAATCAGAACGGCAAGGATGGTAATCCGTACCTCTCTCAGGGGACACGGAAAAAACTGAATGAATAAAAATGAGTTGAAACTGGTAGCAGAAAGGAGCTAGAAGTACCGTGTGTATGGTTGGGAGATATTAAGTCGACAGCCTCATGGTGATCGCCCGCCCCGGAAGTCAAACACATTCTCTGGCAGCTGTGACTTCTCAGAGACCTGTTTCAGGAGCGTGTGTGTGTGTGTGTGTGTGTGTGTCTAGTTTTAAGTGAAGGCAGTGACCATAGGGGAGGGAGGGGTTGAGACAGGCAGGAAAGGAATCCAAAGAAGAAACGCACACAGGAGAAACCCTTCCACTAAAGAAACAAACCTCTGGGGACTCAGGTGCCAAAGCGTCCTGTTGTGGCAAACGCTCTTGCTGCCCTCGGCTAGAAAAGGCACCACCAATCAGGGCAGCCCACTGTCTAGACCCGCCCTCCCTGTGCTCTCAGCGGTGCTGCCTCCAACCATGTGAGGCTTGTCGTGGCCATTCTGACCCCCCACCCGAGTCTTCTACCCCCACAGCCCCTCTGCTTGTCCCGCAGCTCACCCCCCAGGCTCTGGGCGCCTTTGAACCTGTCCGAGGCACCCACAAACAAGGCAGCTAAAACCAAGGGCCACTAATAAGCAAAGGGACCCTGACTAGGAAGAAGGTTCCCTTCCAGTCGGAGCTCCTGCGCCTTGGGTGAGTTCGGGTCTGCCCAGGATTGGTGTTTGAGGGGTGTCCCGGGGGAGAGCAGGAGGCAGGAGGCCGCCTGAGACTGCGGGGGGCAGGGCTGTTACGGGTGTTGGGGGAGAAGGAGTGGGGGGCAGGAGTCTCAGACTGCGGGGAAACGGTGGGCCGAGGCTACGGGCAGTGCTGGGACCGATGTCACCCACTGGCGCGTCCCGCCTTGTGACAGTCATGGGCTCCAGCAGCCCACAGGAGGGAGCCGAGGTGGACCTGGGGGGCAGGTCAGAAGGGGCAGCAGCCCAGCCGATGCTTGGTTACGGTTCTTCCTGCAGCAGAAGAGAAGTCGGAGCAGATGCCTCTCAAGAAACTGGTGTCCTTCTCTGCTGGTCACCTGACAGAACAAGGCCAGGCCCATCGGGAAAACCACAGCCCTGAGGTCGCAAACTGCCAGCAATAGGCAGAATCCGGCAAAACCAGGTTTTCATTTCCGTCGTCAGTCTGGTTTGGGATCTGAGGGTTGAATAATGTTCTTTAAAACTTCTGAGCTAGTGACCAACATTTTAAAAACAAGAGATTTCACATAATAAAAATCCAGGGGTGCCTAGGTGGCTCAGTCGGTGAAGAGTCTGCCTTCAGCTCAGGTCCTGATCCTGGAGTCTGAGGATCGAGTCCCGCCTCGGGCTCCCTGCTCCGCGGGGAGTCTGCTTCTCCCTCTGCCCCTCCCCCTGCTCATGCTTTCTCGCTCTCTGATACAGATGAAACTTTTTTTAAAAAATCCGGATATCCAGCTTTTCTTGAAAGGAAATGCATAGGGCTGGCATCCCCTCGTGTTGGCCGAAGAGCAGGTCCCCCGAGGTCCTCCCACGCTCCGGGGGGCCGCCCGGCCCCACCCCCACCCCGCCGCCACCCCTGGACGCTTCCTCCAGCCACGACACTCACTCGCTTCACTCTGGTCGCTTGAGCCTTGGACGTGCGTGTGTCGCTGTCAGCACACAAGCATTTCCGAGGCCTGAGTTGGTCGGTTTGGATCACTGATGTCCACCTCCGGTCTGCAGCAGCGCGGGGCACACAGTAGCTGCTAACTAAGTACCTGCGCGACCAAGCGGCAGGCACCGCCCCGCAGTGCTTGGAGAAATGGCTTGCGTTGGCGACGGTGACAAACTGGAGCTTGCTCCGTCCGAGTGCTGTCAGGACGCACGCTTGTCCAACCCCCCCCCCCCCCCCCCCGTGCCCGAGCCGGCGGCTGGGGAAGAAGCCGAGACCCCGGACCGGGCGATGGCATGTGCGCCCCGACTCTCAGGAACGTGGGGTCCCAACAGAGCCCCGGAGGGAGCAGAAAGGGTGTGCGAGGGGCAGCAGAAGCTCTTAGCATCGCACATCCCTGTGCTCTCATCTTTGTCCCTGTGCTAAGAAAGGAGTGGGAGTGCACGGGAAACCTCGCTTCTCGCAGCTCCCGCACGGGCCAGCCCAGCCCGGAGCGCGGGTGCAAACACTCACCCGGCCGCGATCCAGGCTGGCGGCTGTGAGGGGTCCCCGCGGCAGAGCTCCCACGGCCGCCCGGGAATGCAAGGACTCAAGCTCTGAGATGCTGGGGGGTGCGGCCTCAAGTGGCATAAAAAGGCAAGTGGACAAACGGCAGAAAGCAGAGCTGAGCGGCCTGCCAGAGGCCAGGCCCCCATGCGGTCTCACCCCTTCTGAAAATGACCACCCGATGACCGAGGCCAGTGGGCCCACATGACCTGAGGAGCGGGAGGTGCTGGCAAATCCGTTAGGGGTGAAATGGGGCTCCCGCTAAACACAAGCAAAGGAGTCCGTTTTTCATCTCATTTCTCACTGTCCTGTATCTGCTGCATCTGTTCCCAGCTGGAACACGGGAGCTTTGTGCTTTGAGACCCAATGTGGCAGCTATTTAAAAACCACCTTACACCAGTTAGAATGGCCAAAATTAGCAAGACAGGAAACAACATGTGTTGGAGGGGATGTGGACAAAGGGGAACCCTCTTACACTGTTGGTGGGAATGCAAGTTGGTGCAACCACTTTGGAGAACAGTGTGGAGATTCCTCAAGAAATTAAAAATAGAGCTTCCCTATGACCCTGCAATTGCACTCCTGGGTATTTACCCCAAAGATACAGATGTAGTGAAAAGAAGGGCCATCTGTACCCCAATGTTTATAGCAGCAATGGCCACGGTCGCCAAACTATGGAAAGAACCAAGATGCCCTTCAACGGATGAATGGATAAGGAAGATGTGGTCCATATACACTATGGAGTATTATGCCTCCATCAGAAAGGACGAATACCCAACTTTTGTAGCAACATGGACAGGACTGGAGGAGATTATGCTGAGTGAAATAAGCCAAGCAGAGAGAGTCAATTATCATATGGTTTCACTTACATGAGGAGCATAAGAAATAACACAGAGGACACTGGGAGATGGAGAGAAGCGAGTTGGGGGAAATCGGAGGGGGAGATGAAGCATGAGAAACTGTGGACTCTCAGAAAAAACTGAGGGTTTTGGAGGGGTGGTGGTGGGGGTCGGTGAGCCTGGTGATGGGTATTAAGGAGGGCACATATTGCATGGAGCACTGGGTGTGGTGCATAAACAATGAATTTTGGAACATGACAAAAAATCACTAAAGAAAAAAAAATAGAAGTTGTATCTAAGCCTGACACAAGGTAGAGAGCTAGAACCATCTGGTTCTGGGCAACTTGCTCTGTAGGTCTCCTCTGCAGAAAATCATTCAGGGGGAAAGGCAGGGACTCTGACAAGCACCTTCAAAGCATCTGACTACAGAGTCTTTTGTATACATTTTGTCACATAATTCCCTGTTCCAAGAGTGAAGAAGGTTTATAAAGAATCCACTAGAATGCAATAGTGCAGCTGTTACGGAAAACAGTATAGAGGGTCCTCAAAAAGTAAAGAATAGAACTCCCAAAATATCCAGCAAGCCCACCGCAAAAAAAAAAAAAAAAAAAAAAAAGAAAGTGCACATCTTCAACATACCCCACCATGACTCCTAGCTCTACCCCACCTCCGTCTTGAAAGTCTTTTTACTGTCTATCCCCAGCAGCCAATCGATTGTAGGGCTCCATATTCAATAGAGTGTTTAATGGAAACAAGGAACTGTTTTCTCCCAAATGTGAACTACACCACAATATTAAACAGACTTTTCAAACCAAATACTTTCCCCAAGCGAGAGCCTGATGCAGGCGTTGCTGACGTGGTTTAGCCTCTCACATTGTACAGAGAGCTGCTGAGGCCCACAGATGGTCACAGACCTTTTCTCCCTCCTGCTGGGCACTACCCCTGTGCATTCTGACTCAGTTTCCCGAGGATTGCTCTCCCCATACTTACTCAATACTCCATACTCTGTCTTCCAAACACATGGCTTCAAACACTGAAGCCCATGGATGAGAGAAAACTATGAAGATGCCCATATAAACAGTAACCACTCCACTGGCATCACCTTGGTGGTGACGCTGGTAGGAAAGGGCCCATATGAACACACTCCTCCCCTTCAAAAAGCTCTGGCCAATAAAGAACATGCTCACAGGACAGTCAGCCTAATAGAGTCTAGGGCTTGGTCTCAATGAATGACCGAGCAAGTCCCCCAGTGACTGGCAGAAGACTAAGTTCTGTGGCCAAAGCTAGAGTCTAGTTGTTGAGACCAATAGTGGTTTTCTAATCTCAACCCTAGTTTTCCCACCCCTGCCCCCAGCCTCACAGGTGAAGACAACTGGGGGCAACTTCCTTATGGGTAGGAAGAGGGAACCCCATCCTACTGCACTTTCCTCTGGGCAGAAGGAAAGGACTGCCAGTCGTACTTAAACACACACTCAAGGCAGCGGACAGGGGGTCTGCTCTGCCAGCGAGTGGCACACCATCCACACAAGAGGGGAAGGCAAGAGACAAAGCATATTCATGCCAACATTCCCACCTCATGGAAAGAAGTGGCTTCTGCAAAAGTTTCCCTTCCCTTCCAGGATACCTAGAAGATTAAATCCATTAGGGTAATGGTGAAGAAGAAAGGCATGCCTTGCTGCACCAGAGACCATGAGGCATTCCAGAAAGATGGCAAGTGATGGGGCCAAGGTACAAGAGCAAGACCCAGAGGAGGGCCCTGTTACAAGCAGACAGAGGGACGCTGGGCTGCCCCATGACCAAGGAGCTGACCTGGAGCTGTGATCACAAGGGCACCAGCGAGGTGCCACCCTGTAGTGACTCAGCAAAGGAGAAGGATAGATGGTCTCCATCTTCCTTCTCCTGTCCTCTGGTCAAAGGGCTCTCCTTCACCTGAAGGAGAAGCAGGAGCCGGACCGAGAGAAGTAATTCTGCAGGACCGGACCGGCTGCTGGGTGGAGAACAGCCTGTGTGAGGTGCCCAGGGGAAGAAGGAGGCCGGTGGACATGGCTTCAGTCTTTCAGGAAACAGATAACGGCAACCGGGACTGGGATGTGGGTAGAAGAACAGAGAGGAGGACACAGATTCAAGAGTCCTACAAAACAAGGTCATGGATAGTGGAGGATGGAATTTCCCACTCCTCTTGTGGATTCCCAGTGCAAGGACCTTAGTACCCTTCAACTCCACTCACTTCCCAGAGTCTGTGCTCTTCCTCTCATGTTTGTAATTACCATGTATGTTGAACATCTCGATACATTGTTTGCGTTGATTTTTGTCAACAGCCATTCCCATTTCTACTGGTCTTCCTTTCAACACTGCATGTCTCCATGTGGGATCAGGTTCCCTTCAGAATGAAAACTCCCTGCATTGTTTCCTTTAGTGCAGACGCACTCCTCACAAGTCATCTTCAGTTTTGCTTCTCTGGAAGTGCTTTATTTCGCCTTCATTCTTGAAGAATATTGTGATGAGTAAAGGACTCCAGGCTTATAGCTATTTTCTTTCATTGCTTGGAGGAAATTGTTCAGTTGTACTGTGTTTCTCATGATTTCCCATCAGAAGTCAGTCACTAGTCTTGCTGTCTCAAAGAACTCTCTTTTCAACATCTCTGACTACTTTTAAGATTTCCATTTATCTTTGGTCTTCAGAAATTACAGTGGAGGGTCCAAGGCATGGTTTTCTTTGTATTTATCCTCTTGGGGCTCACAGGTTTGATTTTGAGGGTAGGTGTCTTTCAACGTTTTTTAAAGTTTCGTGAAATTCTTGGCCATTATTTCTTCTAATATTGCTTCTGTCAATTTCTTCTTTCTTCTCCTTGGAACTATAATTACATCTTTCCATTATGTCCCATGAGTCCCTTACTTTCTTTTATTTCCATCTGGTCTTTTGTCTTTCTGTGCTTCAGGCTGGATATCTTTTGCAGACTTGTTTCTGGCCCCCCAATTCTTTCTACAGTACCTCAATATAATGTTATGCTCATTGATTGAGATATGAATTTATTTTTATTTTTCCATTATAGGATTCCAGTGTTTCTTTTTTGTAGTTCCTAGTTCTCTGTTGAAGTTCTTCATTTGGCGAATTTGTTTCTTGAATGAATTATGTATGTACATAATGAACATATGAACACATATGTATTTAGTGTTCCTATACAAGAACTGTTTTTCTCTTGCTTTTGGTCAGGGTTTACCTTTTTGTGTATCTGTAGGGTTTTTTTTTTTTGAGTGCCAATGTTGTTTATGAAAAATGATATAGACATGCAAGGCTTTGCATAAGATTTTCACTCTCCAGAGTGGATTTAGTATTTCCTCTGGCAGATCATTTTATTCCTGTTTGGGACTAAGCTGGTTGGGAGTTGGTGTTTAATCTTTGTAACTTGTGCAGTGTTTCCAGTCCAGCCTTACTTGGAGGGTGTAACCTTTAGCATAACAACCCAAAACCTGGAGTAATTGACTTCTTCTTCTTTTTAGAAAGTTCTACACTACAGTTTTTCACCCTCCAGCCTTGTGACATTCCCAAAAGCTTTGCTCGGAACCTTAACCTCTCAGATGCCCCATTTTTTTTTTCTGATTTTGCATTTGCCTTGTAGTCAAAAGCAGCTCTAAACACAAGACAGCTCTTTTCGTTTTCCATTTCTTCTGTATCTTAGTCCTAGAAATGCTCACTGCCTTGGTAGCTCTTTGAAGCCTCCCAATGCACGTCTGACTGTGTATATGCCTGTGTGTTCTAGATTTTTTCATTATTCCTCAGAAATCCAAAGCTGCCTAGTCATCCTAAAGCAGAAGGTGGCAAAGGATGCTGCTTAGGTTTCTGACTTGCTTAAGAGAATTGATGATAGTGTCATTCACCATGACAGAGAATTCTGGAAAAAGACTCTATACAGAAAAGAGTTAACAGACCAGGCCTGGCTGCTGGGCTTTGAAAGGCCTATTTATAAGGTTGGCCCTGGGCTGTCATCTGGGAACTTGATTTCAGGCAGGTTCCTGCCATTAACTGATAAGAGTGGCTCACTGGGCCTAAACTGTTTTAATAACAATTGGTTTATGCTGAACATCTGCTTTCCTTCTTGGAGTCTGGAAGTTGAGTATGTGCCAGGCAGGGGGCACATATGTGATCAGCTCCCAGTAAAAACCCTGGGCATTGAAGTTCTAATGAGCTTCCCTGGATGGCAACATTCCACACGTGTTGTCGTAACTCATTGCTGGGAGAAATTAAGTGCATCCTGTGTGGCTCCACAGGGACAGCAGTCTTGAAAGCTAGCACCTGGTTTCCCCCAGAATTCACCCCCTGTGCTTTTGCCTTTGCTGCCTGTGACTGGTATTCTTTCTCTGTAATGGATCACAGCCATGGACATGGCTATACGCTCAATCCCTTCACCCTCCAAGGGAATCACTGTTCCTGAGGACCTTTCAACACAGACCCGTTGTATTGGGGGAAATAATGATTTCACATTCGGACAGAAGAAGTTCGAGAGACTCTTCATCTCACTTGCCCTGGTTATTTATTCATTGTTTTACCAAGTCCTTCTTCAGTTCTCATTTAATAACCAACATCCTTGACCATCCATCCTTGCAAACACATGACCATCTTTGCCTTTTGTAACTTAGCGATCACCAGCTTCACTTCTAGCTCTCTTCCTCTGACAAACTTGCAAGCACATGGCTTTGGATTCCTAGGTCCTCACCTCTTCTCACTCTATCCTCTCTACCGGGGCAATCTTATCCACACATATGGCTCCAAATACCTCTTATGGAAAAAGAGCTCATACTTACAGCTTGGCCTTGATCTCTCTTTCTCCCTTTCAGGCTCTATAACTGGACCTTCACCAGCCTACCTATCTCTCAGGAATCTCAGAGTCACCTCAAATGCTGGGTCATACCAGCATTCTCAGAGAAGACCAAACCAAGTGCTTTGTCCCAGGGAACCTCCTCTTTTTCACTTTTCCCCACCTCCTGTTCCTCAATAGGCCAGCACCCTAGGTCCCCTGTGTGTTATATATCACATGATGCTTTTCTAGGTTCAGACAATAAGACTTTATTGAGTGTCTACTATAAACGTTCTGCCAGACACAAGGGATATGAAAATGATTAATATATATCTTCAAGGACTTTATCACTCTTCAAGGACTTTATTGACTAATAAATAATAATAGACATACAACTAAGTAAGTACCATAAAGTATGACACATGTGGTTACAGAACAAAGTCAGGACTACTGTTGCCCACAAAAGGGGAAGTGATTAAATTTCCTGGAAGATGGAGGAAAAGTTGCTTGAACTACATTTTGAAAGATCAGTGGCTTTTCTCCATAAAGAGGGGATGGATGAGAGGAAGAAATGCACTGCAGGCAGAAAGGGACGCACCAAAGTCACCTATTCCTATGGAAAGCCATGACAGAAAATGTCGCAGGAACTAAACTAATTTAAAATACAAGGTATTAATTTTCTTAAAACAGAAATCATTTGAAAACCCAAGAACCAGAAGAATGTAAGGAAATAAGAAAGAACCAGGGTTTCTAGAGTTTTGCTGAATGAGGCAGGGTTTGAATGATTACGTTTCTGGACAAGTCTGTCTGTCAGATCTCGAGAGCAGCCAGTAGGCACCGTCCATTCCACAAAGTAAAAGAGCCATATTCAAGCTCCAAGAGACAACCAAGGGAATGAGAGCAAAAAGGACTGTCAGAAGAAATACTGAAAAGGAGAGAATTGAGATGAGGGAGCCAACCCAAGATTCCAATTGGACAGGCAGGATCTCTTTCCTAGACAATTCTTGAGGATTGTAGGATTGGATGGAGGAGAGGCACATGAGCAGTGCCTCTGTTTGACCATGTTCTTTCCAAGGTTGGTAAAGAAAATTTGTCATTTCAGAAGTTGTCTGCCTTCATGATTTCCTGTGGCCAACGCAATAGTTATTACTCATGGCAAGGTGTGGTTGATGAACGACTTTTCGACAGCACTCAAATGACACCACAGTGTCTGCTCGGCCTGACCCAGCTACATTCCTGGACACAGACACAAGGACCCCAGGCCCTAGCTCACCAGGGCAACAACAGAGTCCCTCTTTCTTGTCCCCCAACCCACTGCTCAGACTTAGCCCAGGGGAGCACATCTTATGGGAGGAATTTTGCCCCATAATTTTTGTCTCTTCAGTATGAGAAAGTGCCACCTGAAGTTCTTTCTCTGCCCCAAGTGGTGCCCAGATAAAGAAAAACACTAGGTTGCAGTGGTTGTTCACTTCAACCACTGTCAAGAATTTTCTATGGATGATGCATTGAGAATTTTATATGTCCAAGACATCAACCCTGCCCACATCCCTGGAAATGAATGTCTCAACTGAATTATTATAATCAGTCTACTGTTAGAAAACACAAGGATCAACGAGTAAATCTCCAATATGGACATATGCTCAGGGCAGGAAAAAAAATCAATAGAAATAAAGTGATTGCAAATAATCTTGACTCACTGCTGACTTCAAAAATATAGATTTTATTATATAATAAAGTTACATATATGTGTCTATGTCTAAATATTCTAATTTAATATATAGTCTTTTTCTCTAGACCAAGAAAAATAGCTTTATTTATTTAAATAACTATATTTATCTTTGCTTCCAGGCTTATAAACAATTTTTAGAATATTGTGCTCTTAAAAAAACAAGAAGTAAAATATTTCCCACAATTTTTCCCAAAAGATTCTATGTAGTTCAGAGAACTTAGCAATAGGTATATAAACACAGCAATGTAATTCATACTCAGCTATGTAGCTTTTTACTTTCTAGACTGTTACCATGAGCTGGATTGAAGGAAGAATTCCCCCAGAACAGTTCATGTCAGAAAGAGAGAACCATATATATATGGTCACAGGTTCTACTTTTCATAATTATTTTTCCCCTTTGAAAAAGTCCACTACTGAGACCAGTAATAATTGTAAAAATTCAAAAATCAAAATCCTTATTATAATCTGGGCAGCAGAGTGAGTGGGCTGGAATTAAGCATTCAATTAGGTATTTCCAAATAGCCCTCCCCATATTCATTGCCCACTGCCCTTATAATAGCTCTGGGATTTTCTATCTAAAACTAAAATATGATACATGAAATGCAGAGAAAGACAGATATGTCTAGAAATAAATTTCACCTGTAAATGTATCCCACTCTTGGGCCACTAATCAAAGACCAGTTAGGTAGATTAATTAAATAGTTTAATTCTGGCACATGAAGAAATAATTTGTTAATTAAGTTGGGGAACTAATATATGCAGGCAAGAGTACATCGTCACACTACCTGTCAGGCACAACCATTCTGACTTAGAGAAATAGCATGTCTAATCCTAAAATTCACAGGTGCCCTGTTATCATTAAGTCATCCATTAATTCCATTAATCATTAATCTGTCCGATAATGCTCTGGTCTAATTATAAATGCGACCTTCTTTTGAGGGTTTATGGCACATCAGGACTGCTCCTAAGAACTTCAAAGACATCACCTTTCAGATAATCCACCCAGCAACCCAATGAGGTAGGACTATTGGGGTTTTCATTTTATATGTGAGAAAATAAAGAATTCAGACGGCTACAGAACTTGTCTTGAGTTTGAAACTAAAAATAGAGGTCCTGAAGTCAACATGGCACACACCTCTGGATCCCCCCGTCTTACCCCCTGATGATCCTTCCCCAACATTTCTCTCTGGCATATTCTGTCTCCAACGGGCCCTCAGGACTCCAGACTCGCAATCCAAAAGGGCTCCCCTTGGATCCTACATAACCCTAAGTATCTTTCTTCCTGCTTTCTTCTTGCCCTGCACAAGGAGAGCCAGAGAAGCCACTGAAGGAAAGGGGCTATGGTTTTGTTTGGTTGTTTGTCTGACCTCCCCTCAGATTAGAAGAATTCTCCAAATATGTAAAATATTATCAAAACTCTCATACAACCCAATCCTCAATGGTGACTGTGATAAAAAATGAAGTATCAGGTGGAACAAGCTGGGTAATCCAGGGCCACCTTGTTCTACAGCACCACCCATATCTTCCCAAGTGGACAAAATTACTGCCAAAACAGAGTAACACAAAATAAACTCATCTAATGCATCTTCTCTGCATTTGATATTTTGAATGATGTCCCTCATTTTTCTTATCTTATTGGTTTAAATTGGACAATTATCTTTCTTTGGAGAAACTGCTCTCACTCATAGATTATGTCCACCCTACTTCTTTGGTTCTAAAATTCCTTTCTTGCTAGTAGGTGGCACTGGTTTGATTTTGTTCTCAACCTTGCCTATATGGCCAAGTGAGATGTTGACAATACTACACTCATCAGAGAAAACTATTGCTGTGATTGTCTAATCAAATTTGCAAAATCTAAAAGTCCAGACTTTTAGAAACTACTGCATTTCTCTTTGCTGGCTCCCCAGCTCCAGCCCTCAGGCTAACACTCAGGTCCTGTTTTGTGCTCTGGGTCAGACCAGTAGAGCTAGAACAGAATCTCAAAGTCCTACCAAGAGTTCATTGCCAGAGGGTTTTCCTCTTTCTTTTCTTTTCTTTTCTTTTCTTTTCTTTCTTCTTTCTTTTTTTAATTATCTTTATCCTGGACCAAAGTTTATTTGGGCTCATGTTGTGTCTGAGTCCTCATGCCAGGAGACTTTGTTGATATACAAGTGAAAGCCCCAGACATGAGTCCTACCCAGAATCTCCACTCTGTCTGAGAAATCACTCAATCTCCCTCACTTTCTCTGTTTCCATTTCTAAGTCCAGATCAAAGATCTTTAAAGAGATGCTTTGATTTCACCTTTCATGTGATAACATCAACTTTTTTTTTATTCTCTTCAGTTAGCCACTGTATAGTACATCATTGATTTAGTTGTAGTGTTCAATGATTCATTAGTTATGTATAATACCCAGTGCTCGTCACAACATGTGCCCTCCTTAATATCCATCAACTTTCAATCTTGAAACTGAATCAGTCCATTTCAAGCATAAAACCCTCGGACCTGGGTGTTTTGATGTTCAGACAATAACCACCCTTCCAAAACATCTTGTGTGAAAACAGAGACACCATGAAGGGGAATGTGGTTCTTTTCTGAGTCTGTGAAGTCCAAACAGGGGCAAGCATATGTACTGTGCCCAAGGCTTTCACAGACTTCACGGAAGGGAGAGGTGGTTATATGTAATCTCCCCTCCTCCACCCAATCACACACCGAAATGACTTTAGGACCCAGGTAGGTAAAATCAATACGGGAGCAGGCAGGACTCAACAGGGAGTGGTAAGGACCACAGTGAACTGGAAAGGGGACAACCTGCCAACAGATAATCCAAATTCAGATATTTTTATAACTCTGTGCTATCACCTGCATTCGGCCTCCTGCTGCCAGCTTGCAACTTCAGATCTAGGAGGTTTGGTCACTGGGGAAGAGTGCTGCTGGTCCTTGGGAGACATGCTTCTGTTAGCTTGGTCCAACCCCTGCAATAGGAAAGGGCTTGCACTCACAGGGCTGTGGGAGCCACAAGGATCTGTGCTCTCACTGGTCCACCACGTAGTGTGAGATTCCCTAGACTCCCCCAAAAACTGCACTGGGCATTGTGAGGAAGAAGGGGAACTTGGTGCATCACTGGCCAGCATTGACCATTCTGCAGAAACTCCAATGTCAGCCATGACTCAGTATCTCAGACATGAAGGCTGCTCAGAAAGCAGGGGGTGTGACAGTTCCCCAAAGGTGAGTAGCAATTCTTCTGCAGTAGGCTAAAAGAAAGAGATTTTTTTTTTAAGGGAAAGAGCGTCTGAAATGAGGGAGGAGAGGAGGGCAGAGAAAGAGGGAAAAAGAGAATCTCAAGCAGACTCCCCGCTGAGCACCAAGCCTGACACAGGGCTCCATATGACGACCTGGAGATCCCAACCTAAGCTGAAATCAAGAGTTGGTTGCTCAACCGACTGAGCCACCCAGGTGCCCCTAGAAGAAGAAGATTTTTAATGATTGGCACATACGAGGCAAGATGGCAGGTGAGCCCTGGGATGGGGATGGGGTGGCTATGGTGAACTTTTTTGGAGAGGGTTTAATCCTTTAGATGCTTTCTTATAGACCCCAGGCAACTGTTCTATGGTGAACCTACATTTAACCTCTCCATCCCTGCATGGTCATTCCCATCTTAAATTGCCCCCAACTCTTCAGGAAAGACTACGTCACCAGTGTGATGGCTCCTGGGGCACTTGAGAGCCCAATTTGAAAGAAGAAAGGGACCCTGCCCCACCCCAACTGTCTGCTGAGACCCACCAGAGAAGGCGGCACCCTCTCCAGGCATCTGGAGCCCCCAAGTGCTGATCAGAAGAGAATCCAGGGAAGAGCGGAGTTGGTAAGAAAGGATCCTTTCCCACCAAGATGCTCCAGAAGGACAAGGAACCTGGAATTCATAGAGACCCGCCACACATTTAGGGAAGCTGACCCCTGACGAGCATAGGGTGAAAAGGATGACACCCAAGGATGTTTGAGAGTTTTAAACATTCAGCCAATATTCCAATATGGCAAACCACTGGAGTTACTGCACTCCAAAGATATGGAGAGGCCCAGAGTAGAACAAATGAGATCATTCCTGTATTCACTTTTTTATATTATCCTTAACATAAGAATTCCAGATCTGCCCATCTCCTTCCCCTGTAGTGATGACTGTTGATGTCCATATTTTTTCTCTTGGAAATTTGGCTCAGAAATTCCTGCTTCACAGAAGCCACCTGGAACATTCCACCTAGTCCTAACGTAAAATCTGTCACATTCCAACAGCATGGTCTTTCTCTCATTCTATTTGTGATGATCATTGCCTTTGCTAGGGTTTGTTTTTTTTTTTAAATATTACTATTAAATAAAACCTTGCCAAATTTACTTCGCAGAATTATCTTTTACAGAAAACAGATGGAAGGAGCTAACCTAAAAATGCAGATCATAACATCGTAATGACTTCTTAATTTTAAAAGTTATGGGTAGCACTTGCAGGAGGGACTAAAAAGGACAGTAACGACAGCTGAGGAAGATGCATCTGAAGGAGGAAGGGACCAAAAACCAAAGGGGTGTTGTAGAGTCACCGAGATTATAAGAAATATTCCTCATCTTCAAATGGGGTGGCCTGAGCCCTCACACATGTTCAGCTCGAAGTGTTGACTCAGGTAACGGAAAGGAACAAAGGCACAATGCTTACCCAGGATACAAATTACTCCCAAATGTGTCGACACATGTCGTGAAGAATAGAATCCTAGAGATACGCATTGTCCCTCCTCCACGTTTTGGGCGCAACGCCTCAGACCAGAAGAGGAAACCACGGTGTGCAAATGTTGCTGATTCAAACATAATTTACTCAGATGTTAGATGCCTCCTGAAACGGGAATTTAACACACAGGTATTTTTATAGTTTCACAACTGGACTCTCTTGAAATCCACCGTTCATGAGGATGGAACACTTAGGCATGCTCTCATTTGTGGAGGAAGTCGTTGGGTTTCTCCCTAAGCCAGACCTTTCACTGTTGATTAACTCTTCCCCTTCCCTCTTTCTGGGTACAAAAAAAAATTTTAGAAATATTTCCAACTTCCCACTAAATTTTCACACTCCCCCTGTGAATAAAATTCAATATATATGCAAAACATGCCTCTTTCTACCTTTCAGTTCTTTGTGCTCTTTGAATGGCCATCACCACAGGGATTAGAACACACACAGGCAGTCTCCTGCTTAATACATTTCGAGGTACATCCAAGCACTAATCCTGTCATTGGCGGTGGCAGTGGTCCCCCACACAGTGCTCAGGACTAGCTGGTCTGTTAACTGCTGGCCTCTGGGTGAATGGCTGACACGCAGGTGCTCTGGGCAGCTCTCCCCTCCATAGAGCCAACTGAAATTAAACAGCTGGAAGTATTTTCAAATCTCTGTCTAGGGACCACTTAATGCATCAGAACTCAGTATGAATTTCCCACTGAGCTAAAGGTATAAAAGTTGTTCTTTTTCTTCTTTTTTGGGGCAAGGGAAAACATCTCCTTTCTACCCTCCAAACTGAACATCAGAAGAATATTATGTCTTTCAAGCTCCTGTCATAGGTTAAAAGTAGGGGGTGGGTGGAGTCCTAAAGTCAGCTGTTGTTCACCTCCTAACAGAGAGAGAAATCAAAATCTCACCATGGGAAGGAACCAGAGGAGGAGGACACATTACAGCATGGGGCTGTCATTTCCTTCCACCAGAATTAGGCATAATCCACTAACACTGGCCTCATCGAAAGCCAATAATGGGAAGCAGTGCGTCTGCCATGTGTGGGGAACATGAGTCATCTGGGGGCTCTCAGGCAGTTCATGGGTTTGGAAAACAAATACAATGACCTCCACAACCCACAATTCAGCAGAGAGTAACAGGCAGAATAAAATGGCTCATCTTGAACTGAAGCCCAGGCATAGAGCTGGGAAAGCACCAGGAAGTTTCTATTTCTCCACGCTGCTGGAAGGTTTCCCACTGGCTACGCCACCCACAGCCAGCACCGGCACCTGTGCGACACGTCACAGAACCTGGTCCCAGAACCGACGGTGCTCATTGGGTTGCTTTGCGCTCATCACAGCCTTGAGCTACCTAACCAGACGCCACATGTGTGAGTGTCCAGCCTGAACCCGACAGCCAACAAACGCGACCTGACGGCATCTGGACAAGGACCAAGGACACGCGCATCCCGGCAGCAGCTGTCCATCACTCAGACAAGATGGGTCTTTCAAACCCATGTCTCTGTCTGTAGCTTGGGGTTGTTTTTACGTAGGTCACGTGGCTACATCATCCACAGCTATAAGAGTGTTCGTGACAACAGGTTCCAGACATAGCGACTGGGGAAGGGTAAGGACACAGGGAGTGACTCAACATCCTGTGAATGTGCTTCCAGGGAAACTGCTGGGGCCTTGGGGCACGCATCAACGTCTCTCACACAGTAGAACAAAACCGTGCAAAACGCTGGGCTGTCATCGTGCCTTTGAATTGCTTCCACGAAGCTAAGCTAAGAGCACATTTCCCAGTGTCCCCTTCCCCTTGTGGTCCCGGCTTGGTGCTGGTGGCCACAGGGACATTTTATGTGAGCCTTGGAATGCAAAAGTGAAGTAGCAGCATTGGTTTTTGACACTTGGAGAGTCTGTGCTGGGATCCCGGCACAGCGGCATCCACATGATCGCTGACCTGCTGACTCATGCTGAGTCCACTCTCCGGTGTCCATCAGCAGGCTGAGGCTTTGCCCCAGGGTGCAAAATTTACGGAGAACTAACACACTCAATAATTAAGATAGGTAATATATTAATGTGAAGGTTTGTTGTTGTTTAATAAAAATTTGGGTGCCTGGATGGCTCAGTTGGTTAAGCATCTGACTTCAGCTCAGGTCATGATCCCAGAGTCCCTGGATCGAGTCCCACATCGGGCTCCCTGCTCAGTGGGGAGTCAGCTTCTCCCTCATCCTCTGCCCTTCTCCCTACTCATGTTCTCTCTCTCCCACACTCTGTCCTAAATAAAATCTTTTTTAATTATAAAAATAAAAGTAGGGGCACCTGGGTGGCTCAGTGGGTTAAGCCGCTGCCTTTGGCTCAGGTCATGATCTCAGGGTTCTGGGATCGAGTCCCACATCGGGCTCTCTGCTCAGCAAGGAGCCTGCTTCCTCCTCTCTCTCTCTCTCTGCCTGCCTCTATGCCTACTTGTGATCTCTCTCTGTCAAATAAATAAATAAAATCTTTAAAAAAAAAGTAAATAAAAATTAATGCAGGAAAACATATGGTCAGCAAATTCTCCAAATATTAAATAGGACAGGTAACAAAGGTGGGGTGAGCCATATCAGAGTCTGGGGCAAAGGGAAACTCAGGAATACTGGGCTTGTAGGCCACGAGATTTCCTTTGGCTCATCCAAAGCCTGGACCGGGCATGTGTGTGGCTTCCTGGTGGAGGACACCTGCTTCTCGGGCAGATCTCACCCCTGGGCATGGATGAAGACAGCAAGGGACACCTGCTAGCTTCATTTTGCCCCTTTCCAGGTCCAGGTCTCCACCCTTGGGGGTTTCAGTTCCTCCATACTCCTGTCTGCATCCATCGATCCTTCCTGATTGTCAATCTGGGGGCCATAGGGTGACCTCCAACCTGCAGAAACCTCCCTGCAGAAACCAGCCGTGGTGGTGGCCACGGGCACAGGTGGCTCTGCCATATCTGTGCCCATGAAGCCTAATTCCTCATTTCTGTAACAAAGCCCCCTAACTCCACACCATTGATTACATGTCTGGGTCTCCAATGGACGGGCACGTGATCACTGTACCTGACTAAAGTATGTCAAGGACGCATACAACTCCAGGTGCAGGTTGCGGGAAGGTATCATCAGGTGGCAAGAAGCCCACAGCTTGCTCTTGGTCTGTGGGAGTCAGTTCCCCGATGGTCAAGATGGGTACTCTCCCAAGATAACCAGAGACTCTGTACTAGCAGAGCCGATGGTTCATGACTGAGTAAAAACAGATCATCAGAACGTCCCTATGTCTCCAGTGGGACAGATACATTCCTCTTCAGAGTTTGCTGTGGTTTTGCCTTTGTCAGCAAGAAAAACAAAGTGGTGACCCTCTGAAGAAGACGTAAGATGTCTTTAATAAACTCAAATCCTGCAAACCTGAACCCCATTAGAGGAAGCTACGAGGGTTGTGTTCAAAAGCACCAGTTGCTAAGTTCGATTGTACATAAAATATAATTAAGGGTGGGGGGAATGTTCGGCATCTGTGAGGATCTTTATAATGGTCCAGGCTGTGGAATCACAGATTTGTCTCTGAGGAATTTGCGGGTGATGGTGAATCGTGGAGCTGAGTGAAGCTCGAGCCTGAGACAGGGTCACAGGAAGACTCCCACAGTCTCTGGGGAGGACACCTGCCTTGTGAAGGGTTTTGGCCTCCGTTTGGATGAAGCACCACTTACCAGAGAGAGCAAACCTTCGGTCCTGAGACTTGAGCTATGGAAAGAGCAGGCCCACTTAGGTGGGAACCTCGGTGTCACAGCTGTTGGAGATCAGAAACTTCCTGCTGCAGGGACCGTTGTCTGGCACAGATCTGCACCAGCATTTCTTGACCTCGGCATGACTGATACTTTTGCAGGTGAATTCTTTATTATGTGGAGTCTTTCCTGGGAATGGTAGAATGTTGAGTGGCATCCGTAGCTTCTATCCACTCGATGCCAATGGCACCAACTCCCCAAGCTGTGACAACCAAAAATGTCGCTCGACATTTCCAAATGTCTGCTGAGTAGCCAAATTGTCCCTGGATGGAAATCAGTGGTAGAGACAATAACACCAGCACCTTCTAGTTTGCAGTTACCCCAATGCTGGAGGAACAAAGCTAAAAGTAGAGGCCAGGCCCAAATTAGGTCTTGTGAATCTGGGGGCAGGTAAGGGAGGTCTGGCATACCACGTGAAGGCGTAATTGTAGACAAGGAGGGGCTGATCACAAGTCACTTGTTAGAGATACACATTGTCAGGTTAAGAGCTCCTGGGGGACCCAGAAGCATCCTTTGCAGCGATGTAGCAGACATCATGTCCTTGGTCACAGGACTGGAAAGTTCAAAGACCTTGAGAACACAGCACTGATATCTTAAGGCAAATCTTCTCAGCCCCTACAAATGAAACTGATTATACCAGTTAGCCATTGTTTGTGACGAGCTCCCAAAACTCAGTGCCGTAAATAATAAGCATTTAATTTCCCCTGAGTCCATAGGTCGGATAATAAAAGTTCTTCTGGGCCTGCCTGGGCTGGTGCCTGCATCCGTGGTCATCAGTGGGTCAGGGTGGCAGCTCTGAGTCTCCTAGCCAGACTTTCTTCTGCGTTTAGTGTAAATAGAATGGAATATGCAACTTGATACCTTTTGATCTCAACTGTTACACAATGAAACATAAATTGCTATTATCGATTACTAAGGTACCATTCTGCAGGAATCCTAATGGTTAGATGCTGTCTGTCCCGTCACCCCAACTATTATTATGCTGTCAGAATGGCAATCAGTAGTCGTTGCTTGCCAACACCAATTTCCTTCTCTCGGTTAATAACCCTTATTTAAATGCTAGCTCGAAAAGAACGGACCTTTTTCTAAGAAGCAGCCGTACATCAAAAGAATAAATTTTTGTACACCCCCTATCATTCTAATTGTCCTTTTTATTGTCACATGGACACTTACCACACACAAATTAAAATGGCTTTACATTTTTAAATTGACATTCACTCTCGGTCCTAAATAACAGTGCACGAGTCATAACACAAATACAACAATGGCAACTAAACAAACAAAACAACCAGCATTCCTTGAGTGCCTACTGTGTACAAGGCTTCTAGGGGTTATGCATAGGTAACTCTTTTCGTCTTTCACAGACATGGAAACCAGACGATCCAAAGTGTCAAAAGGTAAGTGACTCCCCCAAGGTCACTCAGCTATGGGTTGGGGTTCAAACCCCAACAGTGTGATGCCAAGCCTGTGGTTCTATCAATGCCCTGCACCGCCTCTCCAATGCTGACTATGTCATAGATATTCAATAAAATTTTGATTTTTTTAATAATCATTATGAAGTTATGATGTCTTTTTAAAAGGAAAGTTAAATACAAGTGCAACCATTTGGTTAAAAATACAAGATTTGTGATCACTCTGAAATTCAAAGGCTGCTGACTTGGCTAATTGGAGAAAATATTAATTCCTATCATTTGCTTTATGTAGAGATCACTGTAGGCACAACACAAATTATTTAGTGTCATAGAATCCAATCTCTGGTTATAATATACCATAGTTTTGTTTCTGCAACACTGCTCTAATTGACTCTGATCAAACATTTTTCAGTTATGTGGTGGTGTTACATTTGGATATTTTAAGAAATTGAACTAGAAATGGGAAAAAAAAGCGCTAAAGTACAAGAAGGTACAGTTTCATCCATTGTTCTATACAGCATTCAATTAACATGTAAATTTCTCCTTTAAGAGAAAAAGAGTAAGTTGATCAACTGAAAATTAATGATGGAGAAGAAGATGTGCCATTGAGTCAGAAGAGCTAGGGGAGGGAGAAGGAACACATTGCAGCAAATTAACCTTTGAAAGAAAGAAAGCATTTGTGTGATAAATGCAGATAAAATATAAAACACAGGTTAGACTTACCAAAGTAGTCATTTGAAAACCCATTTGCAAATAAATATGGAAAAGGATTATGGGAAATAAAAGTCAATAAAATTATCAACAACACCCAAGAACTGTTTCCTCATAGAGACACGATATTAAGAAACCTGAGGATGGTACATATCTTCTTACTAAAATACAAAATAACATTTCTATTTTTAAAATAAGCTCTTTCATTGCAGCTGAACACAACTGTGGAGACCTCACACAGCCTCTCTGTACAGCTCAACAAATTGTCAAAACTTAAAACATCCTCGTAAGTGTCACCTAGGTCAAGACATAGAACATCTCCGAGCCCCAGAAGCCCCTTCAAGCCTCCTCCTAGTTACTGCCCCAACATCCCCCCATATGTAACTTGTGGACTTTGAAACCACTAAAGTTTCCCTTGTTTTTATGCTTCATGTAAATGGTGAGTCTCCCAGAAAAGAAAATATTCTCTCTTCTGTCCAGCTTCTTTCTTTTGACATTATGTTTGGGAGATTTACCCCCGTTGTTCCATGCTGCCATATTTTACGGGTCTTCATGACTCCACAGAAGTCCATTTCATGAATTTCCAAAATGTATCCATTCTACTCTTGACAGACATTCGGATTACTTCAAGTTTATAGGACCATTATGACAAAGGCCACTGGGAACATTCTCATACACATCCCTCAGTGCACACAGGCACAGTCTACTGTTGGGCGTGAAATTGCCCGGGCATAAAATCTATGTGTGCTCACTTGAGTAGATGCCGCCAAATGGTCTTCCAAAGTAATGGAACCAATTTACACACTATCTGCAGGACTGGAGGGTCTCTACTGCCTGTACCCAGCCATCGCTAGGACTTTCACTGAACGCTAACTCAATCACACCACCTACTAATAATCACATGCAGATATCAATGACATTTGTTCTCTACAGTATCCATCAGCCAACTGGTATGAAACAAGTTCATGCTGTAACTATACACGACCATATCAGTGCAAAGTCGCCAAATAGGGGTCTTTCGTTCCCCTACACAGATCTCAAATGATTTTCAAACATGCTTCACATTTTATTTCTAAGCAAGTCTCCTCTGATCTTTCCTGCTCCATCAGCACCCTGACCGGAGAGGAATTCAAATCCTTTTTCTCCTCCTTTGTTACTGCATTCACTTCATTGACCTTTGACAGCTACATGATGGTTTGTCATCCCTTCCACTTGTCCCATGAGGCTCTGCTACCCCTGGTCCTTCAAAGGTGGAGTTCCAAACACCTGAGTCACACCTGACCATCTGCCCCTGATTTATTCATGTGTTCCAACCATGACCATTTCTACAACCCTTACTGTGCGCTTGTATCAAGCTAGTACTAGGGACAAAGGGTGAATAAAACCCAGAGCTATCCAGAGGACTTTACCGTCCAGCAGGGGAAAACCTGAAAATGAACCAGTACAATAAGTTATAAAAGGTGCCACTAGGAGAACAGAATTATGTGTGGATGCAACACAGGCATGAAAGAAAGAAAGAAAGAGAGAGAGAAAGAAAGGGAGAAAGAAAGAAAGAAAGAAAAAAGAAAGAAAGAAAGAAAGAAAGAAAGAAAGAAAGAAAGAAAGAAAGAAAGAAAGAAAGAGAAAGGCAACAAATGGAAGTTTGAGCAGAATCTTGAAAGCTAAGTATGAGTATTCCAGGAAAGGGACGAGAGGCCAAGCAACACGTCAAGGACCACGAGCAGAGACTGAAGGGTGGACACTGCCCTGGGCAGCAGGCCAACTATAAGGAGATCAGTGCAGCTGGGGCTTAGACAGGAGCTGGACGGCCCAGAGAGCATCATAGGCCTGACCCCTAACACTGGGTCTCCCACTCTCCAGCCCCACCAGGACCTCCCTTCTGGCTCCAGTGCTTGTGTCTCCCTCCTGGCCTTTGCACCTGGAGCTGCCTCCCAGATGAGTTTCCACAATGGTTGCCGAATTCTGAAACACCTCTTTTTCTCCCCTTGCTCTCTTGTTGATAAAGGGCTAACCGTCACAATGAGTGAATCTCCAAAAAGAAATGTATCCAACCCTGCCTACATTTTCTCTGTTGAGTTGCTTTCCCAGAGCCCCAAAGAGTCTAGGTGCTCTGCTGATTCTAAAGATTTTAAGAAACAGGAAAAGGCACATTTTTCCATTTCTTTGTGTCTTCCTCAATTTCTTTCATGAGTACTTTATAGTTTTCTGAGTATAGATTCTTAGCCTCTTTGGTTAGGTTTATTCCTAGGTATCTTATGGTTTGGGGTGCAATTGTAAATGGGATTGACTCCTTAATTTCTCTTTCTTCTGTCTTATTGTTGGTGTAGAGAAATGCAACTGATTTCTGTGCATTGATCTTATATCCTGACACTTTACTGAATTCCTGTACAAGTTCTAGCAGTTTTGGAGTGGAGTCTTTTGGGTTTTCCACATAGAGTATCATATCATCTGCGAAGAGTGATAATTTGACTTCTTCTTTGCCGATTTGGATGCCTTTAATTTCCTTTTGTTGTCTGATTGCTGAGGCTAGGACTTCTAGTACTATGTTGAATAGCAGTGGTGATAATGGACATCCCTGCCATGTTCCTGACCTTAGTGGAAAGCTTTCAGTTTTTCTCCATTGAGAATGATATTTGCAGTGGGTTTTTCATAGATGGCTTTGATGATATTGAGGTATGTGCCCTCTATCCCTACACTTTGAAGGGTTTTGATCAGGAAGGGATGCTGTACTTTGTCAAATGCTTTTTCAGCATCTATTGAGAGTATCATATGGTTCTTGTTCTTTCTTTTATTGATGTGTTGTATCACATTGACTGATTTGCGGATGTTGAACCAACCTTGCAGCCCTGGGATAAATCCCACTTGGTCGTGGTGAATAATCCTTTTAATGTACTGTTGAATCCTATTGGCTAGTATTTTGGTGAGAATTTTTGCATCTGTGTTCATCAAGGATATTGGTCTATAGCTCTCTTTTTGGATGGGATCCTTGTCTGGTTTTGGGATCAAGGTGATGCTGGCCTCATAAAATGAGTTTGGAAGTTTTCCTTCCATTTCTATTTTTTGGAACAGTTTCAGGAGAATAGGAATTAGTTCTTCTTTAAATGTTTGGTAGAATTCCCCCGGGAAGCCATCTGGCCCTGGGCTTTTGTTTGTTTGGAGATTTTTAATGACTGTTTCAATCTCCTTACTGGTTATGGGTCTGTTCAGGCTTTCTATTTCTTCCTGGTTCAATTTTGGTAGTTTATATGTTTCTAGGAATGCATCCATTTCTTCCAGATTGTCAAATTTGTTGGCGTAGAGTTGCTCATAGTATGTTCTTATAATAGTTTGTATTTCTTTGGTGTTGTTGTGATCTCTCCTCTTTCATTCATGATTTTATTTATTTGGGTCCTTTCTCTTTTCTTTTTGATAAGTCTGGCCAAGGGTTTATCAATTTTATTAATTCTTTCAAAGAACCAGCTCCTAGTTTGGTTGATTTGTTCTATTGTTTTTTTGGTTTCTATTTCATTGATTTCTGCTCTGATCTTTATGATTTCTCTTCTCCTGCTGGGCTTAGGGTTTCTTTCTTGTTCTTTCTCCAGCTCCTTTAGGTGTAGGGTTAGGTTGTGTACCTGAGGCCTTTCTTGTTTCTTGAGAAAAGCTTGTACCGCTATATATTTTCCTCTCAGGACTGCCTTTGTTGTGTCCCACAGATTTTGAACCGTTGTATTTTCAGAAAAATGTTCCATGCTCCTGGATTGGAAGAATAAATATTGTGAAAATGTCTATGCTACCTAAAGCAATCTACACATTTAATGCAATTCCTATCAAAGTACCATCCATCTTTTTCAAAGAAATGGAACAAATAATTTTAAAATTTATATGGAACCAGAAAAGACCTCGAATAACCAAAGGGATATTGAAAAACAAAGCCAAAGTTGGTGGCATCACAATTCCGGACTTCAAGCTTTATTACAAAGCTGTCATCATCAAGACAGCATGGTACTGGCACAAAAACAGACACATAGATCAATGGAACAGAATAGAGAGCCCAGAAATAGACCCTCAACTCTATGGTCAACTAATCTTTGACAAAGCAGGAAAGAATGTCCAATGGAAAAAAGACAGCCTCTTCAATAAATGGTGTTGGGAAAATTGGACAGCCACGTGCAGAAAAATGTAATTGGACCATTTCCTTACACCACACACAAAAATAGATTCAAAATGGATTAAGGACCTCAATGTGAGAAAGGAATCCATCAAAATCCTTGAGGAGAACACAGGCAGCAACCTCTTCGACCTCAGCCGCAGCAACATCTTCCTAGGAACATCGCCAAAGGCAAGGGAAGCAAGGGCAAAAATGAACTTTTGGGATTTCATCAAAATCAAAAGCTTTTGCACAGCAAAGGAAACAGTTAACAAAACCAAAAGACAACTGACAGAATGGGAGAAGATATTTGCAAACGACATATCAGATAAAGGACTAGTGTCCAAAATCTATAAAGAACTTAACAAACTCAACACCCAAAGAACAAATAATCCAATCAAGAAATGGGCAGAGGACATGAACAGACGTTTCTGCAAAGAAGACATCCAGATGGCCAACAGACACATGAAAAAGTGCTCCATATCACTCGGCATCAGGGAAATACAAATCAAAACCACAATGAGATATCACCTCACACCAGTCAGAATGGCTAAAATCAACAAGTCAGGAAATGACAGATGCTGGCGAGGATGCGGAGAAAGGGGAACCCTCCTACACTGTTGGTGGGAATGCAAGCTGGTGCAACCACTCTGGAAAACAGCATGGAGGTTCCTCAAAATGTTGAAAATAGAACTGCCCTATGACCCAGCAATTGCACTACTGGATATTTACCCCAAAGATACAAACGTACTGATCCAAAGGGGCACGTGCACCCGAATGTTTATAGCAGCAATGTCCACAATAGCCAAACTATGGAAAAAACCTAGATGTCCATCAACAGATGAATGGATAAAGAAGATGTGGTATATATACACAATGGAATACTATGCAGCCATCAAAAGAAACGAAATCTTGCCATTTGCGACAACATGGATGGAACTAGAGTGTATCATGCTTAGCGAAATAAGTCAAGCGGAGAAAGACAACTATCATATGATCTCCCTGATATGAGGGAGTGGTGATACAATATGGGGGCTTAAGTGGGTAGGAGAAGAATCCATGAAACAAGATGGGATAGGGAGGGAGACAAACCATAAGTGACTCTTAATCTCACGAAACAAACTGTGGGTTTCTGGGGGGAGGGGGGTTGGGAGAAGGGGGGTAGGGTTATGGACATTGGGGAGGGTATGTGCTTTTGGGTAAATTGGAAGGGGAGATGAACCATGAGAGACTATGGACTCTGAAAAACAATCTGAGGGGTTTGAAGTGGCGGGGGGGTGGGAGGTTGGGATACCAGGTGGTGGGTATTATAGAGGGCACAGCTTGCATGGAGCACTGGGTGTGGTGAAAAAATAATGAATACTGTTTTTCTGAAAATAAATAAATTGGAAAAAAAAAGAAACAGGAAAAGGCTTTTTCTATCCTAAACCTTCCACACTCTGCTAAATTATTTTGAAAAATTAATCAATCCACTGTATGTTCAACCTCTCTGGGCTCTTGTGTGCTTTGGGAACCTAGATGCCTATTTTACTTTTGATATTTGGGAGCTACTGGTCACTTTTTTTTTTAAGATTTTGTTTGTTTATTTGAGAGAAAATGAGACAGAGAAAGCATGAGATGGGGGAGGGTCACGGGAGAAGCAGGCTCCCCACCAAGCAGGAAGCCCGATGGGGGGCTTGATCCCAGGACTCCAGGATCATGACCTGAGAAGAAGGTAGTCACTTAACCAAATGAGCCACCCAAACTCCTGGTCACTTCTTTAAATAATCTTTCTGCCTCTTGCTTTTTCTCTTCTTCCTTCTGGGACTCCCATGATGCTTAGGCTGTGAAAATCCTGTAAGCTTTCTTTCTTTTTATTTTTTTATTATTATTAATTTTTACTGAGGCATGACATAATTAAATTCTTTAAAGTTAAAGACAAGAGAATTCTGAAAGCAGCAAGAAGATGATTGGTGATTTTCTTGGCAGAAACACTGCAGGCCAGGAGAGGGTTGGAGGACAGTTTCAAAGTTCTGAAAGGAAAAACATGTCTACATAAAGAATACTGTGCCTGGCAAGACTCTACTTTAAAAATGAAGAGAACATCCTTTCCAGAGAAATAAAAATTAAGGGAGTTTGCCCACACTAGACCTGGTATACAAGAAATGATGAAGACAAGATACGTGTCTTCAGACCAACATGAAAACAAGCAAAAAACAAAAGCAGGAACACAAAGGAAGGCATAAATCTCATTGGTAAGGGAGAATGCCTAGACAAATACAGAATGATGTAACACTGTGGCAATGGTGGCATGTGAATTACTTTGAACCCTAATAAAAAGCTAAAAGATTTTTTTTAAAAAGCGACCAATCCATAATGCATGTATTCAGAGCCCTATGCACAAAGCATGTAGATGGCTGGGGGAGTATTTCGTGGGGGTGGCCCTGGATTTGTACATAGTGGTGAGAAAATAGTGCAACATCACCTCCCTCAAAATGGCCCCAGATCTCACTAGCCAACAGTCTGACTGGGGAAATGGACACGAAGCAGAGTGCCAGAAATGAAGGCCACATTACCACCTGAATAAATGTTACAATGAAACATCCAGGGTGTTCACCATAGAGACACTGGGGGGGTTACCTCAAGGGGGGACAAAGAGCCTTTTCTGAAGAGGGAGCTCCTGATTTCCCCAAGGGAAGAGCTTCCATCTCCAACTACGGGGAGGTGAGGCAAGCTGAGGACGGGAGGGCGCACTCAGGCTGAGGGCAAAGAAAGCACGGACGGTGCCAAGATGGCAGAAGGAGGATGGCACCTTTGAGGAGGTGAAAACAGGTGAGTGGGACTAAAACACAGAGTGTCTGGGGAGCCTTTCTGGGATGAAAATGGAGGAGCCAGGGAAAGACACGCTGTGTGGGGGCTTGAAGGCCAGCTTGAGAATTTTAAACTTTAGTGTGCACTTCTGGTAATGCCTCAGTAGCCCGTAAGAGACCCTGAGGAAGCAAGATGGCCATGGAGGACTCCAAGGTCTAACTAGAAATGGTTGATGGTGACGTTCATGGCAATATGCAGGGCGCGAAGAAGAGTGGGCTTGGGGACAGCGGAGCATGAGGTATACTGGGGCTCTTCCAGCAGAAATGTCAAGTTGGCTGTTTACTATAGGAGTCAGAGAAAAGCCAGAGCCAGAGATAGACATTTGTAGGACAACTCGATTTAAGGAGGTAAAGGAGCTGTGGGGTTCCACAGATGACACAGAATTGAATAAAAGGTAGGAAGAAAAAGGGACCCAAGATGCACCCTTTAGAAATCTCCCAATTTCATGGTCAAGTTGAATTGGAAATGTCTGTGGAAATAAAGACCGCAAGAATAAAAGAAGCCAGGAGAAGCTTCTCTCCCAAAAGACAACTCCATAGTGATGAAGGGCACAAAATTCCTAAGCTCCTAGAAGCCCCGATCCAAATGCTTTCTTACTGCATTTACCCATAACCTGGTCCTCGCCTGTTCTAAGACTTAACTCTCAGCTCACCCCAAAACTTAGTCTGCCTGACCCTTAAGGACCCCCCCACCCCCCCCCAACATCTAAGAACACTACGTGTTCTCACGGTTTAACCTGCTCTTGGCTGTGATCCGGCCAGCAGCACATCCTCCCCAGCCTCCAACCCCATGACATGAACATTCCGCGTCGCCATCCGAAAAGAATAACGAATATCACACAATCCACCTACAAGTGTAACTTAAGGGCCGGATCTGTTCTTTTAAAAGTGACAGAAAGAAGAAAAAGAATTTTCTGAAAATAAATAAATTGGAAAAAAAAAGAAGAAGAAGAAGAAAAAGAAACGTTAGAAACGTTCAGCATCAGCAAGACTGGAGGTCTACAAAAACCCACCTTCAACATGTGAGTGTCCAAGTAAAAGAATCATTTGTAGTCGTCCTTTGACTGTGAGTTGCTGGTTTTTTTTTTTTTCCTCCTTAACAACTCAAAGTTTAAATTACTGGCCTGGTGGAATTGTCTGGCTCTGGTTTGAAAGGCCACTGTGACCTACTTACACCCACATATTAACCTTAACACAGGATTTTGAAAACAAGATGAGGCGGCCCGCCGAGCAAGGAAACGTGGAGGCAAATCCACAGCAAGTCGATTACACAAGGTTCTCTCGGAACCCGTCGCCTTCCTCCTGCTGCCTCCCTAGTCCTCCGTGTCATCTGGGGGCTCCTTGGGGTTCTGTGACCCTCTCAAGGCTCCATGGAGCGATTTCTGTCATAATACTACATCATGATTGAGCTTTTAAAATCTCATTCTCTCACTCATCTGCAGTGGAGTTTTTATGCAATAGCAAAGAAGAATATCTGTAATTATCTGGGGGGAAAAGCATTACATATTCTCTTTTATAGGCACATATGTATCTGGAAAACAATAAACATGCAAGACCAAATACAGAAGCACATGTGAGAATGTAGCTGTCTTCCATTAAAAACATATGCAAAAAAATAATAATAATAAAAGGGTAAACCAAGGCCAATCTCTTCCCAAATACTTTATTTTGTTTTGGAGAATACTGTTCCTTTTCCTAGAACTGTGTTATCTATATTTTCATGTAGTCATTTTATAATTGTTGTCTTTAATAAATGATTACATAAATATTTTTGAAGGATTAATTTCTAATATTCTCGTACGGTAGATTTTTCTTGAAATAACCCACATAAGAAAGCTCTTTGGAGCCAGGGGCACATGAACCCATCGGATCCGAGCTGTCAGCTTTGCTCTGGCCCAGCCTCTGCCAGGCCTTCCTAATCCACAAAGTGCTTCCAGAGCTCTAAAGACAAACAGCAAAATCCCCCGGCCCACGGTGTGCCAGCTGGGTTCATCTGGCATCCCAGCATGCAGGACCTCCCCTACACACAAACACCCAGAGGACAGACATGAGACCAGGGCTCACACCTCAACCAGCACCAAGGACAGCTGGACCGGTTATTACAATACGAATGAACACCTGTACCCCAAGTCTTCCCAGGACCCCTGTCCCACCTCCTCCCTCCTATAGGCATAGCCTCACTCTCTGCCAGTGAGCCTGACAATCTGACCCCCAAAGCATCCTGCCCTCACATCTCACCCCACTTCTCAGGCTTCCCCGGGGCCCCACCCAGGTTCTGGACCAGTTGTTCTATATTTGGAATATCCCCACCCCACCAAAATCCGTGGGGTCCCAACACACTCCTCCTTCTCTACCCTCTCTCCATCCCTCTGCCCACAATCCTCTGACCCAGAAAAGGTAGATTTCGGGATTTTTCTTCCTGTGCTTTATCTTATCTTCCTACTCTGGGGCAGTCAGCCTTTGGAGGAGGTTTCAAAGCAGAAAGGCCATCCTTACAAGCAGGCTGTGCAAGGCATTCTGATCGGGGGTACCAGGCTCAGTGTCTGGAATGGTAAGTGAATTTTCAGTGCCCTGAGGCCTCTAATGGATTCTTCCTCACACCTCCTCGTCCAACGACTTTACTACTTGTTTCTCAGTCTTTGGAGAGCTCATCTCCGCAACGGTTCCTAGGCATTGCTGGGTTTTTCTTTTCCTTCCCTGCTTTGCAATTACATCATTGAGAAGCCAGCAGTTCTGAACTTTGCTACATACATACCCAGAATCACTTTGAGGGGCTTCAGAAAATGCGGGTGCCCAGGAGGAGCCCCATACCGTACGGGTCAACCTCCGGGAAAAACCCAGGTGTCAGTAGGACTTCAAGCTCCCCAGAGATGCCAATACACAGGTGATTCCCCACTGCTGGCATCCCACCACTCCATCTCTAAAATTCCCTGGAGAAAAGCATCTTCTCTGCCCATTCTTGCCTTTGCAACCTCCCCTCTGGCTGGCTGGGCCAGGGAAAGCTGGCTTTAGGCCAGGATCAAGAGTCTTACTCGCAAGAAGATAGACCTTCTCCAAAAGACTAAGGCCCATTTCTACTTCCTTAACTCTTCACTGATAAGGAATAAACCGGTCATGGGGCCCGGAATGGATTTGTCTTGTGGTCAGTCCCAGGAGTGCGCAAGGTCGACAGGACCGCTGGTGGTGTACTCATCGAGGCAGCGAGCCCCGCATCAGAATCAGCTGGCCAGCTTTTAGGAAGTGCTGATGCTTGCATCTGTCCCTAGACCAAATCCACAGGATTTCTGGAAGGAGATCTGGAGAGTAGGATTTTTAGTGTTCCCAGATAGTTCTTGTGTGCAGCGAGAATAAGAACCACTAAGTCTAGGGTGGCAGGAAGGCAGGTCCCCTCCTGCCTTCCGCTTCAAATATGGTGATGCCTTGGTTGGCCTGGCTTTCCGTTTCCCGCTTTCCCCTGACCACCATCTCACAGGCCACCTGAGCCACGTGTGCTTTCGTCTGTGAGTCCTGTATCACTCCAGTCCCAGCTGAGGCCCCATCTCGAAGCTCTGTAACTCAGATGAGCGTTGATTTTGAACTATAAGCTCGTAGGGGCACCTGGGTGGCTCAGTTTGTTAAGCATCTGCCTTTGGCTCAGGTTATGTTCTCGGGGTCCTAGGATCGAGTCCCGCATGGGGCTCTCTGCTCAGCGGGGAGTTTCCTTCCCCCTCTGACTCTCCCCTGCTTGTGCTCACTCGCTCTCTCTCTCTCTCAAATAAATAACAATCCTAAAAAAAGAAAGAAAGAAATCCAAATGGCATAAAAGTGTGCAGCAAGGGGCACCTGGGTGGCTCAGTGGGTTAAAGCCTCTGCCTTCGGCTCAGGTCATGATCCCAGGGTCTTGGGATCGAGCCCCGCATTGGGCTCTCTGCTTGGCAGGGAGCCTGCTTCCTCCTCTCTCTCTGCCTGCCTCTCTGCCTGCTTGTGATCTCTCTCTGTCAAATAAATAAATAAGTATCTTAAAAAAACAAAACAAAACAAAACAAAAACGGGTAACAAGGATACCATTCCCTTCCCACTCTGGTTCCCTAGCCCCTCCCCAGAAGGAAGGATTTCTAGACAAATGCATGTTCCTGTTTGTACATCTGTGCCCTGAGGGACTGTTCTGTTCTGTAAAGGGAATACAGATTCCTAAGACCTGTCTGCTGCCTAAGAACTGGGAGGGAGACAAGCAGGGTCCCATGAATCTGTCTCTGTAAAAGCTGCTCCGGGGTCAAAGATCAGATGGGCCTGAGAGGTGCAGCCGGCGGCCACCCCTCACATGGTCTTCAAGCACTTAAGGAACTTTGAGGGATAATAAAAAGTGACAAGACAGCTCGGAATAGCGAAGAGCGGGAAGGAAGTGGGGTGGTCCTTGTTAATACGGGTCCAGGAGCAGGCATAATGGACTGAACTGTGCCCCCCCCCCACGTTCATATACTGAAGCCCCAGGCCCCGTAACCTCAGAAAGTGACTCTCTTTGGAGGTGAGGTCTTTAAAGAGGTAATTAAATTAAAACGAAGTCTCTAATAAGGGCCCTGATACAACCGGAACGGTGTCCTTGTCAGAAGAGGAAATAGAGGCTACAGGGGGGAGGCTGCAGGAGGACACAGAGAAGGCAGCCGCGGCACACCACACAGAGAACCTGGGAAGAAGCCAAAGCTACTGACACCTTAGTCTTGGACTTGAAGCCTCCAGGATCGGGAAGAAATGTGTTTCTGTTGTTCAAGCCACGGAGTCTGTGGCATTCGGTTACGGCGTTCCCTGCAGACCTGCACAAGTAAGTTCACCTCATTCCACTCTGGTCACGTGGAGATACGAAGGCTCGAAGAGCTGCCGGACCGCACAGACCCCTAAAATGGTGTCATCCGTCTCCGCGCCAGGAGCCCCCCTCGGTGGTGAAACCGCTTCACAGCAGGTGGCTTTGTGCGGTTGACTTAGTGCATTTTGGGGCCCAGCTACAAAGCAACGTTGCCGTAGACTGATCTCCACCCCCAAAACACGAGAGTAACGTTTGCAGGCTTGCTGCTTGAGGTTCGGTATTTTTCTAAAATTTAAAACGTGAATGCCAAGAAGGGATCCACATACACGGCAGGCATAATAAAGAAGGCCGGAGAATGGTGGGGACACTTCTTGATGCGCAGAAGTAGGGTTGGGACTGAGAAGCCCATGGACAACTTGCGGTCGCTCTGGACCTGTAGACCAAAGCCCTCGACTTTCTTAACTTGGGCTTTGCAGCTGCAGGATCCAGGGGGCGGGGTGGGGGGGGGCGGGGGGGGCGGGGCGCGGGGTGGAGCGGGGTGGGGCAGGCCCAGGATGGGGCGGGGCCGGGAGGGAGGTGGAGCAGGGCGGGGAGCAGGGGCGCAACTGCATAGAGGCTCCAGGGACCAGCACCGGGACTAGCCCGCCAGTGCCTGCTGGCTGTAAGCGAACTCACAAGGAAGGGGCGCATGGTTTCCTCTCTGCTCTGAAAGTAGACCTGGCTTTGACCAATAAGCTGTTATAAATATGCTGCACACTTTCGAGAGAAAATAACTTCTGTTTCAGAGGAAGTGGCACAAGATGAAGGCACCGCGCAGCCTTTGAATGCCAGTCCCCCCTGCGGTGCTGGGGGACCCTAGTCCACGTGCACCCTGGGGGGTTAGCCAGGCGGAGGGCAGTCTGGCTGGTTACTGGAATAGCAGTGCTTGAAAAGCCTACAGAAGGCAAAATTTTCTTTGGAAATCAGGGCAACAGTCAAGTTTGATTTTTTTTCTTCCCAAAAAAACTCTTGGAGGTGAACAATAACTTTTACAGATCTGTTCTCTTGCAAATCCAATATATGCAACATGTCCTTCCAGGCATTCTCTTAACAGGGCTGCCCCAACCCACCAGCGTTTTATTACACTGTCTGGAACACTCCTAAAAATATTTCATCAGAGACAGTACGATACTGGGTATGTGTCAGCTTATTAAATCACAGCTCTAGAGGCATCAGATGCCCCCAATAAAAAAAAAAAAAGGAGAGTCCCGCCGGAGTTGATGGAGCCACAGTCAGGAAGCCAGAACTCCAGCAGGACTGCTAGGAGGGGGGCTGCTCCCTGGATCTCAGTCACTGACCTCTACTGTGCAGTGGGTCTTTATTGGTAAAGGTGGTGACCTCTGGAACCTCCATGATGAATGTCAGAATCAGGTTCTCTTTGGCAAAATTAAAGGTTTTCAAGCCATGGGCACTGGCGAAAATATTTCAGATCTGTCTCCACTGTTATGCAGAATTTCTGAATCCACAGTGGTCTATTGTCACCGCCCCCCTTAGGAATGGGGCAAGGACTGGGTCCCTCAGCATCCTGGGTGTGGCCACCAAGGAGGTGTGTTTCTGGTGGTCAGAGGTGATTGTAAATGTAGAGCCTGCCTCGGACAAGCTGTTGTATCCTTCTCTAGTTAGACCAGAACACCTACAGCTCAGAGAACTGAGATGTCATGGATCTAACGGAACAGATCGGATCTTGGGTCTCTTGCCAACATCCAGCAAATATCCACACAAGATCAAGGAGCATCTACTCTGAGACCCACATTCATTGGAACCTGACCTTGAGGTTTTAAGAGAATAGCTAACCTGTAGCCACCTTTAACGTTTTCGGGGCTCCATTACCTACGTCCCCCACCCACTGCAAAAATCTAATTGGCTTAGGTCACTTTACAAAATATAACCATTACTATTCTCCAAACCTGTTAGACCTTTTCAAGCCCTTCCTTGTTACTTACCCTCCCTTCTTAACTACTGATCCAAATCTAGACTTCCCTTCAGCCCCCTCTTTCTGCAGAAAGTCTTCCTCACCTAATGTCTTACTTTACTCCCAGCAAAGAAATCTTGTCATCTTGCCATGACCTTTTTGCCAATCTTTCTCAGTTTAAACTCTTCAAGCTGATCGTCTATGTACTTTGAAGGCAAGGGTCTCATTTTCCAAGCTTGTTAATTATTTTGCATGTACTTAAAAAACAAACCCAGTTCCATGAACACAGAAGTGCTCGCCAAATGTATCCATTGCTTTTGTACCTACTGTGTGCATGGTGACCTCAGGGCAAAGAAAGAAGACCACAGCTTGGCTCTGATCCCCAAGAAATGATCCAGAAAGAGCATGAACAAAGGTTTCAAAAAGACTGGCCTCAATCTATCTCTTTCTCTCATTGAAGTATGGTTGAACACAATGCTACATTAGTTTCGGGTATACAACATAGTGATTTGACCTCTCCACATGTTAGACTATGGTCACCATAAGTGCAGCTACCGTCTGTCACCATACAATACTATTTGGATACTGTTGACTATATTATGCTGTCCCTTTCATCCCTGTGCCTGATTTATTCCATAACTGGCAGCCTGTATCTCCCACTCCCCCTCACCTACTTTGACCATCACCTCCAGCCCTTTTCTTTTGACAACCATCAATCTATTCCCCATATTAACAGGCCTGTTTCCAATTTTTTTATTTGTTCTTCATTTGTTTTATTTTTTAGATTTCACATGAGTGAAATCATACGGTATTTGTCTTTCTCTGAAAACACAGATCTCTTAATGAGCCTGTGTATTTATTCATTTTATAGTGAAAACATCTGCATTATTGAATTTCTGGAACACCAGAAAAGGTGGCTGCTTCCCCAGAAGGCTAAGGGTGGTCTCAAATTTTCCTTCAGCTAATTCTTCAAAGGGAACTAATATGGTGTTTTCTAAAGATTTGCAATCGTTGGGTTCAAGTTAATAATCTATCACCATCTATGTAACTTTGGGCAAATTGTTTTATTTCTTTGAGCCTCCAGGAATTCATTTATAAAACAGGAATTCTGTTTATCTAAAAGGCTCATTGTGAGGACTGAAGAGTAAAGTGCTCTGTATATTCTAGAATGCTATACGAGTGTAAGTCTTTGTTATTTGTAATATTCACTTCTTTCTGGTCTCCAAAATATCCTTTTCAGTCAGAAAACTTCATTGAACTCTCCCAAAGAAACTATTAGAACCTTTAAATAAAAAGCAAAAGACTTGAGTTCTAAAAATCCCTTCTTGAGTTAAAAATGCCGCATTTTAGAAAGACTTTGTTTATTAAAATAGATGGTGAATACAGAACTTCCCACAGACTTGCTATCTTACATCTGAGGCTTGTTCGCTTCTTTGCAGAGGAGGGAGAGCGGTAATCAGTTAGAAGCCAGGCACGGTTTCTCCCCGGGGGCAGTCTGGGTAATTTGGGGTGCGAGGTTCTAAAGCAAGAGCAGCGAGACGACCTCAGCCCCCTTCAAGTAGACCGACCTGCTCTCACTTTCTTTGCTAGGATGCAAACTGCATTTCCAGCCCTGGAACTCGAAAGGCATTTGCAGTCTGTGACTGCAATCGCTTTCTTGGAATGACAAAGTGGGCGCGTATTGTAACTTTGCTTCCAGACGAGTATTAGGAGAGCATACATTCCCGTTCTTAGGAGGGTTCCTTTTGTACTGAATTAACATTAGAAAGAAGTCATTTGACTGTATTAAGCATGTTTCTCCCACTTTAGTAGACCATGCAGCTCAAAATCTGCCAGGAAGATGATGAAAGTAAGGAAATAATTTATCCAAAGGGAAAGAAAGATAAAATCGCTAGGAGCCTGCGGACTAAAGAACCCATTTTCTGTTTAAGATTGACATATAAACACAACAGTCAGAGACAAAACGCGGGTGAAGGACATATCTTCAATGTACTGCTTCAAATTTAACTTTAATTAATTCTCTGAATTTCATAACAATGTATTTTCTAATTACACAGGGACCTGCTTCAGAATTCCAAGTAGGACCGTCACCATTCAGTCATCCTTGTGTTTCCAGTGACTGAGTTTTGAATGATCAATACATATCTCATCTTGGGTTAATTACAGAGGCTAATTTTCCTGCCCTAACAATCGTTCAGAACAATCTGATCTTTTTTAAAGATTTATTTACTTATTTGAGAGAGAGAGAGCAGAGCAGAAGAGGCAGAGGGAGAGGGAGAGACACTCTCAAGCTGAGCCCACGCTGAGCTTGGGGCTGGATCTAAGGACACTGAGATTAGGACTTGAGCCAAAACCAAGAGTCCAAAGCTTAACCAGCTGGACCACCCGGGCGCCACTGATTTTTTTAAACTCTAAAATAACCACATATGAAAAATATACACCCTCAAATTCAGTGTATCTGTCTTAGTGTTTTCCAGAAGGACAGAATCAATAGGAAACATAGATTTAGAAGAGGACATGCTTTAGGAGTTGACTCACGTGATTCTAGAGACTGAGAAGTCCCACAGTCCACCATGTACAGCTAGAGACCCAGCAAAGCCCAAGGAGTCTTACAGCTTGAGAACCAGGAACCCCAGAGTCAGATGGTAGGAGAAGGTGGATGTCTCAGCTGAAGGAGAGAGAGACAGAATTCACCCTTCCTCCACCTTTTCCCTTTTTGAGGGCCCGTGATGGATTGGGTGAGCCCCCACTCCCGCGTCGGTGAGGGGGATCTTCCCTCAGTTTACTGACTCAACGGCTAATCTCTTCAAGAAACAACTTCACAGACACATCCAGAAATCATGTTTTACCAACCATCTGGGCTTCCCTTAGTCCAGTCAAGTTGACACATAAAACTAACCCAAGATGCCCTTCAACGAACGAATGGATGAGGAAGATGTGGTCCATATACACTGTGGAGTATAAGGTCTCCATCAGAAAGGATGAATCCCCAACTTTTGTATCAACATGGGCAGGACTGGAGGAGATTCTGCTGAGTGAAATAAGTCAAGCAGAGAGAGTCAATTATCATATGGTTTCACTTATTTGTGGAGCATAACAAATAGCATGGAGGACATGGGGAGATGGAGAGGAGAAGGGAGTTGAGGGAAATTGGAAGGGGAGGTGAACCAGGAGAGACTATGGACTCTGAAAAACAATCTGAGGGTTTTGAAGGGGTGGAGAGTGGGAGGTTTTGGTTCCAGGTGGTGGGTATTGGAGAGGGCACGGATTGCATGGAGCACTGGGTGTGGTGCAAAAACAATGAATACTGTTATGCTGAAAATAAATTAAAAAAAAAAACTGACCACCGCAATATCCCTTATTACCAATGGGAAAATGTGAGAGTGGATTACTGAGTGAGACATAAACAGGGGAACCTGCTTTTCAAACTGCCTCTCACTTTGTGGCACAATAATCTAATCTTATCCTCAGCTCTTGGCTCTGGGAAAAGAGGGAATTCTTTAAGTGAGAGAAGCAAGGTGGAAACCATATGTGTGTGTGGTTTTGACAATGCTCTTCAACTCAAGCTTGACTCTTGCTTGATGCTGATGGCCTCTAGTGATGAGAAAGGGCAAAGGAGCCCCTTCCATGCAGTCTTGCTCTTACCAGATGACACATCACCACGAGCAGGCTGCAAACTCTATTCTGCCACGCACGTGGATGTTTCGTGGCCAGCAGGCATGAAATGTTGTCCTTGGGAGCTCAGCTGCTGAGGTACTCCCTGAGTACCTTGTGTGATCTGGACACAGAAGTCTCCACTGAAAGGAAGGAAATAATATGCAGCAGAACCCCAGACTGAGGGCAGCCCTCCGAGGGCACACACATTTCCTGCCAGCCCCTCCAAATTCCCTCACCCCTGTCCATGGAAGGGCAGAGGGGACTGCGCAGAGGTTTGCCAAAGGACACATTCCAGTTATTGTGAGCAACACTTACTCCATGAGGAAAAGTCATCTCCAGAAACCCTCCCCTAATTAACAAACCTCCAGCGCAGATGGTTGCAGATGAAATTGGGTGACGTTGTGGGGGCAGAAGGAGCTGAACGGTGACTTCCTGTCTAGCATCGTTAGATGCTAACCGTGCCCCTGTTGGAGGATAGGGTCCTCTTTGGGACACTGTAAAGGCTAACTAAGCACCCCTAGGATAAAGAGTGAAACTAACTAGCCTTTCACATAACTATTTCATACCATTGGTGCTAAAGTAGTTTAAAGGAAAATTACAGGGTGTATGACCAATGAAGCATTCAGAGGGACAGGCGTGACCATTCCAATAATTTCTCTACTCCACTCCCTTTCATGTGGTTCCAAACTAGAGCACCAGGAGGGATTTTTTTTTCCTTCTCCTAGTTTAAAGACAAAACAGAAAATAGCTAGAGATGAAAATTTTAAATAAGCAGTCACCTCACAATAGAAAAAAACTGGGGGGGGGTGTCTCAGTAAATCATTTTGAAAACAGTGTGCATTATAAGTGCTTTTCTCTGATCGATGTTCCATAAAAGACTCACCTAATTACCTTATAACTTCAGAGGGCTTTTATATTAGTAACAGTCAAAGCTGAAATCACTGGATAGAGCCCAAGTGGTCAGGACATCATCGGAAGCTTGTCCCCAGCTGGACCAGAGTCCACTTCCAAAGTGGTCAGTGGGCTTCACTCTGCTTCAGTATCAAACGAAGCATCACATCCCAGAGTCCAGGTGATTTACCCAAGACGAAGGGTTGTTTTGTTGTGTATAAGTTATCACTTGAAACTTTAAGATGCACTTGCTCAAAGGGTTTTAACTTGTATCAGGAAGAACAATGCTGGCTGTGCTTAGCCTCAATGGAACTATTTATCAGGGATGGATCCTGTTCGAGGAACATTTCTATTCAGAACTCAGCCTCTATACTTCGCATCTGATGGCAGGAGTGCGAGTTTTCCACACACCAAGCTATCCTCCAACACCAGCAGGGGCGCACCACACAGGTTAAGGGCTCAATCCCACAAGACTGTCCCCACTTGAGATGTGAATTGTACATAAAGGGTCCCCAAGTTTTCTACAATCTCAGTCCAACTTGGCTGCAAGTCAGAGGTTCTTATGTCCCCTCCATGAATTTGATCATTTGCTAAAATGACTCACAAAACTCCGGGAAATGCTTACATTTACCAGTTCATTACACAGTACAGGATATAATAAAGGATACAAATGAACAGCCATATGAAGATATACATAGGTTGCAGGGGCCCTAAATGCAGGAGTTTCTGTCCCCACAGAGTTGGGGTGTACTACCCTTCTGGAATATGTATGTGTTTACCAGCCTGGAAGCTTCCCAAACCCCATACTATTGGGATTTTTACCGAGGCTCCATCTTGCAGGAATGGTTGATTTTTAACTCTATTTCCACTGCCTCTCCCTCATAGCAATGGAGAGACGGGCTAAAAGTTCCAAGCTTCTGATCATGGCCTGATCTCTCTGGTGACCAGCCCCCATCCAGGAGCCCATCAAGAGTCAAGTCATCAGAATAAAAGACATTCCATCATCCAGGAGATTCCAAGGGTTTTAGAAGTTCAGTGTCAAACCTCCTATCACTCAGGAAATTGTAAGGTCTTAGGAGCTCTATGCCAGGAACTGGGGTCAGAGACTAAATATTAAAACAAAAGATTCTTCTAGCACCTTTATTTAGAGGGGTTTTAGGAGCTCTGTGTCAAGAACCAGGAATACAGGCCAGTATACGCATATCTTATTTCATGAAGACACTGGGGATTGAAGTGGTCTAGGAGTCCAAGATGGCACAGGAGTAGGAGACCTTAATTTTGTCTGGTCCCAGGAATTCAGCTAGATAGCTATCAATTCATTCTGAACACCTGCAAACTCAACCAGACATCTAAGGAAAGAAAAGCTGCAATCTTCTACAAATAGAAAAGCGACCACTTTCCACAAGGTAGGAGGTGCCAAGAAGCAAATATGAGGTGCTATATGGGAAGATAAACATGGGGAGGGAGCCTTCATCAGGCAGCTACTGGAAAGTGCTATAGCAGCAGAATGCAAAATCAGAGCTTACAGAAGTCTGCTCCAGAGAGGGACATCCCTGCCTGAAAGGCGCTCAGGTGGTGAAGTGGGGAGGAAGCCTAGATGGGACAGTGTGGTCTCAGGATTCCCCAGAATCCCAGGAAGACGAGGGGGGCCTGAGTGTGACAGAGCTCCAGGCCTCAGAGCAGGGAAACAGGCTGCCATCAGCGAGCCCAGGAGTGTGCTTTCAGCTAGAGGTGCTCTCCAAGCAAGGGCCCAACAAACAGCAGAGTGGGTGAGACCTCCCTTCCTCCCTGGGGAGGAGCAGTGGGGTCGTGTGCCTGAGTGAAGTTGCTGGGTCACAAACTGGGTGATCACAGAGAGTGGCCAGAGATGAGGAGACAGGAATGATTGACTGCATTTCCCTGAGGGCGCACTGGCTTTCAGCTCCAGGACAGAGACTGGGAGGCTGCCATGTTCATTCTCATCTTCTAAAGCTGTACTGAAATCATTCAGGGAATAAAAGCCACAGAGAGGGAACCCAAGCAGATTACTTACCTGGCTCCAGCAAGGGCAATGCAACTCGGCCCCAGGGCAAAGATACCTGAGAATCAGTGCAACAGGGCCCCCCAGAAGATCACCAAGAATGTCTGACCAATGCTAACTTTACCAATCATACAGAACTTCTAAACTCCAGTGACGGGGAAAATAATATATAGAATTTATGGGCTTTTCCCCATGATTCTTTAATCTTCCAGTTTTCATTTTTTCTTTTTCCTTTTTCAACCAATTTCCTGTCATATCAATTCTTTTTTAAAGTCTCTTTTAATTTTAATTTTTATAGTTATATTCTATCTTTTCATTGTATTTAATTTTATTTTTGTATAGACATAAGTTTTCCCTCTTTACATTTTGGGATGCAGTTTCTTCTAACAAACAGAACAAAATACACCCAGAATCTACTGTATTGCTCTATTCTCTTCACCTGCATGATCATATTCTCTCTTTTCTCTCTTTATTTTCCTTTTTTTAGTTAGAGTCTTTTTAAATTTTCATCTTTACAGTTACATTCTATCCTCTCAATGTATTTAATTATATATATTATAACATATATGATATATATGTGTATATATATGTATATGTGTGTATACACGCACACACACACATATATATATATAAAAGTTTTTCTTTCTTTACAATTTTGGGATGTAGTTTCTTCTAAGAAACAGACCAAAACACACCCAGGATATAGTGCATTCCTCTGTTCTATTCACCTGTCTGTTTATAGTCCTTATTTTCTTTTTCTTTTTTTTGTTTTTTGTCTTTTAATTTTCATTTTTACAGTTAAAGTTAATCCTTCCATTGTATTTAACTTTAATTTTGTACATATACAGTTTTTATTTCTTTACAATTTTGAAATCTAGTGTTCCAAAAAACAGGCCAAAATACACACATGATCCAGTGTATTGCTCTGCTCTGCTTATCTGGTTATATTCTTTTTTTCTTTTTTTTTTTTTTCTCAGTTTTGTGTCTCTTCTGATTTGTTTAGTGTATATTTCTCTGGGGTCATTGTTGCCATTTTAGTATTTTGTTCACTCATTCATCTATTCTTCTCTGGATAGAATGACAAGATGGGAAAACTCACCTTGAAAAAGAGAACAAGGGGCAGTACTGACTGCCAGGGACCTAATCAGTAAGGATGTAAGTAAGATGTAGGAATTCAGAATAATGATTATTAAAATATTAGCTGGGATTGAAAAGAGCATAGAAGACACTAGAGAATCCCTTTCTGGAGAAATAAAGAACTAAAACTTAATAAATAAAGAACTAAAACTTAATCAAGATGAACTCAAAGAGGCTATTAATGAGATGCAATAAAAAAAAGGAGGCTTAGCCAATAGGATAAATGAGGCAGAAGAAAGAATGTATGATACAGAAGACCAGAAAAACAACTACTAGATCACCAGAGGAGAATTTGAGAGATACGTGATACAATAAAGGGAAACAGTATTAGAATCATTGAGATCCCAGAAGAAAAGGAAAGAGAGAGAGGAGGCAGAAGGTATACTGGAGCAAATTATAGTGGAGAACTTCCCTAATATGGTGCAGTTAACAGGCATTCAAGTCCAGGAGGCACAGAGAACTTCTCAAAATCAATAAAAATAGTTCAACATATAATAGTGAAAGTTGCAAATCTCAGAGACAAAGAGAAAATTCTGAAAGCAGCTTGGGACACGAGGTCCATTACCTACAAGGGTAGAAACATTAGACTGGCAGCAAACCTATCCACAGAGAATAGGCAAGCCATAAAGGAGTGACATGATATATTTAGGGTGCTAAATGAGAAAAATATGCTGCCAAGAATACTTTATCATTCAAGGATGTCATTCAAAACAGAAAGGGAGACAAAAGGCTTCCAGAACAAACAGAAACTAAAATAATTTGTGATCACTAAACCAGTCCTGCCAGAAATAATAAAGGGAATCCTTTAAGCAAAGAGAGAACCCAAAAGTAACATAAACCAGAAAAGAACAGAGACAATATATAGAAATAGTGACTTTACAGATAATACAATGGAACTAAATTCATATCTGTCAATAGTTACTCTGAATGTAAATGGGCTAAATGCCCTAATTAAAAGACACAGGGTATCAGTTTGTATAAAAAAGCAAGACCCATCCATATGCTTGTCTGCAAAAGACATTTTAGACCCAAAGACACCTCCAGATTGAGAGTGAGGGGGTGGAGAACCTTGTTTCATGCTAATGGACATCAAAAGAAAGCTGGGGTACCAATCCTTATATCAGACAAATTGGATTTTAAACCAAAGACTGTAATAAAAGATGTGGAAGGACACTATATCATTATTGAAGGGCCTATCAAACAAGAAAGTCAAACAATTGTAAATATTTATGTCCCTAACATGGGAGCAGCCAATTATATAAACCAATTAAGAATAAAATCAAAGAAACACATCAACAATAATGCAATAATAGGAGGGGACTTTAACACCCCACTCATCGCAATGGACAGATCACCTAAGCAGAAGATCAAAAAAGAAACAAGGGCTTTGAATGACACACTGGGCCATAAGAACTTCACAGATACATTCAAAACATCCCACCCCAAAGCAACAGAATACACGTACTTCTCAAGTGCACATGGAACATTCTCCAGAATAGATCATATACTAGGTCATAAATCAGGTCGCAGCCAGTACCACAAGACTGGGATCATTCCCAGGGTGCCTGGGTGGCTCAGTCTATTAAACATCTGCCTTCAGCTCAGGTCATGATCCCTGGGTCCTGGAATTGAGCTCCACATTGGGCTCCCTGCTCTGTGGGGAGTCTGCTTTCCCTCACCCCTGCCACTCCCTTGACTTGTGTACTTTCCCTCCCTCTCTCATAAATAAAATCTTTTCAAAAATGGGATCATTTCCTGCATATTTTCAGACCACAATGCTTTGAAACTTGAACTCACTCATAAGAGGAAATTTGGAAAAAACTCTAATACATGGAGGCTAAAGAGTATCCTACTAGAGAATGAATGGATCAACCATGTAATTAAAGAAGAATTTTAAAAGTTCATGGAAATAAATGAAAATGAAAACACAACTATTTAAAACCTTTTGGATGCAGCAAAGGCAGTCATAAGAGGGAAGTATATAGCAATACAAGCCTTTCTCAAAAACAAGAAAGGTCTCTAATACACAATTTAACCTTCCTCCTAAAGGAGCTGGAGAAACAATGGCAAATAAAGCCTAAACCCAACAGGAAAAGAGAATTAGTAAAGATTAGGGCAGAAACCAATGAAATAGAAACCAAATTAACAGCAGAACAGATCAACAAAACTAGGAGCTGGTTCTTTGAAAGAATTAATAAAATTGATGAATGCCTGGCAAGACTTATCAAAAAGAAAAGAGAAAGGATCCAAATAGATAAAATCATGAATGAAGGGGGAGAGATCACAATTAATACCAAAGAAATACAAACAGTTATAAGAACATATTATGAGCAACTATATGCCAACAAGTTAGGAAATCTGGAAGAAATGGATGCATTCCCAGAGACATATAAACTACCAAAACTGAAACAGGAAGAAATAGAAAAGCTGAACATAAACACATAAACAGCAAGGAAACTGAGGCAGTAATCAAAAATCTCCCAACAAGCTAGAGTCCAGGGGAATTCTACCAAACATATAAAGAAGAATTAATATCTATTCTTCTGAAGTTGTTTCAAAAAATAGAAATGGAAGAAAAACCTCTAAACTATTTTTTAAAGATTGTATTTATTTAATTGACACAGAACAAGCAAGAGAGAGAGACAGAGAGCAAGCACAAGAAAGAGGAATTGCAGGCAGGAGAGAAGTAAGCTCCCCATTGACCAAGGAGTCTGATGTGGGGCTCAATCCCAGGACCCTGAGCCAAAGGCAGCTGCTTAACTGACAGAGCCACCCAGTTGCACCCTAAACTTTTTATGAGGCCAGCATTACTTTGATCCCAAAACCAGACAAAGGCCCCACCAAAAAGGAGAATTACAGACCAATATCCTTGATGAACATGGGCACCAAAATTTTCACAAAATATTAGCCAATAAGATCCAGTACATTAAAAATATTATTGACCACGGCCCTGTGAGACTTAATCTTGCGCTGCAAGGTGGTTCAACATCCACAAATCAATCAATGTGATACATTACACTAATAAAAGAAAGGACAAGAACCATATGATCCTTTCAATAGATGCAGAAAAAACATTTGACAAAATACAGCATCCTTTCTTGATTAAAACTCTTCACAGTGTAGGGACAGAGGGAACATACCTCAATATCATAAAAACTATCTATGAAAAGCCCACAGCAAATATCATACTCAATGAGGAAAAACTGAGAGCTTTTACCCTAAGGTCAGGAACACAGCAGAGATGGCCACTATCACCACTGCTGTTCAACACATTACTAGAAATCCTAGCCTTAGCAATCAGATAACAAAAAGAAATAAAAGGCATCCAAATCAGCAAACTCTCACTCTTCACAGATGACATGATACTCTATGTGAAAATCCAAAAGACTCCACCTCAAAATTGCTAGAACTCATACAGGAATTCAGCAAAGTGGCAGGATATAAAATCAATGCACAGAAATCAGTTGCATTTCTATGCACAATGAGACAAAGAGAGAGAAATTAAGGAATCAATCCCATTTACAATTTCACCCAAATCCATAAGGTACCTAGGAATAAACCTCACCAAAGAGGGAAAGGATCTGTACTCAGAAAACTATATAACACTCAGGAAAGAAATTGAGGAAGTCACAAAGAAATGGAAAAACGTTTCATGCTCATGAATTGAAAGAACAAATATTGTTAAAATGTCTTTGCTACCTAGAGTGATCTACACATTTAATCCAATCCCTATCAAAATACCATCAACTTTTTCCACAGAACTAGAACAAACAATCCTAAAATTTGTATGAAACCAGAAAAGAAGAAGAATAGCCAGAGGAATGTTGAAAAAGAAAACCAAAGCTGGAGAATCACAATTTCAGACTTCAAGGTCTATGACAAAGCTGTAACATCAAGACGGTGTGGTAGTGGCATAAAAACAGACAGATAGGTCAATGCAACAGAATACAGAACCCAGAAATGGCCCCTCAACACCATGGTCACCTAATCTTCAACAAAGCAAGAAAGAATATCCAATGGAAAAAAGACAGTCTCTTCAGCAAATGGTGCTGGGAAAGTTGGACAGCAGAAGAATGAAACTGGATAATTTCCTTACACTGTACACAAAAATAAACTCCAAATGAATGAAAGACCTCAATGTGAGACAGGAATCGATCAAAATTCTTGAACACAGGCAGTGACCACTGTGACCTCAGCCACAGCAACTTCTTGCTAGACAAGTCTCCAAAGGCAAGGGAAACAAAGGAAAAAAATGCACTATTGGGACTTGATCAAGATAAAAAGCTTTTGCAAAGCAAAGGAAACAGCTGACAAAACCAAAAGACAACCAACAAAATGGGAGAAGATATTTACAAATGTCTTTATCAGATAAAAGACTAGTGTTCAAAATCTATAAAGAACTTATAAAACTTAATGCCCAAAGAACAAATAATTGAATCACAAAATAAACAGAAGACATGAACAGACATTTCTGCAAAGAAGACATACAAATAACCAATAGACACATGAAAAGGTGCTTCACATCACTCAGCATCAGGGAAACACAAATCAAAACCGCAGTGAGATACCACCTCACACCAGTCAGAATGCCTAAAGTTAACAAGTCAGTAAATGACAGATGTTGGCAAGGATGCGGAGAAAGGAGAACCCTCTTAAATTGTTCATGGGAATGCAAGTTGGTGCAACTACTCTGGAAAACAGTATGGAGGTTCCTCAAAAATTTGAAAATAGAGCTACCCTACAACCCAGCAGTTGCACTATTAGGGATTTACCACAAATATAAAAATGTAGTGATCTGAAGGGACACCTGAACCCCAATGTTTACAGCAGCAATATCCACGATAGCTAAACTATGGAAAGAGCCCAGAAGCCTACTGACAGATGAATGGATAAACACACACACACACACACACACACACACACACACACAATGGAACACTACTCAGCTGCCAGAAAAATGAAATCTTGCCATTTGCAATAATGTGGTTGGAACTAGAGGTTATAATGCTAAGAGAAATTAGTCAATCAGAGAAAGACAATTATCATATGATCTTAGTCATAAGTGGACTTTAAGAAACAAAACAGAGGATAATAGGGGTAACTGGGTGATAGACATTAAAGAGGGCACGTGATGTAATGAGCACTGTGCATTATATAACACTAATGAATCACTGCATCCTAGATCTGAAACTAATAATACATTGTATGTTAATTAAAGTTTTAAAAATAAAAATAGCACTTAGTATTTAAAAAAAAGAAAAAAAATGTCCCAAAAAATGCTTCTTAGAGAAGACGGCAGGACTTGAAGCTGGCACAGGGTTTGCTCAGGCAGAGAGGAGAGCATCCACCTGAATAAAGAGATGGCAGAGGTAAAGATAGGTACAGACAAGGGCATTTGCTCATATGGAGAGCAATATGGCCAGAGGTGAAAGTAGGTGCCAGGAAATCGTGAGAAAGAATTATCAACAATCTCTAGTTTTCACACAGAAGATCTGGAATATTGGGTGGAGTTTACATTTGGTCCTGTATGTAATGGAGGCAACTGAAAACTTTTTAAAATTCAGTGTACATGATAAATGGGGTATTTAATGAATAAATTCTCCTGTGGTAAGAATGATTTGGATGGGAGAAAGACAGAAAGCTGGGCAACTGTGGGAAAACAATTTCAATTATGCAAGCATGAAGTGATGTGGGTGTAGACCACAGTGAGGCAGTGAGACTGGAAATCAAATTGTTCTATTCATTTGCTGGAGAATAAAAGAAAAGTACAACTAGCCTAGAAAAATGGGTTTGGCAGGTGCCTCATATAATAGATTGTCCTTCACTTATCTCACCCGTGGTTTTTTTTGCTCTAACTGACCACCAAATAATTGCACTGGCACCAACCCATTTATCATCCTCCCAAGTCCATTCCAGCAGACCTGAACTGAATGAAAGGATTTCAGAACTGGCAGACCCACTGGACTGCAAGATTGCATTCCTGCTGATCTTCCATTGCCATTTGGCATTACCACTGTCTCCCAGATATCACCAGTAATGCATGCCAAGACATCACAGTCGACACCTGGGGTATCCCCAACATAGCTGAATGGCTCTTCTATTTGTATGCCATTGAATACCATGCTCTACTCCTTAGACTTACCAAGGATCCATGAGGTTGTAAGATCTCTATTATGAATTTCTTTTTTTTAAAGATTTTATTTATTTGTATGTCAGAGAGAGAGCATAAGCAGGGGGAGAGGCAAGCAGGGGGAGAGGCAGGCAGAGGGAGAAGCAGGCTCCCCACTGAGCAGAGTCCAATGAAGGACCTGGTCATGACCTAGGCCGAAGGAAGGTGATTAACCAACTGAGCCACCCAGGCGTCCCTCTATGATGAATTTTTTTTTAAGATTTTATTCATTTATTTGACAGACAGATATCACAAGTAGGCTGAGAGACGGAGGAAGCAGGCTCCCTGCTGGGCAGAGAGCCCGACGCGGGGCTCAATCCTAGAAGCCTGGGATCATGACCTGAGCTGAAGGCAGAGGCTTTAATCCACTGAGCCACCCAGGCACTCCTATGATGTATTTCTTAATCATAAGTTTATTATGTAAGTGTATGCTCCCTAAGAAGATATGAAATAACTGTAGCAACTGTTCCTAGAGGTATGTACTGGGCATGCTATTGTCTAACATCTTACTGCTTGGCTGACCAGAAATCACTATGATGCTTTTTTATACAATTGCAACTTTTGGTTTCTAATCCAACATGTAAGGAGCTTGTAAGCCCCCACTGCATTCCAACAGGTAAAAAACTGAACAAAAAAATCAACCATATTCAGGGCCATTAGAAACATCTGAACAACTTTAAAAGAGTGGAAATTACACAGTGCCTTCTCTTAAGCCATGGGATAGGTAAACTAGAAGTCACTATAAATAGCTGGGAAATCTTCAAACATTTGGAGATGAAACAACACACCTCTAATTAGCACATGGGTTAAAGAAGACATGAGAGAAATCTTAAAATATTTTTAAAGTTAAAATACAACTTATCAAGGAAACAGTCAAAAAACAAAGAGGCAACCCACGGAATGGGAGAAGATATTTGCAAATGACAGTACAGACAAAAGGTTGATATCCAGGATCTATAATGAACTCCTCAAACTCAACACACACAAAACAGGCAAACATATCAAAAAATGGGAAGAAGATATGAACAGACACTTCTCCAATCAAGATCACCAAACTATGGAAAGAACCAAGATGCCCTTCAACGGACGAATGGATAAGGAAGATGTGGTCCATATACACGATGGAGTACTATGCCTCCATCAGAAAGGATGAATCCCCAACTTTTGTAGCAACATGGACGGGACTGGAAGAGATGATGCTGAGTGAAATAAGTCAAGCAGAGAGAGTCAATTATCATATGGTTTCACTTATTTGTGGAGCATAACAAATATCATAGAGGACAAGGGGTGTTAGAGAGGAGAAGGGAGTCGGGGTAAATTGGAGGGGGAGGTGAATCATGAGAGACTATGGACTCTGAAAAACAATCTGAGGGGTCTAAAGTGGCGGGGGTGTGGGAGGTTGGGGTACCAGGTGGTGGGTATTATAGAAGGCACGGATTGCATGGAGCACTGGGTGTGGTGAAAAAATAATGAATACTGATTTTCTGAAAATAAATAAATTGAAAAAAAAATACAACTTATCAAAATCAGTGAGAGTTAGTGAAAGCAGTACATAGAGGGAAATTTGTAGCGTTGAAGGTGTGTATTGAAAAAGAAGAGAGACCTAAAATTCATCTTCTAGGCTTTCACCTTAAGAAAGCAAAAAAAGAAGAGCAAAGTAAATCCAAGTAAGCAAAAGAAAATAAATAATAAAAATTAGAGCAGAAATTAATAAAACTGAAAATAGCAAATCAATAAAGAAAAGTCATGAAACTAAAAGCTAGTTCTTTGAAAAGATCCAAAAAAAATCAATAATTCTCTAGCCAGGCTAACTAAGAAAAAAATAGAGAAGACACAAGTTACTAATATCAGAAATGAAAGAGGGAACATTACTACAGATCACATGGACATTAAAATGATAGCAAAGGGATACTCTGAACAACTGTGCTCACAAATTTGATAACTTACATGAAAGGGACCAATTTCTTGAAAGACACAGTCTGCTAAAACTCACACAAAGAAAAACTGAAAATCTGAAAAGGCATGTATCTATTAAAGAAATTGAACTAATAATTAATCTTTCAAACAGAAAGCACCAGGTTCAGATAGGTTCACTGGTGGTTCTACCCAGTTAGGAGAGAAATTGTGCTCATTCTTGCCAATCTCTCTCAGAACATAAAAAAAAGATAGAAGCTTCTTAACTCATTCTATGAGGACAGCATTGCCTTATACCCAAACTGACAAAGATGTAATAAATTTAAAAAAAGAAAAACCTACATCTTTCATGAACATAGATGCAAAAATCCTCAACAAAATATGAGCAAATCATATTCAACAATTTATAAAAAGAATTATATACCATGACAAAGTGGGATTTATCCCAAGCATAGAAACCTGGCTTAACTTTTGAAATTCAATTAATATAAGCCATCATATCAATAGGCTAAAGAAAAACAATCACATAATTGTATCAATACATACAGGAAAAGGATTTGACAAAATCCAATACCCATTCATGATAAGAAGTTCAGAATACTGGGAATAGAGGGCAAATTCCTGAATTGAATAAGTTACATATCTAAAAAGGCTACAGCTAACATCATACTTAAGAGTGAGAAATTAGCTTTTCACAAGATCATGAACGGGCAAGCATGCCCTCTCACACTACTCTTTTTCAGCATCTTATACAAGTCCTAGCTAATGCAATTGAGACAAAAAAGGAACTAAAAAGTAATAAATAGGGAAGGAAGAAATAAAACTGTCTTTGTTTGCAGATGATAAGAGGTGAGCATATAAGATCTACATGAAGAAAGTCATAAAACTCTGACAAAAAGAAATCAAAGAAGAACTAAAGAAATGGGGAAATCTTCCATATTTATGAATAAGAAAACTCAATATTGTAAAGATGTCAGTTTTTCCCAACTTGATCTATAGATTCAATGTGATTCCCCCACCCCCTGCCAAAAAATAATCTCGGCAATTTGTTCTGTAGGTACTGACAAACTTATTCTAAAGTTTCCGTGAAGAGTGGAAAGACTCTGAGTAGTCAACACCTTATTGATGGAGAGCAAGGTCAGAGGAGTGACAATATCCAACTTTAAGAATCTCTATAAAGCTACAGTAATCAAGACAGTGTTGCAATGGCAAAATAGGCAGATCAATAGAACAGAATAGAGAGATCAAAAATAGACCCATATAAATATAGTCAATTAATCTTTGACCAAAAGCACAGGTAATGTAATGGAGAACAGATGGTCTTTTCAAAAAACAGTCCTGGAACAACTGGAAAACCACATGCAAAAAAAAAAAAAAGAAAGAAAGAAAGAAAAAAGAATCTGGATACAGACCTTATATCCTTCATGAAAATTAACTCAGAATTAGTCATAAATCTAAATATAAAATGCAAAGCTATAAGTCTCCTAGGAGATAACAAGTAAAAATCTAGATGACCTTGGGCATAATGATGACTTTTTAGACAAAACACCAAAGGCACAATCCATGAAAGAATGAATTAATAAGCTGGACTTCATTAAAATTAAATTTTAAAAAACTTCAGGGCTCCTGGGTGGCTCAGTCAGTTGAGCATCTGACTCTCAGTTTTGGCTCAGGTCATGATCTCAAGGTCATGAGATGGAGCCCCTTATGGGGCTTAGTGCTCAGCAGGGAGTCTGTTTGAGTCTCCCTTTACCTCTGCCCCTCCCTTCCATGCTTATGCTCTCTCTCAAATAAATACATAAATCTTTTTTTAAAATGAAAAAAAAAACTTCACTGTGAAAGCCACAGTCAAGAGAATGAGAAGAAAAAGGCACAGACTGAGAAAATACTTGCACAAGACAATCTGATGAAGAAGAGTTACTCAAAATATACAAAGAACTCTTAAAACTAAACAATAAGGAAATGAACACCCAGATTTATAAATGGGCAAAAATCCTGGACACCTCACCAAAGATATATAGATTGCAAACAAGCATATGAAAAGATGTTCCACATCATACATCCTTACGGAACTGAAAATTAAAACAATAATGAGATACAATTACACACCTATTAGAATGACCAGAATGCAGAATACTGACAACATCAAATGCAGTGAGGATTGTGGAGCAACAGGCTGCTGGTGGGAATGCAAAATGGTGCAACCATTTTGGATGAAATCTGAGTTTCTTACAAAATTAAATATACTTTTGTCATATACTCTAGCAACCACACTCCTTGGGATTTATCCAGATGAGCTGAAAACTTATATCCACACTTGTGTGCACATGGATATTTATAGCATCTTTATTCATAACTGTCAAAACTTGGAAGCAAAGGGCAATCAACATGCCTTCAGTAAGTGAACTGATAAATAAACTCTAGTCCATCCAGACAATGGAATATTATTTAGCACTAAAAAGAAAGGAGCTATCAAGCCATGAAAAGACATGGAGGAGACTTAAATGCATAGTACTGAGTGAAAGAAGCCAATCTGAAAAAGCTTCAGACTGTATGACTCCAACCGTATGACATTCTGAAAAAGGCAAAACTATTGAGACAGTAAAAAGATCCGTGTTTTCTAGGGGTTGGGAAGGGAGATAAAGATGTATAAGAAAAGCACAGAAGATTTTTAAAGTGGCAAAAATACTTTATATGATACTACAATGGTAAATACAGGCTATTCATTACACATTTGTCAAAACAAAGTACAATTCCAAGAGTTAACCCTAATGCAACTCTGAACTTGGAGTGATAGTGACGTGTCACACGGGTTCACCAGTTGTGACAAACGTATCACTCTGGTGTAGGATGTTGATGGTACGGGAACTTGTGCTTGTATAGGGACAAGGGGTATGTGGGAACTCATTACATTCTGCTCAATTTTGCAGCAAACTTAAAATTTCTCTAAGAATTAGTCCCTTCTCTAAGAATTTCAAGTCTGTTTGAAAAAATAAACTGTGACAGAGTGAAGTTAGAGCCTCCAGTGGGTGCTTGAGCTAACAGCTGGGCTATTAGTACTAAGAAGCTATACAGAACCAAGTTCATGGCCAAAAAAAAGTAGAAAATGCTGAAAACAGAGATCTCAGCATTAACAAACCACCACAAATTCAGTGGCTTAAAATAATCTGCACTTACTATCTCACATAAGGAGAGGGGATTGCACAAGAAGGTGAACACCAAGAGGCCACACGGGACTCTAGCCACCTGGGAATCCATGATGGACAGAATCTGAAAAGAGAGAAAACATGCAGCCCTAACAGATGGGGTGGGGAGGGGGCAACTGGACCTTCTTCCTGAATCTCTAGTTCCCCCCTCTAGGCTCAGCTGACCCTAGGATATTTCCTTCTTTGGGTTTCACAAGATGTTCCCTGACACTTTCAATAAAGCAAAGAAATGCCTACCACCATTCTTTCTGATGAGCCAGGGTGGGATTCTGTTTCTTAGAATCCAAAGAGCCATAATTGGAACTGAGTGAAACCTTCCCGTTGTGGGACAAGTTTCCTTGTCTTTTGAAGTTAACTAGAAAGTATTTATTCCTCATATAGGATGTGTCATGTGACAAATAGTTTGGCTCTTGATTCTACAAATTCCAGGTGATGCAAACTTGAGCTCTTCATGAATGGTCTAAGCCTTAGGGGTTTTTTCTCCTGTAAAATTAATGTTTGCCTTGCTGTAGACACTTTCCTCAAATGACATGAGAACTGGTATGTGCTATAAATGTTTACTTCTTTATTTAATTCCACTTTTTCCCATTTTTTCTTATTTTCTTCCCTTCTTTCTTCCTCTCAATATAATATTATATTTATTTCTAGGGATAAAACAAAGTACCCCCATCTTCATGGCTTAACAGAAAGGTATTGTTGCACAGATAAAGAAGCTGAAAGTCCAAGATCAAGGTGTTGGTGGAATTGCTTCCTTCTGAGGGCTATAAAGGAAAATCTGTCCCAGGTCTCTCTCCTTGGCTCATATTCAAGTTTATTTGGTCATTCAGATGGCTGTCTTCATGTTCACATGGTATTCTCCCTGAATGTGTCTCTGTTTCCAAATTTCCCTTTTTTTAAGAATACTAGTCATGCCCTCTATAGAGGGCACGGCTTGCATGGAGCACTGGGTGTGGTGAAAAAACAATGAATACTATTTTTCTGAAAATAAATAAATTGGAAAAAAAAAAGAATACTAGTCATGTTGTTGATTGACCTCTTGTTAATATAACCAATTATATCTGAGATGACCTTACTTCTAAACGACCTCATATTCTAAGGTACTAGACATTAAAACTTTAGCATATGCATTTTTCAATTCACTGACAATCACTACACAATTCAATCTGTAATAAATATATAAAACATATAGAATACGTGAGTCATTCTCCTAATCCAACTACTCAGTTTGCAAATATGAGGGTCTTGTTCGTCTTCTAAGGTTTAAATACACAGCTCTGTAACAACTTCTCAGGGGTAACAGAATGATTGGCTAATACTTTCTGAGGTTTGTTTTGCATATACAGGACCCTCCAGGGTACCCTTTACCTGGTCACTTTTCCAGAGGATCAGCAATGAACTCTAGCATTTCTGATGGCATTTCTTAGGATTCTTGTAGTTGCACACAGGTGGATATATTCTATCAGACATTATTCTCTCAAGCTACTGAGCCCCAGAGGAGGAGATCTGAGGAAACTGGCTGGAATGACAAGGGGAAAAAAGCTTCCATAGTCTCCCTATCACAAGAAATTGCAGTAGCCTGTCATGTAGTGGTCCTATGATCCTAAATTGGCTCAGATTCAGGTTTGGGTTCAGGAGATGGATCAGGGCCTTCCCCTGATTCTGTACTTGTTCTTCCAGCTCAAAGACAAGAAACATAGCAAAGGTAAATGGCCAAAGCATAAGAACCCAGAGAATGTGAGAAGGTCTAAAAGAAGGTCATTGAGGAAGAGCAACATTGGGGAAGATCACTGTCTCTGAAGACATTTCCAGGAAAGGTGAGGATTGTGGATTCTGTCCATGACACTTCTTCTTCTTTGGTTTTGTATTTTAGAAATTTCTCCTTTAGTTTTGATGACTTGGTCCAGCCTGAGATTGCACTGTGATTTCCATTCTCCAACATAATTCTGTTTCCTTATCTCAGTTGGAGAATCAAATAGCATATTAATATAATGCATTACACAAGATTTCACCTAGAGCATGCAATAAAAGCTATTTCCCAACCTTTCAGCCTGAGCTCAAGTAAAGTTAATCTAATTTAATATGTCATTAACAAAAGTTGATCTATGTACCAGTAGTTATTTGGGGATGAAGATTAGGGGGAAAAGTTTGAAGGATTATTTAAAGGTCACTTTGATTTAAGATGAGTTCAAGTTTAGCAATGCAATCTCACTGCATTTACTATACATCTCTGTGATGAATGCAAGGCAGGAAAACCAACCTTTATATTTTCTATCTATAATTAATGAGTGGCTTCTAGTAGGGTTGAGGAGAAGAGAGAATTGTGATTACAGGAGACCAGCTCACTTGAGCAGTGGTCGAGTCTCCTAGAGGTCACTCTAAACCAGCCTGGGTGTCAGCATTCTCACTTTTACATTATGGGGTTTTACAGTCTTGTCTTTTCTTTTCTTTTCTTTCCTTTCCTTTTTTTTTCTTTTCTTTTAGCCAGGATGCTGTGAAATTTGATTAGAAGAAGACAGAAGAGACTAATGATAAGATTATGGTTTAAATTATTAAAGCCAATTACAGAGCATGAATGCCACCACTCACAGAAGTGTGGGGTTTCCAAGGAAGTATTGGGGGTAGGGGGTTGCCAGCATCATCCCCATGCCCTTCTCTGACTCCTCAGAGAAAGATCCCCCAGTAGTCTCTTCCCACAAACCAAGTCTACTCCAGTGAGGCAGCCATAGTGGAGAATTCCCAGAAGGAGTCTTAGCCTTCCCAGGCATCCAGATTGCAGCCTTGCCTCCTCAGATGAATCCCAAGATCTGAGAGCTTCTGACTCCCAGTCCTCTTTCTTTATCCTTCTGGATCACTCAAGAGTGGCTTCCAGGAGACTAAGAGATCTGCAATTCCATTCAAGCTTCATGGGGAAAGTGCCATGTTGCATGGAAAGTGGGAGGTCATCCATACTGCATGTCTTCCATCCCTGCCATGACACTCCACTTTCCAAATCAGTTCACCTGGAGATGATGCCAAGCCTTCTGATAAAAGGAGTCCTATTCCTAAACTTCCATCCACTGACACGGGCCTATTTTGGAAAGCACAGTCTACCCAGAACTGCAACGCTGCTTGTGAACATTGCCCACCACATTGACTTTGCTACTTGTCCTGCACTGCCTGCTGGAATGAACCCCACACTCTGTCTTCCCCACTCCTGGTCTCTCCTTCACACTGGACATCACATAATCTCCATAGTCCAACCCTTTAATAAAAGAATCCAAGCAAACACAGTTTCTATCACCTGGGATATGTTGTCTTCAGTGCTATGGTCAGGGGTTGTCAACCCTGATTATGCATCTGAAATGTTATTAATATTGATGCCTATGCCCCACCTCCTGGGGATTATGATGTAATTGATCTTGGTGAGATGAGAGCATTGGTATTTTTCCTGTGAAGTACAGCCATGGGTCAGAACAAGTGAGCAGTGAATTAATTAGTTCAACTCTTTGTAATCCTGTGGTTACCACAGGAGCCCTGTGTTAGAAGGGACCTTTCCAGCATCCCTCTGGTTTGTGTTCACTAGATCTCTTGCTTCTAAAGGACAAACTTATATGTTAAGGGTGCATCCTTCCTGTTCCCCACACCTGCTCCCCAAAATGAAACACCACAATTGTGGGGGAGACAAAAATATGAACAATAAAATAAGGACAGTGTTCCCTATTGAAATAACTGACCAGATCACTGGATGATCAGAATGACCAAACCAATGTTTTAGGTCTATCTTTCTGCCAGAAAAACGGCGGTAAGAAATTCATGAAGCTTGGAACGGGATCTTGTGAGGCCTTTTGTCCATGGCCATTCTGCACAGATGAAGGTAAACCTAACTTCGCTAACTTCCAGAGGAAGACCCCACAAGAAACTCCATCTAATGGTTCCAGAGTGCAGCATGGCTGCTCCCTAGAAATCCCTCTACTTGAGACTCTCTCCACAGGCTGTGGGGCTGTTTCCTGCTGAGAGAGAGAGGAGCCCTACACCCCAATCACTTCACAGCAAACAGCAGTACACCTCCAGGCAGACAAAACTGCATTTTACTTCTGTTTCTTCATATTCATAAAATATCGCTGTATTAAAGAGTCTGTTCCACTACAACGCACCATTTCAAGGCTTTATGTTAGAAAATGGCATGAGCTAATACAAAATCTGATATTATAAATAACACCTATAAACAAACAAATCACAATGAACAAAGAACTGACAGTCCAGCCCAAAGATTCTAGACTTCGAACATAGTGATCTTTTAGTTTTCATTAGTGATATAGACATGGGGCAGGGAGGCAGGGAGAAAGATGGATTTGGGCTTTATTAAAAATTAAAAGAAACCCCAATGTTGATTTCCTGGTTTTGATATTATACTTGAGTAATGTGGAATGTTACCATTAGGGGAAACTGGGTAAAGGGTACATGGGACCTCGCTGTACCTTTTTTACCAATTTTCTGTGAACCCATAATTATTCTAAAACTAAATGTTTAATACAGACACCAGAAAGGAAAGATATTCTTCCCACAAAAGAAAGGAAGTCAGGCCGGGGGTGGGGGGGTGTGGGCAGGGACACCTGGGTGGCTCAGTCGTTAAGCACTGGACTCCGATTTCAGTTCTGGTCATGATCTCAGGGTTGTGAGATGAGTCCCGTGTCAGGCTCCACCCTCAGCAGAGAGTCTGCTTGGGATTCTCTCTTCCTATCCCTCCGTTCCCTCCCCTGCTCGCTCTCTGTCTCTCAAATAAATAAAATCTTCAAAAAAAAAAAAAGAAGAAGAAGAAGAAGGACGCCTGGGTGGCTCAGTTGGTTGGGCCACTGCCTTTGGCTTAGGTCACGATCCCAGGGTCCTAGAATCGAGTCCTGCATTGGGCTCCTTGCTCAGCAGGAAGCCTGCTTCTCTCCCTGCCTCCACCTGCTTGTGCTCTCTCTCTCTCTGACAAATGAATAAATAAAAATCTTTTAAAAAATAAAAATTTAAAAAATTAAAAGAAGAAAGAAATGAAGTGGGATGTGGAAGGGAAGAAGCCTGTGAACTATGGCAGAACTATGAGGATCATCACAAGCAATAGAGAGGGGGAGTGGGAGTAATTGTTAACAGCAATAGCTGTTATCAGTGTAACAGTAGTCCTAGCAGTGATAGTAACTGTTGTAGTTGTTGTAGTTGTAGTAATATAGTAATTTTAGTAGTAGTAGTACTGTAGTCATCATTGTAATAATGTAATAGAGTAGGAATTGAGTAGCAAGCATAGTAGTAATAGTAATTAGTAGTAGTAATAATTGTAGCAGTGGTAGTAGTAATAGTAGTAACAGTAATTTTAGTAGTAATAATAACTGTAGTCAGCATCATCATAGTAATGATAGCAGCAGTAATAGTAGCAATTGTAGTAGTAGTAGTAATTGTAGCAAAAGCAGTAATTATAGAAGGAGTTGTAGTGGTAACTGTAGTAGTTGTCATAGTAGTAGTCATTGCAGCAGTAGTAGCTGTAGTAGGCAATAGCAGTAGCAATAACAGGCACTAGTAGTAGTAACAGTAGACAGCAGTTGGAATAGTGGGCAGTAGTATTAAGAATAGTGGGCAGAAGTGGTAGTAATAGTAGGCAGTAGTAGTAGCTTATGGGAAATGTTTGCCTTCCACATCATTGCGGTACAGCGAAGAAGGAACCATGTTAAGGTGGAGGGGAGATATTTCATTTATTTTTTTAAATTTATTTTTTATTTTCAGCATAACAGTATTCATTATTTTTGCACCACACCCAGTGCTCCATGCAATCCATGCCCTCTATAATACCCACCACCTGGTACCCCAACATCCCACCCCCTGCCCCTTCAAAGACCCTCAGATTGTTTTTCAGAGTCCATAGTCTCTCATGGTTCACCTCCCCTTCCATTTTCCTCCAACTCCCTTCTCCTCTCTATCTCCCCATGTCCTCCATGCTATTTGTTATGCTCCACAAATAAGTGAAACCATATGATAATTGACTCTCTCTGCTTGACTTATTTCACTCAGCATCATCTCTTCCAGTCCTGTCCATGTTGCTACAAAAGTTGGGTATTCGTCCTTTCTGATGGAGGCATAGTACTCCATCGTGTATATGGACCACATCTTCCTTATCCATTCGTCCGTTGAAGGGCATCTTGGTTCTTTCCACAGTTGGGCAACTGTGGCCATTGCTGCTATAAACATTGGGATACAGATGGCCCTTCTTTTCACTACATCTGTATCTTTGGGGTAAATACTCAGGAGTGCAATGGCAGGGTCATAGGGAAGTTCTATTTTTAATTTCTTGAGGAGTCTCCACACTGTTCTCCAAAGAGGCTGCACCAACTTGCATTCCCACCAACAGTGGAAGAGGGTTCCCCTTTCTCCATATCCTCTCCAACACATGTTGTTTCCTGTTTTGTTAATTTTGGCCATTCTAACTGGTGTAAGGTGATATCTCAATGTGGTTTTAATTTGAATCCCCCTGAGGGCTAATGATGATGAACATTTTTTCATGTGTCTGATAGCCATTTGTATGTCTTGATTGGAGAAGTGTCTGTTCATATCTTCTTCCCATTTTTTGATATGTTTGCCTGTTTTGTGTGTGTTGAGTTTGAGGAGTTCATTATAGATCCTGGATATCAACCTTTTGTCTGTACTGTCATTTGCAAATATCTTCTCCCATTCCGTGGGTTGCCTCTTTGTTTTCTTGACTCTTCCTTTGCTGTGCAGAAGCTTTTGATTTTGATGAAGTCCCAAAAGTTCATTTTCACTTTTGTTTCCTTTGCCTTTGGAGACATATCTTGAAAGAAGTTGCTGTGGCTGATATCGAAGAGATTACTGCCTATGTTCTCCTCTAGGATTCTGATGGATTCCTATCTCATGTTGAGGTCTTTTATCCATTTTGAGTTTATCTTTGTGTACGGTGTAAGAGAATGGTCGAGTTTCATTCTTCTACATATAGCTGTCCAGTTTTCCCAGCACCATTTATTGAAGAGACTGTCTTTTTTCCACTGTATATTTTTTCCTGTTTTGTCGAAGATTATTTGCCCATAGAGTTGAGAGTCCATATCTGGGCTCTCTACTCTGTTCCACTGGACTATGTGTCTGTTTTTATGCCAGTACCATGCTGTATTGGTGATCACAGCTTTGTAGTAGCTTGAAATCAGGTAGCGTGATGCCCCCCGTTTTATTTTTGTTTTTCAACAAAAAACAATTTCCTTAGTGATTCGGGGTCTCTTCTGATTCCATACAAATTTTAGGATTATTTGCTCCAGCTCTTTGAAGAATGCCAGTGGAATTTTGATCAGAATAGCATTAAAAGTATAGATTTCTCTAGGCAGTATAGACATTTTAACAATGTTTATTCTTCCGATCCAAGAGCATGGAATGGTCTTCCATCTTTTTGTGTCTTCTTCAACTTCTTTCATGAGTGTTCTATAGTTCCTCAAGTACAGATCCTTTACCTCTTTAGTTAGGTTTATTCCAAGGTATCTTATGGTTCTTGGTGCTATAGTAAATGGAATCAATTCTCTAATTTCCCTTTCTGTATTTTCATTATTAGTGTATAAGAAAGCCACTGATTTCTGTACATTGACTTTGTATCCTGCCACGTTGCTGAATTGTTGTATGAGTTCTAGTAGTTTGGGGGGAATTCTACCAAACTTTCAAAGAAGAAATAACACCTATTCTCTTGAAGCTGTTTCAAAAAATTGAAGCAGAAGGAAAACTTCCTGACTCTATGAAGCCAGCATTACCCTGATCCCCAAACCAGGCAAGGACCCTACCAAAAAGGAGAATTTCAGACCAATATCACTGATGAATATGGATGCTAAGATTCTCAACAAGATCCTAGCAAACAGGATCCAACAGCACATTAAAAAGATTATGCACCATGACTAGGTGGGATTCATCCCTGGGCTACAAGGATGGTTCAACATTCGCAAATCAATCAATGTGATAGAACAAATTAATAAGAGAAGAGAGAAGAACCACATGGTCCTTTCAATTGATGCAGAAAAAGCATTTGACAAAATCCAGCATCTGTTCCTGATTAAAATGCTTCAAAGTATAGGGATAGAAGGAACATTCCTGAACTTTATCAAATCTATCTATGAAAGACCCACAGCAAATATCATCCTCAATGGGAAAAAGCTTGCATCCTTCCTGTTGAGATCAGGAACATGACAAGGATGCCCACTCTCACCACTCTTGTTCAACATAGTATTAGAAGTCCTAGAAACAGCAATCAGACAACAAAGAGAAATAAAAGCTATCCAAATTGGTAATGAAGAAGTCAAACTCTCTCTCTTTGGAGATATTTCATTTAAATTTAAATCTATGTTGGATCTGTTTCTTGTGATATTTACTAAGAGGAAGTAAGAAGCTTCCCAACATAATTCAATTCCAACCTACATTTTTCTTACTCAACTTCTCAGGAATACAATCTTCGATTTGAAAGCATGTGAAGGATTCAAGGCATATGAACTAGTACATTGTTCATTAAATCTATAGAATAAGTTTATTCTAGGATATGGAATTTGTTTACTGAGTTTACAAATTAATTTCTCAGCTTGTATTAATTGTCCCAAACTGTGTAAGTCACATGTGAGCTTCTTCTACTATTTGGAAAGCCCCAGACTCTCTGGGACTTCCCTTTCTCCTTACAGGTCAGCTTGAAAAAGAAGGACTCTGGCAGATTCAAGACCAAACACAATTCAAAGTTTTGAATTGAAGGAGACAAAGGTCTCCCACTGCCAATCCATGTGACAGGCAGGGTGATGGGGCAGCAGATGGAGTATGACAAAGATTCTGGAGATGCTTAGGATGTCAAGCACATGCCAGAGGCCACTCTGGTCATGGAGGACTCAGAAGTGAACAGGACAGTCATAGCCTTGTTCCTTCTCAAGAAGGAATGACAATAAGCACAAAACTCAACAAACAAGATGATTTCAGATCAAGGTGAACAAGCTGTGACATAAATGAAAACTAGGAGATGTGATAGAGAACAATGGTTTGCAAGTGTCCTGGGGTCAGGGAAGCTCCCCCTACAGAGTGACATTTGAGCTTAAACCCAGAAACAAGCAAGAACAAGCCAAGGGGAAGAAGCGTCCAGAATGCAGAGAATAGAAGCCATAACGTGAACAGCCATTTTGGTCTGTGAAAAATGCAAGTGGCTGTGAGGACAACAGTAGATGAACTCAAACAGGAAGGTCAGAGTCCGACAGGATAAATATATTTGGATGGATTAGGCAAGGGGAAGTGGGGAGGGGGCCGCAGTGAGAATACTGGAGGGGATACCACCAACTGGGGTTGGAGAAGACAGCCCTGGGTCTAGCACAGGACTTTTCAAGTACAATGAGTGGCTGAGACAACCCTGTGGTCTCAGGTCTCTGACGTGCAAGCCCAGGTAGCCCAGCGTCCCAACTGTCCAGCTCCCACCCTGCAGCCCCTCCCCATCTAGGGCCTGGCCAGCTCCCCAGGGGGCACTGCCTCCAGGCAGCTGTGGGCTCCCTGGCCCTCAGCACCACCAGACCAGTCTCTGCTCCACTCCTTCTGCCCTGAGCCGGGTGAATCATTACTCCCCCGCGTGTGTCTTCAATTCTTCCGTGGGTGTCTGTCCTTATTCCTTTGGCTGCCATCACAAATTGCCACACACATGGTGGCTTAAGACAACACAAATTCATTTTCTTGTAGTTATGTCCAAGCCACTCTGAGCTAAAATTAAGATGATGGCAGGGCCCCCTTCCTTCTGGTTTTCTCATCTTTCGCAGCTTCGAGAAGCTGCCTGGGTTCCTACTAGGTGTGGGTTCTCACTGGGCACCATGGCACACCATACCACCCTGGGGGTCTGGGCAGGGCCCCTGCACAGAAACCACTTCTGGGGAAGAGAGGACTAGTCAGGGTTTAGCAGCACCAAGGTGCAGGGGGTGGGTAGGCTCTCTCAGGAATTCTCAGATCTTTACTGCTATCTCTACCTGGGATCCACTTGTTTCTCTCTCTCTCTCTCACTCTTTTTTAAAAGTTTTATTTATTTGATAGAAAGAGAGAGAGAGAGAGTTCACAAGCAGGGGGAGTGGCAGGCAGAGGGAGAAGCAGACTCCTTCTGAGTGGGGAGCCCAACACAGGGCTCGATCCTAGGACCCTGAGATCATGACCTTAGCCCAAGGCAGACGCTTAACCAACCAAGCCACCCAAGCATCCCCCATTTGTCTCTTTAACATACCCTGTTCCTCCTGGTCCACTGGGAAAGCACTGCATAGCCACTGTCTTTAAGGGGAGAGCAGTGTAGAGGGGAACGTAGATGGGCATCCAGTTCAGGACCTCTAACCCAAGCATGCCTTTATTTCCACAGGGCACACCAAGCAGCCCTATGGCACATCCCTTCCATGACCACAATTTCTAACCTATATTCATCTCAATCAGCCTTTTCACAGAAGCCCACCATCTACCTCCCTCCAGATGAGATCCAGAAAGGGGACTTGTATCCCCCTCAGGTTAGAAGGGCTAACACTTCCCATCATAACACATTTCAGTTGTGAGAGAAATAACCTTACAGAGTCTCCAGGGAGGGTGAGAGGGTGAGGGGAAAGCATATTCCCGTAACTTAGAGAACTTATCTTTTTAAAAAGGAGTCGTCATGAGAAAATGGGACTTCTTTTGAGTCACTAAAATGTTAACATCTACGCCTATGTAAAGGGAGACAGATTCGTAACCATCTCTCATATGTGCAAAATGCTTTTGAGTTTAGAACATACTCTAAGTCTGAGCCCCCCAAGCCCACCCCTCGAGACAGCACCAAGGCTTACCTCTGAAAGGTCCTATTTGCAGCCACTGAGTCAGAAGGCTCCAGGGGCCTGAAGTCTAGAGGGATGGCAGGTCTGTCGCAGGAAAACCATGGGACGTGCAAGAATGGGACGTGCAAGAATCAGCTGGAAGGACAGAAACAAAGATGTCATCAGGCTCACGTGAGACACCGTGTGAACTGTTCTGGACTCGTTCTGTAGATGCACGTCTAGTGTAGGACTTGATTCCACTTCTAACTAAGCAGGGAAGGTTGGGGGGCATAACGAACCCTCTCCCCCACCTCTAACTGTTAACCCGATGCCTTTATCCAGGGAGAACACCTCACAGCTATGTGGGATATAGCAAACTCAGTGCAATTCCCCAAAATAGCAAAATTTAGTAAATGCCGCTGTGTACCAAGGCGGGGGGTACAGTGGTGGACCACAGGGCCAACCTCCCCTTCGGAAGCGGGTTCCCTCTCCTGGACGTCAATGGTGACATGGCCTCGCAGCACTGGGTGGGACCCATGGGAGGGCCTGGACAAACACCAAGGCCACCATTTCCAGGAAAAACCAGTGAGAATTTATCAGCTGCCACACACCATGGAGGGCCCGGGACAGGGCCCATGCATGCCCGGTCCATGGAGGATGCCCAGAGTCAATCCTTGGTCTCCAGGCCCTGGGCTATCTTACTCAGGTGAAAATCCTAGAGGAAGACCATTGTCAAGGGCAGTGCACAGCTCGGGCTCCCTGCTGGCCTTGAGGCCCCAACAACCACAGTTACAGACCTCCAAGATTCAAGAGGTAAGAGCGTGCACAGGCCTGCAGGGGGAAGGTGCCACAATCTCATAAAAGGAGGGCATGTGTGGGCTTAAATGGAGAGAGGACCCGTGAACACAGAGAAATAGCAGAGTCCGCGAGATTCGGGAGGAGGACGTCCAGAGGCTTACACGGAGAGTGCACACCAGACGGCCAAAAGACTGAGTATGCAGGCACACACGGATGACTGCCCACGGTTCACACGGAGACGGCGCCCATGGACTTGTGCGGAGAGATGCGCACGGGCTCCCATGGGGAGACGCGCACGAGCTGCCAGGGGGAGACGCCAGACGAGCTCTGTGGGGGCTCCCACAGAGAGATGCACAGAACTCCTGGGAACCAAAGTGCCTCTCAACCAATGCCCCCATTTGAGAAAAAAAGAATGACCCTGGAAGGTCCCAGACTTGTCCCCACCCACGCTGCCAGCGCAGGTCACATCCAGGACTCCAGCCCAGGATCGTTGGACAAGACGGGATTTTTTTTCCTCTTGGCCTTCTTTAATTTTAAAAGAAACTAAGACCAAATTTCTCCGAACACCTTTCCAAACTGGTGTACAAGCAGGACAGGAGCAGCTTGAGGTCAAGTTCTGAAACTTTGACGGCATTTCTCCAAAGGCCAGCTGAGAGCTGACGAAGGAGAGGAGAGGCAGGTCTATTCACTCCACATTGTGACCCGAGAAGAGTGACCCGCTCGGAGCCAAGCGTGCACATCCGCAGGGCCGGGCGGTCCTCCCTCGGCTCGGCCAGGCTTCTCCCCCAGGACTACCGGGAGCGCCCATGTCCCTCTGCGGCAGAGAGCCCCGTCCTGGCCACATCTAGGCCAAGGGGGATTCTGTTGTTCGTATTTTGCTTCTTCACTCTCTCTCTCTCCCCTCTAGAATATTCGCAGAAGGAGGATAGGAGGGGACTCTCCCGTGTCCATGGCTCTGGTCTCAGTACCTCGACAAGAACCCGGTACGTAATACATGTTCAGTGAGTGCGGCTGGGATAGAATAATGATAAACGAGCCCTACACCTAAAGGCCCACGCTGTGCCCTTCGCAGAGGCTGTAGTACAGGAGATACAGTACTACATTTAAACAACGTTCTCGGGGGTTCCCAGAAACTGTGTTCTCGTGTCCCGATAACTCACCACGGTTGGTGAAACAGTAATCAGAGAATGGACAGGCTGGCCACAGAGAGGTTAAGGAAGAGGAAGCAGGCGTTCATTCCTCTTCATGACCTGGCCACAGCTGACACATCGCTCAAAGAGCTGCGCCTTCCCAGGCCCACTGGCTCCAGCCATGCCCCCTCCGCGAGTGCTTTGTCCCCGAGGACCCGGGTGCCGCGGGACAGCCACGCGCCCTACGTGTGCCACTGTCATTTTTCATACGGTTCCCAAGACTCCTGCCTGGAGCACATTTGTGAATGATTCAGAGGTGATGGAAAATGACGCGAAACCACAGTCCTTCATTTTCCTGACAACCTGTCATCGAAACAAACGCGATCCCTCACGGTGGTCTTTGAGATCAGGCCACGCTCGGATGGTTGTGTCAACACCACAGCAGCCTGGGATCCATCAGTAACGTCGGTCACTCCCAGAAGCCCGCTTTTACCGTAAGCTATGGAAGCCTTCCACGGCGGGCCTTCAGTAAACGCAGCCCCTGGGTGGCAGGGTTCCTCCCAGAGGGGCCCGGAAAGGCGGAAAAAAGTCCCAAGTGAGAAGTCACCACCAGCTCACGCCCCAGAACAGCCCTGACAAGCCCTTTGTTCTGGTCAGCCCAAGCGCAAGGTATGAAGTTGGCTATCTGGGCAGGTCTCATTACCGACCATGTAAAATATATGTTTAACACACTCCGTTTTATCAAATTGGCTGCTACGGTCACCTGGAAACCGCTGCCTTGAAACAGCCAGTAAGCATTCTGATCATGCCCGTGAGTTTTAAATCGTGCTGAAGGAGACGAAGCCAATATCCAAACACCCTGCACTTACAGGAACAGAATATCAGCCAGATCTTCACGAGACGCAGACATTGAGAGAGGAAGTTGCAAATCTTAGCAACTTTAGGCAGTGGTCAGCCTGTCTCTGAGGCTGCTGTGTCCTTTTGCACGTCCTCCCCCATGTCTCACACACACACACACACACACACACACACCATTCACACTCTAAAAAGCCTCTACTGACAACAGCCTCTTTAATAATGCACATGGCGCAGAGGGCTTGAAATTATCTTGTTGTTCTGCCTGAACCCAAGTGACAGGAGAAAACATTTCCCAACCTTCACATCCTTGAGATGGTAAGACTTGATTTGCAATTAGTTTAGTGCTGAATACCAGTGCCCGACGGAACGGCATCATAGCAAGACCGATGATTCTACTGTGCAAAACCATAAAGAGCACACTTAGTTAAGACGGTCTGAATGCAGAACAAAAGGTGCCTTAGAAATAACCGTCCAGCTAACAAAACTACATCTCTGAGTGGGGAGGTCTGAATTAAATGAAATGATGTCAGATGTGTGCTTGAAATGTTGAGGAGGCTTGGAATGCCCTCCATTCTCTTGGGAATAGTTTGTGTTTGCATTACTAATTAATACAAGTTCCCAGTGAAGCTGTGTGTGTGTGTGTGTGTGTGTGTGTGTGTGGTGAGTACTCTAGCAAATGCCTACACCAAAATACACAATGTCAGAAACTGCATTTCTCTGAAAGTGAATGCCATTCAGTTGTAGCCCTCAAGATTTGGACAGAAGCACGAGAATGAAGAGGCAGCTTGTGGAATCCGATGGCCAGGATTCTGTAGTGATCCCTTTCTTTCCACCACTGCCAACCCCTGGATGCAGACTTATCTAAGAGGGAGTTCACAGAGAACAACCCAGAAGCTAGAAGGCCACAGGGACCCTCATCACACAGGCATGAAGACATAAAAACACACTTGGCAAAGGCAAAGGGAAAAATGAGATTACCTTTAAAGGGGTTAGGAAGCCAGCTAGGGGTGCTAAGGATGATCACACAAGCCTCTTGCTGGCTGTCCCTGCTCACAGAATGTTAATTCCAAATGGTGTTGGCGGGCGCTCTCTCCAGATCCTTCAAAACACACAGATTCCTGACACATAGGCGGTAAAGTTAAATGAAAAATCAATTTACAGTTCTCATGTGAGGCGGAAAAAAAACTTCAGGGACTACAATAGTTAACAAACAAAGAGAGATGACAGCTTAAATTCGAATTTGGAGAGCACCTTGCAAAATGTTTGCACAGATGTGACATTATTTACATGATAATTTCATGCTTCTCAGCACACAGAGGAAAATAAAACTTGTTAGATGACATAATGGGACCATTAATTCTATTAATGGATGAAGGGTTGTTTCTAGAACCTTTCTCTTGCTTCATCGTCTTGATATAATTGGCATTATTGTTACATCTGCATTCCATCACCTATCGGGAAAGGCAAGTCGGGAAGAAAACAAGTTTACTACCTTGCCTAGAAAAGTACTGTTTACTAGTGTCAAAAATGTTTGAAGCCCTTAGGGACATTTATAGTTTCCTCTGAAATAACACAGGATTGAACTGTCCAGGTCCACCATGAAGCAGATTTTTTCTGCTAACTCCAGAACAGGGCTGCAAATGTATTTTCTCTTCCTTAGGATTTTCTTCATAATAGTTTCTTTTTTCTAGCTGATTTTATTGTAAGGATACAGAATATAATACAAAATATGTGTCGGTTGACTGTTCATTAGGAAAGCTTCTGGTCAACAGTAGGCTCTTGGTAGCTAAGTTTTGAGAAAGTCAAAAGTTCCAGGCAGATTTTCCACAGCAAGGAATTGGTGGGGGGTGTTGTCTGTGTCCCCCATTCCTCTCCCCCTGCCCCGTCTCACTGTTCAAGGGTCAGCTGTATCTAGAATAGCCTCTAGCCGAAGTATTAAGAAACATTTGGGGACCAAAGAGCTTTCTGCTCATTGAAAGAAGAGATTAAAGAGCTTTGTCTACGATATTTATTTCAGAAAGCACCAAAGACATGAGCATCTATCAGCCATAAAACCATGAGACTTCTTTAATGTGATGTTGCTACTGTTGCCTCAAACTGCGCTGAATCAGCTCCATTTCGGTGGCTGCGCTCTGGAAGCAAGAGGTGATGGATGGCGGTTGCGGTGAGCTCCACTTCGAGAGCACAGGAGGGATTCTCTTCCGGCGGCGGTGCTCACATTTCATCACTTACTTGCAATTTCTGCAGAGGGCTCTCCAAACTGGGAAAGATGAGGAGGCCCCGGGACAGATTCAGATCCAAGAGATTTGAGCCTCGCCCTTCACCCTGAAAAATAGTTCATGTTGTCCATCCGTAGATAGAATTATAGCTCCGCCAACACACGCCCTGGTGCAAAGTGCCTAGGTGAACTAAAATTAAATGCCTATGAAAAATGGCTCCCCACACATCAGCCTCTTTCCATTCTGGCCTCCTTTGCCTCCACCATTTGTCTTGATTTTCATTTGGAGCTGGGCACAGCGCAGCCTTTGCCTCCAGGCACACTCCCTCACAGTCGTGGGTGGGTGTGTACTGTCCTTGTCACCCATGGCGCTACACGGGGGGAGAGAAATTACTTATTGATTTTCCTTTCTGTGGAATGGTGTCTTTGGAATGGCTTCTTGAACCGGGTCAGTAATGCACACGGCCCCAGCAGTGTGGGAACCTAGATGGGATGTCAGGCCGGGGCCGTCGGCTCACTGCTCAGCCCTTCTGGGCACAGGGCCCGCCCAGGACCACCAGCACCCAGGTCTGCTGATAAGACAGAGTATGCAGCTCAGAAGTCGGAAGAATGGGGAAAATGGCGGGGGGGGGGTGTATTGTCCCACCTGAGTGGTGGAAATACATGATGTGAGTTTTCTTCGACGCCTTTATTCTGGAGGAGGTCTGGGATGGCTCGTCCAGGAAGGAGGCTGCAGCTTGGACAAGCAGGGGCAGCAGAAACAGACAGAAGGGTTGAGATGGGTCAGAAGCAGCCACGTGGGGTGGGCAGGACCTGCGTGCCACAGTAGGAGATGAAGCTGCGTATGGGGTAGGACCAATAGACAGAGAGTCCTTCATAGTAGGCAGATGAGTTCATGTTTTATCGGGGGGTGGGCTCGTGCACTAAATCTGGTCCACCACCTGTTTTTTTTTTTTTTTTTAAGATTCTACTTATTTATTTGACAGACAGAGATCACAAGGAGGCAGAGAAGCTAGCAGAGAGAGAGGAGGAAGCAGGCTCCCCATCGAGCAGAGAGCCCGATGCGGGGCTCGATCCCAGGACCCTGGGATCTGACCTGAGCTGAAGGCAGAGGCTTTAACCCACTGAGCCACCCAGGCGCCCCTCCACCACCTATTTTTGTAAATCAGCTTTCGTGGGATCCCAGTATCTCACCTGAGACCAAACTGAGCCAGCCAGTGGCCCAGGTAAACCTGTGTCTTGAGGAATGAAAGCTGCATGTCTGGGGGAATCTGAGTCACACAACAGCTCAATCACAACCAGCCAGCCCCAGGGGCACCCTCTCTTTGCTCTGCTGGGTCCCATCCCCCTGGCACTGTGGGGAATGGCCCCGCATCCTCCTTCAATTGTTGTGACAAATGCTCCTCTTGCTACCAAGACCCTCTTTGATCCCCAGCTTCTTGCCATCAGCTCGGTACACACTGGAAGTTCAGAAGAGTCGGTTGGTGATACTAACTCTTTGAAATGATTGTGATAAAATCCAGTTTTAACCTCTTTCTCAAAAGCATACTTTAATTCTGTTCAAATGGTCCGCTCTACATAAGAATACAGTCATCTCTGAACAAAAACAGTTTTTTAGGGCCCTGGGTGGCTCCGTGGGTTAAGCCTCTGCCTTTGGCTCAGGTCATGATCTCAGGGTCCTCAGATCGAGGCCTGCATTGGGCTCTCTGCTCAGCAGGGAGTCTGCTTGCCCCCTCTCTCTCTGCCTGCCTCTCTGCCTGCTTGTGATCGCTCGCTCTCTCTGTCAAATGAATAAATAAAACCTTAAAAAAAGTTCTAAATATATATATAGATATATAGATATCTATATATAAACAGTTTTTAAAAGTACCTTTCTGACTACCCTATGCTTCTATATTAAGCTTTTGCTGCAGCTTATTGGAGAAGGAAACAAGCATCAATGCAAATCAGGTCACACTTGGTTGTAGTTAAAGAAGAGAAATAAGCAAGGGGATACCAGAAGCTGAAATGAGTCACGATCTCTTCTAAAAGCAAAAAAAAAATAAAGAGGGAAACTCAGAAAACTTGTAATTGGGAAATCTCTAAGGACATTGCATACATACAGGCAAAGCATATTACAGATTTATTTTTCCTTCAGGGCTTTGCTACTTGGAAAACCCAAACTTGTTGTTACAGATGAGCAGACGTCCAGACATTCCACGTGGACAGCAGCCTTGGCCAGCCTAAGGCCACTGCCAATCTGAAAAGCGGGTCTGCCGTGAGCACTCATTGGGCTTTTATTATGAGATCTTCGTGGTGAATAACAAAAGAGCATTTTAATCACAATCACTATAAAATACGTTGATAATAAGAAAAATTAGCCACCAAATGGCAGCTTAGACTTTTATTCATTTTCCAAAGACACTCCAAGGTAATTACTCATTTGAGGTTCCTGTTAAACTCAAATTTAAACAAGTAAGATTAGCTTTTATAAGATCATGAACTGCCCATTTCTTGCACTCTCCATAGGATGATTTATATCGTGTTTGGGCCAGCGGTTATCCCAATACTGCCTCCTGGTGGTACTGTAGCTTAATCACAGGAAGAGTTTTTTGAAAAACAGTTGTTCTTTGAAAAATATCAGGTGATTACAAACACTGTGACTTTTTTTTATATTTAAAGTTTATTTTATTTTTTCAGTGTTCCAAGATTCATTGTTTATGCATCAAACCCAGTGCTCCATGCAATACACGCCCGCAAATTCAGATTAGTCAGATCAAATCGTCAAATAGCACTGGAAAAAGAAAGACAAGGTACAATCAGGTGCTGGTAATTCAATCTACACAGATTTTCCTTTACCTAGAATGACAATACTAGACTATGGAGACAGTTTGGCCTTCAGTATGCCCTGGAAACCATACCCACTTGAGTTCTTGGAAACTGGTTTAAGGAACCGGTGGGCCCATTTCCCCCCTGACTCCTGAGTTTTTCCACCCTGACAACTGTGGTCTTGCAAAACTTCGAGAATGCTTCATGCCAAATGTCCAGGCCAAATCCATTTTGTACTTTGAGATCCCATTCAAATCCCATCTTCATAATGCCTTCCTATCTCTCTCAAAACTAAAGCGAGCTCTCCTTCTATCTAATAGGTCGGCAGTAATGAAACAGATAGCCTTGTCTACAGTAATCACCTCTACTCCTTTACGCTTATATCATATTCCATCATGTACTCCCTTCACTCACCTGACACAGGCTGTGGGTGCCTTGCCGAGCTCTGCTTTTATATGTTTACTCTGTGTCTAGAATGGACGCCTCCTGAGGCCAGGGCCCTCACTGCTCTGCTCACTACTGAACATCTTGCTCCTTTCACAATGTCTAGTACATGGTAGACACTCAACAGATACCTACCGAATGAATAAACATTTTGTGTTGCCGAAGGTGTTACAGTCAGTCCTATGCTTGCTGGTGAGATGGTACAAATAATTTAGAGGACAACTTAGCAATATGGATCAAACTTCGTTATGCAAATAGAGTAGTAAAATGTGAGCCAGAACTCAAGTGTTTGTCAAGAAAATGGAAATAAATGATGTGAATCAAAGAATAATACTATGCAGCCATCAAAAATGATGATGTTCATCTATATTTACTGACATGAAAAAATGTCCATGACATATATTTAAACTAAGAAACAAAAACAAAAACAAAACAAACAAACCAGGATTCACAACACCCCGTGTAATGGTTAATTCTATGAGTCAACTGGGCCACAGGGTGCTCAAATATTTGGCCAAACCTTATTTTGCATGTTTCTGAGTCTAGGAGACTGTTTTTGTTGTTTTGTTTTATTTTATTTCGGATGAGAATAACATTTAAATCAACAGACCTAATAAAATGCCGAGCGCCCTCCCTAACGTGGGTGGGCCTATTCAGTCAGCTAAACCCCTGAATAGCACAAAAAATGCTGAATCACCGCTGGTAGGAGAAAATTCTTCCCACCTGACTGCCTTCAAATGGAGACTTTTTTCCCTGCCTTTGGACTCAAATTGAAACATCAGCTCTCCCTCATTTTGAGCCTGCTGGCCTCAGGACTGGAGTTCTCTTACTGGCCCTCCTGGTCCTCAGGTCTTCAGACTCACATGGAACTAAACCATCAGCCCTCCCGAGTCTCCTGTTTGCCAATTCATCCTACAGATAGATCTCAAGACCTCCCAAACTCCACAATGCATGAGACAAGTCCTTATAATAAACATGATTCTATGTGTCTATCTATATCGATGTATCTCTCGCTCTCTTATACAGACACAGACAGATATAAATACATTGTATTGGTTCTGTTTCTCCAGTCACCCCTAATTAACACACCATGCACAATAGAATCTCATGTTGTTAAAATATTACAACCGGATAGATTCCGTTGAGGTGCGCTGACAGAAGTATGTCCCAACTGAATGTTCGTGCCTCCCTGTTTCCATGCTCTTCCAGAATCCCTCTCATGCGGACTCTCGGTATGCTTAGCCATTTCACTTGATTTTTACCCATGGATCAATAGCAGATACAATAGAACCACAGACTTGAAACATATTTGCTTGTTGGCCTTTGCCTTTCTGCTGTTCCTGAAACCCAACGCCACTGTGTGAACCAACCCAGGGTAGGCTGCTGGAATAAGGAGAGGCCACTGAAGAAAGGCCCCAGATGTCCCACCTGGGCTGGTCAAGGCCAGTCCACCAGCTGATGGTGAGGCCATGGGAGACTACTGCACCAGAACGCCCCAACTGAACCCAGCATAATGGCCAACCTGAAGACCCAGGAGCTACATAAATGCCAACAACAATAAACAATAAATAAATAAATGCTTAGTATTTCAAGCTACTGAGCTTTGGGATGGTTTCTTCTAAAGCAAACAATAACTAATAAATTATGATGGAACAAAAAATCTAGAAGCCTATATTCTAAATTGGTCAAAAGCAGTAATTTCTACATAGAGGTCATAGATGACTTCATCTTTGTGTCCTGTTTATGAGGATGTATTATGTCTACAAGCACAGAAGAAACAAAAATGCATTTTTGTTTCCAAAAATTTATTCTTTAAAAGGGATCTCTCTCTTCTCAGATTTCCTGCGGTAATTACTATTTACACAACTAATACTCTGATTAGTTATTGAGTATTTTGATATCTTGAACTGATCTTCAAGGCTTTCCCTGTTATTTGACTACGGGAGGGGAACACGTGGTTGTATGTATTTGTGGCTCTGTGTGTGTCTTCCATAACCTACAACCGGCCTATAGCATGGAATCATAAGTGATTTCTTTACTTTGATTTGAAATCACTCTTTTATATTAACAAGTAAGGCAGAGTCAGGAATGGAACAGCATCAAGAAACAGAGGGTCCCTGGCAATGTCTATGTTCAGAATTAATGAGATGCTGGAAAAGCCAATGCGCACATGTCTGGTACCATTGCCTCTCCCTACGCCCGGTGCTAACAGCAGGGGTCCCTTGGCTTGCACCATGACTCCACGCTTCCCCTGCCACTTCAAGTTTAACTCAGATTGATTTAAACAACATATATACACATGAAATGGTAAATTCAACAAGTCACAAAAATTTAGAACAAAAATTTCAAGTTCAGTTATAGAGGTAATCTAGAAAGAGGATAGTTTTTAAAGACAATACAATAAATAACATGGGGGTAAAAATGGGTGAACCAAGAGAGTCCAAACGTAAAACAGATCATCCTCAACTAACTTTTTGGAATTTCGTTTTTAGACAATATGGCCTAAAGGCCAAAAGTTATCCAACCTTCAACCAAGTTAATAAAGAAATATATAGAAAGCAGGCATCATGCAGCTTTCTTTGACTTTCCCAAAACACTCCTTGTACGCTTTCAAGAGCGAGATGATAAGGACAAAACAGATGATACAAATGAGGCATGAGGTAGATTAGAAACTAAGCAAGACCACCATCACAGCAAGAGGGTCATGGGGCTACCTTGGGGAGGGCTCTTGCCTACTGTAACGCTAAGTGGCTCCAACAAGGATCCAAACCCTGGGGTTCTCAAATCTGCCAGCAGCCCTCAAAGAGGAGTTGGGAAGAATGAGGAGCTGTGTGACCAGGTTTCGGAGAATTTGAATCATTTAGGTAATTGGGCCAGCAGATGGCAAATGCGAGTCTTTGCAAGACCGAAATAATCAGTCTGGGAGAGAGAAGCTGATCTAGCAATAATGATCTTCTGTTTAGGGACCATTATTTTTTTAAAAAGCACCTTTCGCCACAAGGCTCCCACAATGCCTCTGTGAGGACGGTGTGCAGTCTGCTAAGATGCTAGTGGTGGCTGAAGAAGTATTGAGGGAGAAGGGCAATCCGTGCAATGTGGCCCCAGATGAGGAAGGGGCAGGCACTCAAGAGAGAAGCAGGAAAACCCCAAAGTGGTTCACCAAATAGAGGTATCTTTTGGACACACATCTGAGAGTACTTGACCAAGAGAGTATTTGCTGGATTCTGAATGATGACTCATGAAAGATTAAAGCACTACTTCCTTGGGGCAAGATTTTCAAGTATGTATATATCAGATATCAAGGATTTTCTCTAAATAAATGTTTAAAGAGATTAGCTTTAGCCGATTAAAATGATGAAAACACACACATACATACCCCTCCATACCCCTCAACTGGTCAAAAGAAACTTTTCCGTTTTGACAGTATTTCCCAAGATTGAACAGGTGATGTGCTGAGAAGTGGTCCCAGGGAGAAGAGAGAGAGCACTGTTCTCTAAATGCCTCCTTTCGGGAGCCTGGGTGGCTGAGTGGGTTAAGCCGCTGCCTTCGGCTCAGGTCATGATCTCAGGGTCCTGGGATCAAGTCCTGCATCAGGCTTTCTGCTCAGGGGGGAGCCTGCTTCCTCCTCTCTCTCTCTCTGCCTGCCTCTCTGCCTACTTGTGATCTCTCTCTGTCAAATAAATAAATAAATAATCTTTTTTAAAAAAATAATAAATGCCTCCTTTCTTCCCCACCCCCCTTCCTGCAGCCCTGCCCCCACCCCAATCCCCCACTCCCATCCTCCCAGTGGTCCGTCAATAGAGGGTGTTGGACGCAATTGGGGCGCAGCACATCTAGACTCCCGAGCATGAGGAACCATTTCTCTAGTCCTGCTCATGACCCCTTCACCGGCCACCTGAACTAAACAAATACGAGACTCTAGAATATTCTGAGATCCTGGATTTCCTAAAACACACTGACATCACCTACCACAGCTCAAGTACGGCTTAGCGCGAGTCGGGAGCCAACAATCTGCTTACACCGTGTGTCAAGGGATTGGAAGCCCAGAGAACAGGGACCGTGGAACTTGCCCTGCGTGGCTTTCGAGGCACCTGAGTTACAAATTCCGGAAGCTCGGCGGTTAAAAATGCAGCATCTCTTGTTTATATAACCAGGGCAATTATTTGCACTAATCATCTCTCCCGGGGGCAGATGGGAGAGCGCCCAACTGAGCCTCCGATCAGATTGCCATTAGAATGAGGGCACTATCTGGATCACCAGGAGCAGGGGTGGGGGGAGTTATGAGTACTGGGTTTGAGGGTCTGTGACTCTTGCTTCCATCTACCTGGGGGCCATCCTATTGCTAGAGGGTCAGATCCAAGTCAGACCTCAGCCCATCTCACTGCAAAGTCACCCTGAAAAAATCACGAACTGTATCAGACTGGGAGCGACCCTGATCTTGTCATGCAGATTCCAAGCCCTCATACTATTTACTTCCCCTGAGCCGTTTCTCAACCACGTCAGCCATCATTACCTACAATTCCAGACATCCTATTTCAAGGGGGACATTGACAAATGGGGGTTTGGTCAGCAGGGTGACATGTTTGGTGAGCCCTCTGGAACCAGGTGACTTTGAGAGAAATTTGCAGAATTTTTTTTAAATTGTGGAACTTAAATTGTTTTATGGTGTGATTGTGCATAAGAGACATTCAACTTAATCTATTTGTATAACCTGGAGCAGTGCTGCCCAGGAAAAAAAATAAAATGTAAGGCACATGTAAAATTGTAAGTTTTTCAGTACCCATACTGTTAAAAGTAAAAATAAACAAACAAAAAACCATGGTGAAATTAACTTTCTTACTGAGAACATTATGTTAGTTTCAGGTTAACAACATAATGATTTGGTATTCAGATATATTGTGACATAACCACCACAGTAAATCTAGTTAACGTCCATCACCACACATGGTTACAACTATTTTTCTTGTGATGAGACCCTGTAAGACCTACTCTCTTAGTCACTTCCAAATATGCACCATGGTATTATTAACTCGCCACCATGCTGCACATTATATCCATGACTTACTCGTTTTATAACTAGAAGGCTGTATTGACATTAATTTTAATAATGTACTTCATTAACCCAATATATCCAAAATACCATCTTAACATGTAATCAATATTTTTTAAAAATTGAGTATTAAGAAATTCAATACTTTTTCTTATCATGTCTTGGAAATCCAACACGTACTTGACACAATTCACACCAACCACATGTGGCCAGTGGCTGCTGTATTGATCAGAGCAGCTCTAGAACCTAAATTGAGCCATCGTGTCCTAGAAAGAAACACCAGAAGGTCCCTCTTCAGGGGCACCTGGGTGACTCAGGAGGTTGAGCTTCTAACTTTAGTTCAGCTCATGATTTCAGGGTCCTGGCATAGAGCCTCACATCAGGTTCCTTGCTCAATGAGGAGTCTGCTCGTCCCTCTGCCCCTCGCCTCCACTTGCAGTCTCTCACTCTCTCTCTCAAATAAATGAATAAAATCTTTAAAAAGAAAAAAGAAGAAGGAGGAAGAGGGGGGGAGGAGGAGGAGGAGGAGGAGGAAGGGGAGGAGGGGGAGGGGGGGAGGGGGGGAAAAGGAGTGGGGGAGGGGGAGGAGGGGGAGGAGGGGGAGGAAGGGGAGCAAGAGGGGGAGGTCTGTCTTCAAAGTCCAGTGTGACCTGAGGCTCTTCCTTCCCTAAATGATTATGAGTCACAAATATTTGTGTTTTCCAACTTCTCCATTGGAAAAAAATGTCTTCACAGCTCTTGTTTCTTTCCAGTGAGTGCTAACAAGAGCCACCTGCTCCCAGATCCCCCTCTCCCTGCCATAAGCCATGCTTCCTCTCCTCCTTGTGGCAAACAGCCTGCATCTCCTCCTCTGCCTCGCCATCTCGCGTGTCCCTCTCACTTTCTGCATGGGCACACCCACTCCACGCACATCTCACACCTAGTTCTCAGCACTGTATGCCTGTAAACTGAATCGGGAGAGCACGGGGTTGCACAGCACAGGCAGCTCTGCAACACCACACAACAGCTGCAAGCTAGGCGGGCCGCGCGGGGAAGTTCTCATGGCTACAGTGCTTCAGTGACACAGTCCTGCCCTTTGAGTTTCTGAGCTGCCTTATAGGTTTTGCTGTTGTTGTTGTTGTTTTAGCAAACACAGCTACAAAAACTATGGAGAAAAGTACACCCTCCAAGACCTGCCCATTCTTGTTTAATGACAGGGGCCTAAGAAGTTGTGTGAGTATACATTTTATGCCAGGAAAACCTCAGGGGATGTTATCCAAGGCGTACTCCACCAGAAGAAATCCAGACCTGGCAAAAAATCAGCATCCAGAGCTGTTACAGGTATCTTGGAATATCTCGGGAATTGTACACATTGGCTTGTAGCTCCTTCATCGATCCTTCCGCAGATGGCCATTTCATAACGCTTGATGCTGTAATGAGAAGCTAATAAATGGGGGTACTCAGCCCTTCCCTTCTCAACCGACACCAGAAGAAAGTAGCCGCTGGTTCTCCCCCGGAGCATCCTCACTGTTCTTGGCACGAGACGATGCCAGCCGTAAAAGTTGCTAAGTGTTGCTTTTAGAAAGAAAATGAGATGCATGCGCTAGGTCTCAGCATGACTTAAAGGAAGTGCCAAGTTCGGTATTTTTTAAATATGCTCACCATAGGGACGGGAGGGGGAAAAAGTGTCAGAATCATCTATGAATCCAAATGGGTTTTTAATTGTGATTTGACTGTAGTTCTCATCTGCTGGTTTCATTAACTCCTGCGCACCAAGAAAGAATGCACGCGTGCGCAGGTGTGCCCCCTCCCAGCAGTCTCCACGGGCTTCGGGAGCCAGGACTGCAGATTCTTTTAAGACATTATTTAAGGTTCTCCTCAACTGTCCACACCGCACATTGATTTTCTGTCACAGCTCTATGTCTGGAGGGCTGGTACTCGCCATTGATCCGCAGAGAGCATTTTTAGTGCATCAAAGAGGTACAGAAGGTGAGCCTCTGAGGGAAAGACAGGAACCAGGCTTTTAGGGCAGGACATGGCTCAGCAGTGTAAAAGTCACATCAAATATTAAGCTGAACTTGAGATTTTTTTTTAATGTTCTGAAATCTGTTGACATATGAGACACGATGGGACACAAAAAAGGAAAGTATTATTACCTCTTCTAATGGAAAAACTCCCCCTGATGGAATGGAAGCTGCAGGAGCTGATAAATTAAATTCTGCATTTATCGTCTCTCGTGGAGGACTTGAAGGTTGTAAATCACCAGTGTCTAGGCTGTGAAGTTCAATCAGTCAAGATGCTATGTCACTAAGTCAAGGTCATGAGTCAGTCTAAGAACAAGCTGGTTAGCTTTGCTCCATCCTCAAGAGTTGTCCCAGGAACTCTAGTGATGGAGTCTGTGCTGTTCTGAGAACCACGGAGTAGCTGACTTCATGAAGTTTATTACAGCAAAGGGCAAACTGCTCTGGAGACAGAGTAGCCCACCTCCCAGGCTGGAGTGCCAAAGCCCATAGACACCCAATGCATCCAAAACATTCGACTCAGGCTCACTCTATTACTCAGATCAGGCTACCACAACACAATACCACAGACAGGATGGCTTCACAACAGAAATTTCTTTGACACAGTTCTGGGGGCTAGAAGTCTGAGATCAGGGTGCTGGCGCAGTCAGATTCTGGTAAGAGATCCATTCCTGGTCTGGAGATACTTGTTCGCTGTGGGTACACCTGGCCTTTCCTTGATGTGTGCATGGGAGAGAGAGATCTCTGATGCCTCTTCCCCTTAGACTAAGACCCTAGCCTTTGGCTTCACTTTGCTTTAATTACCTGCCAAAAGCCCTGTCTCCAAATACAATCACACTGGGGCTTAGGGCTTCACCATATGAACCGGTGGTAAGATACTCATACTCATCCTTTTACCTAAGTGGATAACTACCTCAATTCATGAAGGCTATGAAGACAAAAGGCAAGGGCAAAGGAAAACCATTACAAATCTGCAAACCTGAGTTTCTAATATGATGATGATTTGCATAGTTCCTGGTACTAAATAGACCCTCCATGTTGAATGAATGAACAAAGAAATATTTTCCAATAATGGAAGGAGACTAATACAAATTAAAATCAAAGCCAGAGATGGTCTCATTCCTCAATGCTTATTCCAGATGAAAGTTGACCTAAAATGGCTTTTCTTTTTCAAATCAGGATTTCAAAATATAAAACTATAGCATTTCAAACACAGATAATTACATTTCTTATCAAATGCACTGGTTCTTGTAAAATAATTCAGTATAATATATATCCAGTTTAATTAAAATTTATAAGTGGTTGTGGACTAAACCAAGTGTATCTTAATTAAATCTGAACATGGCTCACAGATGTTAAGGTTGACCCCAATTTTAATAAAGGAGAAGGAAATACAATCATTAGAGGCTTGGATGAATAATTTTGGTCAGGTGGAAAGCAAGATGAGTGGAGGCCAAGACAGTCCCTTCTACTTGACGCTGGAAAGTAAAGGCCCCACAGGCTGGAGCATAAAGAAAGACAGGGCAACCTGCCCAGCCAGCCCCGAAATAGAAGTAGGGAGCTCAAGGATGAACACCCAAGCCATCATCAAGGGAACAACTTACATGTGATCAGGGAAGAGGGGGACATCCTCTGACCACTCACACATCTCAGAAGTCCCTGGTCAGTTCTGCCACTGCTCAGACTCATCAGAAATGGAAACACACTCTTAGCAAGGCCAGTGCTATCCACTGAGGGTCCACGTAAATAAGGTTACCAGATACAATTTGGTGTCCAGTCTGCTTAGAATTTCGGATGAACAACAACACATTCTTCGCATACTTAGAGTATGTCCCAAGCAACAGATATCCTACACTTTTTTCCCATAAATTTGGCAACCGTGTAACAAAGGCTTGTCAAGGAGTTTGCTGTAATTCCGGTGTAAACCACAGTATTTGTTGCCAGCCCCTGCCGGGGGTGGGGAGAGACAACCTGTGTTTCAACACTCTTGTCTTTCCAGTCCACCTAGTCAAGAGTCCTTTCTGATGTATCTTCCGTACAGCAGACCAGACCGGGAGGAGCATGAGAGGCAGAAGGAACGACGCCGGTCCGAAAATCAATCTAGAAGCTTTTATTTCATGTCTCTGTTGTATACAAACCTGTGCTACGGCTCACATCTGAAAAAAGCCAGACGGCATGTGTGCACTCCAGGAGAGACCCTGGGCAGATGGGGAAACTGAGGCCCCACATGGAGAAGCAGGTGGTCTTCCCAAGCTTTGGGTGGCTCTTACTCACAGAGCTAAGCGAGGTGCTCAGTTACTATAAACCATCCTTCCACAAGCTTCTCAACACATAATAAAGTTTGTAAGTGCTACAGTCACACGAAAAAAAGTGAATCCCTTCCCATGTAGATGCTCAGGAAAGATTTACACGGGTTAAAGCCTACTCATGGGTTCACTGGTTCATTCAACAATACTTATGCATTATCAACCCTGTGCCCACCACTGTTGTAGACGCTGAGCCTACAGATGCACACTTGCCTACAAACAGACCGACCAGATGCTCCCCACACCCTTTCCTGCCTCTGCTGGACACAACCAGACTACATTTCCCAGCCTGCCTTGCAGCTATGTGGCCACGTGCCTGAGCACTAACTAGGGGTGCCGTGGGGTGTTCCCAGCCCAGGTCCGCTGAAAACCTTCCGTGTCAAATCCTCCATCTGTTCCCCCAACCAAATCTGCCAAGTCGAGGCACAGTGAGCCCCGGCAGAGGAAGGAGGAGCCGCACAAGGCCCACGGAAGGCTTAACTTGTGCACTGGACACTCATGTGGAACTGCCATTCGAAAAAAGGAAATAATCCCGTATTGTGTGAGATCAGAGGGGTGGAGAGTTCTCTGTCCCAACAGTTCGACTACCTTGATGCACTTGCCTCGGTAGGATTTACACAAGAAGTCAGGTAGCAGATCAATGCACACACAAAGATGGATACGACGACAAACTAATTACAACCTGCAAGGGTTCTACGGAAACAACCAGAGAGCAGCCATAAGAAATAACAGAGTTGGAGGGGCTGCTTTGGACTGGGCCAGTAATGAGCCAGTTGAATAGGGGATGGTGAGGGGCTTGTGGAGCGTTTCTTCCGTGGCAGGCCCTGGGATAAGAAGTTGATCCACTTAAACTCCTTTGCTCTCACAACAAGCCTACAAGGTGCGGATTATCAGTATCTTCCCTTTACAGACAAAGATAAGGCTGCTTGGGGCCAGCATATATTCTGACTGGTTGAAGCCTATGCTATCCCAGTTGTTAAGTCTTGTTAACGCCGGCCCTAGGTTAGGGGATGGCTGGTGGGTGGAATTTCAGGCAGAGCAATGGCTCTCCTTCAGGGGTGATTCTGCCAATTCAGAGACCTTTGACAGCATCTGGAGACATTTGTAGTGATCACAACTTGGCATGGCAGGATGCTACTGATGTGCGCTTGGTAGAAGCCAGGGACACTCCTGAATAGTCTAGAATGCAAATGTCAGACCCACAACAAAGAACGATGCAGCCCCAAATGTCAACAGTGCTGGGGTTGAAAAGTCCCGGGGAGAGGAAGGAATGTGTGCAATGCTCCTGGGGCAGGAGAGTCCCAGCACGGCTGGCACTGAGTATACATCAGACAGAGGAAAACGAGTCAGCAAGGGAGGCAGGGGTGCACAAGAGGACCCTTGGACGTGAGTGTGGGAGCTGGGGTTTTACTTTAAATGTAAAGGGAAGTGAAATGGGCACTGACAACTGTTACAGGAAATAGGGGTCAGAGTCATAAGGCTGCCATCTCACGGTGGCCTTAGTGAGATTCAAGAGGGTTGGAACAAGGAGTGATGGCAGAGGAAGAGAAAAGCAAATGCACTTGAACTGTACCTTGACATGGGCTATGGCAAGGTGGATGGATGGCTTGCATGGGGAGCGGGAGTGGAGAAGCAGCTCGGTGGCTGGCTGGCTGGAAGGGGTGTCATTTACTGACTATGGAAGGGAAGGAAGATAGAAGGAGGAGGACATGGCAGTTCTGAGATGCCTGTGAGACCAGAAGTATCAAGCCGATGGTCGGAGGTAGGGGTGTCAGGTTCACAGCACACATCTGGGCTGGGGACTTACATGTGGGAGTCATGAGAGCAAATCTGACCTCTCAGGGGCAGAGAGAGAGCAGGGAGTAAAAGTGAGCCCAGGGGCCCTCAGATAGTTGCAGTTGGGGAGAAGCAATGGAACGGGCAATGGGAAAGAGAAAGAAAAGAGGTCAGGTCAGAAGAAATCCTGGAGCATGAAGTTCTGGTAGAGAGTGTCTCTTCCAGAAGAAGAGTCATCCTCTGTCCCAACTGGAATGTGGAGACTACTGGTGGCCTCGAAGACAGCCAGTCAAAATAAAAGTGGGTAAAAAACGAGCATAAGGAATAACACGGAGGACATGGGGAGATGGAGAGAAGTGTGAGTTGGGGGAAATCGGTTGGGGAGATGAGCCATGAGAGACTGTGGACTCTGAAAAACAAACTGAGGGTTTTGGAGGGGAGGGAGGTGGGGGTTTGGGTGAGCCTGGTGGTGGGTATAATGAAGGACATGTATTGCATGAAGCACTGGGCGTGGTGCATAAACAATGAATTCTGGAACACTGAAAAGAAATTTAAAAATAAATAAAAATTTTTTAAAAAATAGATCTCAAGGGTCTGAGATGGGAAACAGAGACCGTAGGCCCATAGTCCTTACAAGATTGAGGATTCCTCCTGTGAAATGGAGCAGAACGATAGGGCACTAACTCCAGCAGGAGGGGGTCAAAGATGATCTAAGTGGATCAGATAAAACCACAGCCTGTTTGTACGCTACGAAAAATGATCCAGCAGAGAGAAACGGATGACATCGGAAGGAGGGACAAGAACATGCAGGAGTTCAATCCTCGACAAAACAGTAGGAACGGCAGCCTCCAGTCTGGGGATGGAGAAAGGAGAAGTACTTCCAGGGCTTGTAGGTCTCTAGCTGCGATAGTGCTAAATTAAATGCTTCCACCTCATTCCTTCTATTTTCACAGCTGACACCTTGCTAATGACCTGGTCATGGGAGGGATGGGAAGGAAGAGGAACCTGGAGATTTAAGGAGAAAAACTGATGCACGGAATAGTTATTCCAGAGAATGGAGAGCAAATGTCCCAGGGCGGAGAAACAGGTTTGGGGGGAAGACTTGGGAACCCACCGAAAGTTTGAAACCATGAATTTGAAGTGAATTGAATCAGCCAAGTGGCCTGAAATTCTATAGCACCCCTGAGAGCTGAGATGCAGACGTAGACAGAGCCTGTTTCCAAGACTGGAGTGGGATCGAATTGTTGGCCTCTCCGGGGCACACCCAGATCCCTGGCCCGGGACCCAGTCCCTCACTCCCTGGACCACAGAGCTCTCTTTCTGCTCCAGCCCTCTCCAGTCCCCTAGCACCCACCCACACCAGCACTGAATCTTCATCCAGCACGGTGACAGGCTAGTGTGGCTTCTTCTCCATTCCCCCAGATCCATTTTTATAGCATAAACATTATCAATCTATACACAGAGACTCCCTTAGCTTTTGATACAGCCAAAGACACATCACTGAATCTCAAACACGTTTTTCTCTTTCAAAAGGCCCAGTTCTTGCAAATCAATAGGTTAAAATCGAAAGACTGTTGTCTCTTCATAAATTCTGAAAGCCATCTACAAAACTCACGTAGTAGGATATGCGCAGGGCTTGCCACCCATGGCTTTCATGAAAGAAGAATGTGGAAGCCCCCCTCTAGGGAAGCCTGAACATAGGGAAAAGTAGTGTGAAAAGCACCAAAATGTGGGCACATGGACGAACACTGTACTAGTTAATAAATCAAAATCCCTTCCCATATAGGATCTGAGTAACTACTGCAAAAATATTTTATATGGGGATGTCTGGGTGGCTCAGCAGCTTAAGCGTCTGCCTTTGGCTCAAGTCACGATCATGGGGTCCTGGGATCAAGCCCCACGTCAGGCTCCCTGCTCGGTGGGGAGTCTGCTTCTCCCTCTGCCCCTCCCCTCTACTATGCTCTCTTTCAAATAAATTTTTTTAAAAAAATCTTTAAAATAAATAAATAAATAACTTACACACTTATAGAATGGTTGGTCCCAGTTACGCATGTACATGCACATGCGTATTTGCCTAGAAAACAAGGAGGCTCTGCCTTTGGAGCAGAGATAAGTGGACAGCAGGATTCTGATTAATTTATGGATTTCTGAATTATTCAAACATTTTGCCCTTGACAGGTATTGTGATTACTGTTAGAAAGAAACAATAGATATGCTTTTTTAAAAGAATGAACAATCAAAGTAAAATAAGGCTTTTGTGGGTGTTGGCAGTTTGAATTACACTCCTGCCACAGCCAAGAAAACCAATGCCCAGGGACCTGCCTGTAAGCGTAGAGGGTCAGGGCCAAGCCTGATCTGCACCCTCGTTTGCCTTGTCTCCAGGGGAGGGCCCACGGTGGAAAGCATCTAGCATCTTTTGGTCACTCTGGCTGTTTCTCAAGGATATCGCCGGCCTGGGGTTTCTGCACCCTCTTCTTCCCTGTGCTCCAGTTCTAGGGGAGGGGAGGTTTCCTGAAGCAAGACACTTTGAAAATCAGAGGCCTAGGTCAAGTCTCAGAGCTGGATCCGTGCTGAACTACCCCCTCCCCAAGTCTGAGAACTTCCTGGTGCAGCAGCTGATGAGCGGCCCCCCAGATGTCCATGCAGCAGTCCCCGGACCTTGGGAGTATGTTACCGTATAGGTCAAAAGAACACTGCAGATGTGATGGCACATCTTGAGATGGAGAGACAATCCTAGGTTCTCCACGTGGGCCCAGGCACGTAAACAGAGGCCGTGGACAAGCGGTCTTACACGCTGGAGGAGCCAAGGAACAGACTCTCCCCCGGAGCCCCCAGGAGGAACCAGCCCTTGTCGACACCTTGATTTGAGCCGGTGAGACACAGTTCAGATTCCTGTAATCCGTGGGACTCTAACAGAATACACATGTGCTGTTATAAATTGCGAAGTTTGTGGTCATGGCTACAGCAGCCAATAGGGAAAAATCCACCTGACTTAGAGCTGGAAGGAGCCCCCACTTCATACTCCCCATCCCCTGCCCCCATCCTGATGGGACAACGCTAGAGGCTTCCTCCAGCTCCTGCCTGTTACAGCGCCACAGGGCTGCCCAGGGGCCGTGGCCCCAAGTCACTCATGCTGCAGGGTCAGCACCTGCGCCCACCGGCTCGGCATCCACAGAGCGGACCAGTACAGAACAGGTCTTCCTTGTGATTCTCCTTGCTTCTGGGGCAGGAATTCCCGTGCTGCCGTCCGATCCTCATTATAAAGAGTCAAGTTTCGGTTCGTGGCCACAAGCTCCTCAATCAGACACAGCGACTGGCATTCCAAAGGCAGCTGCACACAAAGGGCATCATGGGAGCCTGGTGACCTCAGGCCTGGGTGTCACCAGCTGAAGTTCAAACCCGGCCTTCAGATGGACCCGTCCAGCATCACGCAGGGCACCCTTTAAATAGTGTGTGGCGCCAGCTTTTCGTCCGGAGGACCAGGATTCGTTACACCTTCTCCCCAGGGATGCTACAGAACTTTCAATAAAGCATGTGCTCATTTGCACACCATTATCAGCAGTGGTTCGAGCACAGCCTGAGAGAGGAGGCCTCCAGACACCTTTGAACCAGCGGAGAGCGGGGCACCATCATCACGTACCTCCGGACACCAAGCAGGAGTGGAGCAAGGATGGCGAGGCCAGACTGTTCCGGGCAAGAGAGATGCTCCAGCCACTGGCTGCAGAGCTTACTCCCCCCACGACCCTCAGCTGCAACGTTTTCCAAATGTCCGGCGAGAAGAATATTTGTTAAAGTGAAATGCAGGCGGGAGTCCCACATGCAAAACTGATACATGTGGTGGGTGTCGTGAGAGTTGGCGTGAGGAAGGGATCTCGGGACCTGGAGGGTCCCCTTGGGCTGCCCCAGGCTCGGGAAAACCTTTGCAAGGCTCGGAGCAGGGGCTGAGCTCCAAACACCACTGCTCCCATCTGTCCTCTCAGCTCGTATGGCCAATGGTCCCACTGACCCTAAGATGTTTCTCCTGAAAACTAGGAGTTTTCGTGTGAAAAATACAGACACCGGGAATTATTGTCTCATTGGGTGAACGTCGGGCTAGTACTGGGACGTGAATTAATGGAGGGAAGGGAACTACAAGCATCCTATAAGGCGACCCCTTGTTCCCGGCCACCCTCCACCTGCCTCGCAGCCCTGAGATCTTTGTATGAAAGCAGGTGGCCTTCACACCTTCTCACACTGGAGCGCGTTTTCTTCACAGGTTAGCCCCTTGGGCTTCCCTTCCAATCTTCTACAGTCAGGGCCGTCTGAAAAATGTCCTCCTCCTGTGTGCCTTCCGGTCCATTTCCCATAATTACAGGGTAGGAGAACCCAAATGATGGCCATCCCAAGTGCAACACCATTGGGGTAACTAGGGAAAGGCCAGAAAGAGAGAAAGGAATCTAAAAAAACAGCATGACTTAAAAATGCTTGGGTTGCAGACACAAGCAGCTTTGCATAAGTATAGCTTCTGAGTGGGGTTTTGAATGCTTTCTGTGGTGTCTCCCAGCATCCTGTCCTAGTTCCAACTGTTTCTAGCCCCTCGTGGCCCCGCTACCACACAGCCCTTTGCTCAGCACACCTTCCCGCCCTGCCCTCCACTGGCACCCTGGTCTCCCAACATGACACGGCTCTTTCTCGGCAGCGTGGATAGCCACTCAGGTGCGGAAAGGGGGATCAAAGGCAAGATACCCCCCCAGCAGTGAATGTTTGCTTGATACAGTCAGAAGAAGAGCACAGGCAGGTGGAAGTAGATGAAAACCAACCAAACACAAAAGCACAGACTATTTATACAGAACTTGCTAGAGCACGGGAGTTGGCCACCATCACTCGCATTTTGGCAGAGACCCAAAGGCCGGCAGCGGAGCAGGAAAGCTTCCTGGTGGGGACCAGGGGAGGCCTCGTGTGCCCTGACTAGGGGCAGTTGGCAGGGGGCTGCTGGAGGAGGGCCAGGTAGAAGCAGGTATCCTGTGCGACTGGCCAAATGTACAGGTGTGGCTTCTCTGGCTAGTCCTAAGCCAGAGTAAGAACAAAAATTAGGGAAGCTGTCAGTTATTAATCAAGTCCTGGCCATTTGGGGCTGACTATTATAGGATTGTTGCTTAGCTTCCTGGATGACTCCTAGAGATAGCGCCTGACTTCCCACAAGTCTGACTTACAGCAGGCTGGCTTCCTGGGCTTCTTATGGAGATAATGGGTTGGTTTCAGGGGCAAGTGGCTACAGGCTGTGGGTCAGAGTTCTATTTTTATATATATGGTCTGGCCACTGTCCACTTGTGTATTCAGTTTCCCGGGGAAGTCAACCAGGCAGCCACTACCGACTCTGTCCACATCCACCTCCAGCGGACAGCAGAGTACAATGGGGTTAGGTGATGGCCCCCAAAAAAGCATGCCCACGTTCTCACCCTTATTACCTGAGATGTGACCTCATTTGGAAAAGGGATCTTTGCAGGTGCAATTAAGTTAAGGATCCGGAGAGAAGATCATCCTGGATTACCCACGGGTGCACTCTTCATTCAACGACAGTGTCCCTAAAGGAAGACAGAAGAGGAGAAGACCAGGAGAGGAGGAGGAGGGATGTGAGGACAGAGGCAGAGAGTGGGCGGGACACGGCCACAAGCCAAGGAATATCTGGAGCCTCCAAAACTGGCAGAGGTGAGGAAGGCTCCTCTCCTAAAGCCATCAGAGGGCATGACCCTAATGGACACCTTGACTTTGCACTTCTGGCCTCCACAACTGTGAAAGAGTACATTTATGTTGTTTTCAGCTACAAAGGCCATGCTAGTTTGACAGAGGCCCTAACACAGGGGTTCCAGCAGGCATGGGTACTGGCACCCCGTTCCTCCACGCCTGCTTGGCCGAAGGAGGAGACATAAGGAAAAGGATGGTTCTTCTACTGGGGGCAAATCACCCAAATAGGCAGAAGAAAATGGTAAAATTCAAAATTTGGGTAAAAGTAACTTTGTATTTTACAACATGAAGATAAATCTCCAGATTTATTTTGACTTCTTTCCAGATGCTTGGCTTCTATAAATAGAGACTTTCTCTGGTATGTGGTCAACAGTCACTTAAGGGTTTATCCATGGTGATTTCCTTAAACAAGCACAGCAGCTAACTCCATTATATGTAGGTGATTAATAATAAAGAGTCGAAGAGCTTGTCCACAGCACCAGGGTCGTAACAGGCTGGGACCTGTCACCGGGGGAACCGGAACTCCTATTAGCATGTTTAAGATCTAGCAAATTATCATCCTCATGCATTTCCCAGTTTCTCTCTCCCCTCTTCCTGATCTTCCCTCTTTTACTTGGCATTCCAGTCACTGCTGAGTTCGCCTTAGTATTTTCGAAGCAAAGAAGGGTGTCTCTTTTGCATTTATTTCCAAATTAAAACCCCCAACTGTTCAAGTTCTGGGTTGATTATCACTTTTCTCAGTGCAATACCCTTGTCATATTAATCCATTGTCCCTGATTAACTCTACTGGTGTCTTTATTTTCAAATAATAGAGTCTAGAGATGTGATTAACATGCATAACAGATGCTCTTGGGAATTCACAGCATACCTCTCTCAACTCAGTATTCACCATGTGCCCACGGAGGATGATACAGCATCCCAGAACACAGCCCCGGTCGTCGGTGGGCACACACACGTCCACACAGAAGCAAATATTGTAGAGAATCCATCGGTAGAGTCACCCTTGAGGTGACTCAGGGGTTCAACTCTCGCAAGCTGTTGGCTTGGACCCTCCCCACGGGCTCTCGGTAAATCAGAGCCTTCTGGTACTATATTAGCTTCTTCCTTTTCTCCTCTTTGCAGTGGAGAACAGAAGGAAGAAGAAAGGATTGAGCCAAACATAAAGGGGTGTTCCCTTTCAGCAGACCTACTTTCATAAATGAAAGCAAAGGACCCCATCGCCAACAAATGGATATGGGAAGCCTCCATACCCCAAAATCGAATGTCAAATGTGTGTCACAAACCTCTAAAACGTGCATTTCCTAGAACTGCACTTCTAGAGATCGATCCTAAGGAAATCTCAGGAAAGTGCAGAAGGACGTATTCAAGGATATTAATTGCAATGGTGTTTAGCAAAAAGAAGAAAAGAAAAAAAAAACAAAGCAACCTAAATGCCCAGCATAGGAGATCAGTAAATAAATTACGATACAATGAATCTTGGAACGTAAAAAAATAAAATAAAATAAAATAAAGATGTTAAAAATAATAATAAATAAATAAATAAATTATGATACAGCTTCAAAATGGAAAACCATGGGAGTCGTTAAAAATGAGGCTGAAGATAAAATTTGGGATTCACGGGGGGAGGAGTCAAGATGGCGGAGAAGTAGCAGGCTGAGACTACCTCAGCTAGCAGGAGATGAGCTAGAGAGCTTATCTAAAGATTGCAAACACCTGCAAATCCATCGGCAGATCGAAGAGAAGAAGAACAGCAATTCTGGAAGCAGAAAAACAACCACTTTCTGAAAGGTAGGACTGGCGGAGAAGTGAATCCAAAGCGACAGGAAGATAGGCCCCGGGGGGAGGGGCCGGCTCCCGGCAAGCGGCGGAGCAACGGAGCACAAAATCGGGACTTTTAAAAGTCTGTTCCGCTGAGGGACATCGCTCCAGAGGCTAAACCGGGGCGAAGCCCACGCGGGGTCGGCGTGGCCTCAGGTCCCGCAGGGTCACAGAAGGATCGGGGGTGTCTGAGTGTCGCAGAGCTTGCGGCTATTGGAAGGGGAAAGCCGGCTGCAGAGACAGAGCTGACCGTGAGCTCGCAGCTCGGGGTTACCTTGAACCGGTCGCAGGCTCGGTGAGCTGGAGCGCGGCCAGAGGTCAGGCAGACGGAGTTACTGGGTCCTGTTCTCTGAGGGCGCACTGAAGAGTGGGGCCCCGGGCTCTCGGCTCCTCCGGGCCAGAGACCAGGAGGCCGCCATTTGTATTCCCGTCCTCCGGAACTCTACGGAAAGCGCTCAGGGAACAAAAGCTCCTGAAAGCAAAGCCGAGCGGATCACTCAGCCCGGCCCCTGGTAAGGGCGGTGCAATTCCGCCTGGGGCAAAGACACTTGAGAATCACTACACCAGGCCCCTCCCCCAGAAGATCAACAAAAAATCCAGGCAAGACCAAGTTCACCTAGAAGGAGTGCAGTTTCAATACCAAGGAGAGCAGCAGAATTCCAGAGGAGGAGAAAACAAACCACAGAACTCATGGCTTTCTCCCTGTGATTTTTTAGTCTAGCAGTTAATTTAATTTTTTTCTTTTTCATTTTTTTTCTTCTTCTACTAAAATTTTTTTTAACTTTTACCCTTTTCTTTTTTAACGTTTTTTAACTAGTTTATCTAATATATATATTTTTTTCTTTTTTATACTTTTCTTTATTCGTTTTCCTTTTTTTTAATTCTTTCTTTTTCTTTTTTTCTTTCTTTATTTTTGAACCTCTTTTTATCCCCAAATCAGAAGAGATCCCAATCTCTTCAATCTCTTTTTTTAATTCTTTTTTTTTTCTTTTTTTTCTTTCTTTCTTTTTGAACCTCTTTTTATCCCCAAATCAGAAGAGATCCCAATCAGAAGAGATTGGAAGATCCCAATCAGGGGAGATCCCAATCAGGGGAGATCCCTCACCCAATCGTGAGGAAGGAAATCGTGAGGATTTCTCCCCCCTCACGATTTGGGATCTCTTCTGATTTGGTTAAAGCATATTTTTCTGGGATTGTTGCCACCCTTTTAGTATTTTACTTGCTCCTTCATATACTCTTAGCTGGACAAAATGACAAGGCGGAAAAATTCACAACAAAAAAAAGAACAAGAGGCAGTACTGAAGGCTAGGGACCTAATCAATACAGACATTGGTAATATGTCAGATCTAGAGTTCAAAATGACAATTCTCAAGGTTCTAGCCGGGCTTGAAAAAGGCATGGAAGATATTAGAGAAACCCTCTCCAGAGATATAAAAGCCCTTTTGGAGAAATAAAAGAACTAAAATCTAACCAAGTTGAAATCAAAAAAGCTATTAATGAGGTTCAATCAAAAATGGAGGCTCTCAAAAAAAAAAAATGAAGCTCTCACTGCTAGGATAAATGAGGCAGAAGAAAGAATTGGCGATATAGAAGACCAAATGGCAGAGAATAAAGAAACTGAGCAAAAGAGGGACAAACAGCTACTGGACCATGAGGGGAGAATTCAAGAGATAAGTGACACCATAAGACGAAACAACATTAGAATAATTGGAATTCCAGAAGAAGAAGAAAGAGAGAGGGGAGCAGAAGGTATACTGGAGAGAATTATTGGGGAGAATTTCCCCAATATGGCAAAGGGAACAAGCATCAAAATTCAGGAGGTTCAGAGAACGCCCCTCAAAATTAATAAGAATAGGCCCACACCCCATCACCTAATAGTAAAATTTACAAGCCTTAGTAACAAAGAGAAAATCCTGAAAGCAGCCCAGGAAAAGAAGTCTGTAACATACAATGGCAAAAGTATTAGATTGGCAGCTGACTTATCCACAGAGACCTGGCAGGCCAGAAAGAGCTGGCATGATATTTTCAGAGCACTAAACGAGAAAAACATGCAGCCAAGAATACTATATCCAGCTAGGCTATCACTGAAAATAGAAGGAGAGATTAAAAGCTTCCAGGACAAACAAAAACTGAAAGAATTTGCAAACACCAAACCAGCTCTACAGGAAATACTGAAAGGGGTCCTCTAAGCAAAGAGAGAGCCTACAAGTGGTAGATCAGAAAGGAACAGAGACCATATACAGTAACAGTCACCTTACAGGCAATACAATGGCACTAAAATCATATCTCTCAATAGTTACCCTGAATGTTAATGGGCTAAATGCCCCAATCAAAAGACACAGGGTATCAGAATGGATAAAAAAACAAAACGCATCTATATGTTGCCTCCAAGAAACTCATTTTAAGCCCGAAGACACACCCGATTTAAAGTGAGGGGGTGGAAAAGAATTTACCATGCTAATGGACATCAGAAAAAAGCAGGAGTGGCAATCCTTATATCAGATCAATTAGATTTTAAGCCAAAGACTATAATAAGAGATGAGGAAGGACACTATATCATACTCAAAGGGTCTGTCCAACAAGAAGATCTAACAATTTTAAATATCTATGCCCCCAACGTGGGAGCAGCCAACTATATAAACCAATTAATGACCCACAGCAAATATCATCCTCAATGGGAAAAAGCTTGCAGCCTTCCCGTTGAGATCAGGAACAAGACAAGGAAGCCCACTTTCACCACTCTTGTTCAACATAGTATTAGAAGTCCTAGCAACAGCAATCAGACAACAGAGAGAAATAAAAGGTATCCAAATTGGTGATGAAGAAGTCAAACTCTCTCTCTTCGCAGATGACATGATTCTTTATATGGAAAACCCAAAAGACTCCACCCCCAAACTACTAGAACTCATACAGCAATTCAGCAGCATGGCAGGATACAAAGTCAATGTGCAGAAATCAGTGGCTTTCTTATACACTAACAATGAAAATACAGAAAGGGAAATTAGAGAATCGATTCCATTTACTATAGCACCAAGAACCATAAGATACCTGGGAATAAACCTAACTAAAGAGGTAAAGGATCTATACTTGAGGAACTATAGAACACTCATGAAAGAAATTGAAGAAGACACAAAAAGATGGAAGACCATTCCATGCTCTTGGATTGGAAGAATAAACATTGTTAAAATGTCTATACTGCCTAGAGCAATCTATACTTTTAATGCCATTCCAATCAAAATTCCACCGGCATTCTTCAAAGAGCTGGAGCAAATAATCCTAAAATTTGTATGGAATCAGAAGAGACCCCGAATCGCTACGGAAATGTTGAAAAACAAAAATAAAGCTGGCGGCATCACCTTACCTGATTTCAAGCTTTATTACAAAGATGTGATCACCAAGACAGCATGGTACTGGCATAAAAACAGACACATAGACCAGTGGAACAGAGTAGAGAGCCCTGATATCGACCCTCAACTCTATGGTCAATTAATCTTCGACAAAACAGGAAAAAATATACAGTGGAAAAAAGACAGTCTCTTCAATAAATGGTGCTGGGAAAACTGGACAGCTATATGTAGAAGAATGAAACTCGACCATTCTCTTACACCGTACACAAAGATCAACTCAAAATGGATAAAAGACCTCAACGTGAGACAGGAATCTATCAGAATCTTAGAGGAGAACATAGGCAGTAATCTCTTTGATATCAGCCACAGCAACTTCTTTCAAGATACGTCTCCAAAGGCAAAGGAAACAAAAGCGAAAATAAACTTCTGGGACTTCATCAAAATCAAAAGCTTCTGCACAGCAAAGGAAACAGTCAAAAAAACAAAGAGGCAACCCACGGAATGGGAGAAGATATTTGCAAATGACAGTACAGACAAAAGGTTGATATCCAGGATCTATAATGAACTCCTCAAACTCAACCCACACGAAACAGACAAACACATCAAAAAATGGGCAGAAGATATGAACAGACACTTCTCCAATCAAGAAATACAAATGGCTATCAGACACATGAAAAAATGCTCATCATCATTAGCCCTCAGGGAGATTCAAATTAAAACCACATTGAGATATCACCTTACACCAGTTAGAATGGCCAAAATTAACAAAACAGGAAACAACATGTGTTGGAGAGGATGTGGAGAAAGGGGAACCCTCTTACACTGTTGGTGGGAATGCAAGTTGGTGCAGCCTCTTTGGAGAACAGTGTGGAGATTCCTCAAGAAATTAAAAATAGAGCTTCCCTACGACCCTGCAATTGCACTCCTGGGTATTTACCCCAAAGATACAGATGTCGTGAAAAGAAGGGCCATCTGTACCCCAATGTTTATAGCAGCAATGGCCACAGTCGCCAAACTATGGAAAGAACCAAGATGCCCTTCAACGGATGAATGGATAAGGAAGATGTGGTCCATATACACTATGGAGTATTATGCCTCCATCAGAAAGGACGAATATCCAACTTTTGTAGCAACATGGACGGGATTGGAAGAGATTATGCTGAGTGAAATCAGTCAAGCAGAGAGAGTCAATTATCATATGGTTTCACTCATTTGTGGAGCATAACCAATAGCATGGAGGACAAGGGGCGTTAGAGAGTAGTAGGGAATTTGGGTAAATTGGAAGGGGAGGTGAACCATGAGAGACTATGGACTCTGAAAAACAGTCTGAGGGGTTTGAAGTGGCGGGGGGGTGGGAGGTTGGGGTACCAGGTGGTGGGTATTATAGAGGGCACGGCTTGCATGGAGCACTGGGTGTGGTGAAAAAAATAATGAATACTGTTTTTCTGAAAATAAATAAATTGGAAAAAAAATGAGGCTGAAGGAATATATCCAGGGACATGGAGAATGTTTGTTACATATTTTAAGTGGAAGATTGTTTTAGTTACCTTTTCCTGCTTTAACAAATGACTGCCATCTTAGCGGTTTAAAACAATGATAGAGGTATGAGCTTGCAGTTCTGGAGATCAGAAGTTACCGTGGGTCTCCCTGAGCTCAAGTCAAGATGTCACAGAGCTGTATTCTTTCTGGAAGCTCTAGAGGAGATTTTTTTTTTTTTTTTGCCTTCTTCAACTTCTACACCGCCTATATTCCTTGGCTTGTGACCCCTCCCTCCATCATCAAAGCCAGCCATGTAGCATCTTCAAATCTCTCTCTGACTTTGACCTCTGCTTCTATTGTCACATCCTCTCTGACTAATCCTCCTGCCTCCCTCTTATAGGACATCTGTGATTACACTGGACCCACCCAGCCAAGCCAGGATAATCTCCCATTTCAAAATCCTTACCCAAACCACACCTGCAGAGTTCCTTTGGTTGTCTAGGGTAACAAATTCGCCACTTCTAAGGACTCAGATGTGGACGTCTTTGGGGGACCCTAACTCTGCCTGCCATAAAAAATCATACTGCAAAGTAATAACATACATATGTAAATGTGATTCCATGTCTCTGGTTTTTGACACAAATGATATAAATACTAGGCACTGAGAGACGTTAACAAGAGAATGATGGAGATGCAGGGTTGACATATATTCATATGAGCACACTGCTTGGTTGTTAAAATGTTCATTCCCTACAGCCCACCGACACCCCCCAATTCCCCAAAACCCCTTCTGATCTGACTTTCTGCCTTGTGTGCACATCGGCTCTTTCTTGCTACTTCTATGCCCTCCCAGCAGCCCCAAGGTCAGGTGGCTGCTTCTGTCTACAATAAAATCTGAGAGATTTCATCTGGGTTTCATGGGACAGGCAGGTCCTCTCTGGAATCTTGCTATCTGGAGGCACAGGGCTGTTCTGCTCTCATGCCCTACAAAACCACCTGAAAGTTCAGTGTCTGACGGCCCCTGTCTTAGGAAGGCAGGGCACTGAGGCTCCCTTTCCAGGGGTCAGCCAACATCTGTGCCCCACTGCTTCCCCAGGACAGCTGTACTGGCCCCAAAGGAAGGGAACGCTTCTGGGATTGTTGCCCTGAATCTTCTCTCTTCTCGTCCTGACACCAAGTCTCTGACACCAACTGGATCTCTTGTCATTGTGTTTGGTGCTTTCAGCCAACGCTGATCCCCCAGAGTTGGGGCAGACCCCACGAGTTAAGGGCCAAGACCTGCACAAGACTATCCCACTTCAGATAGCAGTTGCAAGTTCCGGGGGCTGCCTGCACTACTAGGCTATAAATTTGGAGGATCCCGTGACCCCCCTTGTTCCTTAAAACAAGTCAAGGAACTCACAGAGAGCACTGCTCTTACTATTTAAGTTTTATTAAAGGACAAAACTTGGAAACACCCAAATGTGGGGGATGCATAGGGCAAAATCTGAGAGGGTTCAAGATGTAGACCTCCCTTACCCTCTCCCCAGGAAGTCAGGACATGTCATCCCCACAGCATATCAATGTGTTCTCCAAACAGGAAGCTCCTCCTGCGTGGGGTGTCCAGAGTCTTAGTCCATCACTGGCCACATGGCAGAACTGTCTCCAGCCCCTCTCCTTCCTTGGATGCCTGATCTTTCAGGCATGGCCAGCCCCCATCTTATATCTGAGGACCCACCTTGAGTCATCTCGTTAGCATAAACTCCAAGTGTGGTTGAAAAGGGCTCATTAAGAATAACAAAAGGCTACTAGGTATATACCCCAAAGATACAGATGTAGTGAAAAGAAGGAGCACATGTTCCCCAATGTACATAGCAGCAGTGTCCACAATTGCCAAACTGTGGAAGGAGCCTAGATGTCCTTCAGCAGACGAATGGATAAAGAAGATGTGGTTCATACATATAATGGAATATTACTCAGCCATCAGAAAGGATGAATACCCACCACTTGCATTGATATGGATGGGACTGGAGGGGATGATGCTGAGTGAAATAAGCCAGTGGAGAAAGACAATTATCATATGGTTTCACTCATGTGGAACATAAGGAATAGCACAGAGGACCATAGGGGAGGGAGGGAAAACGAAATGGGAAGAAATCAAAGAGGGAGACAAACCATGAGAGACTCTGGACTCCAGGAACCAAACTGAAGATTACAGAAGGGAGGGGGTGGGGGAATGGGGTGACCTGGTGATGGGTATTAAGAAGGGCACATGTTGTGATGAGCCCTGGGTATTACACACAACTAATGAATTACTGAACATCACATCAAACACTAATGATGTACTATACGTTGGCTAAGTGAACATAATAATAAAAAAAAAACTAAAAATGCAAACAAAAGCAAAAACTAAAAAGATACTTTAAAAGACATTTTTTAAAAAGGAGTAACAAAAGATACTCATCACATAGGAAATTCCAAAGGTTTTGAAGTCCTGTGCTCTGAACTGGGGATAAAGACAAAGACCAGTTATCTTCTTTATTGGGCCACACTCGGTATTACTACTCACTAGCCAGAAAGTGACCCTGCCTGCTTTTCTCTAATCTCTGCTCTTAACACTCATTTCCTTAGGGAAGTACTGCAGAGTGGCAGAGACGTACCAACAGGATAAAGCATAACCGAAGAGAAGAAATGCACTGGGCTCACATTCACTCACCTTATGCTGCCACTCAGGCATAAACTACTGAATGGAGAGATTCTTGGTTTCTGACCTTCTAGCTCCTATCACAGCTCCCCCTGGCATAGGAACCACACACCCCAGATTTTCACTTATGTCTCTATTCAGCAAAGAGACACTGAACCCCTGCCATGCGGTCAGGACCAAGTAAAGCTCTGATATAGAGAAGACAGACACAGCAGACACAGTCCCTGCCTCCAGTTTAGCTGGTGAGAGAGACATGGAACAGGTAGATAAATAATGATGCCATCACAACTATCCACAAAGGAAAAGTGCTGGGTGCTACAGTGGCAGATGGCGGGGAGATCTAAGCCAGACTGCAGGGTCAGAAAAGGCCAGTTTGGGCAATGCCAGTCACCAGGAGAGCTGAGATGTGAGGCGGTATCAGTGCGGTCAAAGTTCGGGAGGTGAAAGCTGCAGGAGGATCCAAGCAGAGGACAGAGGCATGCATGCTCGGAGCAGGAAGGCCTCTGTTTAAGAAACCAAAGGAAGGGGGTGCCTGGGTGGCTCAGTGGGTTAAGCGTCTGCCTTCAGCTCAGGTCATGATCTCAGGGTCCTGAGATCAAACCCTGCATCAGGCTCTCTGCTCAGCAGGGCGCCTGCTTCCTCCTCTCTCTCTGCCTGTCTCTCTGTCTGCTTGTGATCTCTGTCTGTCAAATAAATAAATAAAATCTTTGAAGAAACCAAAGGAAGGGTAGCATGGAGCACAGAGAATGAGGGCAAAGGAGGAGAGAGATATGGGAGAGAACAGGGGCCTGTAATGGACGATCCGTGGGTCATGGTGAGGATCTGGGGTTTCATCTAAACAGCAATGCGGAGCCATCAAGCGAGATAAGCAGGTGGGCGACATGATCAACTTTATGTCTTAAAAATGTGACTCTGCTGCAGTGTCAAGAATGGACTGAGGGTGGGCACGCCTAGTGGCTCAGTCAGTTGGGCTCAGGTCATGACCCCAGGGTGCTGGGATAGAGTCCCCCATTGGATTCCCTGCTCGGTGGGGAGCCTGCTTCTCCCTCTGCCTGCTGTGCTCCCCACCCTCCGTGTGTGCGTGCTCTCTCCATCTCTGTGTCAAATAAACAAGTAAATAAGCAAATTTTTAAAAATGGGCTAAAGGGGAATTTAGAGGCAAATTTTGATTACTCTTCCTATAACCCTCATAAAGTATGGTGGTGGCTTCCCCCAAAATGGCGGTGTGACGTGGAGAGAAGTGGATGATGCTGGGAGGGACAATTCTTCTTCTGACTGGTCTATGAGTTACACTGGCAGGAGACAAATTCATAGGGGGAAAAATAAAATTTAATTATGCAATCCACAGAAACATCAGAGATCGCAAAGACAGTCAGGCAAAATGAGGTATATATGTCATCCTGAACTAACGAGACGGGGACGGGGGTCTGGAACTTTAAAGGGAAGGAAGACAAATCACAGGAAGATAAAAAGAGTAAGTGTTTGGTAATAAAACCTTTGCTAGGCCATACAGGGCCAAGGGATGCAGAAAGAACTCTGATCAATCAGGCCTTGCTAAGCTTCTCCTTGTCTACCAACTCTAGTTCATATTATAACACAGTCATCTTTGCGACAGCTTCTTCCTGGACTAGGTCCTCTATTCAAATTCTTTTAGGTGGGGTGCTTGGGTGGCTCAGTCATTAAGTGTCTGCCTTCAGCTCAGGTCATGATCCCAGGGCTCTGGGATCGAGCCCTGCATCAGGCTCTCTGCTCGGTGGGAAACCGGCTTCTCCCTGTCCTGCTTCCCCTGCTTGTGCTCCTTCCTCTGTCAAATAAACAAATAAAATATTTTAATAAATAAATAAATAAATTCTTTCAGGCAGTCAGGGGGAAAGTCAAAGCTTCTTCCTGAGTCTTTTGGGCCTTGAATGTTGCAGCTCAAAGTAATTTGTGTACTAAAGTGGCACATGTTGGGGCAATTCGTTCTGAACCCCTACAGTGGTATTATGAAATAGAATCCATAGGACCCAGCAGTTGATTGGTAGAGAAATTCTGCAAGAAAAAGGTGTAACTGATGATGCCTGAGGCTCTAGCTTGAGCTACCAAGTGGTGCTCTGAACTAGTGAAAAATAATGATGAAGGAACCACCAGGATCAGGGAAGAAGTAGGGGAGGGGATGGGGGAAGGATCAGGATGGAGCATGAGTTTATTTTCACCAACATAGTCCCAATTTCAAATATTCAATTCTCTTGTCTCCATAAACTCTCCACATGACTGTGAAAAATCTTTCACTAATGAAACCACAATTCCAGATCTCCTTTGGTACAAATGTACCCCCAAATTTTCTTTTATCAGATTAAAAGGCTTTGGCTCCACAGATACGGTTACAAAATCCATGAGATTTCCCTTGTGCTTGAGGAGTGATGTTAATTAACCACTTTCCTAAAGCTTGTAACCATTGTAAATTTTAGCAAAATGATAATAAACTCAACGAAGCTGTTTTCTTTTAGGGAAAAAAAAATTGGAAACTTCAACCTGGACACTTAATTCTGTCATGGCAAAAACCAGACCCCTCTGAGATGATTATTACCACAACCACTCCACTCCATTTTCTGTATTTGACCTTGATTAAATAATGGGAAACACTTGGATATAATGAGTCTCCCCCAGTCGTCCACAGCCAAGGAACTTTACCCCGAGGTCCCTTCTGCAACATGGCAGGTTGCCCTATGACACAGTGATTAATTCAGGACTATGGAGCTGATCTGTAACCAAGTTCCAACAGAAACATTTTAGTATGGTTTGTCATAAGCAGCAAAGGATGGAGCATACTGACATGGTTACTAACCAATTTTCATAATCAAAAAGCATTGTACTATATTGGCCAAAACATTAGTCATGGGATTAGAATCCATCCGCCCTCGAATAGTCTAATCCTCTTAAAAATAGCTCAGAGTAATCAGGTTAGCTTCACTGTAAATTTTAGCAAACCCATCACTCTTATAAAAGAGTCTCAGGAAAGGAAAGATCAAACACTTTCTAAAATCCTTGATGCTGGTGAAACACTGGGCAAAATAAATGTTCTTACGAAGCACTTATATAATTGATTTAAGCTAAAATATACTAATAGAGATCCATTTGCCATAACAAATGGATTTATACTATAAAGACCTCCACTGTGGAAGTGAATTCTGAGTGCTGGTTTTCTAAATAATGCGACAGTAATGAGAACGGGCACAGGGAAGTATCTCACCAAGCACTCTACTTTCTAGCAATTTTTAAATGGAAACCTCTTTTAGCAAAGCCATTTAAGTACTTAATGACTAAATGAACAGGCCAATTGTTTTGTGACTTTCTGTTGAGTGCCCTGCCCTGTCCCAGCAGGCATTGCTGACTTGAGGGGCAAACACAGCACAAGCCGTCAATGTATCTAGTTTGCTCCGGTAAATTCAACAAATCCGCTCTCACCTCCGGTCTCCTAAGTGTTTTTCACACGTCCCACCTGACCCAGCCACAACCCCCCCTTCCTGCAATTTGCCGAAGTGTTCCAGAAGCCAAGAAGAGGATCAGAAATGTGCTCCTGTAAATTTCCCCTTAGATTCAGTTCTATGTTTGGATCTCTCCACATGATCCTGGTCCCTTCTTTGTGATCTTACCTACTGTCCAGTCTGGATTCATCATATCAAAAAATTATAATAATCACACCTGCCTGTCTTCATTCAAATTACTGATAAAACTGTTGAAGTCTATAGATTCAAGAACAATGTCATTTTTTCAAGTTCAAATTGATACAAGATGGTATCATCACCCAACTGGTTCTGTTCTTGCCTCCAACCCAAAGTCTTCTAAAGGCTTAGCTGAAACTGAACACACACACAAACATAGCAGTGTAAGCTTCATTGACTTACACTGGATGTATGCACTCACAAGGGTTCTAAGATTCAAACTTTGCTGAGTAACTGTAAGGGACCCAATCCCCCTGATTCCACTCCACCTGACCATGTGCTCCTGTGACTGCCTCTTCTTTGCTAGTTATACTTGAGACATCAACTGTCCTGCCATAAGTTAAAAAGATACTATCCATATAACTGCAATCAAAATGCTTTTATACTTTTGGAGAATATCCCTGTGATGGTTAATTTTATTTGTCAACTTGACTGGAACATTGTGCCCAGATATATGATCAAATTTTATTGTAGGTGCTTCTTTGGTGTTTTTTTTTATGACATTTACATTTAAGTTGGTGGACTTCAATTAAAGCAGATGGCCCTCCATAATGTAGTTGGGCCTTATCCAACCAGTTGAAGGCCTTAACAGAGCAAAAGACTGACCTCCCTGGAACAAGAAAGGATTCTTTCAGCAGATAACCTTCAAACTTCAATAGCGACATTCACTTTTCACTAGTAATATGACAGTCTTTAGACTCCTGACCTGACTCAGCCCTTTCCTGGGTCTCCAGCCTGAGGGCCTTCAGATTTGAACTATAGATTTGGAACTTGCCAACACACACACACACACGCACGCACACAGCCTGGAGAGCCCTGATTGATACAATCAAAGTATTTTAATATGAAAAGCAAAAAAAAAATTACTAATATATAGCACAGAAACAACCTTGTACCTTGTACCTACAGTTCTTCAAATGAATCATTAATAACATCCTATTAGCATCTTTCTTCTCTTTAGGTTAGGGTTCTTCTCTTTAGTCCTTTTTTCAGGATGGATTCACCTTCTCATTTGTCCTTGGGATCTTGGGTGAAGGAAAGTATATAAATATTTCACCCTGCAATTCCAGTTTTCTACTCTTCAGAAGATATCTACTGAATCATAGGTCAAAGATACAGCCACTGTCTGGTGCAGAAGTCATAAGAACATTAATAACTCCTAGCAGATTTATGAGTCAGGCTTTTTGAACAAAAAAATCCCATTCAGGACACAAGAGCCCCTTAAGGCAAATGTGAAAGAGAAGCATGAGTGAGAATGAGAGAAACTACAGTTGCTCAGGGCAGGAGAAGCCTGTGCTTAACACTTCTGAAAGGTGATGCTGGAAGTGGGCATTTCCAGCCATAGGCCTTCTACACTAACAATGATTTTTTTTTTTAAATGACAAGTGATTTCTTGGGAGGGGTCTTGGTCTGATGAGATGCCACTGTAAAGGAACAAAACCCCAGAAGACCATGGAAGTTCACAATGATGGATAACGCTGTGTAACATTGCCAAGTTACCTTCACATCTCAATTATTTGAAGGGCTAGGAGACAGAATATGAGTAACAGAAAGCTGAAAGTAATCCAAAAATCTAATTTTAGCAAATGGTTGAAAGTCTTCCCATAATATCCTTTAGGAAAAGGATTGATAGGTGTTGCGTCTGCAGTGAACAGAGCCACAGAAGCTTCTTGAGAAGACCAAGTAGCACCTAGTCTCCTGGGAGAAGAACACTGGGGAAGATGCTGGATCCCTAGCTCTACTAGGCACCAGACATCTCCCAGGGACCAGCGCCAGCTGTCCTCGAGAGGCTGTTCTGTAAGGGAGAATGATGATTTCTTAATTCCCATCAAAGGAACTCTTTACTGGAGCCCCTGGCTGGCTCAGTCGGTAGAGCGTGCAACTTGATCTCAGGGCTGTGGTTTTGAGTCCCACATTGGGTATAGACATTACTTAAAAATAGAATCTTGAAAAAAAAAAAAAAGAACTCTTTATTCACCATGAGACTTCTCTCTTCTGGTGAGCACATTCTCCCCTCTTGGAAAATTCTAACACAGAAAATCAAATTACAAACAAGAGACTGATGAGCATGCAGTGAGGAACCAGAAAAGGTGGTGGAATGATTTTATGGTGAGGGACATCAAGTTGCAGGGATACAGATAAAACTTTCAAAGACATGAAAGCATGTCTGCTGCTCAGGACATCTTGTTGTGCAGCCAGTGAAGTTCCCACACCAGAAACGTCTTCTCCCACTTTCATCCTCTGGGCTCATGTTGATAATCTGCTCCTGGTTTTAAGTGCTTCTCAAACCCTCCAAATACTCTTTTACAGATTATTGGGTAGAATGGGTGCCATGGGCTGAATTATGGCCCCCAAATTCATTTGATGAAGTCCTAACCCCCAGCACCTAGGAATGTACTGTATTTGAAGATGGTGTCTTTAAAGAGTAACTAGGTCAAAATGAGATTATTTCAAATGAGATTCTAATTCTTTATGACTGGTGTCCTCATTTAAAAGCAGAAATTTGAAAAAACAGATAATCATGTTAAAAAATGGGCAGAAGACATGAACAGACACTTCTCCAAAGAAGGCATACAAATGGTTAACAGACACGTGAAAAAATGTTCATCATCATCAGGGAGATTCAAACCAAAACCACATTGAGATACCACCTTATACCAGTTAGAATGGCTAAAACTAACAAGACAGTAAACAACAAGTGTTGGGGAGGATGTGGAGAAAGGGGAACCCTCTTACACTATTGGTGGGAATGCAAGTTGGTGAAGCCAATTTGGAGAACAGTGTGGAGATTCCTTAAGAAATTAAAAATAGAGCTTCCCTATGACCCTATGATTGCACTACTGGGTATTTACCCCAAAGAAACAGATGTAGTGAAAAGAAGGGCCATCTGTACCCCAGTGATCATAGCAGAAATGGCCGCAGTCACCAAACTATGGAAAGAGCCAAGATGCTCTTCAACAGACGAATGGATAAAGAAGATGTGGTCCATATATACAATGAAATATTACTCAGCTATCAGAAAGGATGAATACCCAACTTTTGTATCAACATGGACAGGACTGGAAGAGATTATGCTGAGTGAAATAAGTCAAGCAGGGAGAATCAATTATCACATGGTTTCACTTACTTGTGGAGCGTAAGGAATAACATGGAGGACATTAGGAGAAGGGAACAAAGAGTGAATTGGGGGAAATCAGAGGAGAAGACGAACCATAAGAGACTATGGACTCTGAAAAACAATCTGAGGGTTTTGGAGAGGTGAGGGATGGGAGGCTGGGTGAGCCTGGTGGTGGGTATTATAGAGGGCACGTAGTATTGCATGGAGCACTGGATGTGGTGCATAAATTTTGGAACACTGAAAAAATAAAATTTGAAGAATAATAAAAATAAAAATAAAAGCAGAAATTTGGGGGCACCTGGGAGGCTCAGTCTGTTAAGTGTCTGCTTTTGGCTCAGGTCATGATCCCAGGGTCCTGGCACCGAGCCCCACATTGGGTCCCAGCTCAGCAGGGAGTCTGTTTCTCCCTTTGCCCCTCCCCCAACAATGCACGCATGCTCTCCCTCTCTCTCTCAAATAAATAAATAAAATCCTTCAAAAATAAATAAAAGCAGGAATTTGGACTCAGATACACAAATAGAGGGAGATCATGCGAAGACAGCCAACTATAAGCCAAGGAAAGGGCCTACCAGAGCTTTCCGCATTCCTCAGAAGGAACTAACCTTGAGGACATCTCCACTTCAGAAGTCTGGCCCCCAGAACTGGGAGAAATTTAATCTCTGCTTAAACCACGCACTCCGGGTAGTTTGTCATGGTGGCCCCAGCAAACTAGTACATGGGTACATCAGAGCTACACGTGGATGTTTCATTCTCATAATGTTGTTGATGTTTCATTTTCATAATCTTAAGAGAAACTTTTCTTCCCCGACATCCCATCACCATTTCAAACACTAAAAATGACTGCCTACATCCCAGCTAATGAGCAGAGATAGGCCTCTTGCCAGAGACTAAAGGAGGGAAGTTATTTTAAGAGGCGGAGCAGTGATCTTTGTACTGCCCAGATCACATAATTAGCTCAGAGAATTGATGAGTATAGACGTAAGTCCTGAGTACATATTCATTCACGCTATTAAATATTCATGAAACAATTGTCTCCAACTGGAACATTCCCCTGCCCTTTTGTTCTCAACCCCTGCAATTCTCCCTCCCCTCAAATCATCCCACCTCGAAGGAAGCTTCCTCTAGTTCTTTAATGGCCAAACCCTGTGGACAGTTTTCTACTACTGTTTTTCTGGACCTCTCTTCATTTGAGTCCCTCCTCTCTGTTGAATCACTCCACCATCTCCCATCTTATCACACTGAGCTGAGCCGTTCCATCCCTGATTACCCATCCTGGGCTCTGCCATGAGAGTTTTCCTCTTGACACCACAGAAATATTACTCCTTGAATGTATGTCCAACTGCTTCTAATAGCACATAAATTTCTCTTTCACTTCTATACTGATCACCCAGGTCCACACAAGAACTAGCTTCTCCCCACCACCTTCAGTCCATTACCACACATCCAGCTTTCTGATGCAGAAACCCAATTTTACTTCCATTCCATAAGAGAGAAGCATCTGTGCAGCCGTTTGCAGCCCTTTCTCAGCTGCGTGCTACATCCTGGAAGAGGAAGCACATATTCTGTTGGTCTTTCATAAGTACCTGAGAACTTGCATCACTTGTAGAATCAGGCAAACCTCCCTGAACGTGGCATTCAAGACCCTCAGAAAATGGCCCATGCCTATCTTACCAACCTCTGCCCCATTCTGTCCACCTTCCAATCTAATCAGGGCAGACGGTCTGCTCCTTCTCAGTTATTTCCAGGCCTTTGCTCAGATCCTCCGTGTTTAGAAAAGTCTTCCCTGCTTATCTACTTTAGGAGATCTACTCATCTTCCTAGTTAAAAACAAAACAAAAACAAAAAAAAAATAATTCTTCCCTTTAGCTTTCACCAAGCCTTGGCCAGACAGAATGCCACCATATGTGGTGTTCCCATTGTACCGTGTAAATCCCACTATTAAAGTGTCTATTCTGAGTTATGCTCATTTGTGTATCCGTCTGCCTTCCCCATCATTCCACGAGTAGTTGCAGGACCGTGGCTCTCATCTCGGAAGCCTCCTGAGCCTGCCACCATCATTAATATGGTGATGCAAAATAGTAGCACAATCAGCATCTTCTTCAGGATTTAGGACTTCTCTCTCTCTCTCTCTCTCTCTTTTTTAAGAATTTAGGACTTCTGAACATCAAAATGCCCAGGAGGTGTCACAGAGAACAGCACCAGCCAAGGCTGGAACCTATTCCCTGAAATTCCTGACAGATAGCCTGGCCAACTAAAACTGTAAACATGCTCTTCTTTGGTTTCACTTGAGGAAATTAAAAATTGACCAACACGGTCCGTGAAATACAGCTGTTGATATTTGTGTCAGAAGGTGGCCTATTGGAAACTAGTCTCTGATATCATGAGAGAGGGAGACAAACCAAGAGAGACTCTAAACTCTAGGAAACACAATGAGGGCTGCTGGAGAGGAGGTGGGGGTAACTGGGTAACTGGGGGGTGGGCATTAAGGAGGGCACATGATGTGATGAGCACTGGGTGTTACACACAGCTGATACTTTTGGAACACTACACCTGAAACTAATGAGGTACTACCAATTGGCCAATTAAATTTGCTTTTTTTTTTTTCTAAAGAAGGAAAGAAACTAATCTCTAAAATTTCTGGATTTCTGGAACTGCAGAATTTTCTCAAGAGGTGGAAGCCAGGGGATGGCTCATTTGTTTGAGGGAAAGTCTTGACCACATCCTTCTGGTTCCTCAGATGTAGAGTGAGTGCCTGCCCACTGTTCCAAGGGAAAACTATGAGGCGACCTGATGCAAAACCAGATTACAAATGATTGAGTTTGAACTGTGTCTTTGTTGATGTCACACTGGAGGGCAAGGAAAAGGAAGGTAGAAAAGAAATCATTCAGGATTTGGTGTGAATTTTATAAAGAGCTACTGCTTATTAAGAACTATGTCAATCTTCCCCAATAAAACACGAGATCCCCCAATTTGGGACCTGGAACTTCAGGAAAAACATGAAGATATGGACTTCCCCTAATGCTGGAGTCTGGGCTATAAAAGAAAATAAATAGCTGCGTAAGACTGTTAACAAGTACCCTGGTATTATTTGCATGAACTGTCCTGAACATTGGAGAACATTCGGTGCTTAACTGTCCTCTTCTGGAATGATTATCTTTGGAGCTCCCGCAGTGAGACATGGGCAGTTTCTGTTAGGATGAGCGTATATTCCCAGCATCCATATCCCTGGGAAGAGGTGGATACAGAAACACAGAATGATTTTAGAGATGACATTTAGAATGGGGTGAAGGGGAACATCTTCTCTTTGACCCTGTAGTGGATGGACTTTGAATGTGTAGATATAATGATGAGTGTGGGGGTGTGACTCACTCTGAAAACCACATCTCATAACCATCGTCAATTATCGGTGTTGTATTTCTCTTCTCTAATTCATAGACATTCAGTAGAACCTTACCAGTGCGGCCTGATTTCAACGGCACTACGGGTTCTAAGTGGAAGGGCTTGACTTATGTTGGAGACAGAGAGGCAAAGGGGGTCAGGAATGCCCCTTTTTCAGGCCAGAGTAATGGCCCTTTAGCCTTCACCAAAAGATGGGGGGCTGCGTCCACCAGAAGGCTCTCTCCATGAGGGCCAGTGGCAGCAGAGATGGTGGCGTAGTCCAAGAAGAAGAGACTGGAGGAATGAAGGTCACAAGAGAGCAGATCCCCAATCCACAGGAGCCCCCCAAACACCCAGGAGAGTAGGTAAGAAGGGCAGGCACCTGCAGGGGGACGTCTGAAGTCATGTCACTCTAAAAGAAAACGTGACTTCAATTTGAACCTGTGAGCCGATAAGGGCTAGACACCCAGTTACCATTTCAAAGTAGATCGTTTTTATGAAGATGCTTCCCTGTACTTTTCCATTCATTAAGGCAAACTCCAGCTACCAGGCTATAGAAGACCATAATCATCATTTCTCAGTACCAAGTTCTCCTGGTTGTGAAAAAGACGCATTCCAATTCTCAGGACGGGAATCCAGGCAGCGTGTTGTACACTGAACTACGGTGCCAGCTACAGAGACTACGACTCCTCTGCTGGCTCTCCCTCATCTTGCCCACTTATGAATTAAAAGGCAGAACTGTGTGTGTTTGTGTGCACACACACACATGGACTGTGCATATGTGTGTGCAGATGTGTACACAGGCATGTGAACATTACGGTCTATACTGAGAGGTATGGGAGGAAAATATGTTAGAGAATTGTTACAATTGTTACAATGTTAGAGAATTGTAACCTTTTGAGGAAGTTTCATGTAACCAATGAATTGTTTCTTCTTTCAAATTTATAAACCCTTAAATTTAATTGACAAAAATTAATGAACAATGGAAGAGCGGCATAAACACTAGGAATTATTACCCAGAACATCTTGTACTTATCAATTTCTGCAGATGACCGGCTCTCTTGGAACAACTCGTTAAAGTGAAGAACTGGACTTTCAGCCTGTTATTCTTTCTGGAAGAAACCGTCCTAGATGTCACTGACTAATTGGGCTAATTGGAAGAGAAAAATTGCACAAAATGTTCCTTCAACGTATACATTAATTTGCTTTTATTTTCAGCTGAGTCCTCTGTATCTATTGTGTTGACTTGTAGTACTGAACGAACAAAAAATTCTAAGGGAAAAACATTTATAAAGAGTAATTCACTGTTTTTCTGAAAATAAATAAATTGGGAAAGAAAAAAAAGAGTAATTCTAAAGGAAAATAAAGATAAAGAAGAAGTAGGTCAAAAGGGCTATAAAATCTAACATTATTCTTTGACAACCTGTTTGAAGATACTATAATCACTTAAAACTCACTAAAAATCTTGAACTCTCTTGGGAACCGAGAACTACATGTCCCAAATAATTGTCAACATGACATAGCGCTTTCGCTCTGCTGTAAGGCAGCTCCCAGCTGACAAATGAGTTGTGCTCAGAAAGTTCTTTTGAAGTTAATTGTTCAGAACTCAGGCCAACTCTCAGAAGAAAATTAACCCTAAACGCTTCTTGTTTTAATTTCTTGGGCTACCATACTGGGTACCGCTACACCAGGTACGGGGGTAGCGGGGGACTTCAATGCACAAATGTATGGTCTCCCAGATCTGGAGACTAGAAGTCCAAGTTCAAGGTGTTGCCAAGGGGGTTGCCAATGAGGGTGGTGAGGAAGAGTCTGCTGTGTGCCTCTCTCCCCATGTCTGGGGGTTTGCTGGCTATCTCTGCCATTATCTCTGGGCCTTCATCTTCACCTCGTGCTCTCCTTGGGTGTATATCTGTCTGATTTTTTTTTAAGATTTTATTTATTTATTTGACAGACAGAGATCACAAGTAGGCAGAGAGGCAGGCAGCGGGGGCGGTGGGGGGGAGAAGCAGGCTTCCCACTGAGCAGAGAGCCTGATGTGGGGCTGGATCCCAGGACCCTGGGATCATGACCTGAGCTGAAGGCAGAGGCTTTTTTTTTTTTTAAGATTTTATTTATTTATTTGACAGACAGAGATCACAAGTATGCAGAGAGGCAGGCAGAGAGAGAGGAAGAAGCAGGCTCCCCGACGAGCAGAGAGCCCGACGAGGGGCTCGATCCCAGGACACTGGGATCACGACCTGAGCCGAAGGCAGAGGCCTTAACCCACTGAGCCACCCAGGTGCCCCTATCTGTCTGATTTCAAAACAAAACAAACGCATCTCCTTGGGAGAAACTATCACAGGAAGAAGGGCTACAGTGGGTGGAGTGGTGGTCTCCCCAAAGACAAGTCTGCCAGGAACCCGGGGCTGTGACTGGAGTTGGAAAGAGGGGGTTTTGCAAAGTTATTAAGGACCGGAGATCAGATCATCCCGTTGGCTCTAAGTCAGAGTCTAACTTACAAGAGACAGAGTCTAACTCTTGTAAGTCTAACTTACAAGAGACAGAAGAAGACACAGATACAGAGGGCATGTGAAGATGGAGGCAGGCCAAGAAACGGGAGGGGGCCCCAGAAGCTGTCGGAGAAAAGGAAGAGCCCCCCCAACCTGACTTCCTTAGAGGCTTCAAAGGGGGCGTGGCCCTGCCGTCAATTTGCTTTCCGCCTTCCAGCTTCTGGAACTGTAACAGGCTAGACTTCTCTCTAAGCTCCTGAGTTTGTGGTAACGTGTCACGGCAGCCCCAGGAAACTAACAGAGGGAGGTTCTTTAACTAAAGATTAAATAAGCCTAAACAAATCTAAAGACAAGGCCACTCTCCTAATTTTTTCCTAGAGATGGATAAAGCACAAATTAACCTCCACCGTCCTTCTGCAGTCTCGTATTCTAAAAGTAACAGACTTCCAATGAAATAATACACATTACGTAGAGAATTTGTGGAACATTTTTTCAAATGCTAATAAAAATGTGCTCCATAGAGGAGTGATTTTACCTATCGAATCAATTACATCCCTCACATTTTATGTACAGGCAAAACACCATAAAACCATACAAGGACGTAGACGGAGATGCTCCAGCTGGCGGACCCCCGGCCGAGGCCCCAACACTCCCAGAGCACAAGCAGCCTCTGGCAAACAGCCCACCTCTCTGAGGGTAAAACAGGGTCCAATGGGGCTGAGAAACTGGAGAAATACCAGCCTCGGACAGAACTGACACAGAGTGAGCGGTGTGACCGCCACAGCGAGGAGACAGCCCAGGGAGCCCTCGGAGCGCTCACAGGCGGCCCTGCCCGGAGAGCCAACAGGCTCCTGTTTCATGCTGACATCTCTACGGAGCACCCCTTGTCCCAAACCCTGAGCCTCGCAAAGGCTTGCTGCTCTTCTCCATGGGTTTAATTGACTCCAAACATGAGTAATGTAAGTATTGAACCTCAACTATATCAAGAAAAATGTCTCCTGAGTATAAATGTGTAAAAAAGAGTCACTTAGTTGTTGATGAGGGGAACCCTCTTACCACATTTTTCATCACAGAAAATACTGGAAGGCATAAAACCAGTGAGTCTAGTGTCTTGAGTAAAGAAACTCAATGATGGGGATACTTGAGGTCCCTCCTGCTTCATTCTGGAAGGCTGCTGGGATGGACTGCTGTAATTCTAGCTTTTATCTCTTCCCCCGACTTTCCCTTCCTCCCAGTTTCTTCCAGTAACAGAACCCCCTGTGTGAAACTCTTTCCAACCAATGTATTTAAGACTCATGACTCAGGCTTGGCCCATCAAAGAAAGACAAGCTCCTGACCACAGTGATTGATTACTTCAGGGACAGACAGCCACTTAGGTCAGGGAAGGCAGTCCACCTCCCCCAACAGGGACTTTGCCAGAATCATCAGAAAGGAGACACTCTCCATGCATTGCTAGCTTCATTACTGGGAAGATGTGAGCCCAGGAGTTCTGACAGGGACCTCTGACAACATGTGAACCTACCAGAGAAGGACAAAATTTGAGGAAGCAGATTCAAAAGCTAGAGAGATGGCATCCTGATATCACTGCATATGCCCCTCAAACCTAGGCACCCTGGATACAGGAAACAAATGTTAAGTTAATTTGAGTTGCGTTTCTGTCACTTGTAGCACAAAACATGCCCACACAGACCCTGAGTTAAAAATCATAACCTGTAACTAGGCTAAAACAAAACTTCTCTTTCTGCTACATGCAACTCTTGTGACTGCAATATGTAGGTTTCACATACCAAGAAAGGCTGATGCTGGCTACCTGACATTAGCACAGACCCCACAGATTAAGGGCTGAGTCCCACAAGACCGCCCTCACGTTGGACACCAATGGAAAGTCTTGGCCTCTGGTATTTATGACCAACTGACTGACTATGAATGAAGGGTTTCCATGACCCCCTTCTCAAGTTTGATAATTTGCTTGGAGCAGCTGACAGAACTCGGAGGGTTTAACTTACTATCTGGGAGTTTATTATAAAAGATACAAATTGAAGAAGACACAAAAAGATGGAAGACCATTCCATGCTCTTGGATCGGAAGAATATTGTTAAAACATCTATACTGCCTAGAGCAATCTATACTTTTAATGCCATTCCGATCAAAATTCCACCAGTATTCTTCAAAGAGCTGGAGCAAATAATCCAGAAATTTGTATGGAATCAGAAGAGACCCTGAATCACTAAGGAAATGTTGAAAAACAAAAATAAAAATGGGGGCATCATGCTACCTGATTTCAAGCTTTACTACAAAGCTGTGATCACCAATACAGCATGGTACTGGCATAAAAACAGACACATAGGCCAGTGGAACAGAGTAGAGAGCCCAGATATGGACCCTCAACTTTATGGTCAAATAATCTTTGACAAAACAGAAAAAAATATACAGTGGAAAAAAGACAGTCTCTTCAATAAATGATGCTGGGAAAACTGAACAGCTATACGTAGAAGAATGAAACTCGACCATTCTCTTACACCGTACACAAAGATCAACTCAAAATGGATAAAAGACCTCAACGTGAGACAGGATCCATCAGAATCCTAGGGGAGAATATAGGCAGTAACCTCTTCATTATCAGCCACAGCAACTTCTTTCAAGATATGTCTCCAAAGGCAAAGAAACAAAAGCGAAAATGAACTTTTGGGACTTCATCAAGATCAAAAACCTCTGCACAGCAAAGGAAACAGTCAACAAAACAAAGAGGCAACCCACGGAATGGGAGAAGATATTTGCAAATGACAGTACAAACAAAAGGTTGATATCCAGGATCTATAAAGAACTCCTCAAACTCAACACACACAAAACAGATCATATCAAAAAATGGGCAGAAGATTTGAACAGACACTTCTCCAATCAAGACATACAAATGGCTATCAGACACATGAAAATATGTTCATCATCACTAGCCCTCAGGGAGATTCAAATTAAAACCACATTGAGATATCACCTTACATCAGTTAGAATGGCCAAAATTAGTAAGACAGGAAACAACATGTGTTGGAGGGGATGTGGAGAAAGGGGAACCCTCTTCCACTGTTGGTGGGAATGCAAGTTGGTGCAGCCTCTTTGGAGAACAGTGTGGAGATTCCTCAAGAAATTAAAAATAGAACTTCCCTATGACCCTACCATTGCACTACTGGGTTTTTTACCCCAAAGATACAGATGTTGTGAAAAGAAGGGCCATCTGTACCCCAATGTTTATAGCAGCAATGGCCACAGTTGCCAAACTGTGGAAAGAACCAAGATGCCCTTCAACGGACGAATGGATAAGAAAGATGTGGTCCATATACATGATGGAGTATTATGCCTCCATCAGAAAGGATGAATACCCAACCTTTGTAGCAACATGGACGGGACTGGAAGAGATGATGCTGAGTGAAATAAGTCAAGCAGAGAGAGTCAATTATCATATGGTTTCACTTATTTGTGGAGCATAACAAATAGCATGGAGGACATGGGGAGTTAGAGAGGAGAAGGGAGTTGGGGGAAATTGGAAGGGGAGGTGAACCATGAGAGACTATGGACTCTGAAAAACAATCTGAGGGTTTTGAAGGGGCGGGGGGTGGGAGGTCGGGGTACTAGGTGGTGGGTATTATAGAGATCACGGATTGCATAGAGCACTGGGTGTGGTGCAAAAATAATGAATACTGCTATGCTGAAAATAAATATAAATAAATAAATAAATAAAAGATACAAACAGAAGAGAAGCACAGGGCGATGTATAAGGGGGGAGCTGGGAGAGAGACTTCCATGCCCTCTCTGGGACATGCCCCCCTCCCCGTACTTTGATGTGTTCACCAACTCAGAAGCTTTCTGAACCCTGTCAGTTAGGATTTTTATGGAGGTTCCACTATGTAGAAATGGTTGATTAAATCATTAGCCATTAGTAATTAACTTAATTTCCAGCCCCTCTTCCCATCCTGGAGGTCGGGGTGGGGCTGAAAATCTCAGCCCTCTAATCACAGGGTTGACTTCTCTGGCAAGCAGCCCCCTCCTTCCATAGTCACCTAATTATCATAAACTCAAATATGATCGAAAGGGCTTTATGAAGAATAACAGAAGATGCTCATCTCAGTTCTACAGGGAAATTTTCCAGGGGCATTAGGAAGTCTGTGCCAAGAACTAGGAACAAGTATATATCGCTTAGTATGTCACAATATCACATAGGCAAATTTTTTGTTATTGTTTTTAAAGATAACACCATTTATTTTTTTTCCAATTTATTTATTTTCAGAAAAACAGTATTCATTATTTTTTCACCACACCCAGTGCTCCATGCAAGCTGTGCCCTCTATAATACCCACCACCTGGTACCCCAACCTCCCACCCCCCCGCCACTTCAAACCCCTCAGACTGTTTTTCACAGCAAAGGAAACAGTTAACAAAACCAAAAGACAACTGACAGAATGGGAGAAGATATTTGCAAACGACATATCAGATAAAGGACTAGTGTCCAAAATCTATAAAGAACTTAACAAACTCAACACCCAAAGAACAAATAATCCAATCAAGAAATGGGCAGAGGACATGAACAGACGTTTCTGCCAAGAAGACATCCAGATGGCCAACAGACACATGAAAAAGTGCTCCATATCACTCGGCATCAGGGAAATACAAATCAAAACCACAATGAGATATCACCTCACACCAGTCAGAATGGCTAAAATCAACAAGTCAGGAAATGACAGATGCTGGTGAGGATGCGGAGAAAGGGGAACCCTCCTACACTGTTGGTGGGAATGCAAGCTGGTGCAACCACTCTGGAAAACAGCATGGAGATTCCTCAAAATGTTGAAAATAGAACTGCCCTATGACCCAGCAATTGCACTACTGGGAATTTACCCTAAAGATACAAACGTAGTGATCCAAAGGGGCACGTGCACCCGAATGTTTATAGCAGCAATGTCCACAATAGCCAAACTATGGAAAGAACCTAGATGTCCATCAACAGATGAATGGATCAAGAAGATGTGGTATATATACACAATGGAATACTATGCAGCCATCAAAAGAAACGAAATCTTGCCATTTGCGACAACATGGATGGAACTAGAGTGTACCATGCTTAGCGAAATAAGTCAAGCGGAGAAAGACAACTATCATATGATCTCCCTGATATGAGGGAGTGGTGATGCAACATGGGGGCTTAAGTGGGTAGGAGAAGAATCCATGAAACAAGATGGGATAGGGAGGGAGACAAACCATAAGTGACTCTTAATCTCACGAAACAAACTGTGGGTTGCTGGGGGGAGGGGGGTTGGGAGAAGGGGGGAAGGTTATGGACATTGGGGAGGGTATGTGCTTTTGGCTGAAAAACCATTTATTTTTTTTAAGATTTTATTTATTTATTTGACAGAGAGAGATCACAAGTAGGCAGAGAGGCAGGCAGAGAGAGAGAGAGAGGAGGAAGCAGGCTCCCTGCAGAGCAGAGAGCTCGATGCGGGACTCGATCCCAGGACCCTGAGATCATGACCTGAGCTGAAGGCAGTGGCTTAACCCACTGAGCCACCCAGGCGCCCCAAAGATGACACCATTTAGACCTTGGGTTGTTGGCTAACCTTTCATGTGTGTAGTAAGTAAAAACAAACATCTTACTTTTTTCATTTTTTGTTTTTTATTTTCATTTTATCCTGTTTTGTTGGTGTCTAGGAATGTTACAATAGACTAGGACAAGTGCCAGTTGGGCATAAACTGTCTCAAAAGGCATTTCTTTTTTTTTTCCAATTTATTTATTTTCAGAAAAACAGTATTCATTATTTTTTCACCACACCCAGTGCTCCATGCAAGCCGTGCCCTCTATAATACCCACCACCTGGTACCCCAACCTCCCAACCCCCCCCCGCCACTTCAAACCCCTCAGATTGTTTTTCAGAGTCCATAGCTGAATCAAAAGGCATTTCTTTAACCAAGTTCTAAGGAGGCGAGAGTTCCCAGTGAGGGAGTTGGTGAATAGGATATGTGCTCTGTGTTTGGACATCTGCGTCCTTGGCCACACAATGGCCCTCTCTGCCACTGTTGCCCAAGGACCTGAAACCTGTGAAGAATCAAGAAGAGGTGGGCTCATCATCAGAATCTGACCCACTCAGATAAGGAAAGTTGGCCACCCGCTGTGGCAGAATTGCAGTTCCTGGCATGTGAACCATGGCTCGGGGGCTATCTGGAGGCTGGTTTCTCACAACACTGCTATTAATAGGATAATTGCTACATTTCCCTCTCTGATTGAATAATTTATTTGTGGCCACTCTCCCTGAAATCTCCTAACAAGCACAACCACTCTTTCCTTTTTGTTTTAAGAAAGTTAGTTGTGGGGTGTTGGGGTGTCTTGGAGGACAGGGATTTCAGCAAAAAATAAACTAAGAGGAATCAAGTGTAGAGGCCCATGTCCATTCAACAAATAGGGATTTGATGTCTCTTTCAAGAAAAACACTATACAGGGGGGAGGGTGCAAGGGAGGAAGAGACACAGGAAAGTGAGCCACAACCCTGTCCCCACCAAGTATGCAGTCCAGTGGGACATAAAGGAAAGAGGTTAACACGAGAGACAAAACAAAGCCACATCTAAAATGTAAGTCAGCAGAAATGTTCCATAAGACAAACAGAAGACAGCTAAAGTACAGGTAAGGGAATATTTAAAAGGGGGGAAGATGAGGATTTTTTAGATGCATTTAGATAAGTGTTTCCCAAAGTTTGTCCTATAATACCCTAGTCCAATGGGCTGCACCTTGAAGAAAGGGTTCCAGTCAGATGTATTTGGGGGAAATGATCATTTCTATTCTGCCACTACTATCCCACATTAGAAATCCGGAATATATCCTAGTTCACTAAAGGATCTGACTAGTCCCATTGCAAAGAGACCCATTTCACTTTAACACAATATGTCCCAAAGTTATCTGACTACAGAAAACTTGTGTTTCCCATGGAAAATACTCTGAAACATGCCAAGGTATACCACCTAAGGAAAGATTTGTGATTACCTCTTGCAAACCCCGACATTCCAAGACTGGATTTCTTTGAAATCCTGCAGACTGTTACCTCAATTGTTGGCTTCAAATTATTTAGTGAACCTGCTTTGTTTCAGCAGAAAATGAATGAATGAAAAATATCATGAACTTTCCAGGGATGATACATACTCTTCTAAAATTTCAGACGTGTTTAAAATTTGACAGGGGCCATAAATAGCAAAGAGTGGATATCTTTGAGCTTTGGTTTAAAAAAAGGATTGGGGCACCTGAGTGGCTCAGTGGGTTGAGCCTCTGCCTTCGACTCAGGTCATGATCTTGGGGTCCTGGGATTGAGCCCTACATCGGACTCTCTGCTCAGCAGGGAGCCTGCTTCCCCCTCTCTCTCTGCCTGCCTCTCTGCCTACTTGTGATGTCTCTCTCTGTCAAATAAATAAATAAAATCTTTCAAAAAATAAAAAATGAAGATTAAAAATTTAAAAAGGATTAACATACATATATGTGGGGGTGTACATATATGTGTTTCATTTGCGTATATTTGCATATAAATAACCATGTATATTTCCTGTCATGTGTAATAGATGTGCACACACATACATACGTGTATTCACGTATCTTTATGTGCTCACTGTGATCATTAAGAAGCAGTTTCAAATTTATGTGCTTTTAAAAAATTATCAAGATATACCTTAGCCCACTGTTCTTAATGTGAATGACCAAGCCCTCATTTCAAAGAGAAGAAATGTAGGTGGAAAGGGAGAGAGGGAAGCATCAAATGGAAGATTGGGGGTCATCAGGAACCTGGTCTGGGTCAGCTTTGAGAACCAAAGGGAGGCCCAACAGTAACACGATCCAGAAGCATGTGAGTGTTTATCATCGGACAATTGCTGTACATCTGTCTGGTGATGCCGTTTTCAGTTCGGAGCCAACTCTGATTCCATGACCCTGCTTGGAATCCCTCTGAGTGCTGGCACTCATTTAGGCCCTCCCAGAAGTACTGCTTCAGTGAAGACCTCTTGCTCACCCTACCACCCTGAGGCGGGGTAACTCAGAAGAGCCAAGAACAGAGGCTGACCTTCCTGGGATCTGCAGACAATAAACTGAAACTTTGGAGCCTGGGATGGGGATCCTAATGCTTGCTCCTTCTTACCTGTAGATTAAAAGCAGAGGGGGAAATGCCACCATGGGGATCGAGGAATCAGGTCCTCGCCTAGAACAGGACTGGAGAACAGTTGGACCTGAGGCTCCCACGAGGCTTCTCCCTCCCGTGCTAGACCTTGACACTTACTCGGGAGGTGCAGGACCACAGACCTACCCCAGACACTCATTACTGCATAGAGAAAGTGTGAGAATGAGAGAGAAGGCACCTTCTCTTAGGGAAACCCTGAGCAGAAGGAAACAGGAAGTAGGAGAGCTGGTACCAGCCACGGCACCAGAGCCAGAGAACCTTCCAGATACAAGCAGAGCCCTTGAACTTTGCCCTCCCCCACTCAAATGGCACAGACACGGGCAGTGGCTATCCAGCTCCCATCCTCGGTGATGCCCCTTCCCCGGGAGTCCATCAGCAGGAAGAGGAGGTCCAGACTACTTCCTCACACTCCCACCCTTTGTGGGGAGCTCTCTGGAAACCCAAACCAGGGGAACAGGTTCTCATCAGCAACCTACATACATATATGAACAGCACATGCGTTAAACCTGTACCTACAGAATTTCATATTCAAGAGGAGCTCTACCAACTTGGCAAGAAAGTGATTCAATATCTTTCATGTGGAGCTGATCATCTCCAGATGGATGGATTAGGTTACTTCTTAAGAATTCTGTTTTCCTCAACCTTGCACTGAATTTCAGCTACAGTAAGTATTAGGAGATGGGTTTTTACCATAAGCACCCATAGGGTAGGGTCTCAGCTTTGTAGAACACACAACATTTGCATGCTACCTCTAGCAAAGTGCTGTTGTAAAGTCAAGACGTTTTGTGGAGTGTCTCTATGATGCAATCTAGCGTTAGACATACCTGTGAGCCCTAACATTTCATCCCTTTTCAAGTTAGCAAGTGTTCTTTGCCCTCTGAGTGGCTTCAGGTCCCATGTTTGAGATCCATTCTTCTCCCTGAAAATAATCAAGCTTCATTTCTGGGTTTCATGGGATTCAGACAGAGTATGGGAAATACAAGGCAGATAGGAGTTAACGTTCTCTGGATGATTCTAAAGGAAGACTTAATGAAAAACAACCAACTGGAACTAACACTTGATCGATCATTGGAGGTGATAAGCAGGAACATAGCAAGGGCACAGCCCAGAAGCCCAGGCCAGGAAGAAACCTAACACTATTGAAGAAATAGATAGGAAATGTAAAACACTTTCAATCGATACCAAATTTGGCAGATGAATAAACGTTTGACTGATGCATCTTATCAGTTGTAAATCGGCTTTGAATTGCCATAAGATGTCATAAGACCATCTGAGAGGAGACTGGTGGGGGGAGGAGCCTAACTCCCCCCCCCAAAAAAAATCATCCTATTTTATGGCATTTGTACTGGAATTATTTCTAGAATAATACAATTTCACGGCTATAATTCAAACTTGGTTTTAGTCTATTGGTTTAACTGCAGCACAGCTAAAATGTAGAAGTTTTTATAGTGCTCCATCCCACATAATGGTGGTTAGAAAACTTAGAGAAACTTCAATTATAGTTCAGGAGACTTTTTTTCCATTTTTTTTTCCCCTTCACAATGGACTTCATTTGGAGACCAACTGAGTAAATGGCAGTTTCCAAATTTCAAACTCAATGTATATAAAAGTAGAGTGGTTTACTAATCCAAGAAACACTGTTGAGGGAAGTAGAGATTATCCAAGGCAGCAGAAGAACTTCACAAAAGAATTTATTTCTCTAAGAGAGGAACTCTGGCTCAGGTTCAAATATATCTTGATCCTGGCTTAGTTTTAAAGACATCACATGATGAAACAATTATACACATCCCTAAAAATACATGGGGCATCACAAAGAATCCAGGGAAAACCCAGTCATGTCGAGGGCTAGGTCTCACCTTTTCTCTTGAAGAAACTACTTGAGACAGAGCACTGGGCCCCCAGAATGCTGGCCCACCTGGGCCCCAGGGACAGCGATGCACCAGGCGGCTATGTTAAAGGACACCTGTCACCCTATAGACAGGTAGCCGGCTGCTCGCTGTTTTGCTTTCTCAGAATGAGAGAAAGGGATTACAGATTATTGAAAGTTCAGTTTTGGAGATCTAATCCAAATGTCTCAGTCTGGTCCGAGAAAATGAGATCCAAGGAAGTTAAATGGCTTGCCCAAGATCAGAGAGCTAATTCTTGGTGACCTACCTAGAGCCCAGTCTGTGGATTCCTGGGCTCCGATGGCTCACCCGACACCGGGGCTGAGCATGGCCTTCTCTCCCGGGATGGGCTTCCCCTTACCACAGCCTTCTCTCCTGCAGGCTCTCCGAATTAGCAGGAGTCACCAGAGCTCCCGGCCACCATATCTGGAGCGGAACGATGGTCTCTCAGGGCGGATCTGCAGGCAGTTGTGGAACAGGTCTGTATCTGCAGGATTCCACTGAGAAGTCGGTTCCAGGGGGTCACGCTTATTCATGTCGGTCTCCGGGCTTCTGCGTACAGTGCTTTACCGATATCCAAGCATCACGCATCACCCGTGGTGTGTGAGCTGCTGCGCAAAGGAGGGTTGCAGCCGCACCAGGGATGGCTTCAGTCACTGCGAGGCCCCCAGGCAATGACCTAGGACCAAGATCTTCAACGACGGTCTTGTCATGCCTACCGTGAGGCCATATAAAATGGATTATTTAGAAATCAAATAATGAAGAAAGGACATACCCAGCAAATATGAAATATGCAACAGATTTGTTTAGCCCATTCAGAAAGCCAAACATCCTTCTTGGAGTTAGCCTTGCAAGGGGCGGGGGGGGGGGTGATGCATGTTTATGCAAATTAGCATTGTACCAAAAGCCTTGATTTATTTCAAAACCATGAAGATTCCATTGCTCTTGGTGAACTTTAGTCACTTTCTTCAAGGGAATCATTTGTTCGCTACCATATCGAATGACGCTTTGTCTTCTGTGCGTGCGCGCGTGCACACACACACACACACGCACACACTTTAACTTAGTCTTACAACCTCTCATCCTCGCCAGTGATTTTTATTAGTTTAGTTTCATACATATTCAAGGAGATTTGTAAGTCAAATCCATTTTTTGTTCTTAAGGATGCTTTATGTTTTAGAAATTAAATAATTTATTTTTCTTTTTAAAATTTTTTTTTTGTTATGCTCTGCTCCCCACAAGTGTGGCCGCCACCTGTCACCACACGACACTATTACAATACGGCTGACTACACTCTCCGTCCTTCTTCCATCCCGTGACTCATTCATCCCATGACTGGAGCCTAGATCTCCCACTCCCCTTCACTCATTTTGCCCATTCCCCCATTATTAAAATACTGTACTGTTAAGTGAATTTTTAAAACATACACTAGATACTGTATTAATCATCTACAGAGGACGAGAAGGGGCGCCTGGGTGGCTCAGTCGTTAAGCATCTGCCTTCAGCTTGGGTCATGATCCCACAGTCCTGGGACCGAGCCCCCCATCTGGCTCCTTGCACAGAGGGAAGTCTGCTTCTCCCTCTCCCTGCCCCTGTTTGTGTTCCCTCTCTCGCTGTGTCTCTCTCTCTCTCTGTCAAATAAATAAATAAAATCTTTTTTAAAAAAATAATAAAAAATTTAAATTTTTTAAATAAAAATAAAGGGGATGAGTAATTATAACAAGTTTTTTTGCATTCTGTTAAAATCAGATATATGAAGTCAACTGTATCCCAGCAACTGTCCCTAGCAGAGGGCTCTGCGATGGATCGGCAGAGAGGTGCTCCCTGGGGGCGCCTGGGTGGCTCAGCTGGTTAAGCCACTGCCTTTGGCTCAGGTCATGATCCCGGAGTCCTGGGATTGAGTCCCGCTGGGAGTCTGCTTCTCCCTCTGACCTTCTCCCCTCTCATGTTCTCTCTATAATAAATAAATAAAATCTTAAAAAAGAAAGAAAGAAAGAAAGAAAGAAGTGCTCCCTGAGGTAAAGTGAGATGTCTGTCCACTGTCTTTCTCATAACCCCCAAGCAGTGTCCTTTTCCTTTCAGACTCCTGGGAACTGACTGTTGGACCAGGCATGACGCCGGCCGCCACGGGAGGCAGATCCGGCTGACGCTCCGGCTGCGCTCACTCGCGGCCGAGGCTGGGCCGCGCTTCCTTCAATCCCAGCCGGCTCTCCTTCTCCTTGGTCAGGAAATTTAGTCCGTGATGGGTCCGTTTCTCAGATACACGGATCTGACATGGATAAACAAGCTTTTCATTTCTTTCATTCTGCATATCAAACCCTCCTTTCTTTTTCTGTACCCTTGGTTAGCCCTGATTCCTAGATACTGCGGCCAGAGAACAGAGTGATGAACTTGATTGAATGGCTGATGACGTGGAAATCCGGAAATGGTGGGAACCTGACGACCAGCCCATCAGGCAAGTCATCTAGAAGAACATAACCTCATCAAGACGAGATTAGGCATCAGACTTTGTTTCCTCTTTTTTATACTTCGAATCAAATGAAAGAGTGGTCCAGTGCTCTTTGTTGAAGTCAACCAGCAGACCAACATGAAAGAAATGAAAACACCAAAGGTGTTTCGTGGTGAAGGCCCTGGTGGGTTCTCATAAGCTGCTGTCTGCCCCGATCACGACTTAGCATCCCGCAGCTGGCGGGGTTGCTGTTGGCCGGAGGCCCCACAAACTCCTGCCTCTGCACTTGTCCGAGAGCCGCCGGGGAGCACACCTGTGCAACAGCCCGAGGCGGTCCTGCAGCAGGCAGGACTCTGCCCCACAGGCCCTCACTCGAATGCACTCCTCCCATCTCCTTCAGGGGGCTTCCGCCGGATTCCGAAGAGCTCACCGCAGACTGGAGAGGGAAGGAAAGCGTCCTCTAGAAGCCTCCACGTGAGCTGGGCCTCGAAACATGGCAACTAGGATGACCTCCGTTAACATCGACCCGTGTTCCCGTTTTCCATCATCACCCCTCCCCCAAAGGAGCCTTTTTAGGCTTCTCCTAAATGTCCCTCCGTAAGACATTTTAGCATCTGGATGTCTGTTTATGCACTATGACCCTTTAGAGATCCACAAACCATCGCAATAGCTAAGATTTTTTTCACTCCCCACCCTGAGAATCAATTTTTGCTTCCTTGGGGGAAAAATTACCATTGGAAACGCATGTCACGTGCATTTCTCTTGTAGAAATGATGTACTTCCAACAGCTTATCCTGCCGTGGGTAGACAAATTCCCCTTTCAGAAAGATCGTTTTCAGCGTGCGTTACTGAAGACAACGTTGGACTCCCCTCAGGGGGAGAGAGGGAAGCCCCTCCCCCCAATAAACGAGCCTTGAGTTGGCCGAGGAGACGCTTCGTCTCTGCTGTGCTTTGCTTTTTTAGATCCAGATGTCAAGGAGTCCAGATGTCTTAGAAGGTTGGGAGGCCGCCCCTGAATCATGGGCCGAGGCTGGGCAGTGGGAAGAATGAGATTCTCCGAGCAGACATTCCCTAGAGCCTGGGAGCACCGTGTGGTGAGCTACATGATTGCTTCCTGTCACCTCTGTTTACCCACCTTCGCCAGCCCTGACCTCGCGAGTCAGCAAGGGTAGGAAAGGGAGCTGCTGAAGAAAGACGGGACAGCGGGCCTGGGATGACACGTTCAGTGGGACAGGGAGGACCACCACTCCTTTTGCCAAAGTAGTGCCGACAGCTTCATGAAGGACGCTGCCTGTGTCTCACTTCCGCAAGGAACCAGCAAGGGCTTCAATCCCTGACCTTAACTGACCCAAACTAGCCTGTCTCCTTCCTTCTTTTACTTACTCCCTCAACAAAGACTTGTGTGTCAAGGATCTGTGAATACTATAAAAATGCGAAGGTCAAGATTGCCCCACTTCCCCCCCCCCCAGAGAGCCCACAGCCCCCTGGGAAGATTCAGATGATTTGGTTAGTAGAACTGGTGAGCAGAATAAACATAAGGGTGCCCAGAGGACTTGCCCCAGCGCCCCACTCTGTGACTCACTGAGAGACGTTCACGGTTTGCTGTTCTTCAAGGAGGAACCCCTGCTTGGGGGAATTCCATCGCGCTTGTACTTCCAAATTCATTGCTTTTAAGGAGCCTAATCAGGTGGCTTAAAGTCGAGCTGCACCTAAATTAAGGCCTCGCCCCTCATTCCGCTCTCTGTACCAGAACAGTGATTACAATCAAAGAAACAATTACCTTTTACAAGATTTGCTTTTAATTAACCTGTTTGTTGCTCCTTGGCAATGCCACTCCCAGGAGGGCATCTGAGGAGGCCGATGGCTCTGTTACCTGCGAGAACAAAGAGGCACTAAGCAGATGGCCTGATGGTTCCTTCCTCCCGGACCCCTTGAAACTCCCGAAAGTCAAGTCTGCCCACAGGATCCTGGGAAGGGGGACCTGCTCGCCACAGCTTTTGAGGACGCCGGGTTGTCCAGAGAACAGGAGGGTGGAGATTAGTCCTGAAAGATGGGAGAAGCTGAAACTTTTCTTTCTGGCTAGTTCTTAAAGGTATGACGTCATCTTCCTAAGACATCCTCCCAATCTGCTGACCTTTTCACATCATTAGAACAAACCTGAGTCAATAGATCCCCTTGAAATAACACAGAGGACACCAGGAGATGGAGAGGAGAAGGGGGTTGGGGGAAATCGGAGGGGGAGACGAACCATGAGAGACTGTGGGCTCTGAGAAACAAACTGAGGGTTTTGGAGGGGGGTGGGGGTTGGGTGAGCCCAGTGGTGGGTATTATGGAGGGCACAGATTGCATGGAAGCACTGGGTGTGGTGCATAAACAATTTTGGATCACTGAAAAAAAAAATTAAATTAAAAAAAAAAATAGATCCCTTGAGCCAGCCTCGAGAGCCGACCTCAGCCATACCACCACTGGGCAGGAGCCTGCTACGTCTGCTTGCTGTGTTCCAAAGTGACAGAGGCGGGCACCGTAGCTAGCCCACAGAACAGCTTGCCCTAGAGCTCGTGCAACATAGCCTCCTCCCAACGGCCATCGCCAAGTCACAATCCTCCCCTGCAGGATTCTCGGACATCCTGACCTTCTCAGCAGAAGAGCAGAAGCGTGTAGAGCCGGAAGACTCTGGGCGACGAGCACATTTCAACGGTCTGGCCCTCAGATCTGACATTTCTCGGCTCCCACAGTCTAGGCAACTCAGTTAGGAAAACTACCTGGAGGATTAAATCACTAATTTTATCCTTTATCCTTAACTGAGCTCACACTGTGGCTCTGGCTGGCCTCCAATGCTGGAGATCAAATTGGTCTCTGGCCTTGAAGAGAAAATTCCTTTTGGATATGGTGAATTCTTGAGTCCTCCCAGAGCAGCTGCCGGGTTGCAGAACTTGACTTGGAGACTGCTCCATGTTTCAAAGCCCTTCTGGCATCTGGCCACGTGATGCTTTTCTCCACTACTTAGTTACAAGGAAGTCACTCCCATGGTAGGAAAAAATACCAACTAAGTACAAGTATATCTCTCATTTGTCCTTTAGGAAAGTTCCAGAATTTCATCAGACCCCCAAATTCCATCAGTTCAAATAAGGGAAAAAAATGGATTACCACTCAAATGAATCACCTCACAAAAACTGATACAGACTATAGTTGTTTGATCAATTTCTCCCACCATCTTACATTTCCCAACGATGAGAAAAGAGCCTCCACTCAATCCCGTTTTATTTAATTTCAGCTCAAATTTAAATGCAGTGGTTTCCCTTAGAAACTACTGCAACCTGAAACTTTCATGGCCAGTTTCTAGCTACAAACTCAAGGTTTGTAAGGTTCTCTGTGAACATCAGCTTTAAAATAATATTGAAATAGAACTTAAAAACTGAGCTCCTAGTGTTTTTATAAAAAGGACTTACTAGTAACAAAATGAAAAGGATAAGGAAATAAAGTTTTGTATATGAAACAGCATGCTGTTTCATAAAAGCCATCCCTCTGAAATGTGGTATCTATGTAACTGAGCACACTGATGTCTCTTGAAATTTGCTGAGAATAAATTTGAAATTGCATTTCCGTGGAAGTAATTGCCTATCCTCTAGAGCACTGGTTCCTAACTTTTTCGAAGATCCCTTTTGAATACCAAGAACTCCCACAGGATCAGAAAAAAAATGTAGAGCATGTGGAGACTCACAGGTCTTTGTCTGAATTCCACGGTCTCTGGGTCTGGGTCCCACTGTCTGGCTTCCACTGACCCTGTGCAGTGACGGCCATAAAATTACCCAGAAAGGACTACCCCAGCACAGACATTCTAGAACAAGCTCGTGGCTTGCATTAGAACTTCAGAGATCACTCTGTCTACGCCAGGCTTGCCTATACCAGAAAACAAATGTCCTCCATTTTTTCTTTTAGTCTCAATACGTAATCTACTCTTGACATGTTACACCCCGTAAATTTACCTTTCTAGTACTCTCTAATTAAATCTCAAAACCGTTTACCTTCTTCTCAAGCATAGGCTTGAACTGTGAGAACACAGAGGATTCGAGAAGGACCTTTCTATATGCAAATAATAAATGTGATAACTTATCATCGCCTCCATTGAGATGATTATCCACATAAATCTTAACGGTGCCATTGAGAGCTGCATTAAATCATCCCGCGGGTCCACTGCACTGTGGGTGATAAGCCGGCATTTTTATCTATTTAACCCTACTGCTCTCTGACAGGAAATCACATCCTTTTTTGCACCCAGGAATCTCTGCAAGAAACCAGGGCCCAAACTGAACTCAGCCTCACCTAGCTCGTGGGCACCCGGACGCAAAGTCATGCTGCTTCTCAAACCCTCGGGCCCCAAAGCTGCTTCTAAAATGAACGTGTTGCCCTTTTGAGAGGGACTTGCTAACTTCCCTGCTCTCTGGGAGATCTTCCTACTGACAAATGGGAATATTGTGGGCTCTTTAGAAACTGGTTTTCCCCAGCCTCTCGCATGCCTCCCAGCCTGTGTATCGTTCCGCCTTTGGGTCACAGAATCATCTGGGTGGGATGAATTCAGAGGATCCCCACACTGGGATGGGAGGGGCGGGGGGAAGGGAAGGTACATCTTTATTGCCCCTAAGTTCTAACTGGAATTTAGCATTTCCTTCAAATGGCACCGCAGGCAACAACCACAGTCATTCATCCAGGAGACTTTATCACCAAGAGAAATCACAGATATCTTCATTCACGTTAAGGTTGCACAGATATCTCACACTATTTACTGTCTTCACTATTTCAAAATTCAGGCAGCTGTGAGACCTGTGGTGGGAGCCCATGCTTGCTTTTACTATGGTAACGGGGAAGCTGGTGGATCACTAAATCACCAGTGGGATCCATATATTTGCTAATTATATTTTAACAAAATCGGTTGCTTTTGTAATCCTGTGTATTATATTTTATGCATTTAAAAAACATTTTTCTGGAGAAAGGGTCCCTGGGCCTCATTAGATGGTCCAGGGCATAAAAAAGGGTGAGAATCCTTGCCTTGAAGTAAGAGTCTTTGAATGGTCGCTGCTTCTGCCATATCCTTGAAGACCCTGTGTTTGGCTCCACTCAGAACCCCACTGCAGGAGACTGGCCTACAGCCTGGGAGCCCCTTGCTGGTGTATATGGTGCCAGTAATGTTTGACCTCCACAAGCAAGAGCCATTCTGGGCAGAAAGCTCTGCCCAGCAGGGCCCATCCCGAGAGTCAACCTTTATGGATCCTTCCCCAGCATCTCACTCTTAGGGGACATGGCATGAAGGTCAGACAGCACCCAGAAACGTGCTCTTGCCCCCTCCTTCATTGTGGCCCATGGAAAGAGGCCCTTGGACAACATTTCCTCTGTCTCCTAATGCCACGGTCAAGACAATGGAATCCCAGTTGGCAAAATGACCTGCCTCAAAATCCCACTGCAAGCAAATTGCCCTGACGCCCAGGAAAGGTCTCTTCTATACAACGACACACAGATAACAAACACCACCAGCACCTATGTCTTGTTCATCCCATACCAGGCAGTGTTTTAAGTGCTGTACATATATCAATTCCTTTAATCATCACAATGAATCAATTGCACAAATTCTGGGATTATCCTCACTTTATGGATGGGGAAACTGAGGCCCAGAGTGGTGAAGGGACTAACTAGGTGATACGAGCAGTTAGTGATGGGGCCAAGATGCAGATCAGGCAGCGAGGCTGCTCTCAGCCCAGAACCGTCTGCCTCTCCAGCCAATCTCCATCAGGCAGTCTGGAATTGAAAGGAAACATATAAACAATGCTCAAGGTATTCAGTGCGTAAGTTCCTACAATGGCTGTCATAATCCTTTGCAGCAAGGTAGACACAAATACTGTGGACAAATATGAAGCAGATGGTAAAGACCAGACCTTCAGGAGGAAGGGAATGAGCAAAAAACTGTAGCTTAAGGGGAAGAGAAGCTGAGCAACCCAACCCACATTTGCAACGACCTACTGGCCATCCCCAAACCCATAAGGTTGAAAACTCTACTTATTGTCTCTTCCCTGCCCCCCCCAAGCAAATTCATCCCTGCTCCTTTATTCCTTTATTCCATGAAAGTTGCTACCTTCAACTTCTCTCACCTTCTTTGTCGTTCCACTCATCCCATCTCCCCCACAAACCCTGCCAACCCACCCAGAAGTATCCCCTACAACTCAAAATATGCCTCAAACACAGAATTTAATTCCTTTTCAAAATGAGCGCCAGCTGAACAAAGAAAATCTGTATCAAGGCTGGAAAATTGGAAAGGTTGAAAATGACATTCAAATGAGATTCAAGGATTTTCCAAGCAATAGAGTGAAATGAGACCAGCCACAGAATAGGATACTCTGGACCCACTACCATCAAATGCAGGGAAACCTACCTGAGAACAAAGGGGAACAAATGTAGGAAGCTACTGGCAAGTTCTAGCTTGGAGAGCATGAGGGATGAGTTTTTGTTTTGTCTACCTCCCTTCCTTCTTTGGGGAAAGTGTACCTCTCCCGTTGGCCCCCCCCCCAAAAAATAGGCCATGCCACACCCTGACCACGGAGTTGAGTGTGTGATGGGTCACACAGACTCCCTCCAGGGAATTAAACCTTGAAGGACATGCCCAGGAGAGAAGGGAGCTGGTGTTGAATCAGCAAATTGGCAGCCACACCCTGGAGGGGTGGTTCAGAAGCTCTTGTTTCCAAGAGCCCTAGAACTGTGCCATGCCCTGTCTTCCTGAGGGCCAGTGGCTCCATCTTTCCTTGACTACATGAGACACTCCACTGAGACCCTCCACTCCACAGCTGTATTCCCATGCTTCGTAATGGACATGTACACTATTTACGTCCCTCTACATGCATCAATATTTCCTAATCACTGTTAAAGAAGAAAACAGCAAAAATAAAAGAGAATTCCTAAAAGAAATTTGCTTTCCAGACAGTGGGTGAGACTCATCCCAGACTCAAATGAGAGGAAAAACTCATGTGTTTGTCCTGCTAAAGACAAAAGAAACCATGGAAATGACTTAGAGCTAATGAAACAAAGTCTAGTCAAGTAGGGAGGGAAGCTAGTACATCTCAGGGAGGTTGAGGGCTTTTCTCAACTCACAGTTAATCCAGTAATTGGTGAGAATTCATTTGAACCCTTACGACATGGGCTACAAGACCATCCCAGTTGGAGGGAATGACCTAGGAGTTCCTATAGTCCACCTACAGATGACTACAAAAGGCTCCACATGTCCATCTGAGGCACAGAAAGGTCTGGCCACCCAGGGCATGGGTCCTAGACAAAATTCTCTTAAAGAGAAGCAACGTCCTTCTGTTAGGATGAGAACCCCAATACACCCAGAACAGTGTATTACTCAGCTCAGGCTGCCATAACAAAATCCCATAGACTGGGGGGCTTTCTCACAGTTCTGGAGGCTGGAAGTCCAAGATCAAGGTGCCAACATGGTTGGATTCTGGTAGAAGCCCTTCTTCTGGCTTGCAGAGAACCCTGCCTTCTCATGGTGTCCATGCACGTTGGTAAGGAAGAGAGGAAGGGGGTGGGAGGCAGAGAAAGGAAAGGAAACTCTAATCCCATCATGAGGAATCTCCCTTCAGGACCTCACCTAAACCTAATAATCTCCCAAAGGCCCCACCTCCTCATATACTTCCTTGGTGGTTAGGGCTTCAACACATGGATTTGGGGGTGGAGGGGACACAATTTAGCCCACAGAAAATAGTAAAATAACTTTTTCACTGAGTATCATTTAACTCTTGGAAGATGTTAAGATGCGTATAATCCATCTTAAAATACTCTCACATACACAATGCAATGCTATGATATATCGGTTTAAGTTACACCCTGGGCATGTTCAAGGGGTGTTCAAGCTATATGACTGAGTAAAATATGTCAGTAACCACCCCCACGCTTCGTGAACTGGACAGACGAAGAACCCCGTAAATGACACCATTGACATTTGATGCCATAAGGCTATCCAGCCCCTGTGCTGGGAGGAGACTGGCCTGCGGGTAATGTCGTTTCTTCCACAGCGACCTTCTGTACAGTGTGATCAGAGCACCCACAAGATGACAAATGGGAATTCACAGAACTCACAGACTTGATAATAAGAGTTTGTTCTGATAAACACCCACAAGGAGGTTTTGGCTTCAGACCTTCTTCCCTGTAATCTGGTTGAGTCACCTGCCTACGAGCACCAGTTCTCAGCAGGTCAGAACATCAATGCCCGTGCGGTACGCTGGGGAACCTGCTTACATCTCGGATATAAAGTGTTTGGGGATAATTTGGTCTATAAGGACCAGTGAATAGGCTGTGTGACTCCATGAAAATAAGCCATTTATTTTAGACCTGAGATTTTAAGCTACGAGAAGTTGGCTAGGTTTGTAAATAGCATCCCAGGATGCTTAAGTGAACTTGAGATTTACTATATTCATAAGTTTGATTGATCACATCAACTATGGAGGAGAAATCAAATATATTTATAAATGCAGTAAAAAATGTTTAAAGGAATTTAATTAACCAAGTTGTAAAGGGAGCTGATTATTTAAGGTAGTTTTGTCTGTTCAGCTGAACACTAATAAAAGCACCCTTGAAGAGGGCTGTTAAAATTCAATGGATTTATAAAAAAAAGCGATCAGATTTATATGCGGGACTTAGGAGCTTAAGGAAAACAAGACTTCTGCATTTTTTAAATTGAATAAATTGAAAATTAACCTAAAAAATCCAAATAGATGTAAGCCATCCCTTTTAGGGAGATTAAAAAAAAAGCCATTTTAAAGACCCCGACAGTCATATCAAGAAATCAGACCTTACGAATCACTGCTAACTTGGGCATTATTTTCCCACAGAAGGAATCAGTCCTGGGATAGTTCTGACTATGCACCCGAACAGTAAAACAATCTTGAGAATGTATCCTTAATATCCATCTCGCTAGTGACAGGCCACGGTGCACGCCACGAGGCACCGCCCAGAGTCCCCTCTGACGAAGGACGAGGTGCCCGGCTGCTCCAGGTGCTGTGGGTGGACAGCCTCAGCGGTCAGACCCTTCGGGGACACCTCAGCTACACGGAGCTGGCAGACGGCACGTCCTCCCGCACCGGCCTTCCTCAGAGACTGTTCCAGAAAGGCCTCGCTGGCTGGGGCCAGCTTCAGACCACTCTGAAGGTCATGTCCAGGGTTGACCTAAGCTGTCGGAGGGGAAGAGGGGGAGTTCCTCAGAGCTGACCTCCCCCGCTCTCTCCGGCTCCCTCCCGCAGAGGTGAGTGCTCAGGATGGTCCCCCAAAAAACACCGCGCGGGACCAAGTCCTTCCGAGAGGCTGCTGTGAGGAAAGCCAACCTCCAGCCCAAACTGGGCGCTCCAGCCTCTCAGCCACTCGGTGAAACATCAGCCACGTTCAAAGTCCTTACGGTTTTAGTATCTGCAGAGTGGGAAACAGAGGAGTGAGGAGACCAGGACTCGGTGAACCACCAAGTACGGCCAGTCCGGGAGGTGACCTGCTCCGTGGTCTATACTCCCGGGGCAAGACGCCACCTCAGGCCACACAACACACTCTCTTTCCTTCTGAGTCACATCTTTGCACATGGGACTGCCTCCGACTTGGCTCCTGGCGAGGCAACTGTCCTATGTCATTGCTGTCACCTGCACGGCAGCAAACATCAAAACCACCAGCATCTACCCCTTCAGGGTGAATGTGTGCTTCCAAGAAGGGAGTAGATACACGTTTCCTGACTCCTTCCACCGAGTACAACGACGACGACAAACCCGGACATGACATATAAAACAAACCAAAGCGCCTGGGTGGCTCAGTTGGTTGAGCAGCTGCCTTCGGCTCAGGTCATGATCCCAACCTCCTGGGATCGAGTCCCACATCGGGCTCCTTGCTCAGCAGGGAGCCTGCTTCTCCCTCTGCCTCTCCCTGCCATTCTGTCTGCCTGTGCTCACTCTCTCTGTAAAATAAATAAATAAAATCTTTAAAAAAAAAAAAAAAAAACCAAAGACGGCTCTGAACAATGGAGAAGAGTCTGACAAGTTGAATGAAACTCTAGAATTATGCTGAGTGGGGGAAAAAGGAACCCACCTTAAAATGTAACGTACTGTAGGACCCATTTATACAATATTCTCAAAATGACAACATTTCAGAAATGGAGAACAGACGAGGGCTTGTCGGGGACTAAGGTACGTCAGCGTGAGAGGGAAGCGTGTGCGTGTGTTAGAAGCAACGTGAGACGTCCCGATGGGGACGGAAATTGCCCACGTCTTGCCCGCGTCCGTGTCTACACCCTGGTTGTGACACCCCTACTGTCGTTTTACATGATGACACTGCTGGGAAAAACTGAGTAAAGGGGGCATGGGGACATTCAATATTATTCCCCATAATGGCATGTGAATCCACAGTTATCTCAAAGTACAAAGTTTAATTTGGGGGGAAAAAAAGCATTCAGGTTGGACGTTAGCAATCGGGAAGAAATGCCTGCAGACGAAGCAGATTATGTTTTAACCCATAGGAGCCAAATGGTTGTGGGGGAGTGTGGGGAACGGCGAATCAGAGGCACGCCGCCACTTTCCGTCGTGGACATCAACGTACACGAGTGCTCAGAGAGGGACTTAGCAGGACACAAACGAAATGGAAGCTGCGGGACCCTCCCTTGAGCAGACCCTACTGAGAACGGGCACGGCCACAGCAAGCACCAGCCTGAGTTTGCAGAGGTAAGATCAGGACCAGTGGGGGTGGGGACTGTGGTCTCCCCCTACTCTGCTTTGTCTCCACTTCGCTTTTCCTCCTTTGGGTGGGGGTGGACTGGCCACTGCGTCTCGAGGACCTAGTTCAGGGGAAACTGAACAGGAGAAACAGGTTGTTTGGTCTCACAGTCACGTCCAAGTCTAACCACATCATCACGGTAGAGAAATGTAGCAGGATTTCCCTGCCACCTCCGTGTCATCTCACCCAGCACTGAAGTATAGGTCCAGAGGTCACCCTCCAGCCCTAACGTTATCTACGGTCCCTGTTACGGACTGAATTATTTACCAGCCTCCCCAAATTCATAGGTTGAAACTCCAAATCCCAATGTGACTATATAAAGAAAGGGCCTTTAAGGAGGTAATTAAGGCTAAAAGAGGTCATGGGGTGGGCCCCTAATCCATTAAGACCTGTGTCTTTGCAAGAAGAGAAACAGAAAGCAGGGATGCTTGTACACAGGAGCCCACGAGAGGTCACAGCGAGAAGGCAGCGGTCTGCACACCAAGGAGAGAAGCCACAGGAAAAAGCCCCAACCTGTTGACCCCTTGAGCTCACACTCCAGGACTGTGGAAACACAAGTTCCTGCTTCGGCTGTCCTGTGTGCAGTATTTCATGATGTGCCCCAGAACAGACAATTGCAGCTCCAATACCTCAGACATGAGCGTGGCGGCAAAGAACAAGGTTGGAAAGGTACAAAGTATGGAGCTGGTCTGAGCAAATTTCTCCCAGTCCTACTGTAAGCAGGGATGGGGCACCTCGGTGGCACAGTCTGTTAGGTGTTTGACTCTTGGTTTTGGCTCAGATAGTGATCTCAAGGTCATGAGATCAAGCCCTGCACCGGGCTCCGAGCTCAGCATGGGGTCTGCTTCAGACTCTCTCTCCCTCTCCCTCTGCCCCTCCTGCTTGTGTGCTCTCTCTCTCCCTCGCTCTCTCTCTCTCTCTCGCTCTCTCTAATGAATAAATAAATAAATCTTTTAAAAAAAGCAAACCCACGAGCAGAAGCTCAGTTACCATCAGTCCAAATCGAATGGAGGTGCTCTTCTACAGAGAAACTCAAGAATGAAATGTGGGGCACCTGGCTGGCTCAGTCAGTACGGTGTGTGGCTCCTGATCTCAGGGATCTAAGTTCAAGCTCCACATGGGGCACAGAGATCACTGTTTAAAAAATCATTGAAAAAATGAAATGTCTGCCACTAGAAACACACCAAACCCTTTTATGAAAATCCCCCAGTGAGAATCTGTCTGTCTTAAGAGGACAAACCGATAACAGTACCTCAGACTGCAGGCGGTACAAAGCTCTCAGTGGGGGACGTCTCGCACATTCCCACACACGTGATGGCTTTCTCGCGGCCCCGTGGCACCTGGTCCTGGCAGCCACACGGTGGCCGGGTAAGAACCAGCCCACGTCTTTTTGTTATTTTAAATAAAAGGCACACCATCAGATAAAGGCACACCATCAAGTAAAGGCACACCATCAGTGTCGTTTGGGACACAAAGAACAACACTGGGTTAAAAAAAAAAAATGAAAAAACACCAGTTTGGTCAAAAACAGTGATTGAGAAAAGTCAAATTTGGGATCAAAGTTTTTTTAGGAAACCCGGAAGCTATTCTTCACCTATGTTTTCCCTTCTTAATGGTCAAACATGCTCAAGGTTTGGTAAAAACTCAACTCTAATCTCAAAGTCCCTTTCAGTGAGTATAAAATAACATTTCTAAGAGATAAGAAGCATGGTATCCGTTTTATGGGCAGGACTTTTTTTTTCCTTTCTTAGTAAGACATAAAATCCCAGTGTGTCTAACATATGATGGCAGTTTAGGTTTGGTAAAATACACACGTGTGTGCCACCAGTTTTCATCTGCAGCCTGGGACTGGTTCACTGGCACTCTAAAGACCCCAAACAGAAATCGACCCTCCGGGGCCCTGGGTGGCTCAGTGAGTTAAAGCCTCTGCCTTCAGCTCAGGTCATGATCTCAGGGTCCTGGGATCGAGTCCCACATCAGGCTCTCTGCTCAGCAGGGAGCCTGCTTCCTCCTCTCTCTCTGCCTGACTCTCTGCCTACTTGGGGTCTCTGTCTGTCAAATAAATAAATAAAATATTAAAAAATAATAATAATTTTTTTAAAAAGAAATCGACCCTCCAGCACGATGTGCTGAGCACTGGGTGTCATACACAACTAAGGCATCACTGAACTCTACATCTGAAGGTGATGATGCACTTCATGTTGGCTAACTGAATTTAAATAAACAAACAAACAAACAAATTTTACACCCCAGGAGCAGTCCCTTACTCTCTGAAAGACCATTTTCGGAAGCCCACATTGCAAAGCTTTCAACTCCCACGCTCAGACTCTATCCGAGGGTTTGCTAGAAATAATTTTTTGTTGGTGAAATGAGCGTTGTTCAGATCTGTGAATTGGCTGGAATATTTCCCAGCACCACTGCTCAGGCCTGAGCAGGGCACGAGGGTCTGGTCAGCTACCCAAGAGCACGCCTGCATTCCTATTAAGTCTTGCATTAACAAAATTGCTAAGGAATCTGGTGGGAGGTCTGACCCTCAGAGAGCCTAAGGACAGACAGCAGAGACTTCTCTGAGCTTCCAAGGACAGGCTTCGTGCTCCTTGCTAAGCAAAGCTTGTTTGGTGGCTGAATTCGTTATGAGACTTGCTTTCACTGTGGACACTGGGCAATGAGGTTGCGGAGGGCAGGAACTAGCCTTCGCGCACCTCTGCTCTTGGGAGGCAACCAATATCCACAAAAACACCAGACGACTGTGAAGACGCAATCCACCCCCTGCATCCGGGACCCCACCCAGGGCCTGAGCTGGGTCACCATCGCCCCCCTCCCAAACCAAAGCCACTTCTCCTGGACACCCAGGATGTAACCGATTAAAGAGCCATTAACCAAGGCATGAACCTCCATAACCATGAGACTCTCTCCTTGGTACAAATATATGAATGAAATGATACTGGCATAAGGTTCAGCTTTGGGAAACTCTTTTAGTTTTGCCCCAGGTAATTAGTTTATTTGTTTCTGAAAGTGCCCCCAAACTTCCCCATTCGGATTCTGTTACTAACAGGCAAATAGCAGTTGCTAGGCAACATCACGCATTATTTCTTCATCTAATTTAAAATTCTCAGTTCGAAGTAAAGGTCTTCAGAGGGATGTTATTGTTCAGGGTGGGCCAGATACTATTTTTCACTGTAGCCCATTCAATTTTGAAAAGAAATTACAGTGTACTGTTTAATCAACGTAAAATGATTTGTACAGAACATTTAACATCTCCTTGAAATGCAGCTGTCTTCTTTTACTGATCAGATCTACTTAATGTATTTTAAACTTTTCCAAGGAGATTTCCTTTCTCCTTCTACCCCTGCTCCTTCTTCCATTCCCTCAGCTCTCGAGGCAATTCGCAGACACCCTTTAGCATGGGAACTGGGAGGTCTGGGGGCAGGATCTGGAAACTTACGAGACACTTAGTTTACCCTGTAATTTGTCATGGGAAAGAAACCTCAAGCAATCTGGTCATCATTCCAATGAGTCACTTACGCAGCCCTCCAACTTCATTAGAAAGAAGATGCACTTAACATACAAGCTTTCCATTACAAATGCTGCAAAATTAATCAGTTGTTTGTTCTAGTTACAGTCTGGCTCGGCGTCAAGTGTTTGGGAAGAGTGTTGCTGAAGGTCCCTCGCAGAGGACAGGACGTCACATCTTTTCATTCACCCAACAGTATGTCTTGACATGAAGATGTCAAGAAAGGAAGAACATTTTCACAAAACAAGGGAAGGCATTCCTGAAGAATGACCCTCTCGTGTGTGTTCAGTGTATTGAAACGTCAGCTAAATCAAAGTCGATTAAAATAGACTTTTCCTTATCTCTTGATTGCTTGGAATCTGGGACAATCCAGAAAAAAAAAAACCTCACAGATTTAGGTTAATGGATGAAAAGGACTATAAAAGAGAATAAGTAGGCAAAAATAAGTGGAATGTTTTAAGGGGAATGTAATTTTGTTACTATAACAATATGGAGAAAATCTGATTTTCATGGCACTCAGATCTCTCCCAGGACAGACAAGATTGATTTTTGTTGGCTTAAAACTTTATTAAGCTTCTTGGTTTGTGTGTGTGTATGTGGTAGGAGGAGACTCCCCCGAGACCATGTTTAAATTATGACAGAATAAATGGTCAGTAAGCTAAAGGGGTGGGGGAGTCGGTTTAGTCATGGCTTTCGGGATTTATTTTCCTAACGGAGGTGTGAATTTTTTTTTTTTTAGGGGTTACGGGTAGGGGCAGTTGGCAACACCAAATGAGAAAGCTTGGAGGAAGGGCCCTGCCATCTCACAGAGAGGTTGTAGGAAGGTCTGCTGTAGGTGTGGGGCCCCACCTTCCCCAGGGAGGCAGTGAGATACGTACACAAGCAAGTACACCTGCGTTCCAATCTCAGCAGTGCTGTTTTAACCTTGAGAACTTACACTGATCACACTTCTCCCCATCTGTAAAATGGGAACGGACGCAGTAACGAGTTAATATGCAGCCTAAGTGATCGCACAGGACCCTCCCCCTCCCCCAGTTTGGTTTAATGCTCGTTGTCATTGTCTTGAAATTCCTAATCATTTTTGAACCCAGAGTCCAGTACTTTCACTTGATCTGCAACTCACAAAATCTGTAGCAGGTCCCCAAATATATGAAGTATTTAGAACAAGTCCTGGCTCGTTGTCAAGGCCAGATGTTACCTTTATCTCCCTTTGCCTCTCACAGAATTTTAGGAAAACTCCCAGGAAGCAGACGTGGTGGTGAAGAACGGGGGCAGTGGGAGCGGGTGCAGCCAGTGCTCGTTCCCACAACACCCTGCCGACGGGAAGGAGGGGACGGAACCTGCGCAGGGGGAGCTGCATCTGGGCTGTGCTGCTTTGAAGGCTGGGTAGAAACCCTACAGGCTGCCGGGGAGGTCTTCAAGAATCCGGTGACTGGCTCATAGCACGTGTGATGAACACATCAATTATTCACACACAAACAGGTGTTTAAAACATGAAAGAGACCAAGGTCCTTTAAAGATTTGGAGAATCAGCCCTCCCCACCCCTCCGGCCCTGCATCACTCACAGGGCCCGAGACAAGGGCGCAGTGGAGGCCCAGGAGCTCTACGTCTCAACGTGGGCACGTTATTCATCGAGCCAACAAACTTGCACGTTATTGACTCTTGTCAAACACACCTTCAAATGACCTAGAAGGTCAAGTTCAAGTCTAAAATTTCTTCAGTTTCTCAAGTTGCTTATGTGTCAGAGTGTGCACATTCCTCTCCTCACACGCAAGTGTATTCCAGTCACCAGTAAACCCCGGCCACCTTTGGGGCCTGTGGCCCTACATACGGTGGGATGAGCCGTTCATTCTCTGTAGGACAAACCCAAGGAAGGGCTTCAGATGGGGAACTCCAGGACCTCAGATATCCAGGATGAAGTCAGAGAGGAGGGTTGGGGCTAATGAGGGCCACCGCCTTTTTGTCCCCTTTTTGTCTCCACCTGGTGAGAGGGACATGGCTGGAAGGGAGTCTGGACAGGTTGAACATTGACCCTGGAATCTTGGTTACACTTGGAGTCTATGTTCTGACGTCTGCCTAAAATAAAATTCAATGCTCATGTTCCTCCATCACATAGTCCCACATTCCAAATTATCAGTAGCCTTCTGGGTAGACAAATCTGACTTTTCTGGACTCAAGTTCATATCTCCAGTTGTGCCCCCAGTTACCCCCCTACATACACACACACACACACACACACACACGCAGCTCCTGCCTGGCCAGCAACCCCAATCTCCCCCCAGCCCCACCTGCCGGCTGTGTTTCCCTCAGGTGCCCCCAAACATTTCGGGTGAGCTGCACGCTGACTCAATCTCCAGTGATGAAATCTTGGCACCTCGTTCAGGAACAAATGGGTTAATTTAGATTGTTCTGCTACTAAAATTAAAATATTGAAAACATATCTATTATAAAGATGAAGGTCACTATGAAAGAGAGAGAGAGAGATGTCATCACGGCAAATGGAGCCCATGAGTATTCTAAATATAGCCTTCGTCCAGGGACCTTTTAGAAAATCATTTTTCTCGTGTTGCCCTTTGTATCTGACAAATATCGATTTGAGCTGTGTTTTGAATAACAATGAAAATAATGCCTTAGATAGGAGTTTACTCTCCCACTTAGACTATTTAACACTCTAGAATGTTGAAAGAACATTGCACTTATAACTCTGAGCTTGGGGTCCTGCCTGTTAGTAGCCATACAAGTCAAGGGCAAGATCCTCAATGCCTCTCCCACTCTGTAAAGATTCGTAAAAACTTGCTACCCAAAGACAACAAAAACACTAATTCAAAAAGATAATTTCACCCCTGGAAGCAAACCCAAGTGTCTATCAATAGATGATTGGGTAAAGAAGATGCAGTATACACACACACACACACACACACACACACACACACGCACGCACACACATGCGCAAATGCATACACACACACACAATGGAATATTACCCAGCCATAAAAAAGGATGCGATCTTGCCATTTGCAACACCATGGATGGACCTAGAGGGTATTACACTAAGTGAAATAAGTCAGTCAAAGAAAGACAAATACCATAGGATTTCATTCATATGTGGAATCTAAGAAACAAAACAAATGAAAAACAAACAAACAAACAAAAAGCACAATCAGACCTATAAATACGGAGAGTAAACCGATAGATGCCAAAGGGGAGGGAGACGAGGGACGGGCAAAATGGGTGAAGGGAAATGGGAGATACAGGGTGCCAGTAATGGAATGAATGAGTCATGGATAAAGGGTACCACGCAGGGACTATTGTGAACACTACTGTGTAGTGTTGCGTGGTGACAGATGGCAGCTCCACCTCCAATGAGCACAGGAGAACGCAGAGAGATGCTGAATCGCTATGATATATCCCTGAAGCCAACGCAACACAGTGCCTCAACTGTACTCAAGTTTTTAAAAAAGAAGAAGTTTGGAAATGAGAGGATTTGAAATCTCTTAGGTAATCAAAACCAAGCCCTAAATTTCACACTTAAGAAAACTGAAAACTTGGGTGCGTTACCCACGGGCCAGCATCACCCAGCTCCCTGATGAAAGGTTCCCTGTGAGCCACTGTCCATGGGTAGGTGTGGTCACCTTGAGGTGCCCTTCGAGTTCTGAAAGTCAATGCTTTTTAAGAAGAGCAAAACATTTCAGTAAGCCATCTTCTCAATTAGCATGTTTGACTTCTCATAACAGATTCTTCCTGTTTTAAAATAAAACGGTTTGTAAAAAAAAAAAAATCAGGTCTTTTCCATTAATCAGGAAATCAACAGAATAATATGAAAAAGCTTAGAGATGACCAAAGATAGAGTATGGAGAATTGGATTCTGGACCCTACTCCAGAACATTCCATAGTGGGCCTTGGCCAGGTACTAACCTCAGCAATTCTGTGGTCCATAATTGCCACTGCATCTGAATGGGACCAGCAGTGACAAAAGTTCTTGACTGGCTGAGATGAAAAGGAAAATCTTCCCTCAGAAGGATCCTGGCATTTTTTTTCAGGAAAGCAGAAAAGTATTTGGGGGGAAATATATATATTTTAATGAAGAAAATCTGGTCATTCGTACACTAGTGGACCATAAGCATGTGACTATATTTAGCACACATTTCCAATAGACACAGGCCAAAGAAACAAGCCCGTAATTGGTTGACCGACCTTGTAACATGGGAAAACAGCTTTAGTTCGTGTTCTTTACTGTGTCCTTCTAAAATCCAGCCTTTCAGAAAGAAATCTCTAGTGATTCACTGCTAATGTTTTCTTAAGTTCCTAATTAGTATGGCCATCAGGTATCATCTGAAAAACCTATTTAATTAAGAGTGTTCATAATATTAAGGACACTGGAGCTGTCCACAGTGCCAGGCATCAGGGTAAACACTGACCCTTGTTGTATTAGCATGAGTTGTAGGTAATTGCGCTGGACATTTCTGTAACAGGGACTGTTAACCAGAGCCCCAGTCGGACTTGTGTCCTTCGCCCTGCCGCCCGGAACGCTCACCCTCCTGTCCTTTACTGCCTCCCGCTCAGCACACTCCTCCCCATTCGCAGCACCCTAACCTTCTCTGACGAGCCTGTGGAGATGGCATCCTTCCTATCTACCCCATCTCCCTGTCCTGTTGGCTTATGTGCATTCCCACTGGACCAGAGTAGGTCCCCCTACTTTATTCCCATTTTATCCCCAGGGCGCAGCAGAAGACCCCATATGGTGAGAGGTCTGGTTTGCTGGATGAGTGAACGGTATAGCAACAACTCTGGTTGCAGGAATGGAGATACTCACCCTCCCGCTCTCTTTCTGTTCAGGAAGAGACATTCACCTAAACAATCTCATTCGAGCATGTTTACAGATAGAAGGGTCAGTAGGGTTTCTCAGGGACCACAGCTCGGAACCAGAAATGACTTACAGGTGCGACCTTGTCCTTTCTCTCTTCCTTCTTCTCTCCATGCCCGTTCCTCCTGCTCCTGGGCACACGAGCGTTCTGCCCTTCTTCAAGACCATGCCCCCGGCTGCCTCAAGCCGAGCCCCACGTGTCCTTCAGTTCTGGTACTTGAAAGCTCTCCTGTACAGCAGGAAGATGCCCCAAGGCCACCAACTTTAAAGCCAGCCTGCTCCCCCTTCAGATTTCCCTCTCCTGCCCTGTGGTCCTCTGCACTATTCCTTATGTTCCACATAGCAGTGAAACCAAATGATCATGGTCTTTCTCTGCTGGGCTTCACTTAGCATCATTCCTTCTAGTTGCATCTACGTTGATGCAAATGGTGGGTGTTCATCCTTTCTGATGGCTGAGTAATGTTCCACTGTACATATGGACCACATCTTCTTTACCCAGGGCATGTGCTACAATGAGCACTGGGTGTTATACACAACTACTGAATCACTGAACATTATATCAAAAGCTAATGATGAACTTACAGTTGCTAACTGAACATCAAAAAAAGAAAGAAAGAAAGAAGAGAAAAGAAAATTCATCCTGCTCAGCTGCAGAAACTAGGTACGACCCCAGGCAAAACATTCCTCTGAGTCACCCAGCAATGCAGAAATCAATTAAAAGGTTTTGCACGGTGTATGCACTGAAGTTTTGTGTCCCCTCCCCCAAATTTATGTTGAAGCTCTAGCCCCCCAGTGGTGGTTTTTGAAAGTAGGACCTTGGGAGGGCCAGCCTTCCCAGGCTGATTAGGTTTAGATGAGATTAGGAAAATAGAACCCCAGACAGGATTAGTGCCCTTTTATGTGGAGAAGAAGGCACTTGACTCCTTATCTTTCTAGGTGAAAACACAGTCAGAGAGCCGCCATCTGTGAGCTAGGCCAAGGGTTCTCAGCAGAACCCCACGATGCTGGCACCATGACCTCAAACTTTCCAGGCTCCCAGAACTGCCAGAAATAAATGTCCGTTGTTTGAGCCGCCCAGGCTGCAGGATTTTGTTATAGCCGCGTGAGCAGACTAAGACACAGAGCAGCTGCCTCCAGTTGGCTTCCAGATGACAGATGGCAGAACCCAGTACCTGGCTCCCTCCCTCCTCCCCCCACAACCCCCCCCCAGCCCTGACCCAACCTGCAAAGAGCCCCCTCTGGCTCCGTGCCTCTGCTCCATGCCCCTCCCCACCCCAACTCGCATCATTTGGGCGTTGCTTCATATAGCAAGAGTAAGCCATCAAAGACCAACATTTTGGAGGTCAGACCCCCAGGCTTCCCTGCCAGGACATGTGTCCCAGGACGGGGACTGACAGGGAACTCGAACTTGCAGAAGCCCTGTGGCTTTCTGGCATGTGGCATAGAGAATCAACGGCTTGGATCCACCCAGCAAGCTCCCTAGACTCACAGCCCAATCACATCCTCTGTGTCGTCTTGTTACAATTAGAAGAAACAGAATCTGATTGGTCACACATCAACCAATGAGGTCATCTCTACTTGGCCAAATCAGAGATATCCAGTGGTAAAGGGTCGCTAGATGGCCGGGCGGGGTGGGGTGGGGCGGGGCTACCTAAGCACATTTTCTGCATCTTCTGGGGCAGGAAGTTTCCCCAGAAGGTAGCATGGGCTCCTTGGTACCCCAGACATATCTGGCAAACATATACTCACCTATTCACAGCTAGGTAGTTCTCCAGGAATGATTTCAGGAAGTGACATTGTAGAAGGCCAGTTGGTATTCCAGCCATGAGGGTGTTTGGTCCTGAGACCAAACACTAGCGCCGAAAGGTGCATGTCACTGATGCTTTCCACATCCGTTCCTGGTGGACATCAGCAGCAACACCAGTATCCCACTCTCCTCCCACTCTGGCCAATGGAAGATCGCACATCTCGGGCCCTTGCATCTGGAAGCTGAGAGACCATGAGACAAGCTTCTGGCGGATGCATGGATCTGAGGTAGCAAAGAGCCACGTCTCTTCCCTTGCTGTGACCATGTGTTCTAGACGACAGAGCTAAAAACTTGTAGAGCTCCAACATCCTGGACCACCGAGAACTGCAAGGGCACAGCTATCCACCCGCCATGTTGGATGTGAAGTGTGAGTAAGAACACACTCTTGGGTAAAGCTGTGGAGATGTTAAGGTTGTTTCCTACTGCAGCAAAACACAGCCTGCCCCAACTAATACACTCAGTCGGCTCAGTTAAGTTCCAGGTGAGTCAAACCCAGACCTAAAGCCAACAAAAAAGGCTTACAGAAAGCCTTTGATACGTAGAGCCGCCTTTCAAAATTAATAGGAATTTCTGGTTCTTTAGAAGTGGAAAAGAGAAAGTACCATGAACTTACTTAATTCAGAGAGTTGGATGTACGAAAGCACTGGAAACTCTAGCAATTATTTTTGGGGCTGCATGAACAAACCGGCACTAATCAGCCCAGAGCCCAGCAGCCCACTGCCTTCATGAGAACCATCATCACAGTCAGATCAGCGGCCCATGCAGCCCAATCCTGACTCTGACAGTAACACAAAATTGTGCCCCACTGTTCTGCCTTCATCTGCACATCGTTTTAACCTAATTTCCTACAATTTTGTTTCCCATCCCTTTTTACCCTCAAACAACCTTATAATTGTGATCATTAGGAGCATGAAAGCAGACGGAAGTTTGTAAGGGAAATGAGATGCATTCAGCATATTGCCCTACCCAGGGAAGGTAATTATCCGCAAATTCAAATGCTACATCCAGAATTCAGAGCACCCTACTCACAGCCAAGTCATGCCTAGTCACGGCTGTTGTGTTGTCCATTGTATATTATTACAACTGTCATTACAGAAACAAACATGCTGGCTCATCGGGCAAGGCAGGAGCAATGACAGGTGTCTCCCTAATTCAAGTCCATGTAAACACAACAACCCAGGTACCTTAGAACACAGCCATTGCCTTGATATCACTGCTACACTTGTCCTTGGGAAGTGTCCTTGAGACTCTCAATTCCTCTTTGCCAGTAACAGGACTGGTCCATGGTTCTTCTCTTCTTGGTCTCCTTGGTGACCTTGACTCTTCCACCTCCCCTTAATTGTTGGCATTCCTGAATAATGCAGTCTCGTCCCACTGCTTTTTCTGGTACACGTTCTCCTTGAATAATCTTACCTCCTCTCACCTACCAAACATAGACGATCATACCCAAATCACTCTCCTGAGTTCCCAACTCACACCTCCCACACATCTCCACCAAGGGATTCTGTAGACACCTCAGACTTTTCAAGCCCCAGATCGAACTCACTGCTCTATCCAAACTCCTTCCTCATTGGCATTCTCTATTTTGTTCAGATGATGTAGTAGGTTAAATGGTGTTCCTGCCAACAGATATATCCTCCTGCAACCTCCGAATGCAGCCTTATTTGGAGAAACTTCTGGAAGACTTTAAAAAGTGGGGAAAGGCACTGCATCTGAAATGGGCCCACTGAAACAGACTAGATGATCCCCTGATCCTCCCCAAGTCCTATGTTGTCCATGCACAGGGAACGACATTTAGCCACAATTACAGGACTTGGAAAACTTCATTTTCATGTGATTGGTTAATATTTACAACCACCTCCCCAATGAGATGTACTGGGTGTCTGAGAATGGAAGCCTGGGGCTCAGGAACCAGCAGAAAGAACAGGGCACACCTTGAACGGGTGTTGGCCTAGAGACTGGGTTATCGGTGAGAGGGAAGAGAGGGCCCCAGGCACAGGTCAGCTGGCCGCGCAGGACGTCAGGAGGGACACGGTCCCGTGAAGTCTCCCGAACACCTTAACTGTGCATGTGATCATGTCCACACATTTGTAGTCTTGGTGCTTAATTAAATGCATACACCAGTGTCCTTATCAAAAACCAAAGAGTTCGATAATTAGAATAAGAAGCTGTTAAGAAATGTTTTAGGGATGTCTGGGTGGCTCAGTTGGTTAAGCGTCTGCCTTCCGCTCAGGTCATGGTCCCAGGGTCCTGGTATCGGGCCCCGCATCTGGCTTCCTGCTCACCCGGGAGGCTGCTTCTCCCTCTGCCTCTTCCTCTCCCCCAGATCATTCTCTCTCTCTCTCTCTCTCTCTTTCTCTCTCTGTCAAATAAATAAATGAAATCTTTTAAAAAATAAATCTTTCTTTAAAAAAAGAAATGTTTTAGTGTGGTAGAATATATATAACATAAAATTTACCATTTCTACCATTTTCTGGTGTATAGTTCACTAGCTACCTTCAGACCCTGGTCTAGCCGTCGCCTCCATCCAGAACCTTCATCTTGTAAAACTGAAACTCTGTACCCAGCAGCCACTAGCTCCTGCTCCTCCTGCCCGCCCCCAGCCCCTGGCAAGCACCATTCTACTTTCTGCTCCTACGGATTTGACTACCCTGCGAATCTCATCTAAATGGAGTCCGACAGCATTTGTCTTTGTGACGGGCTTATTGCACTCAGCACACTGTCTGCACAGTCAGCCACGGGGCGGCACAGGGCAGGAGTGTCCTCCTTCACAGGGCCGAATCGTAGTTCCCCGTAAGCAGAGACCACATTTTGCTTATCCTTTCATCCTTTAAGAACAACTGGGTTGTTTCTACCTTTTGGCTGTTGTGAATAACGCCGCTGTGAACATGGGTGTACAAATACATGTGCAAACCCCTGCTTTAAGTTATTTTCAGGTGCGTGTGTATGTGTGCGTGGGGGTGGGGGGGGTGAGAAATCAACGGCATTGAAGACCGGCGGCCGCTAGGCACACACAGCAAAGAGGCAAAGGAACCGGGGACGCCAGCCGTGTTGCCCAAGAGCAGGTGGCGGGTCCAGAGTCCTGGGTCCTGAGCGGCCACAGAGAGCAGGTCAGGCCACTCGTGGCCCCACTGAGAGTTTTACCAGCAAGGCAAGGCCTGCCGTCTGCAGGCAGAAGAGGGGGCAACACCTGTCTGCCTCGCTGGTTACCTACCAAAAACCACCTGCACTTAGCCACGTTTTGGCAGCTCGGCTCAGACCGGCTCACAGCCCACAGGGCTCTGGTCCTGGCACAAGGCGGGTTACACACAGCGTAAAGCGAATCCACACACAGCACCTGGAACGTTTGGGGCCCTGAGCTGAGTGCTCACCAAAGGTGGGCTAGGGGGAAGGGGCAGATGAGGTTCGGGCAGGTGGGCAGCCTGGGGAGGGGTCGGAGATGCTGGGCGCTGGAACCGGTGGGCCGTGAGAACTCGTAATGGGTTTTCTGAGGCTGCGGTAACGAGTTACCACACACTCGGTGGCTTAGGACAACGCAAGGGCACCATCGGATGCTTCTGAAGGTCGTAAGTCTGGAATGGGTTTCCCTGAGCTAAAATCAGAGAGCGGGGCTGCGTTCCTTTCTGGAGGCTCTAAAGGGACAGCCCATTCCTCATCTTTTCCAGCTCCGCTGGGCCGCCTGAGTTCCTCGGCTCATGTTCCATTCCCGCATCTTCTAAGCCAGTAACCAGTGGCGAGGCCAGCCCTTTTCACACCACATCTGACCTCCTTTTCTGTCTCCCTCTGCCACTTCTAGGGACCCTTGTGATGACACTGGGCCCACGTGCCCCATCTCCCCGTCTGCTTACTGGCAACCATAATTCCGTCTGCCACCACCATTCCCCTTTTCCATGCAATCTGACGTCCTTACAGGTTCCTGGGATTAGGACAAGGGCCTCTCGTGCAGGGAGAGGGGGATTCTCCCCACCACATGTAATCTAGAAAAGGCGGTACTGGCTGGTTCACCAGGGGAATCAGCATCAGAGGGGCAGGGGCAGGACTCGCAGTGCCAGAGAGAAGTTTAAGCATCTAGACAAGCCTTCCAAGAGGAAAGCAGGATGCCAGGTTTAGGAAACCCAGGTTAAAGGGTGCATTGTTCTAGCAGAAATGGAAGCCGAGGAACGAAACAGGGGTCTGGCTGATAAGAGCGGGGGACAAGTGCACAGTTAGCCTCCAGGACAAGGTAAAAGGACACACAGGCTCGCTGGGGCAGGATCAGAGCAGCACTGCCAGCAAGGCTGATGTGCCCCTGAGAACCGGTTCCCAGGAGGATCTCGAACCCCCCTGACTTGGTACAAGGTAGATCGCAGCCTCCAGTTAGGAGGCAAGCGTTTGCAGGAAACAGCCCAGACGGCCAGTGATAAGCTCCAAGCTCTAGAAGCTGAAGGCTGCTGGAGTGTGAAACCCAACCAACAGGACAGTGGGAGGAGGAGCTGGGGGCGCAAACTCAGCCCAATGAGGACACAGACCAGCACACCAGGGGCGTGCAGAGGAGCACTGGACAGAGAGCAGCCCCTCGTCCCCTCGTTCCCTCGCTCCTGCTCTGCTGAGGGAGCCTGCGGGCCGCCAGCCAAAGCCAAAGTCAATCCAGAAACTGGAGGGGGAACTTCAGACGGGGTGTTGGGGGTTGAAGGCAGAGAAGAATGTCGGCGGGGGCCGTCGCGGGGCCGTAGCTGTCCAACCGAAACCTGACTCCATTGTTGCTGTGCGGACAGTGATGCAGAGCTTCTCCAGACAGACAGAGAGCTTCTCCAACTCTCCAGGACACCCAGAGCCAACCATCCCTTTCTCATGAACACGTGGTCAAATCAGATCTGTTCGGGGGATGCTCGGAGATGCCAAGTCCCGTTTCGAGTGGGTTCAGGCATGAACACCGTGACCCCCACTCCCCGGTCCTGTATCATTCAAGGAAGACAATGAGAAGGACTACATTAGTTCTCGGAACAGAACTCCCGCTTCTTCCAGAAGTCCAATGAGCAGAGGGCGTGAACGGAGCTGCCCCATGCTGCTTCCCCCTTTGCTCTTAGCTTCTATTTGATTTCCTAGGAGACTGCTTTGTTTAAGATGCTTTGTTTCCAGGACACTGCTTTGTTTAAGATGCTGAAAGCCCAGCAGTCCTGGGTTGTAATTAGTTTCAGCCATCAGCAGAAAGCACCTTTGTCTTACTTCTCAAAAGTCAAAGACAATCGATACCCCCTCACTTTATATGTCCCCTGGCTGATCAGAAGGTCAGCTGGCAAGAAACTCTCCCCCCTGGGGCTGGTGGAGATCCTTAGGACCATAGAAAGAGCAAAACCTATGCTGTCTTCCCCTGCCTTTCTCCGCAAAGCTCTCAAAGGTGAGCCCAAGGGCGCTGGCCAAGTGTGGCAATGATGTTCCAGTTCAACTTCAAGACACAGGAGCTAGGACCCAGATGGGACTCACACACACATTTCTAAGGGAGTGCCTTTTCCTAGCCTGGGGCCCCTCTGTTAACAATGAATATATTAATTGGATCACAGCCAGCCCTTTTAACTAAGAGTTTCCGATTTGCGATTTAATAAACTCTTGCTACAGTGACTAGTTAATGAAAACTAGGGCATTAAGACCCCGCTCAAACACCCCCTTGCCAGGCTCATGGGGCAGGTTATCGATAGCATCCAATTTTAAACGTCAAGCTTTTCATTTCAGAAAGCCTTGAGATCACACACAGTTTGCCATGCAAGAATTATTACTACAAGATGATTTTGAGTCTGCTGAGAAGGTAGAGCCCTGGTTAAGCCCAAAATGGAATACTATTTTCTTAGAACAGCTTCCAAAGGCAAGTTTACAGCATCCAGGCATCTCCCGTCAAATAAGAGAGTGGACAAGCACAGAAAGGTCGGAAAGAAGGGCAGGCCATCGAGGGGCTGTTCGAAGCTTGGAAAGAAACCCCCCCTTTCTGCCCTCTCCGGGCAATCACAAGGAATGGAAAAGAAGTATAGACAAGGAAGGCAGAACTAGGTCACACCTCAGCACTGATTTCAGGAAATCGAACACAGACTTCGGTCTGAATTCAGTTGGCCCCCGTTCCTACGTGGGAGGAGAAAACATCGAGGCCCAGAATAAAAAGAAGCCTTCCCAGGAAATGTCCTAAAGGCTCGGAGCTCTTGGGTGGAAAACCCATCCCCGTGACGTCACTCTCCTTTCCACCTACAACTGTCCCCAAATCGGGGACACGCCAAGTCGGAGATACTCTTCCTGAAGTGTGTGCTCGGAACTCAAGTTAATCCAGGCCCACAGACTGGGCCACAGGAAGTCCTGTTGATGCTTTCCAAAGGACAGACTCTGGTAAGGCTGCGAGCACTGCAGAGAGCTGATGACGGGCCGCCTTCCACCTTTCCAAGTCCCCCACCTGACTCCCGAGGCCCAGGCCTCCCTCGCTGGCCTCGTGTCTAATAAGCACCGATCTTCCAGATGCCCTCCCCGGCCTTTCCTCCCTCCGTCTCTCCGCCCTCCCCAGGGGCGCGATCCTCACCATCCACACAATCGACATCACACATGCTCTGAACCCACGCTTCTTGGGACGACTACGACTCCAAATCCAGAACCCTCCTCCTCCAAGCAGCACCTGCATTGTCCACACCCGCACACGCCCAAGCTGTTGGGTGTGACCCTAGCACAGCCATGGTTGAAATCAGTTCCAGGAGCTAAAGTGACCTGAGCATTTTTAATGAATTAGCACAGCACAGGAATTGTCAGAAACCATCGCAGCATCCTTAGTAAATTATTAATAATTTATTATTAATTAATTAATAATTTATTTATTAATAAATTATTAATAATTTAATATGATAATGTTGTGATATAATAAATTGACATTATTACTAATAATAGTAGTAATTAAAATAATAATAAACAATAAATAAAATAAATAATAAAAACTAATAATAAATTATAATATTATAATAATATAATAATAAATTATATTACTACTAATAATAAATTAGTAAATGCCACTTCCTCCAACTTTTCTTCCAGTTGACACACACCCACACACACACTTGCAGAATCACATGTGAAACGGAGTCCTTGTGGTGGGCTGTCGTTCCCAAGTAATGTGAAAACAATGATCTAAACCACTAGTCTCCAATTGTTCTTGATCTCACACTCCACCACTTAAAGTTTCCTGAAAACTGTACTTACAATACATGTACATTTATAAACATATCGGTTATATTCACGTATTTATTACTACCCATGACATGCCTCATAAACATACCCAGAAATAGTAATAAAAGATTCTATGGAAAAATAAAGAGAAACGTTACTTCTAATACTTTTTGCCTGTGCCCATTCTGGTCCCCGGGCATGCAGGACCTGCCTGTGGGATGGTAGATGACACGTCCCTCCACTCCGTCAGCTCTCAGAATCCCTTCTGTTCTCCACTATCCCAAAACCCAGTTCTTAGAAGACAGGATTCCTGCCACAAGTCCCTCAAAATCTGCTGAGGGAACTGATGCCCAAAATGTAAATATGGGCTCCCAGGTGGCTCGGCCAGTTAGGCCTCTGACTCTTGATTTCAGCTCAGGTCACGATCTCAGGGTCAGGAGATGAAGCCTGCTTAAGACTGTCTCTCTCCCTCTGCCCTGCCCCCACTTATGCAGCAGGTGCGTATTCCCTCTCTCTAAAACCAAACCAAAAAAAAATGTGAACCTAACAAGCTGAAGGTGCTGGAACACAAGGTGAGCAAACTGTGGTGGCATTATAGAGATGAGCACCCAGTCTCCCTGGGAGAGGCAAGATGGTGTGTGTGAGCTGGTGGGTGATACCCCTCTAGACAAAAGGAGCCAACATGCACGTCTCTACCTGCCCTTCACAATCACCTAGGAACTGGTTTACAATTCCCTGAACTCCTCTTCCCAGAGACCAGGTTGGTAGACCTGGAGCAGGGAGGGCCCAGCTTGTGTAACAAGAGGGAGCAAGGCAGGGAAGGGCTTTCTGTGGGGCCACAGCCTCAGGTTAAAGGGTATTTTAAAAACCCAAGATTCTCAGGGCATGGAAATAGTGTGAGTATAAGAAGCAGCAAATCACTCTTGCAGAGCTTTTTTTTTTTTTAAACATTCATAAATTCAGCACCACTGATACTCAGTGTAAAAAGGCTTCCCAGCCTAAAATGTTGTTCAGCTAGATACCATTCATGGAAAATGTTTGTTGTTTTTCCCTCTACCAACCATGCCTCCTCCTTCATCCTTTTGGGAACCCTCTTCACATCTTCTGAGGGTCTCACCCTGGTTCCAGGAGGGTGGCTGTAACCCAAGCCTAAGTTTATCCTCTGACATTGCAATCTTCAAGCTACAGTGATTGATTTTTGGAGGTAAAAATCCACAGAAAATCAAAACTAAGAGGAACAAGGAGACTTTGCTGCAACTGCTGATGGAAAGACACATGCTCCTTTCCTCCCCATTTCCACCCAGAACAAAGGGCGACTCAGGCTGCAGCAGCTGTCTTACCACTGTGGGATGGAGGAGAGTCCTTTCTGAGAAAGAATTCACACAGAAGAAGTAAAGCTAATAACTGGAAAGACAAGCTCGGATGTAGTAACAATGAGAGCCTTGGAACCCAGTCCATGTTTTCCATTATATAAGCAAAGACCTTCTCACTTTTGTTTAGGACAGTTAGAATAGTACTTTTCATTATTAGAAGCTGCAAGGATCCAGATGATACATCTCCCATTTCCTAGACACACAGTAAGGTGATTGAAGGCTCTTAACTCCTCAAACTTCTATTCACAGGAGAGCCACTCGGTCAACATGTATTGATTAAGTGAACAGACAGTTCTTCTCCAAACCATAAAAACACAAGTTATGACAGAACATTTTATTTTTCCAAAGAGAAATTTTGGACACCACTGCTAGACATTCTACATGATCATGTGTCAAAATAAAGCCACATTCTCAAACATCTAAGAGAGGAATTATAAAACATAAATGGGCAAAATTTATTTGATCTGTATAACATTATATGCATGATAAAATATGGTTATAAGATTTTCCCCTTATCCTTAAGAATCTGACTCTATAATTCTCTAAGAAGACTCTCTGCCAAACTCCAAATATAAAACTAAAATGAAGGGATCATTACAATTGAGTTAAGCTCAATTAAACATGCTTCCACTCAACAGAAAGTCAGTTAACAGGAGCAGCATACCCCTGTGTACCAAGCCCTAGATTCATGGATCAGATGTGAAATGCCTTATATGCTATGATAAAACCGGGCTTGATAACAGGAGAAGAAAAGTGATTTATACCAAATTGTTCCAGGCATTTTGTAGAAAGGAATTCTGCCTATCTGCAGGATCAGCCTTCAAAGCCTCCAAGATCCTTTCCAACCTCAATTCTAATTACTATTTAAAATGTTTCTACCTTTTTTTGTTAAGTTTTACAAAACTGGGAAAAATTATAAAAAGATTAAAAGTCAGAAACTCCTGAGCTTGTCTGGGACGAACATACTGCATTTGGATTCTTTGGTTCCAATTTGTAGAGCCCAGTTTAGAAAAGTTTGGGCAAAGGGGGCGGTCCATCAGCTCCTAGTAGGCACATTTTCCTTGCAAAGGTGAGTGGATGGAACCAGGGACTCAAATGGCCTAGGGACTCTGTAACCATCTCATTCCCTGCAAATGGACTTTACTGTCTCAGATGAGCTTAGTCCCAAGGTTGGAAACAAAGCTGCCAGATACTCTGGACTTAAATCTTCATAGTTTTGTGGCCAGAAAGAGAAAGACTCCATTTCCAAAGAACTCTTAGTTAAACTATTCCAGCTTAGTTAAATGTTGGATGATCAACTGGCCAGTATTCCTGAGACTGAGGAGGTTTCCAGGATATTTGGGACTTCCAATTTTGAAATGGGAGAAATCCAAGCAAACCAAAACGCTTGTAACCCTAGTTAAATGCTACCCCCAGACCAATTATTATAGCTAGAAGGTAAGTTACAAAAACTTTGATTCAAGTCAAGTGCTTACCCTTTAATCAATCACTATTGGAGTTGACATCCATATGGACCTCATGGTGGGATGAGGGGAACACAAGGGTTCCATCAGTAAGGGGTAACTTGAGGCTCCTGGGTGGCTCAGTGAGTTAAGTGTCTGCCTGTGGCTCAGGTCATGATCCTAGGGTCATGGGATCAAGCCTCACATCAGACTCCCTGCTCAGCAAGGAGTCTGCTACTCCCTCTCCTTCTGCACCCCATCCCCGCCCATTCATTCTCGCTCACATGCACACTCTCTCTCTCAAATAAATAAATAAAATCTTAAAGAGAGAGAGAGAAAGGGGTGTCTTGTTTTCTGACCACAATGCTATGAAACCAGAAGTCAACCACTAGAAAGAATCTGCAAAGACCACAAACACATGTTGGTTAAATAACGTTATACTAAACAATTAATCGGTCAACCAGGAAATAAAAGAAGAAATTTGAAAAATACATGGAAACAAATTAAATGAAAACACAACAGTCCAAGACCTTTGGGATGTGTCATAAGTGGCCCTAAGATGGAAGTCCAAGTATACAACGAAACAGACCTTCCTCAAGAAGAAAGAAAAATCTCAAGTAAACAACCTAACCTTACACTTAAAGGAACTACAAAAAGAGCAACCAATGAATCCAAAGGCTAGCAGAAGGAAGGCAATAAAAATATTAGAGCATAAATAAGTAATACAAAAACTAAACAAACAAACAAACAAAAACAATAGACTGGATCAGTGAAACAAGGAGCTGGTTCACTAAAAAAAAAAAAAAAATTAATAAAATAGGTAAGTATCTAGCCAGACCTTTCAAAAAGAGAAGAGAAAGGACCCAAATAAATAAAATCACAAATGAAAAGAGAAATAGCAACCAAAACCACAGAAATACAAACAATTACAAGAGAATGCTGTGAAAAATTACATGGCAACAAACTGGACAACCTAGAAAAAATGGATAAATTCCTAGAAACATATAAATTACCAAAAGTGAAAAAGGAAGAAATAGAAAATTTGAACAGACCAATAACTGGCAAAGAAATTGAATTAGTCATCAAAAAGCTCCCAACAAACAAAAGTCCAGGACCCAATGGCTTCACAGGCAATTCTACCAAACACTTAAAGAAGAACTAATACCTATTCTTCTCAAACTGTTCGAAAAAGATTGAAAAGGAAGGAAACTTCTAAATTTATTCGATAAGGTGAGCATTACCCTGATTCTCCAAACAGAGAAAGACACCACCAAAAAAGAGAGAGAGAGAACTACAGGCCAGTAACCCTAATGAACATAGATGCAAAAATACTCAACTAAACATTAGCAAACTGAATCTAACAATACATAAAATCACTCACTCACCCCAATCAAGTGGGATTTACTCCTGCATTGCAAAAGTGGTTCAATACTCACAAGTCAATCAGCTTGATATGTCACATTAATAAAAGAAAGTTTAAGAACCATATGGTCATTTCAGTAGATGCAGAAAAAGCATTTGACAAAGTACAATATCCATTCATTAAAAAAAAAAACCCTCAATGGAGTAGGTCTAGAGGGAACATACCTCAACATAATTAATGCCATATATGAAAAACCCCCCAGCTAATATCATCCTAAACGAGGAGAATCTGAGAGCTTTTCCTCCATGGTCAAGAACAAGGCAGGGATGTCCACTCTCGCCACTTTTATTCTACATAGTACTGGAAGTCCTAGCCTCAGCAATCAGACAACAAAAAGAAAACAAATGGCATCCAAATCATCAGGGAAGAAGTAAAACATTTACTACTTGCAGACAACATGATGCTCTATATAGAAAACCCAAAGACTCCACCAAAAAACTCCTAGAACTGATACACAAATTCAGTGAAGTCATAGGATATAAAATCAAGGTACAGAAATCTGTTGCATTTTTACACACCAATAATGAAGCAGCAGAAAAAGAAATTAAGGAATCAATCCCACTTACAATTGCACCAAAAGTAATAAGATACCCAGGAATCAACCTAACCAAAGAGGTGAAAGACCTGCACTCTGAAAACTGGAAAACGCTGCTCAAAGAAATTGAAAATGACACAAAGAAATAGAAAAACATTCCATGCCAATGGATTGCAAGAACAAATATTGTTAAAATGTCTGTGCTACCCAATCCTACACATTTACTGCAATTCCTATGAAAACACTGACAGCATTTTTCACAGAGCTGGAACAAACAATCCTAAAATCTGTATGGAACCACAAAAGACCCCAAATAGCCAAAGAAAACTTGAAAAAGCAAAGCAAAGCTAGAGGCATCAAAATTCCAGACTTCAAGTTATATCCCAAAGCAGTAGTCATCCAAACAGTAAGATGCTGGCACAAAAACAGATACATAGATCCACAGAACATAACACAACATCCAGAAATGAGCCCATAACTCTATAGCCAATGAATGTTTGACAATGGAGGAGAGAATACACAACAGGAAAAAGGCGGTCTCTTCAACAAATGGTGCTGGGAAAACTGGACACAACATGCAGGAGAATGAAAGTGGACCATTTCCTCACACCACACACAAAAATACACTTGAAATGGATTAAAGACCTCAATGTGAGACCTAAAAGTCCTTGAAGAAAGCACAGGAAGTAATTTCTCTGCCATCAGCCATAGCAACTTCTTTCTAGATAGGTCTCATGAGGCAAAGGAAACAAAAGCAAAAATAAAACTAATGGCACTATGACAAAATGAAAAGCTTCTTCTGCACAGAAAAGGAAACAATCAACAAAACTAAAAGGCAGTCTACAGAATAAGAGAAGATATTTGCAAATGACATATCTGATAAAGGGTTAGTATCCGAAATCTATAAAGAACTTATCAGGGGCACCTGGGTGGCTCAGTCATTAAGTTCTGCCTTCAGCTCAGGTCATGATCCCGGAGTCCTGTGATGGAGCCCACATCAGGCTCTCTGCTCTGAGGGAAACCTGCTTCTCCCTCTCCCACTCCCTGAGCTTATGTTCCCTCTCTGGCAGTCTCTCTCTCTGTCAAATAAATAAAATTCTTTAAAAAAAAAAAAAAAGAACTTATCCAACACAACACCTAAAAAATGAATAAGCAAATTTAAAAATGGGCAGAAGACGTGAATAGACATTTTTCCAAAGAAGACATCCAGCTAGGCAACAGACACATGAAAAGATGCTCATCATCACGGATCATCATGGAAATGCAAATCAAAACCAGAATGAGCTATCACCTCATGCCTGTAAAAATGGCTAAAATCGACAACACAAGAAACAACAGGTGCTGGCGACGATGCAGAAAAAGGGGAACCCTCTCCCATCGTTGATGGAAACGCAAACCGGCTCAGCCACTGTGGAAAACAGTATGGAGCTTCCTCCAAAAGTCAAAAAGACATCTGCCTTATGATCCAGCAATTGCCCTATTTACCCAAAGACTATGAGAACACGAATTCAAAGAGACACATGCACGCGGGCATTTACAGCAGCATTATCTACAATAGCCAAATTACAGAAAGAGCCCAAACATCCATCAACTGATTAACGGATAAAGAATACCATTCCAGTGTGTGTGTGTGTGTGTGTGTATACATTCTACTGTATGCATGTGTCACACACACACACACACACACACAAAATGGGATATTACTCAGCCATAAAAACAGAATGAAATCTTGCCAGTTGCAACAACATGGAGGGAGCTGGAGTGTATTATGCTGAGCAAAATAAGTCAGAGAAAAACAAACACCACATGATTTCACTCATATGCAGAAGTCAACAAACAAAACAAACTAGCAAAGGGGGAAAAGGAGAGAGAGAGACAGACCAAGAAACAGACTCTTAACTCTAGAGAACACACTGAGGGTCACCGGGTGGTGGGGTGGGGAGGGTGGGACAGGTGATGGGGACGAAGGGGTGCACTTGTCCTGACGAGCACCAGCTGTTGTACGGAAGTGCTGAATCACGATATTGTGCACCTGAAACTAACATTACACTGTACGTTAACTAGGTGAAGTTTAAATAAAAACGTAAAAAAAGGAGTGGCTTAGAAATGACTCTAAAAGATTACTGTCACCCAGGCAGCTGCCCCGGTCTGTTTAGATCACGCATTCCCAATAATTTGGTGATTCCTGAAACCATTCCAATCAAACTTATCTTGGAATTTTAATTCTCTAAACTCATTAAAATGAATCTTACTCCATCATTGCTCCCAAGTGATAAATTCCACCTTGGGGAACAGAAATAGTTAATATACACCTTCAACCACCTCCCCATCCAAGAAATCTAATTCATTTCTTATAAACTATCACACTAAGTACTACATTAATCACTTGTCACATCTTCAAAACTACCACGCTCTGTCAAAACACATCCTAGGGTTTGATGCAAAACAGTGTGAAGCATTTATAACAATGTAATGTATGCATGCTGTCAAATTGCGTATTTCACCTTGTAGCAATTTCTTTTCTTGGGAACTTAGTTTCCCCTCCATGTGCTTTAGAATTGCTTGAATTCTTTTGCTCATTCTTTCAGGAAACGGAATTAATATTTAAAAGCAGCAACAGTGTAATTTCAAGAACGTCTCTGTAATAACCAGAGTTCCCATAACATAAATTATCCTATCCTTTTAGTAGTCTTATTCCCTTTACCAAGTCATACAATCAAGACAAGCTGGAGGAAAAGGGTTTGAATTATATTCCATCTCCCAGGAAGACTTAGGTTTGTTGAACCAAGATGCAAAGTCAACAAATTCAGATGCACAGACGTTTCTAGGTTGCCTTGAGTAGCCTGTGCTTTTAGGAAAAGATTCAGTTACCATGTGTGCAAAATAGCAGTGTAAAGAAACACTCTGGGTTATGAAGACCAAAATTAAAGATTCTCACTCCTGTCCAAACTGTCTCACTCTCAAAATTTCTGCTCGCTTCCTTTGTCCCAGCTAAACAGACTACATGAGATTTGCAGCTAGAAGATTGTCATTCAAGGACCATGCATGGCCTCCAGGGACATCCTGACCTCTCTAGAACAAAGGATCTCTCTTTTCCTTTTTTTTTTTTTAATTAGTTTCAGAGATGGAGTTTAGTGATTTCTTAGTTGCATATAACCCCCAGTGCTCATCACATCATGTGCCCTCCTTAATGCCCGTCACCCCATTTTCCCATCCCTCTACCCCCCTTCCCCTCCAGCAACCCTCAGGTTGTTTCCTATAGAAACGGTCTGTCTCCCTCTCTGATTCTATCTTATTTTATTTTTCTCTTCCTTCCCCCACGATCCTCCGTTTTATTTCTTAAATTCCATATACAAGTATTACTCAGCCATCAAAAAAATTTAAATCTTACCATTTGCAACAACATGGACAGAACTAGAGGGTATTATGCTAAATGAAATAAGTCGATCAAAGACAAACTATCGTATGGATTCACACTTTTCCCCTTGATTCAGCTGATTCAAGTTTGATATTTCTCCAACGGATATTTCACGGGAACATAAGGACAAATAGAGCAGTAGAAAACACAAAAGCACAGACCCAGATACATTTACATAGCAAAGGTGCTTTCTTCTGAGGCTACTGATACAATACAGGTCTCACTCCTTCCTGTCCTGAGCGCTAGATGACTTGGAGGGTGAGCAAGGCACGGGCACCCAGTAGAAGACCCCAGTTCCACGGGTTCTCTCGCCCCCTCTCACCTCACTCCCGGCACCTTGGCAGAGTCCTACAAATTAGGTAGAGAGATTAGAAAATTATTAGATTAGAAGAGAGATTGGGGGGAAGTACATGCTGGGGAACAGACAGAAAGGCTTGGAAGGAAGTAGGAAGTAGTCCTGGAAAGGAAAGAAAGGGGAGAAAACAGGTGGCACTTGGCATAAAGGAGGGTGAGCACCCTGCAGGGGGACAAGGAAGGAGCCCCCACGGCTGTGCAGAGGCAGGGACCCATCGTGTCCAAAGAGGGAAGATCCTGTCTCTAGCAGGCCCAGCTGCCTTACACATGACCTTGGCCCCCAGTTCAACCTGCTGAAGGACATCCGGAGACATGAAATACAGTATCTAATTTTTTTTCCTTTTTTTATTGGGTTTTTTTCTTTTTTTTAATTTAAATTCAGTTAGCCAACATATAAAACATCATTAATTTTTGATGTCATGTTCAATGATTCACTAGTTGCATAGAACCCGCAGTGCCCATCACATCACATGCCCTTTTTTAAAGATTTTATTTGTTTATTTGACAGAGAGAAAGACAGCGAGAGAGAGAACACATGTAGGGGGAGTGGGAGAGGGAGAAGCAGGCTTCCTGCCAAGCAGGGAGCCCTGTGCCAGGCTTGATCCCAGGACCCTGGGATCATGACCTGAGCTGAAGGCAGAGGCTTAATAACTGAGCCACCCAGGTGCCCCTCACATGCCCTTCCTAATGGCCATCCCCCAGCTACGCCACCCCCCCAACTCACCTCCCTTTCCACAACCCTTGGTTTCTTTTTTTTTTTTTTTTTTTTTTTGAGGGGACGAATTTCTTTGGACCCTTGCAACTGAAAGCAACCTGAGACAAACAAGCCTGAACACAGAGAAAGGATTGATCTCCAGTGAGTCTTCGATGTAGCACTTTGAAGCCCCTTCCTTAATGGTTTAATTTTAAGGGCAAAAAAGTGACATATTCAAGGTAAGCTTCACTTAGTATCTTTACACTTTGTGAACATAGATTTTCCGTTATCTGAAAGCTGCTCACTTTGTACCGGACAAGCAAGTAACAAGAAGCTGGACGGCCGCAGGCCGACGAACCGCCATCCAAAAGCCAACCACAGCTCACTGCCTCTTACCTGTATGTGTTAGCTTAAATGGGGGAAAAAAAATTCCTTTGCAGGGGTGATCGAGTTAAGGATTTTGAGATGGGGAAACAGGCCTGGTTGGTCCAGGCGGGCCCTCCATGCAATCACCGTGTCCTTACAAAGGTAGCAGAATGGTGCTTTTGTTTCAACAAAATGTAAAATATACTTTCCAGTTTCAAGGCTTGACATGGCCTCGAAGCCCCCACTCTGCAAAGCGATGGCAGCTGCAGCAACAGCAACAAAAAACGCGAGAGCCCACTGGAACACAGTGCGGCAGCGAAAATAGGTAAGTCCAAAATAATAAAGAAGAGAGAGCTCAAGCAAAATTTCTTTGTCATGATCTGCTGTGACTTACTTTGAAAACCGGCAATTAAAATGGAAGAATTAAGCCTTTATCCGGCCTTTCCAGGAAAAAATGGTATTTTTCAAGAAATCAATGATCTGGTTGATGGAGGAAAGTTCCGCTTTACAGAAGAATGCCAGATAACACTGAGAGGGAATTGGAAAACCAGCGTTCTGCAAAAGTTGAGGAAGCCATTGGCCCAGGCGAGGAAGTTCAGATGATGTTAAAATTAGTGTAAACCGGATATTTCTAGCACACCAAGATAGCACCACATGGATCATTTGTGAACATCAAGGGGAAAAGTCAATTATTTGACTGGGCAAATCAAGCTGTGACCATTGGTGGCCAAGCTCACTAACGGTGTCGTCAGACAGACACCGGTCACTGTGAAGTGCATGATGTCACCTACGACGGTTTCTAGCAACGAGTGAGGACTCCTAGACACCTAGTTCTGGTTCATAAACAAGAGTGGGAGAGAGGATCGACTTCCATGACACCATGAGAGACAAATGCAACAAACCCAGAAGGTGGGCATCTTGCAGGAAAGCTGGCCAGACCCGCTCCACGGTCACGGGCATGAGAACAAAGAGGAAGCTGTCCCTGAGAGAAGGAGACGCAGGGATCTCGGAGCACAGTCCTGGGCCGGAACACACAGCCAAAATGGACATTTAAGGGCGATCAGAGGAACCCTGAGTGGAGGCGGAAGAGAAAGTAAATGGAGGGACGTGAAAAGGTGGCAATTACCAACTGCACCAACCACCTTCCTTCTCAGCACAGGCGGCAGGACCTGTGACTTGGCTTCAGGATTCAAGAGCACAGATATCCACTGTCTACGCATGGAACGAGATATCCCAAGGTACTGACTGTGTTCATCTCTGAATGATAGGAGTGACGTGCTTTTACCTTCATATTTATCTGTATTTTCTAACTTCCTAGCATGTTCGTTTACTGTATTTGCAACAATAAAAACTGTATTTTAAAGAACAAGTAGAATCCATTTAGGACTTACTTCAGTCAGTATAAGAAACCCTGGTTGGGGTGTCTGGGTGGCTCAGTGGGTTGAGCCTCTGCTTTCAGCTCAGGTCATGATCCCAGGGTCCTGGGATCGAGCCCCACATCAGGCTCTCTGCTCTGTGGGAAGCCTGCTTCCTCCTCTCTCTCCCTGCCTGACTCTCTTGCCTACTTGTGATTTCTGTCAAATAAATAAATAAAATCTTAAAAAAAGAGAGACAGAGACAGAGACAGAGACAGAGACCCTGGCTGACTCCCACCAACACAATTAAAACTGCTGAATAAGCACAAACACATCTCCCCCCCGCCCCCAATTTTATTTATTTATTTATTTGACAGAGAGAGATCACAAGTAGGCAGAGAGGCAGGCAAAGAGAGAGGGGGAAGCAGGTTCCCCGCTGAGCAGAGAGCCCAATGCTGGACTCAATCCCAGAACCCTGAAATCATGACCTGAACCAAAGGCAGAGGCTTTAACCCACTGAGCCACCCAGGCGCCCCACAAACACATCTTTTAAGTGTACTCAGAAATAGCATAAAAGTTAAACTTTCCCGGGGGGGGCGCGGGGAGGAAAAGAGGGAGCCAGAGAAGCCAGAGAATTAATCTCAACATGCATGTTAAAATGTCAAAGCTCAATGCTAAAAGAATTGGAAGAGTACAGAACTTGCAAACTAGTGGCAAGGGATGGAATGAAGGGGAGAGACTGAAACAAGTTAGAAACAAATAATAAGAACCAAAGCATATGGTAGATATGAGCCCAGATACATAGTACGACAATAATGTCAATGGACTAAGTGTTTCAGTTTAAAGGCAAAGATAGTCAAATATATATATTTTTTTATTTTTTACTTTTTATTTTTATATAAAATAGCCTAATCAAGTCTGTAATATAATTAAGCTATAACAGACTTGAAAACTGTATTCAGTAAGATTAAACTACCTATAAAGAATATTGCACCCAGAAAATAGGAAACACAAATTCTTCTCAAGCATACATGAAAAGATTTACAAAAATCAATAATATAATGGGTTGTAAACTTGTGAAAGCTTGGGGACACCTTCAAGGAGTTGGAATATGCAGACGTCTATGCCATCATTAGAAATCAAAAGCAGAGATCAGAAAAAGTATATTTTGCATAACTATCAAGGTCAGACTACGGTGGATTTGGTTACAGCCAAAAACGTGGGGCTGGCAGGAAGAGGACTGTTCTCTTTCACGTTCTCACCGGGGACCGTGAGGGAACGACCACCAATTGTCCAAGGACAAAATTAGTGTTTGAATCTGTACATAAGGGGTTCACTTGGACCTCATGTGATCTTTTCTTCTATGGAATGTGGGAAATCATTTGTTCCTAAGCAATTCACAGTGTTTTCTGATTCAGCCCTTGTGCTTTTCCAAGCCAAAACGTTCCTTCCCACGGTCCGGCATGATAAAGTACTCAGGACAGCTGGATTTTAAAAACACCCTTGTGAGTTGGGTCTTTGTTAGAAGCAGCAAAGAAAGTCACTAAATTTAGGTCTTCTTTCATATTTTACATACTCAGAATTGAGCTCCAAGTACTAGCAGCAGAAAATTCAAATTAAGGACATGGACATATCAGGTCAGGTAGCCTGTAACCCACTCTCAAAAGAGCCAAACCATAGTCGTTACTTACTGATAAAGGCTACAGAGCTGCTATGAGGTAACGTGGTGTTTGGTGTGATCTGTAGTTCCCTCTGCGTTTATTTGGAAGACATTCCAAAGTTTAGAGAACACGGATGTGAATTTCATGAACACCAGTGGGAAAATTCCAAAATGTCGTTGAATGCAAAAGCGCTCTTGGGAACCCTTGACCAACCCAGTGTTCAGCTCTGCTCTTGGGCTGTAACTTGAACCAGGAATCATCACCCTAGACACAGTCAGGGTTTTAGGTCTGTTTTTATTGCTTGTACCAACACAACAGGAGAAATCACAAACTGGGAGAGCTCGTCCACCTTGTTCTGTCTGTCAGTGAAAACAGATTCGAATTCCGAGCAACTGCTCAGTGACCTATGGTAGAATATTGCAGAAAAGGAAGATTCGCACCAAAGAAGTGGCAACAGGTTTACAGTGAAGGAATGGAAGGGGACGGCGGGTTCTAAAGCAATTTCGGGAGTAACTGTGTACACGTGGCCCACCACGGGATAATGAAGACTCTGAAAGACCTTCCATTTCTGGTCTTCTCTGAGCTGCTTAGCTCACATGTGAGAACAGCTGCGGCGTGGGCTCAGGGAACTCCTTTCCAGGATGTTCCACACTGTGGTACATGGACAATGGCTGTGCTTTTTTGGCGCAGCTGCCCACCTAGACCCGCCTGCATGTGCCTCCAGCCCTGCCCTGCACACGCCCCAGGCCACAGGAGAGCCATATGGAAGCCAGGCACTGAGGAGCTTGACCTGGGGACCCCAAATGAGCACCGGTTCATGGGCACCTCAAACTCAATGTCCAAGGCCCAGTTCCTCATCCTCCTCCCAAGATCTGCTGCTCCCACAGATTTTCCACTGCAAAGTACAACTGCATTCTTCCCATTGATCAAACCGGAAGCCTTGGACTGAAACATGACTCATCTCACTTCCTCCCATCCTGCTATAGACTGAATTGTCCCCACCCAAAAGAAAGATATGTTCAAGTCCCAACCCTCAGCCCCTCAGAATGCGATCTCATTTAGAAAGTGGATCGTTGCAGACGTGATTAGTGAAGTTTGATGCTGTAGGACTGGAGGAAGGTAGGTAGGTTCCTAATCCTACACAGCTGGTGTCCTCATTAATGGGGGAATTTGGACACAGAGAGAGCCGGGTGAATACGAAGGCAGAGTTCGGGATGATGCCTTGGCCAAGGATCACCGAACAGTGACAACAAAACCCATGAAGCTAGGAACGAGGCTGGGAACGGATTCTCCTTCACAGCCCTCATTAGGAACCAACCCTGCTGACACTTTGATCTTGGACTTCTAGACTCCAGAATGGTGAGACGATACATTTATGCTGTTTAAGCAATTCCGTTTGAGGTCCTTTGTTACATCCATCCTAGCAAGCTAATCCACACACCTCATTCTACCCAGCAGCAAATCCTCTGAGCCCTACCCAGCAGTCTGACCATGCCCACCCCCGCACACACACACACACACACTGTCTCATCCTGCTCCCAGTCTCCACCATCCTTTGCTTGGATTAGTGCAGTAGCCTCCTACCCCGTCTCCCTGTTTCCACCCTAAACCCTTTCCTCCCAACAAGCTATTCCCAGCACAGTAATCCAAGGCTTCTCTTTAAAAATCAAGTGAAGTCACATCGCTCTTTCGCTCACCCTCCACTGATGTCCCATCTCACACAGAGCAAAGGCCAGAGGCCATCCAATGGCCTAAAAGGCCTTGCATGGTCTGGTTCCCTGGTACCACTCTAACCTCACAGACTTCTTCTCTCACTGCTCACTCGCTAGTCTTCTTTGGCTGTCCCTTGCATGTGCCGCACTCAGAGGCTGGACAACTGTCCGTCCATCTACCTGGAACATTCTTCCAGGTAGAAGTATCCACCTGGCCACTCCCTCGTCTCCCTCAGGTCCCGTCTTCTCATGGAGGCCTTCCCTGACCACCTCACACAGAGCCGTGGCTCTGTCCTCCTCACTCTGGCACCCAGCCCCAGCCTTCTCCATAGCACGCACCCTCTCCCCCATGTCTACACATTCTGGGTGGGGGAGGGTGATGGAAACGGAGGGGTTTATCCCCTCCATTCACTGCTGCACCCACGGCACTTAGAACAGGGCTTGGAACCCGGCAATCCCTCACCTGCATTCACTGAATGGTTAAAGGAGTAAATGCTTCTCCACCATGACCTCCGGTCAGACCCAAGGAAACCACTCTCCATCCGCACCATGACACCAGCACTGAGTCTGACCCTCGTGCGCGGGGGCCGCCTGGGAAACGGAGCGCCCAGGTCTGGCCGGGGAAGAGATTGATTGCCCGGACCACCCTAGTCTGCTGAAGGCCAGCGAAGGGCGGTTTAACAGGAAGCAGTGAAGAGTTGCAGAAATGACCGGATAAGACGATAAGGGGGAAGGGATCATCTGTGACACTCTGTGGCACGGGAAGAGCGCACTCGAATCTGAGAACGGCTGCTCGCACCCAAGGATGGGTCTGCACAGTGTGGGGTTCGGAGACACCAGGTCCATACCACGTATTTGAAACCAGCGTATTAAAAAAAAAAAAAAAATCTGCGGTTGTGACGCCTGGGTGGCTCAGTCAGTTAAGTGTCTGCCTTCAGCTCAGGTCATGATCCCCGGGTCCTGGGATCAAGTCCCGCAGTGGGCTCCGTGTTCCACAGAGAGCCTCCTGCCTCCTTCTCAACCTACCTGCTGCTCCCCTGCTCGCGCTCTGTCTCTGACAAATAAATAAATAAAATCCTTAAAAGTTTTTTTAAAAAGAGCTACGGCAATATTGGTATAACTTCCAAAAGAAGTACAGTGTCTTTATCAACCGTATTATCGTTTCATTGTATTAAGGGGAGAGCTCGAACAAAAGAAACACATTCATGGGCAATTCAAAAAAGAAACCACAAAAAGCAATAAACATGAAAAAAAATGTGTCTCACCTCACAAGTCATCAAAGAAACACACATTAGAACAATAACAAAACAATTTTCCTATACACTGGGTAGGATTACTTAAATGATAATATCCAATGAATTTCAGAACAAGCATGGTGGGAATATAAAATTCGCATAAGCTTTCAAAGGAAAATTTGGCACTATGTATCCAAAGGTTTTTAAAATTCATATTCTATTATTCAGTGACCATGTTTATACTTTACTCCAGCTCACCCCGGAAGGCTTTTTGTACATAAAAGATCGTTGCTCCCGGTGGGTGCCCGTGCTGGGCTGGGAACTCAGGCCTGTCTGCTCCAGAGCTCAGGGACGTACCCGGGTCTCCACCAGCCACACACGCAGGGAAGTGGACGTGCAGGACTAGAAACAGACTTGCCGTGCAGAACTCTCCGTCTAGCAGCAGATGGGGGTGCAAAAACGCTTTCCCTGTAAGTGGTGAAATCTGTGCCTTGACCCGCAGAACACCTGACCCCAGATAATTCCCAGCCACGTGAGTGCACTGAGCATTTAAAACCCAAGCCCAGTAGGACTTCGGACTGCAGGAGCACATTACCAATTCACATCACAATGATGTACTTAGGAAGGTTATCTTAACAAGAAATTTCCTGACACTCGCATGAATAAATGCATGTACACATCTGAATAGATTTCAGGATGCCTGCACTAGAACTCTTTGCTAAAAAGGGCTTGCACGGGAGATACAAAACCCCAATTACTTTGCAGTCTCAAGCTTAAGCAATTTAGCATTATTTTGAAAGCCCTTGTCATCAAAGCAAACAAAAAACAAGCCGGGCTTTGCGAGGCTCAACTCCCCGCCCCGCCCCTCAGCCCAGTGCCGTGGGATTTTACAAGGTTAGTCGCAAACGTGGACAAGACAGCTCTGATTCGAGCTGTTCTCTCGGAATTAATACGTTTCGAAGTCGAGAGCCCGGCAAGTGGCGGTGCTAATCAAGCAAGTGACAGTATTAATCTCCTTTGGCTCGGCTCAAAATAGGATATGCCACAGGTGACCCCGAGTCCTTCCCTCCCCTTCTCAAGCCATTAGCTGAACATCATATTTCTTTCTGCCGCCAACGCCGGTGCCACCAGCAGCATTAATTCCAACAGGGGGAGGGAGCACATGTGACGAGAACAGCTTATTAACACCATCTGGGAATTTCCATGCTCACCTGTGGCTGGTTTCAAGGGATTCTCCCAATTTCCCCAAAGTCACGAGAAGATAGCTCACAGCCAATTAGCCTGCACGCGTTTGAGAAGGATGACCGGCTCAGAACATTAGGATTTAAATTTAAATCGTGTGTTACAGTGATGGAAGAGAGGCTTATGCCCAGGTAAGTTTCAGGAAGTGATTTAAATATGATCAAGCCGTCGGGAAAACACAGGTATCGTCTTCTGTTGCATAGTTCAGCTACGACAAGGAGCTAGGAATGAACGGGAACCGACGTATCTGATCTCTTGAGACCTGGCCAAGCTCTGCCAGGAAGGAAGGGTTGAAAGAAAAAACCCACTATGATCATGGGAGTCGTTCTCCATAAACAAGGGTGCCCTAGGGATTACCTAGCGATCACAGACCTAAGGTCTATCTACAATCGCTTATCAAAATGGAGAGATGTCTCCCAACTCTAATGTCCACCCCTAAAAGCTCTAAGCACCCCTAGATTTAAAGGCCAACAGCCTGGCAATTTCCCTTTTAAAGGTCCTCCGTTATTCCATCCACAGGCCCATGTGCCCTCCCATCCGGGTTTTAAGAATCTTTAGGATTCTTCTCTGCACGTTTGCAGGAATCCAGAGTCATCTCTGAGTAGCTTACAGGAACAGGAACGGAGGTGCAGGATTCCAGCTCTTGTCAAGCACAGAGCCGGAATCTTCTCTGCTTAGTTTCCAGACCCAAAATGCATCCTGGTTTCTCTTCTTTCTGGATCAGCCCCCGTGCTTCGGGAGGACGCCGAGGCCTCTCGTTCTGAGCTGCAGATTCTGGCGCAAATCTCAGGATCTCTATTCCCTTTGACAAAGGAAGTTAGGGAAGAAATTACCTTGGAAGCCCTTTCCCGCACTCCTCCACTGGGCATAACTCCATCAAGCCAGTGACCACCTGGCCCAGGGACAGCCCATCAGCAGGCTGACCGGCGACCTAAGACAGTCTCAGCAGCGGGGGCCTTGGGAGGATGGTGAGTTCCAAGGACAGTTAAGACTGAACCTGGAGACAGAACCTGATGGCTGGGAGAAGTGACACCTGCTGTTTTCATGACACACACAGGACAGCGTAATGTCTGCCAGGACTTCTGGGCCTGGGGGAGGCACGGGAGCTAGTGACATGAAATCACAGGGGTTGAATATCAAGTAGCCCCCCAAAGAGAGTGAGAAGGTCCCATTGAGTAGAAGAAAGAGGGTAGGACTGCCTCCTGTCAGGGGGGCGGCGGCCTGTCTCAGTCTCCCGTGTACATGTATCCGACAAGAAAACCCTAAATACCTAAAGAAACATGAGTGAGTCACTCCTCTTCAAGCCAACGTGCCTGAGGACATTAATTAAATGATATTTAAATTAACAGTGAAGAGTAAAAAGGGTGTCAAAATTAATTTACAATTGAATTATCATTATACAATTATTTGTATATGAGTAACTTAAATACTTTCCCTTTAAAAATTCCATTTCAGGGGCACCTGCGTGGCTCAGTGGGTTAAAGCCTCCTGCCTTCAGCTCAGGTCATGATCCCAGGGTCCGGGGATCAAGTCCTGAATCAGACTCTCTGCTCAGCAGGGAGCCTGCTTCCCTCTCTCTCTTTGCCTGCCTCTCTGCCTACTTGTGATCTGTCCCTCTGCCAAATAAATAAATAAAATCTTTAAAAAAAATTTAAAAAATAAAAATAAAAATTTCATTTTTAAGTTAAATCCAGTTAATTAATATATAGTGTATTATTTCAGAGGTAAAGTTTAGTGACTCATCAGTTGCGTATGACACCCAGTGCTCATCCCATCACATGCCCTTCTTGATGCCATCCCCCAGTTACCCCATCCCCCCCTACTTCCCTCCAGAAACCCTCAGCTGGTTTCTCATGATTGAAGGTCTCTTAGGTTTTGCTCCCTCTCTAATTTTGTCTTATTTTATTTTTCCCTCCCTTCCCCTGTGATTCTCTGTCTTCTTTCTTAAATTTCACGTATGAGTGAAATCATACAATTATCTCTCTCTGATTGACTTATTTCACTTTCTAAGAATGATAATTATACTTTATATATATTGAGACATGTTCCTTTAACATAATGCAATCTAGACACAGAACCAATCTCACTGTTGAGGAGCAACCTTAGGTAACGTATACGGATTTCTGTGGATTGTCTTTCACTGCAGATATATCTAAAATGGTCCGGTGGGAAAAGGGGAGATAACAGAGCCCAGATGTGTTTTAATAAAGGTAACTGACGTGCAACAAGTGTCGACTGCTTGTGAGAGGCTGAGTGTATACGCAGACCATGGCCCGAGCCTATGTATAAAAATAGGACCCTGACCCCTAACTCAGTAACCAGCCCAAGAAACGAGCCCATTCGCTGCGTAACCAGCCCAGGAAGCTAGCCTGCTCTTTGTAAGTCAGACTTGTACGGAGTCAACCACTATCTCTAATAACCAGCGGGAAGCCAAACCATGACTTCTGTAACAGCCGGTCCAAAATGGCCAGGACTTGATTAGTAACTGGCAGCTTCCTGTATTTTTTTCCCACTTTCAACTCAGGACCAACCAGAACAGCCAAATGCTCACCCCTATCCAACAACACAGAATGCCGTGCCTCTAGCTGGCTCACCTCCCGCTTCCCGGGGCCAAGGACCCAGGGTGCCCCTGAGCCACCCCTGTTCTCGCTGTAAACCTTTCCCACTCCTCAGTGGGTTGCCTTGGAGTCTCTGCCAAACACAAGTGGTGGCGGCTGACTACAGCAAATCAGAAGTAAAAAGCCTGGTTTTGTCCTCATTGAGTTGATCCTGTCTACCTCCATGCTTTTATGGACACCTCCAAAAAGAATTCTTATAAAAACAAGCAAAACAGGGGCGCCTGGGTGGCCCAGTGGGTTAAGCCTCTGCCTTCAGCTCAGATCATGATCCCAGGGTCCTGAGTTTGAGCCCCACATCAGGCCCTCTGCTTGCTGGGGAGCCGGCTTCCCCCTCTCTCTCTGCCTGCCTCTCCGTCTACTTGTGATCTGTCTGTCAAATAGATGAATAAAATCTTTTAAAAAGAAAAAAAAAGCAAAACAGTAAAGCAAAGAAGGTAAAGGTGTGGTGACCGTCATTAGCACACCCGGACATCAGAGCCTCCAGTGCCGTCCTCTGTGGCATCTTGTCTGAAAGAATGACTCGGGTCCAAATCTGCCCTCCGTGTGCATACGTTTCAGAGTCATTTCTGAAAAGCGGTGTTTCCACAGTGTACCCTCCCTCTCCTCATCAAAATTTCCAACATGCTTCCAAACGATACGATGAAAAGATTTATTTAAAAAAAAAAAAAAAAGTTGGGTCAACCTACAACCCCCCCCACAAGTCATCACAAAAATTAGAAATAGAAAAATGCAGAAGACATCCTTACTTGATCTTCCGAATTTCTTTTTTTTTTTAAGATTTTATTTATTTATTTGACAGATAGAGATCACAAGTGGGCAGAGAGAGAAGATAGAGGAGGAAGCAGGCTCCCTGCCAAGCAGAGAGCCCGATTCGGGACTCAAACCCAGGACCCTGAGATCAGGACTTGAGCCGAAGGCAGAGGCTTAATCCACTGAGCCACCCAGGCACCCCCGAATTTCTTTTAAGGAGTCTATTAAGAAACATGAAACTAATATTCCAATGAAAGAGGGAAAAGACCAGAGCCAGATGTCAACAACTCCCCATTTCTCACCGAACCTTAAGCACGTCCCTTAAGGTCCCCACTGTGGGGCTTCTTCACGCACTGGCTGCCCCGGGGTGATGACACCCCAGGAAGGGGGAGAAGGACCATGGCAACAGAGAAAAAGCACTAAACTAATGAAAGCAACACAATTTTTCTTTTCCTCCCCAGAATCATCACTCACGGAAGGAATGAGTACATAGAAATCCAGATGCAGAAATTAAGCGAAAAGCCTCGCAAACGGGAAAGTGCGAAGGAGGAAGCCCCTGCACGAAAATTAGTTACCCAAGGACCGCGGGTCATTAAAAGCCAAGCACACACCCCGCCAACGGTCTGTGGGTCTGGTTCCGCCGAGAAACATGCTTTTCATCACATGCCTCGAACCTGTCTGCAGGAATTACCTGAGAAGCAGAAAGGGGGCATTTTAGATTTTCGTGACACATTAACGAACAAGGTAATACTCTTGAAAGAGAGAGAGAAACGCTCCTCGGATCAAAATACAAGCCACGTAACCGGCCTTGGTAGGCCCACCGCGCAGCACGGTGGCTTGTCGGAGGCCACACCGACACGGACATGTTTACTACTTGCGCTGTCCTTGGCAGATGGCTGGTAGACCTCCCTCTCAGAAGAGTCAAGCCTTTGTCTGGGAGTTGAGAGTTACTAGGATCTCTTAATTGTGGGATCAGCTACAATAAGATCCTGCCTTTTGAAAAGCTTAGTAACTCATTGTCTAGTTAGCAACGATTCCATGTACAAAGCAAGAACACGAGGGGGTGTAGGTTTCCCATGCAGTAGGATATTTTATGGTCAGGAACGTGTTCCCAGACCTGTTCTGTGGCATATTTTGGCCAATGACCAGAGCCAGTGTGGGAGGTGGGGGGTGCAGCACAGACACCCCACCCCACCCCCCCTTCCCGCCACTTGCAAGCGTCTTCTCAATGTGGCCAGGCCTCCTGAAGACAGCTTGAGAAGTCACTAGCTCAGGGTCACCGTTAGGGGTTGAACGGTGACCCTCAAAAATTCCTATGTTGAGGTCCTAGCCCCCAGCACCTCTGAATGCAGACCTTATTTGGAAATAGTCATTACAGATGTCAACAGTTAAAATGAAGCCATTACAGTGGGCCCTAATCCAATCTGACGTGTGTCCTTATGAAAGCGGGAAATGTGGACACGCAGAAGACACAGGGACAGAGACAGACAGCTACTGCACGCAACCGCTTGTATGTGGAATCTCAATATAGGTATGTCTGTAGTCAAACTCACAGAAAAGGGGCACAGACACGACCACTGGGGGTAGGAGGGAAACGGGGAGAGGTTGGTCCAAGTACAGACTCGCAGCTGAAAGAAGCAGGTCTGAGGATGTGTGAGGATGTGACAGCTCATGTGGCACAGGGTTATGACAACCGACAACACTGCGCACTAGAGGTCCTGAAAGTGTGCTCCCCACCAGCGACATTAGCAGCAGGTTCTCTGGCCCCACCTCAGACTTATTAAATCAGAAGGGGTGGGGTCCAGCTCCTGTGATGGAACAAGTCTTCCCTGTGCTTCTGATGCCTGCTAAGGCATGAGAACCGCTCCTACCCTCGAAGCCAGGAGGCAACTTGGTTCCACCTGACTGCAAGTTCAATTGAGACTGCCCCAAAATGTGGTGGTAAGAAGGATTCTGAAGCAGACTCTGAGCTCTAACTTTAAAAGGAGGAATCTCGGGGCGCCTGGGTGGCTCAGTGGGTTAAGCCGTTGCCTGCGGCTCAGGTCATGATCTCAGGGTCCTGGGATCGAGCCCCGCATCGGGCTCTCTGCTCAGCGGGGAGCCTGCTTCCTCCTCTCTCTCTGTCTCTCTGCTTAACTGTGATCTCTGGCTATCAAATAAATAAATAAATAAAATTTTTAAAAAAAATAACAAATAAAAGGAGGAATCTCATGGGCAAGAAAGAGACGGGGACAGGAGCTGGACGCACCCGCCAGCCCTCGCACGGGTCACACCATGAGTCCCAAGCAACCACCGCCGCCTCTGCCGTCCCATCAATGACTCCAAATAAAACAAGTCCCAAATTTCTGAAATGACTTGGACCCTCTATATACTGACATAAAAATTAAAAAAAAATAAATTAAAAGCTTGCTTTCAGTTCTGAGACAAAACTCAAAATGAAATGAGTACAAGACGGCGGTGCTCTTTCTTCTACTGAATATTTATTTCCCCCTTTTCTCTCCATACTTTGCTTCTCTCTCCGGACGGCAACCTTCTGGCGATGGGATAAGAGAAATGGAGTTGTACTTCACCTAATTCAGGAAACAGTGTACAAAATCTGAACTCATAGGATCGCTGCAGTCAAAAGTTACTATTTTCGTTGCATTTATATGATAAAGGATAGTCTTTGGTTTTTAAAAGGATTTACAGAAGAGTCCTTTAGAAGACTGGATTCCTCTGAGGTAGTTCGTATCTGATTAAATTTTTTTAACTTTTAAAAATTTATTTATTCTTCTTAAGTAGGCTCCAGGCCCCACGTGGGGCTCAAACTCACAACCTTGAGATCAAGAGTCACATGCTCTACCAATGGAGCCAGCCAGGCACCCCTGATTTGGTTTATTTTAAAAATCACCTACTGCTTCCTGTTACTTTCAAACCTGAATTTCTGGGATCAAGGACTACAGCCGGAGGGGAGCCCACCAGCGAACTTCTCCCCCCCCCCCACAACCAGCACCCCTCCGGATCAGGCAGAGTCGCTGTCGCTGTTGTCTCTCAAAGTGCTTTCCTTTACCCTACCCAACACCCTGCCCTCCCCCACACCCAGGTAACATCTTCCCTTCCTTTGGACCCCCTGATCTGGCCCCTTTGCCTCCTCACCTGCTTTCCTGTCCAACCCAAACTCGGGTGCCTCGTCTCTCTACCTCCGTGTGTTCTAACCTCTGCCTTTACTTCCCCTAAACTTGCATACGTGGTCCAACGGGTCTTGCATATTTCCATCCTGCCCCACCCTCCACCCCCAGGGAGGCGTCTTCCTTCGAATCCCCCACAGCAGCAGAGCAATGAGCCAACAAATTCAGCGCACGAACAGGTTCCTTGCTGGGAGAGAACGTCCAGTTTGCTCCTCTTCCATTCCTTCCTGGGAGCCTTGCACTCAAAGCACAGGCTCCACTGGAAGGACTAAATTTCTTACCTGTGAAGGGTCATTCCCAGCCTCAGGGAAGCACTCGGAATGATCTGGGAACCGCAGAGAATCTGCACAATGTGCACAGATTGAGAAAGCAGGAAATCTGGATTCTGTCACTCAGCAGGCCCTCATGAAGTATGTGGCCTAGGGCACTGTGTCTCTGGTCGGCACTTGGGCCACAGGAGCTCTCCATCGCCATTCTTAGCATTAATTCACACGAGGATCCGCCAAACCGGCTTACAGCATCAGCAAACCTCGGCACAATCTGAATGGTATTATTAATCTTTTGCCCTGTCCTCCTAAGATATTCCTCTGATCCTTATATTTTCTAGTACAAATGACAGGAGGTATCTTTATCTTATTTATAGCTCTAAATAAATTGGTATGAGCATCAACCAAACATATTTATTTTATTTCCCAAGAAATATACCCGCAGAAAATGTCAAGGAAATGATCTTTGAAAAATGCACATCCGAATGCAATATAAAATATTTAAGGGAATGACTGTGATCTTGGTTTCCATTTTCTGTTAGATTATTCTACAGGCTCTTGTAAAAGTCAAGTCAGGGCTTTTAAAGGCAGAAGATGGCCACGAGTTAAGAAAAGGCTTCAAAGCCCCGGGGTTCTCCTTGATTTCCCTTTTACTTTCAGCATTTTGCCTTGAATGAGCAACCTCAAATAATGGAGATATTAAAAAATGGATGGGCAGTACTTAGCAAAGTAAAACTCAGACAAAGACAGTGAGAACCCAGCCAGTCACCAATGGCTTGAAAATTCATGGCTGTGCTCAGAGCTCCTTGATAATCAGATGTCTCTCGCTGCCACTTCCGGCATGTTCTTCCCATCCATCCCCTTCCCGAAACCCTCTACAGAGAATTACATGGTCAACAAAAAGAATTCCTGAAAAGATTACTATTGGAATCTCACCACAAATCCGTTCAACTTGGGTGGCCAGGGAGTGAACACTCGTGTAGGTTAACTCATGCAATCCTCCAGCAACCCTGTGAGGTAACTACCATCTTACCCGCCTCCTGGGTCAAGTAATGGAAGCACAGGCAAGTCAAATATGTGGCTCAGCACAGCAGGGTAGTGGTCAAGCCAGAGTCGGACCTGCCTGGCCCCAGAGCCCCGGTGCTCGGCCACCCTGATACACCACCCCGACCAACACCGTCAACCCACAGACGCTGATATTGGTCTCATAAATGATGCGTTAGGTGAAAATTTTGAATGAAGTTCATCAAACTCATCTGTAAATTGCATTGGTACAAGTGGCTATCGTGCAGAGCAGAAAGGTGGGGCTCGTAAAAAAATGAGGACTTCCTCCGGATCTATCTGTAAGAATGACCCAGGGAGGATGAGAGCTCCCATGGGGGCACTCCAAGACCAAGTCCTGCTGCCCAGACAGAGAAAGCAGACCCGTGCAGGCAGCCCTGAAGAAGCTCCCGGGGATCAAGGTAGCACCCTGCTTGGAGCTCCTGGATGGCCAGCGTGGGGTAAGGCTCGTCTAGGGGCACAGCTAGAGGACAAGACCATAGTTTGGGGCAGCTGTGAGATGACCTAACTCCAACCCTCATCTACCTGGCTGGACAGACCTTCTTTAGGTACCTGGGAAACTGAGGCTCCTATGTCAAGACATTCCATGCTGGCCTCTTATCACTGGGACCAGGAGTGTCTAATGAGGTCCAGCCATCACCAGTTCAACAGCAGCCCCAGGCAGCTCCTGAGGTCTGCCATGCTGGCCTCCGTTCTTGCCAGCCAGATCATTATTTGCTGTGGGTCCAACCCAGTGGGGAGCAGAGATGTTCTGTAGCTGTGGCCCTGGGGTCAAGGGAGCAGATCTCCGGGTGGACTGCTGGTGTTCTATACCAGAAGCCCAGACACAGGGGCGGTGACTGCAGGCATTTCTACTGTCATCAAACAAGGCTTACGGATTATCAAAAATGGCTCCCATAAGTGCAAATAGTGACCTATTAATCATCACGATGGCTATTAAACATAAGCTCTCAATGGTGACATTAAAGGTATCCAAGCAACATGGATAGGTTGGCCAAGATATTTTTTAAAACATTCTGTGGGAAGAGGGTACAAGAATCCATTGATGGCTGAACCCTTTCCCTGTGGGAAGATGTGTGACAACAGCTCGAAACCGTCCTCCCCTTCCATGGTAGGGCCTTGGACCGGGAGGATTTTGTTTGTCTAATGCTGGCAGGTCAGGGCAACAGCATTTGCTTCCACAGCCCTGGCATTGGCCTCAAGCTTCCTTCTGCCCAGTGGGGACTCAGAATACTTAAGGGGCAGGAGCTGGGACTTCATTAAGCTTCATTAAGCTCAGAGCTTAATGAACACTTTGGGACCTGGTGGCAAGTAAAGGCTTGTGTGGGGCCGAAACTGGTTTGAGAACGGCTATCACAAAAACCAAGGAGCAAAATGTCAAGGACCTGAGCTGCCTCAAACTTCTCTTGCTACTACCCAAATCAACCAAGAAGAACCCAAGGCGTGTACATGACCAAACGGGCCTAGCTCCATTTGGGCCATGCCTGTGACTGTACTATTCATGTGAGAAGATCTAGGGCAAGTTTCCTCAGTTCTGGAGACGCCACCCAGGCTAAGCACAGCTACCACTACCCACCCCATGGAGTCACCAGAAGAAACCCCCCAAAGCCAGGAGGTCACATTCAAGGTTGCACCACAGGGAGAAGGCCTAGACAGAAAAACAAAACAATTTCGACACCGAATTGCTTCTCCCTGGTTGACCCTACATAAGGAGAAGCCAACCTGAAACAAGTGACGAGGCGTGGACACTGGTCTCCGCTCCGTGGGATGGGGTTTGTTAATGTTGTCAAGAGTAAGGCTCACTTGAAGAGATACCAGGTGAAGTCTAGAAAAGGAGAGGGTAAAACGATAACTATGTTTGGAAGCACTCGGTAATTCAGGATCGAGATAAGCCCCGTGCACCTAAATACAGGACGACAGTTCAAGTGACCAACAGGGACATCGTCTGTCAGATTGCTGATGCCCATAGAGAAGGGGACATGACGGTCTGCCGGCCACGCTCACACCTCGCAGGCTGGTGTGAAGGCTGCCGGACCAGCTATGCTGCCGCCCGGTACACCAGCCCGCGGGGCCCGCACGCTCCCGGCAGGGACGAGATTCACGAAGGCCAAGCGGAGGCGACGGGAGAGGAACACAAGGTGGGCGGCACTGGTGGTCAGCCTGGAGCTTTGCCTGCTACTTTTTTGGGAAGCTTTTTAAATTATTTATTTGAGAGACAGAGAAAGCATGGGTGGCGGGGAGGGGCAGAGCGAGAGGGAGAGAGAACCCTCAAGCGGACTCCCCGCTGCCTGCGGAGCCCAGTGCGGGGCTCGATCCCGCGACCCTGAGACCGCGAGCTGCGCGGCCGTCAAATGCGGACCCGACTGAGCCCCGCAGGCGCCCCTTCAGCGGCTCGCTGGGCGCGGAGCTTGCGGGACTCCGACCGGGAATAACGTCTCGGAGCTGCGGGCGGGGGTCGTCTACCCCTCACGGGACCTAACGAAGGGTTCCCGGGATGGCGCGGGAGGCCGGTGCGCCAGGCGGGAGGCCGCGGGCAGCACGTCGCGGGCCGGAGGGTCGCAGACCAGGGTTGCCGTCGCGGAAGAGGACGAAGGTCCGACAGGAGCAGCTCGCGGGGCGCAGAGAGCCAGGGGGTCCACGCCCGCGGGAGGAGACGCGCCGGCGGGCGCCGGGTCGGTGGGCAGAGCCCCGCGCGAGAAGGTGCCAGCCAGAGCGGAGCCGCCCCCGAGCGGCTGCGACCCAGACGCGCCATCTGGTCGCTCGGGAGAAGGCGAGCTGCCCTAGCGCTCGGGAGCGGGCTGCCGAGAGCTGCTACCCCGGACCACGACTCCTACGGAGACTTTCCAGATACGGACGGGAATTACTCCCCAAGCCAGGAAAGGGCAGAGGAAGGGAGGAGAAAAGCTCTTTTCCTCTGCCCCGAGACGAATGTAGTCCACGGTTCCCCACGACAAACAAGAGGACGCTCCGAATTGCAGCTCCCTACGTGGGGAAGGAGCGTAGGTGGTCCTCAAAACCCAGCTTCAGGATTTCGGGCTCTTTCAGGGTGTTTGCTTAAGCCAAGCTCCCTGGGCGGCCCCTTTATACCCAAGACCCCGCCGCAGGCTCCACGGGCCGGCCTTCATCATCCCCGGACGTCTGCAGAAAAAGCGCCGCATCTCAGGAGGAAGGCGAGTGGCCCAGGCAACAAAGGAGGGTCCCAGCGACCCAGCCAGGGTGTGTCCACCGAAGGACGTTGGCCTGGAAAACGGCGTGCTGTGGGCCAGAACCTCCAGGTCAGGAGCTCACGGGAGACACAGACCGGTTTTCTGTTGAACTTCCACAACCTTCCAGCAGTGCCCCAGGGTCTGACCATTCAACAGGCTCCAAAGCCCAGACCACAGAGGACACAAGCCAAGGGGTCATGGTCACACGTGCAGCTTTCCAAATCCCAAGTCCTGACCCAGAAGATAGAGAGGAATCTGTGTGTCGGTCAATCCCAGGGAAATGCCCTTCCCCTGTTCAGACCACTTCAGAAAAGACCCTAAAGAGGTTATTTGGAGCGAGGCGAGACCGGCCAAGAAAACCCAGACTCGGGGGTGACCAAACCTCACAGAGATTTTCTTGCTGGGGTGGGTGAGAGCTGCTCCACCATCGGATCTATATGCCATCTAGGATGTGTCCAGTAAGGTGGCCACAGCCAGGGAAGAGAGGACAAGAGGGTCACACAGGTTGGTGTAACGGCTTCTCCCCACGCCTCTGGCCAGTGCCACGGTCCAGCCTACCTGCTGGGAAGCCTGGGTAAGTGGGGAGAGTCTGCTCCAGGACAGAAGGCCTCTGGATTAAGGTCTGTGTACGGGACTGATCATGAAGCCGTGCTCCCTAAGCCCTCTCTTCTGTCCCCTGAGTTTGCACGCCTGAGTTCCCACAGAGGCTCCTTCTGTGTAGGATCACAGTCCTTCCGGATTGTACATGCCACCCGTAAGGGATGGAATGCACGGTTGTTATCAACGCCACTGTAAGGTACTGACCTATGGGAAGCAATTCTAAAAATCCAGAAACCGTTCCTGACCAAGGTCAGGGTTCAAGTCAGGAGATAGAGAAAGGTAAGGAAATCCACGAAGAGCTAGAAAGAGAACAGAAGATGAACGTGAACAAAGAAAAGAGAATGAATGTGACTAGGAGCCTAACAAGGGTGGAGACAGGAAATGAACTGCTAACCTGGCAGGGGGAACCAAAGCCAGAGGCTGGTGAGTGCAGGGCCGAGGGCGGAGGGGGGATAGGGAGAGGGGGAGGTGGTGAAGAAGCAACCAAAGGAGCTGGAGAAACAGGGGTGACCCGGATGCCTGCTTTTCTGAGCTGAAGAGCCTCGGGCATCAGTGAGGACCCGAAGCATAGAGAAGGGGGCATCCCCACGCGTGCCTTGAACTGGAAGTCCAAAGACCTCAATTATGAGTTCAGTTCTAACTTCGACCTCCTGCACGCCAAACCCTCCACGCACTCCCGTGACTGCCCATCCCTCCCTGCCTGAACTGGCCTCCACTGTTTACCCCAAAGGAAAGAAAGAATCTATCAGAACCCTTCCTCTGAGCTGGTTCCTGGGTTCCTACGCTGGTCCCCTGTTCTGGGGTCAGCCATACCTGGCGTGAGGGCGAGGTCTGTCTTTCCCTTTTTTAATTGCCTACAGTATGGGCCTTCGACTTGACCTTCCGTTGGAGTTCTTTCTCTCTGTCTGCAATCTTGGATTTTTCTTAAACCACTTCAAGAAAGTGTCTGCATCTTGTTCTGCCCGCCTTACTTTAGATATCGGATAAAACCTTGATTCTCAGCATGAGAACATTTATCCCAACAGGTCACTTTTTGAAAAAGGTTAAAGCAATTGAAAGAAGCCTTTTCCCTGATATCAAAGCCATAGACTTGGATGATTTTTTTAGGCCAAAAGAAACCTACTGTTTAAAAAAAAAGGAAAGGGGAAAAAAAGGTTTTTCCTGAAAAGAAAACCGCCTGCTGCTTTTTCTTAGCCCTGAAAATTACTAGTTCACAAGGTGAATCTCCCTATAAATAAACTCAGCACGGATGGGGAAATAAATCATTTGACTGTCTACATTCTACATTTTTTCTTTGTGACAGTCATCTTGTTGAAAAGGGCCATTATTTTTTGTGTTAATGGAGGTGCTCATATGCTATCTAAAATATATGGGAGGTTTCATCTTTTCTGTGCATTTTATTCTCTTTAGCTAATAATTTTCCGCAGAAGTGCCCCAAATTAGGTTAGAGGTATAAATGTGTACATTTCAGAGGTATGAGTAATGAAAAACCTTACTGAAGTCACCTTCAAATGACCTTGACATTGTCTTGTCCTCTCACTGTTTCAGACACTCTACTACCTAAATCAACGAACCACCAGCCTTCCAGGGATGAGTCACGCCTTAGCAACCACATGTCCCAGACTGTCCTTTCTTTTCCCCCCAGACTAAATGTCCTAACAAGCTGCTCTACCACTTTATCTGGAAAATATTCCCACCAGAGCTCCAGCCAGAGCCAGATCTGATATCCATCAGAACGCTCCACTAGCTGGTGGCCCTTCCGTTGGGTCAGCCCCTATGCCGGACCCCTGGCTATAGCCATTTCTGCAGATTGTCTCTGCTCCCCTCTTGATCCACTCCACCTGGCTTCCACCTGCCGTGCTCCGTCTGGACGGCTCTCCCACGACCGCCAGGGACCACCGTGTTCCAGAAGGCACAGTCAGTTCGAGGCTCTGTCTCCAGCAACAGTCAGCCGCGGCAGACCCAGAGTGCCCCTTTTGATCTCCAAATCGCTCTGCTCTATTTCCCCCAACACCACACTCCCGTGGCTTTGCTCCTGCTCTTCTGATCCCTCCTTCAGGGGCCTTTGCAAGCCCCTCACCTTTCCGTGTCCTTAAACGTTGTCATCTCTGAGAGCTCTCTTCTCCTGTCCTCATGCTATAGTCTCCCCGACCAAACGATGCTCAGAGGACCGCATCGGGCCCCAGCTCTTGGGGCTGATCGGCCCTTCTAGCACAAGACCTCTCCGGACACGCAAACTGTCCATATCCAGAGCTCAACCCAGCACCATTGCATGTTGTGATGCCCGTGATTCCAACGGCTCCCGGAGCAGCGTGCCCCCTTCCCTTGTACCCTAGAGACGGCACTCCGAAACATGCCCTCGTCCCGATCAGAAACGGGGTGTCCCCTTCAGTCCCTTCTCTCATTTCCACCTTTCCTCCCTCCTCCTCCACATTGGCCAAGTCTGCCTGCTTTGGCCAGGCCCACCCGACCAGCCCCGCTGCTGTCCTGCCTGGCCCCACCCAGTCCACCTGCCTTGCGGGCGCCCTCGCTCTCCTCCTTTCTCATCACCCCCTGCAGCAGGAGTGAACCTGCCGGAACCTAAATCCCTTCCTGGCACTCCATTGCTTTCAAACTTTGAAAGTCTTAAATATGTCTTATTGTCTTTAAGAGGCAACCTGAACTCTTGGCATGACTCAAGCTGCTCCCAGATGCGGGCTCTGCCTCCTCTCAAGCCTCGGCTCTCCGCCCTCCTCTTCGTACCTGCTCCCTCTCCCTCTCCCTCTCCCTCTCATCCCCCACCTGTACAGAAGCTGCTCCGCAGGCTTCCAACAGTGCCTCCCCCCCCGCCACGCACTCCAATCCTACACACTCCCTCTCACATCTCAGGCCTGTGGCCAGTTCCCACAAACACTTTGAGCTATATTTTCTTCCTTTTTTTTTAAGATTTTTCAAATTTATTTGACAGACAGATACACAGCGAGAAAGGGAACACAAGCAGGGGGAGCAGCAGAGGGAGAAGGAGAAGCAGGCTCCCTGCAGAGCAGAGAGCCCAATGTGGGGCTCGATCCCAGGACCCTGGAATCATGACCTGAGCCAAAGGCAGACGCTTAACGACTGAGCCACCCAGGTGCCCTGAGCTATATTTTCAAGGATTCTTCCCTTTGGCAGGATTTTCCTGAGCATCTAAGATGGGTCCCGTTGTGATGTGTTCCCTTGGCACCCATCCTAATAATCATTACACTTGATTTTGAGTCTTTTCCTAAATGTTCTTTTTCCCATGAAACAGTGCAACACATACCCCCAGAACTACTTTGTTCCCTACCACAGCCTCCGGACAAAATAGACCCTGGAGAATGGTAGGCACTAGACAAATATTCTACAAGTATGGGAATGAATGCATCAAAAAGCAAATTAAATCTCACCACCTCCATAAAGCCTGATCTCATTGATCCAGGAGAAATCAGGGTTTCTCCAACTTAGTGCTTTAATATTTTAAACCAGACAATTCCTTGTTATGGAGGGCTATTCTGTGCATCACAGAGTGTCTAATAGCATCCTTAAACACCAGAAACACCCCTACCCATTTATGAAGATCACAAATGTCTCGAGACATTGCAGCATGAGACTTGAGAACCACTGACCCATGCTGGCCTCTCTCCCTTCTCAAAACACCTTCACTGCCACTTGTAATCACTTCATCGTTCTTTGTCTGGGTCATGTGTATAGTAGTCTGGCCACCCCAAAGGACTGAAAAGTCCTTGGGAGCGGGGCCTGTCCTCTGCCATCCCCCCCAGGACTGAATGTAACAAAAGGAATCGGCGTATGTGTCCAGTAGTGGAAAGGAGTAGAAAGCCAAGATCACCATTCTTCTCGGCCGGTAGAATTCAGACACTCCGTTCTAACATTATCCTCCCTACCCAAACGCGTGGACATTGGAAAATTCAGTCTCAGAAAGCCTTTCCTGAACTCCCAATTGCATATGGTGCTTACGATGGGTAATTTTATGTATCAGCTTGAACTGGCTGTAGGTAGGGCAAGCGTACTTTTGGTCAAACATGGGTCTGGATGCATTCAGCACATGTTGCTGAATGAAATTAACATGTGACTTGGTAGACTGCCTAAAGCAGAACGCCCTCCCTACTGGGAGTGGGTCTCATCCAATCAATTAAGGCCTGCATAGAGCAAAAAAGCTGACCCTCCCTCAAGTAAGGGAAGCTTTTCCCATTTGACTGCTTCAGTCCAGAACATCAGTCTTTCCCTGCCGCTGGACTCGAACTGAAATATCCTCCCTCTTCAGGTCTCAAGTGTGCCGACCTTCAGACCAGAACTACCCCAGAGGTTCTCCTGGGTCTCCAGCTTGCTAATTACAGATCCTGGAACTGGTCTGTAATCTCACGGGCCAATTCCTGATAACAAATCTCCTTCTATGCATACACACATCCTCTTGGTTCTGTTTCTCCGGAGAACCCTGACAGTGTGGTTCTACAGGCTTCGTAAAGAAGATTTAAAACATTGCGAAACTAATCATCTCCCCATCTGGAATTCATTAAATTCTCATTTTCTAAAAATTCAACAAAGTCAACTGAACCATGGGCGGCTTGCTATGGGTTCAGCGGTCACTCCCTTGGAATGATACTTTCTCTGGATAACAGAGCTTCCCATACCTTCTGGAACATTCAGAATGTAATCAGAGGAAATGGAGCCAACTTGTCCTTGACCTTTTATAATGACGTCTGATATCTCTTAAACTATCCTAGATGTCTCTAAGGCTCTTTAAATAAATAATGATGATAATTAATATCAGCCCCCAAAAAACAGATGGTTAAAAATTAACCATTTGTATTAAATATTTAGCAAATGTTTATGTACTAAATGTGTTTAGCATTGTAGCATCCAGCATAAAAAGAACCCCAACATGCCACTTCCTATGATTACAAAAACATGATTCTATTTAGAAAATCATCTCCATGCGGCGAAAACAGATAGTTAAAAAAAAAATGCATCTTTCCTTTACTATGTGCTCATGCTCAAAGACATAATAAACAGGTTAAAACAAAGCCTTTTTGTGAGTTCAGTCACACGACGGGGCAGGAAGAACATTCCCCGCAGCTGTAACCCATGATCTGAGCCCAGTTCTGCCACCAGTCACCCTGGGAGCTTGGGAGCATTTCCCTCTATGTCTCTCTGACCTTCAGGTGACTCAACTAAAAGTGAGGAGAAAGATTCTACATGATGACCAAGGTCCCTTCGAGAGATAAAATTTCAGTTTTGAGTCTAACCTATGATATCATTCTTTAACCCTCAAATGATTTTTCTACTCTCCCCTGGAATGAAATGGCACAAGACAAAGACACATGATTTGGGCATTGGGATAATTTTCTGCATCCAGAAGTAAGCAACAGTGGGGGGCGGGGAGGACTTATGTAGTAATATTCATGTAGTTAATCTGATTAACTAGCATAAAAGAAAATATGTTGACATTCAGGGACTAAAAGGGGCAGTAGAGGGGAAAGAAGATTTCAAGACAGAAGGACTCACCAGCAGAAAGAGAGAAAATGCCCCCAGAAAGCATGGAATACAGTTTCGTCTCTGATGAGGCCAGCTCTGAAGCAGGTCACTTGGGTACAAGTTCTCTTCATGGGCTCCTTCCTTTACCCATTCTCTCCAGTGAACATGGCCGATCGCCACAGACAGACTCTAGCTGTACATTGAAGCTCAAAGTAGAAAACCCACTAATGAGCCAATAAACAGATCAACTATACCCTTCTACGCTTGCCAAGCCTGCCGCATGGGACAGCACTCCTCTAGGGGCAAGAGAAACCACTCTAGCTATTTTAAGCAGAAGGCGACTTAATACAGCAAACTCGGTTTCTATAAATCATCAGAAGGGTTGGACAATGGAGCAGGGCCTCCAGCAGGAATTCCTACAATGAGATGCCAAACTGGCCCCCGCGGGAGCTACTACCTGGGCGGCAGATAGAGGCGGAGCTGAAAGTCAGCCCCAGGACCCCTCACCTCGCTACAGGGAGCTGTGTATGCTCCTGCTCCAAGCAAGGGGCACAGGCTACAACACTGAGATCCTCCACCTTCAAAACAAGTGAGGCCGGAAGGGTGAGCTGGCTGCCCATACTGCTGGAAGGCTCACACCACCCCACCCTACCCCCGAGAGGCCAGTAAAGCACCTGAAACAGTCCTGCGGCCAAGCCCACCATCCCAGGACCCTCAGAATGTGGGGCTCTCTGCACTGGCGCCCTCTGAGCTGCAGCGAGCCGGCTCCGAGAGCGAGAATCCAACTCAAGGTCACAGCCAGGGCTGCAAGGGAGGCTGGGAATGTGACCTAGAGCCCCCCAGCCTGCAGTTCTGGATGGCGCGCATTCCAGAAAGAAGCTGGAATCAATACTGGGGGCCAGTCCACTGTACCCACCACAGGAGGGATGGAAAGCACCAGTAAAATCCTCGCCAGGGTCCAAAAGACAGTCACAGAGCATGCTGACCAGCAAGTCACAGCTGAATTATAACACACCACTTCTCCCACCAATTTCTTATCACGTGTTTATCCAGATGAAGACACAACCATCTGGAGATCAAGATTTTATAGGTTAGCATGTACTACAGTCTTAGGTATGTAATACTACCTGATTTTTTTTTTTTTTCTGTAAGAGAAAGAGGTAATAGAAATAGAGTGAAATCTGTGGCTTAAAAGACACATGAAAAAGTCCTCCACATCGCTTGGCACCAGGGAAATACAAATCAAAACCACAATGAGATACCACCTCACACAAGCCAGAATGGCTACAATTAACTAGTCAAGAAATGAAAGATATTGGCGAGGATCTGGAGAAAGGGGAGCCCTCCTGCACTGTTGGTGGGAATGCAAGCTGGTGCAGCCACTCCAGGAAACGGTATGGAGGTTTTCCAAAAAGCTGAAAATAGAGCTACCCGACTACCCAGCAGTCACACGACTGGGTATTTACCCTAAAGATACAAAGGTAGTGATCCGAAGGGGCACGTGCACCCAAATGTTTCTAGCAGCAATGTCCACAATAGCCGACTACGGAAAGAACCTAGATGTCCACCAACAGATGAATGGATAAAGAAGATGTGGCGCATATATACGATGGAATACTATGCAGCCATCAAAAGAAATGAAATCTTGCCATTTGTGATGACGTGGATGGAACTAGAGGGTATCATGCTTAGCAAAATAAGTCAATCAGAGAAAGACAATTATCATATGATCTCCCTGATATGAGGAATTTGAGGGCAGGGTGGGGGGCCGTGGGGGTAGGGAGGGAAAAATGAAAGAAGATGGGACCTGGGGAGGGAGACAAATCATAAGAGACTCTAAGTCTCAGGAAACAAACTGAAAGTTGCAGGAGGAGGTGGGGAGGGATAAGGTGGCTGGTTTATGGACACTGGGGAGGGTATGTGCTGTGGTGAGGGCTGTGAATTGGGTAAGACTGATGGTTCACAGACTTCTACCTCTGAAGCAAATAATACATTATATGTTTTAAAAAAAGAAAGAAAAATCTGTGTCTTCCTTCCTTCACTTAAATATTTCACGGGCTCCTTTGAGAGACTCTTTACTCAAAAATAAAATGAAAGAGACTCTTAACTCTAGGAAACAAACTGAGGGCTGCTGGAGGGGAGGTGGGTGGGGGTACGGGATAACAGCAATGGGCATGACGGAGGGCACGTGATGGAATGAGCAGCGGGTGTTACATGCAACTGATGAATCACTAAATTCTACCTCTGAAACGAACAAAAAAATAAAAGAGTGCATATATTAAAATATGCATGAAAAGAATCTGAGAAACTCTAAAGCAAAATATTAACAATCGGGTGGCCTGGTTGAGGGTGATTTTCATTTTCTTTATGCTTCTTTATGCTAATTATTCTTCTTATGCCTATTTGTTTTTTCTATAGTGTGCATATATTCATGGAATAATTTTTAAGTGTCTGAAGATACAAATGGGAAGTCCTAAGGAACTGGAGGAAGTTGACCACCCACATGACACAGGCAGCAGGGAGAGCCCCAGGGTGCACCATGGCCATGGGGGGCCTCTGTTTCTGCCCACGCTGGTGTAATGTCCCAGCAAGCCCACTTAGTCTCCTGCTGCCAAGTGAAACCAGGAAGTTAGAGTTGACACATGGGAAGCAGGGGGGGTGCGGTGAGGGGAGCCAGAACTCCCCCTTACATTATTTCCGGATCATGTTTTTAACAAGTTACTAAAACAAAGACTGAAGGAGCATGGAAAGGCTCTTCTGCTGGAAGATGCTCCCATATCTGGTTCTTGTGTCTGTCACTGTGGTTGGTATAATTCAAAGATGGGCCCCAAGTTCCCCACCTTGGTGCACGTGGCCTGCACACTCCCCTTCCCTTGAGTGAGTATGAAGGGAGAGCATGCCCATGATTGTGATACATTTTATGGAAGAAGCAACTTTGTGGCTGTAATTAAGGTCACAGTCAGTTGAGTTTGAAGGAATCAAAAGGCAGATCATACTGGGTGGGCCTGACTTCATCAGGGGAACCTTTCAGATGAAGGTGAAGTACCAGAGAGAGGCTGTCCTGTCGGCGCAGGGGGAAAGTAAACTCTGCTGTGTGTGGGTGAGAGAGCAGCATCCAACCAAGAGCCCGCAGTGCCGTGGGGATTTCAGTCCTACAACCACAAGGAACTGGATTCTGCCAATAGCTAGTGAGGCTGGGAGAGTAAGCAGAGCCTCAAGAGAACACAGCTGCTGTGGCCCGCGCCATGACTCCAGCTGATGAAACATGAAGAGAGGACCTTGCTCACCCATCTCCAAACTCCTGACTCACAAAAACTATACAGTAATAAAACTGTACAGTAATAAAAAACTATACAGTAACAAACTAAAAAGAAATGTTTACCAGGCTCCTCCTAGGGGTCAGGCACTGGATAAACCATGATTCCAAGACACAGGGAAGCGGTCATGGGAAGCTCGTAGGTGTTAGCATGAAGGGAGTGCTAGCTGCTTCCCCACTTTGCCACGTGCTCTGTGACCTTGGACAAGTTCCTTGCCTTTTCCATGACTCTCTTTATCACCTTTGCAAAGGGGAATGGTAATACCCACCTAAAAAGGCTGTTTGTGAGAGTTAAATGAGATCATACACATTGGCCCTTAGTGTAGTGCTTGGTCCCCGTATTAGTCAGCGTCCTCCAGAGAAACTAATCAACAGGCTGTGTGCTGGGTGAGGTGGGGGAGCACCTGCTTTATTTCAAGGAGTCAGCTCATGTGACTGTGGGGATGACAAGGCCAAACTCTGCAGGGTAGGCTGACAAGCCTTCTCTGGAGACCCAGAGAAGAGTTGGCGCAGCTTGAGTCCAAGGGCAACTGCTGACAGAACTCCCTCTTCCACAGCAGGGATCAGCCTTTATCCCCTTAAGGCCTTTGCCTGACAGAACGAGGCCCACCCGCCTTACAGAAGTTATGGAACATAGTTTGCTTTACTCAAAGGCCCCTAATTTTAATGTTAATCTCATTTAAAACATACTTTCATAACAACATCTAGACATGTTTGACCGAATACCAATCTACCATAGCCCAGCCACACTGACACATAAAATTAGCCATCACAGCCCATTCAGGACACTCAGTAAGTGACAGCTGTTATCATCGAGCAGCTTACGCCTAGTGGTGAAGACCCATCACCACAAAGCAGTGTGGTCAAGATGTTCAGGACCCCAGGCATACAGATAAGTGAGCACACATGCTGGAGTTAGAGCCTCCTGGACAAGAACATTCAGGACACAAGAAAGATCGGAGGGACCCAGTTAACCCTCCGCAGGCCTGGGCACAGGAGGGTCTCCCTGGAATCAGGAGAGATCCCCTGGCTGGTTGGGGAGAAGGTGTATATGCAAGGAATCTAAAGGCAGCAGAGGTAAGTACGGGTGGTCAGAGTCATTACCAAGAGGGGCAAGGTCATGGTCAGGAAAACAGGCCAAGCATTAAGCCTGAGAGAAAGTATAGAAACAAGACTGAAAGCATGCATTCGTACCCATGGTGAGTTTACCAGAGGAGCGGGGGTGATGTGACGAGCACGTACAGATGGACAAGAAGAATCACAGACCTCTAGAACCAAACGTTGGTGATGGCCATGGTTGGTACTAAAGAACTTTGGCCAGTGACAGAACTCATTTGTCCAACACAACACAGACGCCTGCCATCCAGGAGACAACATTGTCACGGCTGTCCTGCATGCCTTCGATGAAAAAGCCACCTTCTCCAGGGGCTTCAACCCCACAAACACCTGAGTGTCACCGATGTCCTTATCAAATGACGTTTTTCTCAGTCTGGTCCAGCCTCAAAACAGTTAAGATTCACTTTCAAGTTAAAATTTCCAAATGTTTTCTTGGCTGTAAATGGAGTGCTTACCTCAGATAAGATCCCATGTGCCCAGGATGTTTTGGTGCCAAAGATTTAACCCAAATCCCCGAAGCCATTCCTCTATAGTAGAGACTCGAATAGGCTTTGAGTGAGTGACAAACATTCCACAACAAACTGAAACTTGACCGTATCAGAATCTCCATCACTGATGGCAAGAGACACAGAGACAGAGAGACCTCATCTTGAAGGGCACGTGGCAAAGACAGTGCATAGTCTTGGGTTTCTCCCGGAGCGATGTGTGCTAAAAACAGTAACGGGGTGGGGAGGAGTGACAAGTGGCCAAGACCTTTGGAGCCTGTTTTCTAAAATGCACAGATAAAATTCCCAGTGAGCACTGATGTTAGCCAAGACTAAGGTTAGTTAAACCCAATGAAAGTCTAATGCAGCCTAGTTTCCTCAAAGTCTCCTATATTTTTTACGCTTCTGCAAATTTAGGTGCATGTGAATAGTTTAAAGCTGTTTCTGTCTTTTTCTCTCTAAACTTCCAATTATACCCCCCACAGCACCAAATGGAGAGGGAATTATAATCAATTTCTTAAGTAAATTCATGTAAAATAAATTTAGACTCAAAGGATCTGAACAGCAAAGCCATTTCATTCAACCAGGAAATCAGATTTTGACAGCCAAGGCTTTTTTAAAAATTGGGTCTATTTTCCAGAGATTTATTCAAGTGTTCCCTGCCACCAGAAGCCATAACAGAACTATAACCAACCCACTGCTCCCCTGTGGGTCATAGTTGTCATTTAGTGGGTGGGAAGATGGGGGTTTATCCTAGGTTGACCACCAAGAAACTGCAGACCCTGAAAATGTCACTTCATCTCGAAGCCTTTGCTTCCGTACTCGTAAAGTGGGGGGAGTTGATAAATTAATGGTCCAGTTCCTCATCCCTCTTGTATCCTTACCTTTTGCCAAGTAACTTGGCAATCCTCTGCCACACTGACTCTAGACTCAGCCATGTGACTCCGGTCAATAGAATACAACAGGGAAAACAGTTCCTCAGGGCCAGGTCTATGCCAAGAGAACTTGAACGTCTCTACTTGCTTTCTTCAGCTTTTGCTATCACCATGGGAAGGACATGCCCAGGCAAGCCCCCTAAAGAAGATGAGAGGCATGTGGAGCGGAGCCAAGCGTCCCAGCCAAGTCGCCTCCGCCAAGTCAAACCCACTCCCACCCTACGTGCACAAACACTGCTAAGACAAGCAAAGACACCCCGCTGAGCCATCTGGGAAAATAAAGAGTCGGTTACTGGTTCCTATAAAGCAAAGGCTAAACCGTACAGGGACAATACCACCTGTCCCAGAGACCTTACTAGCATGTTGGGAAGATCAACTGAAATTGTATTTATAAAAGCACCACAAAGACTGGAAAGTTGTCTCCCAACCTGGGAAAGGCCATTATTTTCTCTTCCTGCATCTTGGTTGTATCTGTCCAAGTGGATCCTCCATTCTGAACCTGGTTTTCACACCATGACAACCCATCTCCTATACCAGGTCTCAAACCAACAAAAAGTAAGGGATCTGAAAACTCCCTGTCAGCTCAGAAAGAATGACATGCCCTACATTTATCCAACCATTTCAAACTTTTGCCTAAGGTTCCTTGGTGAACTTTGCATTATCAGAGTTCTCAGCCACCTCAAATAGGAAGCTTCCCAAAATACATTTCTACTTTAGCAAATTATGATCAATAGGGGAGACTTGAATAGCTGGATATTTTTTCTGCCCTTGTATGAATCACTATATAGAAGTGCAAATTAAACCAAATGATTCAGGTTTATATCAAATGATAAATTGGATTCCATATTAGTCTGCCTAGGCTGCCCTGAGAGATTGCCACAGAATGGGGGCTTAAACAATAGACATTTATTTTCTCTCAGTTCTAGAGGCTAGAAGTCCAAGCATAAGGTGCCCTCAGCGTTGGTTTCTGGTGAGATTTTTCTTCCTGGCTTAGAGACATCACCTTCTCACCATGCCCTCCCCTGTTCTCTTCTCTGGGGGTGCATGGAGAGAGGGATCGTGTCTTTTCCTCTTTTTATAAGGACCCAGCCCTATTCAACTAGGGGCTTATGCTTACAACCTCATTTAACCTTAACTGCCTCCCCCAAAGCCCCATCTCCCAATCCTAGGTTGACCACCAAGGAGCTCTAAACCGATTGATAACAATACAGTCACATCAGGGATGAGAACTTTGACACAGGAAATGGAAGAACATGGGAGAGGGTCCCAATTCAGTCCAAAACAGATCCCAAAGGAGGACTGACTCAGGTAATACAAATATATACCAGCAAATCCGTATCTTCCTGCCTCAGGAAGGCAAGTCGCTCACTTTAATGAATTTTTTACAATATGCATTTATTTACCAAACACATACTATGGGTCTACCTGTGCCAAGCACTGTGTGAGTTGCAGGGGATGCAACAGAGCAAACCAGACAGGGCCCCACCCTCTCAGATCTTATGGCCTGAAGGGACTGCTCAGCACTCGAGTTCTGAATGAGGAAGGAGGGGTGGAATTGGAAAGATGAGGGGATGATAATCTCACAAAGACAGATCATTCCTGCCCCAAATGCATTCCTTATTTCACTTGTCCATGCCATTTCACATGTTCCTCCCAAATCACTCACCAGAACAGCCACCCCAGTCTACATGTTCGCCAGCAGAACACAAAGAGCTCCCCACATTCAAGTTAATACTTGATATTTTCCAACTTCACAGGTTCTGACGGCTATCTTGGCTTCATTTGCATATCTCTGATTGCTAATGAGATTGAGCATCTCTCCATAAGCTCACAAACATTAGCTTTCCCCTCTGTAAACTCCGTGTTTATTCCCTTGGCCCATATTTCTATTGCTTTCCTCCTCTTTTTTTGTTGATTTATTGGCGCTCCTTAAATACTCTAGAAACTAACCTTTCCTTGGTTTTGTGTCTTAAAAATATCATCTCCCTGGGGTGCCTGGGTGGCTCAGTCACTCAAAAGTCTGACCCTTGATTCTGGCTCAGGTCATAGTCTCAGGGTCCTGGGATGGAGCCCCAGGTGGAGCTCCCAGTTCAGCAGGGAGTCTGCTTGTCTCCCTCTGCCCCTCCCCACACTCACGTGTTTGTTCCCGTTCTCTCTCTCTCTCTCAAATAAATGAGTAAATCTTCCTTAAAAATTGTCTTCCAATCCATTAGCAGTGGTTATGGTGCTGGAGCAGATACTCGTTGCCCCTCCCCGAGGGGTGTTTCCACATGCCTGACCCACTGGTAACAAGCTTGGCCATATGACTTCTTTTGGCCAATAAAATCTGAGCAGAAGTGACATGTGACCTTCCCAAGCAAAAGCCATAAGATTCACTGCATGAAACCACCGTGTATTTTACTCTCCAGAGAGGGGCTGCCTTTTGGGCCTGGGTCCTGGCATGAAGAGATCCCCGTTGCAGACCCACGACCAGCAGAAATAAACCTTGGTCACATACATTTAGTTGTTTGATTTCGTTGTTGGTTGTAACGGTGGAAGAGCTGAACAATTCAACGATGGACACCAGTGACCAGGTGCTACCATAATAGTGCCCCAAATATGTCCATGGGTCTTAGGGCAGAGTGGCTAGTGGCAAGGAAACTGCCAGTAAAGACTTTTTATGCAGTGGCGAAGCATTTGATAAAACGATCACCTGTGAGAACCTAGAAGGTTGAGAGCGTAACTAATGAATTTGTAGCTTCAGCAAAGTGGGAAAGCAGAATATTGGTAACATTGGATATTTGCTAATGGCTGTTTTTGACAAGGCACCATAAGAAAGAAATAAGTTCATAGGAGAAACGGCCATTTTACAAACAGGATTGAAAGAGTGTTTGGAGAGGCCATAAATTCCAGGATTTGCAGGTTAGTAAATGGAACTCTTTCTCATCCCCAACTGGTAAGAGATAAAACTGAGAAGGCCTTGAGCTACAGAGCTCATCCTTGGGGCAAAGATGAAATCAAGTAGACTGGTCAGCCCATGGTTGAAAGTCTAATGGGGTACAGATGGGGAGAGAAGGTCAGGTGTTGTAGGGAACAAACACTTCAACCATCAGAGAAAGAAGCCATTCATGATGCCTAAAACTAATAATTCCATAAACAGCAACATAACCATATTATTTTTAAAAGGTGTAACTGTTTCCTATTGCTGTGTAACAAATAACACAAACTTAGTTGCTTGAAACAACACACACTATGTCATAACTTCTATGGGTCAGGAGTCTTGGCATAGGTGACCTGGGTCCTCCGCTCGGAGTCACATCAGGCTAAACCAAGGTGTCAGCCAGGACTGTGATCCCATCTCAAGTTCGGATTTTCTCCCAAACTCACTGGCTGTGGTCAGAATTCAGTTTGCTCATGGTTGTAGGACAGAGACCCTCAGCTCCCAGAGACTATCCCCTGTAGACTTCCGATGCACTCATCACACACACATAGATAACAATGTGAAGACATGACATGATCATGAGCTTGACTGACATTTCACTGTGTATATGTGGAACAAATCATCATGGTGTATACCTAAATATACAGAAAACTATAAAAATAAGAAAGAAAGCAGATCGTATGGTTCTAATACAATACAAGGGAAGGTTTATCATTGGACAGTGTTAGCTGATACTGACAAAAGGCAAAATTCGCAATGAACGTGTCAGCCTTTGCTACACGGCCAACCACACCAGGGCTTCGGAGCCTGAAGCGACAACCGTTTCTTTAGTGCACCGTGCTGCAGGTTGGCAGTGCAGGCTGGGCTCAGCTGAGAAGATCTGCTGAGGGTCTCAGCGGACCTCGCTCCTGATTTGTGATTGGCTGCTGTGATCTACAAGTTGGGGGTGGCTGACTGCAGGCAGAACTGACAGGGGCCATGGAAGAAACTGAGCCGTGAGTATCTCCTCATCTGGCAGAATGGCCTGGGGCTCATCTCTATGGCAGTGGTGGCACAGGTTCCCTGAGCAGCACAAGGAAAGCCCCAGTGAGCAGGTGCTTTCCAGTCTGTCCTTCTGCCATGCTTGCACCCAGATATGCTGGTAAGCAACAGAGTATCAAAACAAGCCAGACCAGAGCTGTCAGAAATACAAGAAGAAACAAAGAGCTCCACCATAGCTTTATCTGGAGCCCTCCATTTAGAGAGCTATGAAGCAAATAAAGAATGAGGATTCAAATGCTGTAATGAGTAAAGTCTGTGAGTATCAAACTATTGCTTCCTATAGAAAATACCCATTCTTTCTCAATGTCTTTGGAACATTTACAAAAATGGGTCATACTTTTAGGCCATAAAAGAACATTTCAGTAAATCAAAAGGAAAGTAAGAGAAAAGGAGAGGAAAGGGATTGTATAGGCAATATTTTCTGGCCAAATGCAATGAAACTAAAAATTAAAGAAACTACAAACAAGAAAATTCAAACCACAAAGAAATTAAAACACTTCCCAAGATAACCTGCGGGATGTACAATTACAGACTATTTGGAAAATTTTTTTAAATGTCAAAAGTACATATCAACAACTATGGAATGTTTCCTATTAGGGATCAGCCAACATTTTCCAGGAAGCACCTCACAATAAATAGTACAGGCTGTGTGGCCCATAGGTCTCTGTTGCCACTAATCTGTTCTGCCATGGGGGTGTGAAAGCAGCCATACACAACACAGAAATGCCTGTCTGGGCAGGTGTTCAATAAAACTTTATTTGTAAAAGTAGACAGCAGGCTGAATTTGATCCACAGTCTTGGCTTGCCAACTCTTGCTTTGTATTAATTAAACATTAAGCACCTAAAGAGAAATTCCTAACTTTACATTTTTTTATTAAATAAGAAGAAATAGAAATCAATGAAATAAGTCCAACAACAGCAAAACAGAGGGAGCAGGAACAGAAATATGATGCAGCCAGAAACAGACATTAATGAAAGAGAAGGCAGGAAAATAATACCATCGATAAACAAACCCAATATTTGAAAAGATGAACAAAATAAACCCAAAACAATGCTAATAAAAAAAAAAAAAAACGGGAGGGGGACACAGTGATATCCATTATTGAAAAGTAGAAAGGATCAGAGCCACAGATGCAGAAAATGTTTCCTTTTTTTTTTTAAATGATAAGCAAATACTAAGAACAACTGGATAGTAATGAAAATTTAACTGTCGATGAAATGGCTAATTATATAGATGTATTCTATTTACTGAAATTGGCTCTTGCAAGGGGAGCACATCTGATTAGATCAAGAATAAGAAAATGGCCAATGTGTATCCAGCATTTGCTAGTGTCAAGGACTCTGGCTAGATGCTTTCCTTGTACCGTCTCCATTCACCTGCCTAGCAAACTTGTGATGTAGGTCCTATCATTATGCATGTGTGTTCAGATAAAGACAGAAACATCTGAAAAGGTTAAGAAGCCCCTCGTACTCTAGGGACTGTGGTAGGCACACTCCGCGGGGCACACTCCACTGGGGCCGTCCATTACTCCACACGGCAGAGGAAAGGACAACCCACCAAAGAACAGCCCATCAGGCCTCCTTAGCGGGCAGCTTCCAGCCATTGAGAAACTGGTCATTTCTACAGAATTTCAGCTGCCTGGGAAGAAACAAAGAGAAAAAAAAGAATTGTTCCGTTCTATTTTAAGAAGCTTGAACCACCTAAAATCAAAATGTGACGAAGTTAACTACTAACTAATTCTCACAAGGATAGATGTAAAAATCTTATTTCATCAACTCTAGAAATACATTAGAATAATAATGTGCCCGGAACATATATGGTTTATCATAGAAAGGTAGAGATGCCTCCCAGTGAGAATTAAATTCTGGATATAACACGTTATATTAACAGGTCAAGGGAGGGAAATGATTCTTCTCAACAGAAGCAAAATTTAATCTCCTTTCTGGCTGTTTAAAAATTGAGAAAAATAAGGGCGCCTGGGTGGCTCAGTCAGTTAAGCATTGGACTCTTGGTTTCAGCTCAGGTCATGATCTCTGAGTCGTGAGATCGGTCAAGGTCATGATCTCTGAGTTGTGAGATCGGTCAAGCTCCATGCTGGGTCTGCTTGAGATTCTCTCTGTCTCCTTCTCCCTCTGCCTCCATTCTCTTTCTCTCTTTCAAAAAAAAAATTAGAGAGATAGGAATAGACCAATATAACATGTCAGATGTCTTCTTTGTTGTTGTTAAGATTTTACTTATTTATTTGAGAGAGAGAGCAAGTGAGAGAGAGTAGGAGATGATGGGGAGGGGCAGAGGCAGAAGAAGGCTCCCCACTGAGCAGGGAGCCCAACAGGGGGCTTCATCCCAGGACCCTGAGATCCTGAGCTGAAGGTAGATGCTTAACCCACTGAGCCACCCAAGTGCCCATGATGTCTTCTTGATGTCAACAGTAAGCATGGTGTTCACTGCCGAAATATGAGAGCAGCGTTTCTCAGACTACATTACAGAACCACTTCAAAAGAGAGATATTCTTATTCTACTACTGAAAGAATTCCATATTCCAATAAACACAGAAAATAATACATGTCGTATCCCCATTCTGGAGATCCAAAATATACCTTACTGTATTAAATCTAGAAGAATAGCAAAAATAGTCAATAAATTCAGGGGAAAAAAAGATACAAATTACCTTATAAATATTCAGTACTAAAATACTGTGGTAATCGTAACTGTAGGAACAGGCATAAAAAAAAATCCTTCCAAAAACAATAACTACAGGATGGTAGCATATGACAAATATGCCATTTCAAAACAAGAAACAAAGATCAGATTATTCAACGAAAGATATTCAAACAACTAGAAAAAATATGTATCAGACCTGAAGCTCATATTTTTAAAAAATGTAAATGCCTAAAGGCTTAGTTGTATGTCAAAAATGAAATATAAAGATTGCTTAAGGAAACAGAGATGGACTTCAAGAGTGAACATGGCGGTTGACGTGTACGTGTCTCTCCTTGCCCTCCCCCCAGACAATACAAGCAACAAGAGCACTACCAACAACAAGGAAACCGCATTCTCGGTGAGACTTGGAGTAAAGCATGATCGGTGAACTTGAAGACCTACGTAAAGACTGAGGGGGCGCCTGGGTGGCTCAGTCAGTTAGGCCGCTACCTTCGGCTCAGGTCATGATCTCAAGGTCCTGGGATAGAGTCCTACATTGGGCTCCTTCCTCAGTGGGGGGCCTGCCTCTCCCTCTGCCCCTCCTCCTGCTCATGCGCACAAAAATAAATAAATAAATAAATAAAGTCTTTTTAAAAAATCACATTAAAAGCCACATTTTCAAGAAGCAGTCTGCGTCTGGAAAGCTAGCTTAGTCCCAAAATACCCTGTCCTCCAACTGGAAACCGCTTACCAACTACAGAGAATATGATCACTCAGTGATAAATGATAAAAAGGGAATTAGCAAAGCATTAATACCCAGATGATCTAGGAAATGCTGGTGGACAGAACAACAAAATATATCAAAGACGAAGAAGACTCAGCAGAAAAATGTTGCCACAGAGCACATAAAAATTTGAACTAAGTAGTTCACCATGAATTTTGAAATATTCAGTGCGGTCATTATCTCTATAAAAGACAATCAGAAACACAGGAACATAGGAAAGATACAGTTATTTATCAGAAAGAAATAAAACATGAGCAGCTATATCCCAAGAAAGAATAAATGAATAAATATTTCAAGGAGCAAAAATGAGTCCAGATACTCTGGAAGTTCACCAAGAAGCAGAGAGAATAATAATGAGAAATTCAAGCATTATAAACAAAACCGAAGAAAAGATTTTTTTTCTTAGAAAATGATAGATCTGGAAGGCAGGTAAAGGAGAGTCAACTCCTGCATCACTGGAATCCCTGAAGAAACACAAAGCAAGGTAACAAAGCAAATATTTGGGGACACAATTCATGAAATTTTTCAAGGAAAAAAAAGCAGAATACAATCTGGACAGTTAAAGATTATGCTGTGTACCAGACAACAAGTTGATCTAGAATGGTTAACGCCAAGACTTAATCACAGTAAAGTTTCTGGCTTTTAAAAAATAGAAAAAAAAATTGTAGACAAAGAACTCAATCTGGCCTCAGATTTCTTCACCATTAATCACCAAAAGATAATGGAGCAGCACCTAAGAGGTACAGATGGGAAAAGAATGGCGTGTCCTTCAAGTACAAAGCGTACTTTTTCTTTAACTGCAAGAAATCAGGGAGCATTGTTATCAGGAGTCCTACTTGAGAAAGCTCTAAGAGAATACACTTCAGCCAACCAGAAGATAACTGGGAAAACCCTAGGGAAAGAATCCAGGAGTGAGCACCGGATATGTCTGAATGAAAAGTAAGACCAAAACAAACTCGTGGACCAGAGTCACAGAGCTGGACTAAATGCCGCAGACCATGACATTGGAGAAATGACGTCACGACAAAACTGGGCAGAAGAGTGTGAATGAGAGTACATTTGTCGATTGCCTCATTTACAAGAACTGAAAAGCAACAAGTCATTAACCGCTAACAAATCATGGGGTAAAAGTATAAATAAGTCTACCTTACATGCATGCTAAAACAGATGGCTATTATTGACTAAAATTGAGTGTATGGGAGGGAAGCACACACGGCGATTTTTATCATTTCCCTGTTGGAGGGAACATACTGTGTAAAAAATAGAGCACCCAGGGTGTTAATTTTGAATGAAATTATAGAAGCAACCATTAGAATAATAATGCAAACCTTCCTCAATTTCAGAAAGATTTTCAAAGACAAGAGACCACCTGGTAAATGACTTTATATAAAAGCATAAAAATTAAAATCATAATGTAAAACAATACAAAAAACTAAAAATCGATCCCCTCTACCATTAATAGAGGAAAAAGAGCTCAATTCATCTATGATGGAAGGAAGGGAAGAAGGAAGGGAGGGAGGGAAGAGATTGGGAGTGAAAGCAAACCCAGCCACAAGCTATACACAAGAGCCACTCCAAAACCAACATATTTCATGAAGACTTCTCAGTCTTTATGAATAAAAGTCTTTCAAAACTCAAGCACAAACAAAAAAGAGCAAAGGTTGGGATCCTAGTATCACTGAAGACAGACTACAGACCACAAAGCATTAACAACGAACACAAAATGGGCACTCTATGAAGTTAAATGATGTAATCTCATAACAAAGATAACAGCTCTGAATTTCTGTGCACTTCCCTCTGTCCCTCACACATAAAGCAGACATAAAATACATTACAGATGACCTAAGGAGCATAATTAAAAAATAGGTCTGTTTTATATGCACAGAAATAGACCCATGCATATATTCACACACACCCCAAAACCAGAAAATATCTTCAGTTCAAGTGCCTGTGAAAGTATCACAAAAACTAGACTCAATGAGACCCAACAAGAAAATCTCCAGAAAGTAAAGACAGGGCAGAAAACTTTCTATATCACAATGCAATAAAACTAGAAGCTGAAAATCAAATTAAAACACAAAAGACCCAGCCACCTGGGACAGAGGGAAATGCTCTCACATTTTCCTTGAGTTAAAAAAATGGATAAATAAATACATAATTTCTAGAAACTGTCATGAAATGGTCACAGTAAGAATCCACAGGAGAGAGCCAAGAAAAGCGCAGCAGAAAATACTTCAGTTCTATTGACTAAAAAGAGAAGAAAAACAAAGAATGAACAGAAAATGAAAGAACCCCGCTGAAAACATTGGGAAGACACAAAGGAAAGTCAAGGACAGCCACATGAAATATTATGAAAGAAAAAGGCAGGACTTAGTAAGTTAGAAGAGAGAAAAACAGTAGAAAAAAATAAATCTGAAAGCAAGTTTTGCCCAGACAAGAGTTTCTTTGGACTGAGTGGGGGCTGGGGGGTAGAATTCCACACAGAGGGACACAACTGTTTAGTGAAGCCAAGAACCAGGGTGGGCCAGGGGAACAAAAAAAGGACTGAATTGCTTTATGTAATAAAGTTGGGGGGGTCCTTTGCTACTTTGCAAGGACCCCAAGAGGAGGTTGAGAATCCTGAAGAGGAGAGAAAGCAGGAATGAGAAGTGGAGGGAGACAAAGAGACAGAAAGAGATGGAGACAGAGACAGAGAGACAGAGCAGCAGTAGCATCAACAGAGGACTGGGCAGGCCCAAGCCCCAGGTGCCTCCACCATCTGTATCTCCCAGCCATCTGGTTGACCTCTTGCTCCTTAACACTTGTAACTCCCTAACACAATGGAGTAAACGGTTCTTGCCCAGCTGAAAACATCTCTAAGTGTCCCTCCAACTTGATGGATATTTTGGGCATAGAATTCTAGTGTCGTTCTAGTACGAAGTCACATTCCCTCAGGATTTTCCAGGCACTGCCCTATTTGTCTTCATATCCTGCATTGAGCACTTAAAAAAAAAAAAAAAGGCAGATCAATATGTACTAAAATGGATAGTTCTCCAAGGCACAATGCTGAATGAAAACGACAAGTCTCGGAGTAATTTATAAGGTGTGATACCTTTGATATCAGGAGAATCTGAAAAGGGACTTCCTGGAGGCTCCCTGCTGGGAGGCGTGGAGACGGAGGAGGGGCACTGGAATTGCGAGGCTCTGGTCACGGTCACAGTCACGGCGGGCATTAGTCTGTGCATTGCCTGCGTATTTTCCGGTTTATCTTACACATATAATTCCTTCACAAATCCAAAAGAAGTTTAAACAAAAACAAGAAAATAATGTTCTAGAGATCTTAAAGCGCACACTAATCCAAAAAAAAGTTTGAACAAAAATGTCCTCCCATCAAGAGCTGCGTAAGTACACAACTCTATGTTCGCACCTCCGACCACTTCTATCACTCTTTCTTTAACTTTTTAATACAGCCGGAATTTATTCAGTCCATCAAGTCCATCAAGTATGACTTGATGCCCTACAATGATATTTTTTCTCATTTCCTTACTGGGGGTTCCCACACTGGGCCTGAAGAGTCTTTCTTCTCCCTCCTGATGGAAAGGGCTTCGTAGGCATGTGTATCAAGTTGAAAAACACGTGGTATAGAAGTCGGGTTTCCTAACTCCCAACCTGGTGCCCATTCTACTACATCACTGAGTAGTTTTTAGATCACTCTTGTTTTAGACATTGTCTTTTGCTCAGTTGTTGTGTTTTTTTTTTTAATATGGCTGACACAAAACGTTGCATGAGCCTCAGGTGTACAACAAAGTGATTCGACAACTCTGTACGGTACACTACGTCCGCAAGTGTAGCCGCCACCTGGCACGGCACGGCGCTACATTGTGGATGATATTCCCTCTGCTGGACCTTTCATCGCTGCACTCTTTGCAATTTTCAAACCGTTTCACATTTCTAACACCACATTTTATTCTCTATCAAAAATCTGACTTTTGCCCTCTGTTATGGGGGATGTTTTGCCAGGATATGGACAAGGGATGCAGTGAAACGCTTGGGTTCCTTCACTCATCCATCCAGGAAACGTTTCTTGAGCCTGGACCGTATCACAACCGTATTCCCAGTGCTGGGGATATCAGGAGGTGAGGGCAAGGAGCTCCCACCTCATTTTTCACATAATAATAATAAAATATAAAATTATTTCAAGCTCTGTAGCCGTTCCCTCAGTCTTTGCCATGTAATTATCCACTCCATCCACCCCATGGCCTCGAGGCCATCGACTAGCAGCTCCTTGGGGTTGGGGATGATTGGTAGTTTTGACACTCAGTGACTTTCCGTCGGTCCCCTCACGTGCTCAGTTAGCTGCTTTCACCTGAGACTGACAAAAGACCAAAGCCTGTCCTGCCCCATGATGGGAACCTATTTCATTTTGTGCAAGTGACGGGACAGGGCAGGGCATCTAGCCAGCCACCCCTTCCTGCCTCTACCTCCACTAAAAACAGAAGGAGTTATTAAGACCTCCTGTGCGCTTTCCAGAGAAGTAGCATCGATAACAGTGCAGGGAGCACTCTGAAACCTTTTCCAGTTAGTTCTGATTTATAATACAACCGCTAGGCCTCCCATGGAACTCTCTGTGGTGTTCTGAATCTATAAACCAAAGAACAGACATTACCTCCAACCACAGGCATCATCTCGTCATCTGCGGTGAGCGTACCCTGGACCATGGTCTGCATTTAAGAAGCCATTTAGACACAGTAAGTAGCCAGAGTACGCAGGAGACACGGTGGGCTAACTCATTCGGAGGAACTGAACTCAGTGGAAATTAAAGCGATAGGGTATTTTGTGTCTGGATCCCCGACAAATGTAAAAAATTAGCATGGGGGTGCCCAGCTGGCTCAGTCTATAGAGCACGCGAGTCTTGATCTCAGGACCGTGAGTTCAGGCGCTGTGTTGGGCGCAGAGAATACCGTATGTATGTGAATGAATGAATGAATGATTAGCATGAAGAGTAGTATGTGGCCATTACACTTCTTTGAGCAAGCAGGTTATCATTTCCTTAGGACTCTGCATGTGTGAATTCCTACCTTACTAACAGATAATGGCTGCTAACGGAGATGCAGGTTTTCTTTTATTTTTTTTTTTAAGATTTTATTTATATAGGGGCACCTGGGTGGCTCAGTGGGTTAAAGCCTCTGCCTTCAGCTCAGGTCGTGAACCCTGGGATCGAGCCCCGCATTGGGTTCCCTGCTCAGCGGGGAGCCTGCTTCCCCTCCTTCTCTCTCTACCTGCCTCTCTGCCTACTTGTGATCTCTGTCAAATAAATAAATAAAAATCTTTTGAAAAAAAGATTTTTATTTATTTATTTATTGGAGAGAGAGAGAGAGAGAAAACGAGCATGAGTAGGGGGAGGGGCACAGGGAGAGGGAGAGACTCCAAAACTGACACTGTGCTGAGCACAGAGACTGACCAATGTGCGGCTCCATCCCAGGACCCTGAGATCATGACCTAAGCTAAAATCAAGAGCCCAATCCTTCAATGACAAAGCCAACCAGGTGCCCTGGTGCAGATCTTAATAAAGATAGTGACTTTGCACTGAAACTCTCCCTTAGAAGAGAGCCTCCCAAGCGGGTTTCCATGGCTCGGTTGCATCTGGCAAATAGGTTAAGGGTGGCTGTGGGGTTGGACACCCTCAGACCCCGAATATCCAGAGCCCAGACCCCCAACTGAGGCACAGGCAGCTGTCTCCACTTACTCCGTTTAGGCTGTCATTTTCTGTACATGCCACAATGTGGAAAGAGCTAATGAAGTACAGTATAACATAAGCCAAGGAAATTACTTTGTCAATTTTATAGAAAACAGAAATGCTGCTAAGCAAATTGTCCAGCCTGAGACATTCTCAATGTGCATTCAGAGTTCCTATTTTGCTCCTTGCAGTGGGTATGCTAATAAAACCCTCCTGCCTCACACTGTCCAGGGCCCAGAGCTACAGTGAGAGACCTGCCCTGCATTCGAAAGACAATCTTCCCATCAACCCTCCCTGCTTCCAGGGACGAAATTCTTCCCTCGTTCAGGAAACTGTTTCCAGCTCCCTCCGAGCCTGGGTTTCCAACGGCAGATGTCCCTTGCCTACAGACCCTACTCCCGTCCGTGTGGACTGGTCCACAGTGGGCACCTAACCCAGGAGGGGCAGATCTGAGCCCGATCTCAGAGGGACAGACGCAGGACGAGGGAGGCACGAGCTGTCAGAGGGGGCTCCTTCCCCTAGGATGGCAGCAGCATGACAGATGGAGTCAGGGGTTCCAAGAGAAGCAAAAAAAAAAAGGCTGCAGACAGTAGGCCCTTCAATGTAGAGAATAGCCCCCACCAACAGCAAGAGGCCCAGGCCCCAGGGCAGCACATTTAAGGAGGCACGCACACCAGAGGTCTTTCCAATGCATGGTTGGCACCCCCGTGACCCTTGAGAGTTAAGTGCCTCCTTAAAGTTGTGCACTGCTGAACAGTCATCAGAAAAACACAAATCAAAACCACAGTGAGATGGGACCTCACACTGGTCAGAATGGCCAGAATCAAAAAGATAAGAAATAACAAGTGTTGGTGAGGCTGTGGAGAAAAGGGACCCCTCCACGCACCGTGGGTAGAAGTGTAAACTGCGAAATCATCGTGCAAAGCAGTATGGAGTTTCCTCAAAAAATGAAATGTAGAATTCCCACATCATCCAGTAACTCCACTACAGGGTACTGACCCAAAGAAAGCAAAAGCACTCATTTGAAAAGCTACGGGCACCCCTATGTTCACAGCAGCATTAGTTCCAATAGCCAAGATACAGAAGCAGCCCAAGTGTCCATCCACAGACAAATGAATGAAGGTGTGATATATATTTCTATATCGCCATAAAAAGAAGGGAATCTAGCCATTTGCAACAGCATGGACGGATGGATATAGAGCGTATAACGCTAAGTGGCATAAGGACAAATACCATACGATTTCGCTCACATGTAGAATTTAAGAAACAAAACAAACAAAATGAAAAAGAGAATGCAAAAGTCAGACTCTTAAATACAGAGAACAAACTGGTGATTGCCAGAGGGGAGGGGGTGGGGGATGGGTGAGAAGAAGGGGATTGAGAGTACATTATCCTGATGAGCCCTAAGAAATCTACAGGATTTCTGGGTCACTATACAGCACACACGAAACGAAGGTAACACTGTATGCTAAATATACTTCAATAAAAAAGTTGTTTTAATTTAAAATGTGGGTATATTTGTACATTGCTGGTGGGAAAATACAATGGGGCAGATGCTATGGAAAAAGTTAAATATAAAATTATCATATGGGGAGCCTGGGTGACTCAGTGGGTTAAGACTCTGCCTTCGGCTCAGGCCATGGTCTCAGAGTCCTGGGATCGAGCCCCGCATCGGGCTCTCAGCTTAGCAGGGAGCCTGCTTCCCCCTTTCTCTCTGCCTGCCTCTCTGCCTACTTGGGATCTCTGTCTGTCAAATAAATAAATAAAATCTTTAAAAAAATTTTTTTCAGAAAGGACGAATACCCAACTTTTGTAGCAACATGGATGGGACTGGAAGAGATGATGCTGAGTGAAATCAGTCAAGCAGAGAGAGTCAATTATCATATGGTTTCACTTATTTGTGGAGCATAACAAATAGCATGGAGGACATGGGGAGTTAGAGAGGAGAAGGGAGTTGGGGTAAATTGGAAGGGGAGGTGAACCATGAGAGACTATGGACTCTGAAAAACAATCTGAGGGGTTTGAAGAGGCGGGGGGTAGGAGGTCGGGGTACCAGGTGGTGGGTATAATAGAGGGCACGGATTGCATGGAGCACTGGGTGTGGTACATAAACAATGAATTCTGTTATACTGAAAAGAAATAAAAAATAAATTTAAAAAAAAAATTTTTTAATTTTTAAAAAATAAATAAAATTATCATATGACCCAGCAATTCCACTTCTAGGGATATATCCCCCAAATGGAAAACTGGTACTCAAATAAATCCATGTACATACACGCATGTTCACGGTACCACTACTCACTACAGCCAGAGGCGGACGAAGGCTCAAATGTCCAGCAGCAGATGGACAGAGACGCGAACCACGGCACAGTCATGCCGTGGAGAGTATCAGCGACCGCAGGAATGACGTGCTGACATGTTACAACACGCATGAACGTCCAAACGTTACGGTGAATGGAAGAAGCCTAAACCGAGAGGTTGTATGATTCCACTCATACAAAACGTCCAGAACAGGTAAATCCGCAGACAAGGAAAGCAGATCGGTGGGTGCTCGGGAGTGTGGGAGGGGTAACAGGAGCCACAGCTTCATGCAGAGGTTTCCTTTGGGGGAACTGAAAATGTTTTGGAACAAGATGGAGGAGGTTGTTGCACAACATTGTAAATATACTAAAGGCCACCGAATTGTTCCTTTTGCCTGGGTGGCTCAGTTGGTTAAGCAGCTGCCTTCAGCTCGGGTCATGATCCCGGCGTCCTGGGATCGAGTCCCACATCAGGCTCCTTGCTCAGCAGGGAGCCTGCTTCTTCCTCTGCCTCTGCCTGCCTCTCTGTCTGCCTGTGCTCACTCTCTCTCTGACAAATAAATAAATAAAATCTTTAAAAAAAAATAAAATAAAATGGTCGATTTCATTATGTGAACTTCATGTCAACTTTAAAAAGAAAAAAGAAAAGAATTGCAAAAAAATAAAAAATAAAACAAGGAAATTTCATGAGGCTCCTGGCCCTAAGCATACTACCCATCAAATTGTGATTGACCCATGAGCAAGACCCAGCCCTACGGATCTCAAGTCCCTCCTCCACACCTTGACACCTTCCCTCGACTACGGAAGCTCTGCAGAGCTCGATTTCCGCAGTGTATCACAGCGTGCGTGCATCCTGCCATTCCCACGCTCCTAATCACGTCCACGAGGCTACTAGATATAGGAAATCTGTCCTCAAGAGCTAGGAAGGAAATGCAAGGGAAAAATAAGCCAGGACGCTTACTTCCACACAGAGAACATCATGCGTGTGTTTATAACAACATCAGCAGAAACAGCAAAACCTACTCACATCAAATACTGAGACAGGGTGGAAAGTAAAGAGACTCAGAAGTTTGCAGCACAAAGCTGATGCCAGACTGGCGTGATCCTGGGAAACACCATTTATCGTTTCTGGATCATTCGAATTTCCAACCCACTTTACAATCATTTATGTGTCATTTGAAACTGGGCACGACAGTGGGTGATTTGGCATTTTGGGGTGGAAGACGAAGGCACAAAATGGCCATCGGGGCTTGCTGAAGGGACAGATCAAGAATCAGGACTCAGGGCCATGGGCTGCAAGGTCCTGGGCCCCGTTTGCCTTTCACCAGCGAGGGCTGTCTTGGTGGTGATGCTTTCTGCAGCTGGCAGAGTCGGTCCCAGCACAGAACCCAGGAGAGGAAGCCGTCCAGATGGATTTCTCTTTCTCCCTATCTGCAGGCTCCCCCCTCATCTGATCCATCCTGCAAACTCCTATGAAGATGACAGTTCTTAGATACCTCTCCCAGCATGTCCTACAACGGCCGCCCAGGCTCTCCACCCCCTAACCTGTCCTGGTGTGATCTCCCCTCCTCCCGACACCAAGAACACCCAGCTCACCCCGACACCCCATGCTTTGCTTTGTGCACTTTGTACACCTCTAAGCATCCAAACCTGCCTCATCCTCATCCTGAAAGGAGGGAGCCCCCACAGCACCGGACACAGAGCTAAGAACATCACGAAGTACTTGAGTACGCTTTCTCTCCTGGGACTCAGAGAGCCCAGGAGAGACTCTGCTCCAGCGAGCCCTCAGAAGACAGAAAGTCATGAAGAGCCACCATTTCTGAAATAAGCCCGACAGCCCACAGCTTCCAACCCCAAACTAGCCTATGTTCAGCTTCTTAACTCACTGGTGAGCGCCAACTCAGCCAAGCTGAGAGACCCCGGGCCACCTGAGAAGATAAAGAACTTTCTGGTCTTTCAAATGGTCCCCAAAGAGTTACACCTCTTCTTCTAAGAGGGTGTGGTATCTTCTAGGGCTGCCAAAACAAATTACCAAAGGGCATGCTTAAAATAACAGAAACTTTTTTTTCTCAGGGTCCTGGAGGCCAGAAGTGCAAGGTTAAGGTGTCGGCAGGGTCATCAGCCCCCTAGAGGCTCTGGAAAGAAGCCCTTTTTTGCCCCTTCTAGCATCTGTTGGGTGGCCAAGCAACCCCTAGCGTTCCTTGGCTTACAGGTGCAACCCCTCCAACCTCTGCTTCTGTCACCACGTGGCCCTTCTGCGTCTGTGTCCCTGTTCTCTCCTCTTAGCAGGACTCCAGCTGTTGGGTTAGAGCCCACCCCACTCTGGTATGACCTCATCGCTAGGAAATGTGTTTTTAAACATTCTTTCCAAAGAAGGTCACCTTCTGAGGCTCCAGGCAGAGAGGACGTTGGGGGACACTATTTAACCCAGGACAGAGGGGATGGTGAGGGATAGGAAAGAAAAGAGTTGGATCTGGGATTGAAGGAAGGGTGAGTCGGGTTTCTGTAACTTCATTTCCTAAGCTGGTCAGAGCCCCCGAGAAGCGCTCCCCGAAACCCCATGTGACATCCTGGCCTTTGCCGGACCTTTCCTCCGTCCCTTGCTGTCCATGGATGAGCGGCTGCCTGAGCTCGCTGGTTCCTCCTCCATCCTGAAGGAATTCCCCAGCCCCTGCCTGCCTTCCTCACCTAAGTGCTCGGTTTGCAGAGATGGATATTAAGTCAGATTTTCTCCCGCTTCATTGCATGATGATTTGGAGCTACCGGGATTTTCAATTTGAAAGAAAATATTTTGATACAGCAATGCCCACAGGACAGCTCTAGGAAGACGCAGTAAAGGACCCTTGAAGCGTCTGGCGAGCTGTGGAATGCGAGTCTATGTACAGACGTAACACTTAAAGCCCACTCGTTGGCTTGCTAGTTGGCCCAAAGGGAGATGCAGTTACATGGGAGAGTTTGGGTCAGAATTTTTATTAAAATAAAAGGCTCCAAAAGAGAGAAGGCTTCCAATACCCGTACTGCATCCCACAGACTCAGTGTGGCTCATTTTAATGCAAAATGTACTAAACCACTCAGTTGATGATTTTTTTATAGTAGCACAAACAGACTAAGACATACCATTAAAAAACACAATTTATTTTTAACAGACTCTTCCTGGGGCAGCTGGGTGGCTCCGTTGCTTAAGCAGCCAACCCTTGATCTTGGCTCAGATCATGATACCAGAGTCATGAGATCAAGCCCCGAATCAGGATCCACACTCAGAGGGGAGTCTGCTTAAGAATCCTCTCTCTCTCTCTCTTGCCCCCTCTGCCCCTTCCCACTCATGCTCTCCACCCCCCACCAAATAAATAATTTTTTTAAGAGACTCTTCCTCATGATGGGTTTGTCCCATGGTCCCTCACGGTTGAATTCAGGTTACTCCATTCCAAAACCCAAAAATGCTGTGAGTGATGCTCCGTCCTCCTCAGGACATGATACCCAGAAGACTGCGACATCCGATCTGCTCCTCATTGGTGATGCTGATTTCCACCGCCTGGCCAAAACCGTGTCCAATTTCTCCCTTGCACACTCGCTCTTTGCCCCCCTGTAATCTTGAGCAGTCTGTGGGGTGACACTGTGAGAGCAGGCGGACACCTTGCTCTTCAAAGCTGCCCGCTCGGGTGATGCCTTGTGCCTGCCCTGGTCTTTAATGGCCAGAAGATAATTTTCCAATTCCAGCGTGCCCTCCACATGGGCAGTTATCCTGTGGGCAAGTGGAAGAGGCGTTTCATTACAGGCGGACAGGGAGGCCTGGACCAGGGTCGAGACGGTACCGCGCATCCACTCAACAGCCCAACGGCACGGCTGCCCTCACCGAGAGAAAAATGGCAGCGACCACTGCCAAGGGCCCCGCCTGTAACAGCGGAGAGCAGTGCTGAGCTTCCTGGACGGAACCATCCCTGGGGCGTGGTGGGGGTGGCTCCCAGCTGGCTCCCTGCTGGCAGGCTCGGGACCTGGGACTCCTCCTTTTACGGAGGGGACAATGCCTCGTCCTCAGAGGGCACCACAGAGTCCGAGTATGAATCTCTTCCTCTGCCCTCAGCGCCTCTGTGAGCTTCACCAGTCACAGACTTACAGGATGTCAGAAGGCCCGACCCGGCACCTGGTCTCCCACAAAACATCAGCCGAGGGACATTTCCAATAAGGGAAGTGATTGATAGTCTCCTGCCTATAGCATTCCCTGAGCCTGGCACCTGCCCGCTGCCCAGAAGCAGTTGGCGTGACACAGTGACGGAAGGGTTCCCTGAAAGCCTCATGACAGCCCCAGCCGGAAGCAAACCTCTGTAAGGCTGTCAGTCTGCCTCGGAGCTGGAGGATTCAGCCAGTGATCAACGAACGTATGGTGTGACCTTCCCCCACAGCCAGGAGCACAGGCCCAGGGAACAGGGAGGGGAGGTAGGAGCGGCCCCTCCCACCACGCTGGTAACACACCGGACGTCGACTTCCCAGGCCCATAACCTCAGCTTATGGTCACAACCATGACCGAAGCAGGAGACAGTCACGGGTCAACGGGAAGCTGAGCCCCCCCCACCATGAGTCCTTTTTGGCCTCCTCATGAGGAGGAGGAGTGGGAAATGAGGGGTGGCTTCAAGAAGGACTTTGAAGCCTAGAGGATGTGTTGGGGTCTCTCTTCTTTCTCCCTTGCCTCACATTCCTGGTCCGCATGAAACCACAGACCTTGTAGTTTCGAGAGAACGAGGTGACTCCGAGATCTCACAGCCTGCAGGACTGAGGGTGTGGGGCACCTCCCCAGGGGAAGACCATCCAGGGCAGGGCTGGTTCATGGCAGTGGGCATCAGAGACGGGGCAGTGGGAAAAGCAGCCTCTCCAGGCCCCTGAGCGGCTGCTAAGTTGGGGGGTGACAGCAGCAGGGTTTACTGTCCTAGTTCTTTATGACGGCCCCCCTTTCTATTTTGCTTATATGAAGCATCCAGGCCTGGCTACCAATGCAGGCTTCCCGGGGAAATGCGGAGCAAACGAACGTCACCTTGCATGAGAACAGCTGGTGGGACTTGGCACGTTGCCTCTGCTGGGGAGGGGAGCTTTTCACCCAGAAGGACAGAGTGGATGCTGGGCCCAGATCCTTCCGTTTGCTCTTCTGGGTCTGTCTCCCCACGTGTGCACCTTGATCTCTGCCCCAGGACGCTGGACTGATGAAACTCTAGGACAGATCCCCAGAGAAGTCTGGCTTCCGGTTGGGTGCAGCCAGTGAGAACCTCAGCAGGAGAAGGAGGAAGAGGACAGTGAATCAGGTGCTTATTCTCTGGTTCCTCACCGAAGACACCTTGGACTGGTAAGACTTCCAGAGAACATCACAGAAAGCTCCTCTCAAGGTGGCTTGCTTCAACTGTAATCCCTCCTTCTGGGTTTCAGTAACCTTTCCCTTCCTCCTCCTGGAATGGCCATTTTTCCTCTGTTGCTAGCCTTGGTCCCTCTGTTACGCCGTAGTTTCCCGGAAACCCGCTATGACTTTGTAACAAGTTCCTTAGAAATAAAACCTCCTTGATTTATCCTAACAGAGCATGCCATTTGTTACCCCTGGGGGCTCTAACCAGTACGCAGAGCTTAAATATTATCCCCAGCATCATGGGTGTGAATAGGGACAGGCCGAGACTCAAGACCAAGCTCCTGCAGCCGAGCAAGAAATGGGGATGGTTCCCGCTCCAAACCCACCCCCCTTCCAGGGGAGAGTCCCCTACAAGCCACCGCTGCCGCCTCTAGTACCACGACCCCCATGACCAGGCTTCTCTCTGGCTGCTGGAGAGCTCACCCAGGGCACACGAGAAGGGAGGAGGTACCCAGAGGACCTTCCCAATATGACACCCCCATAATGGGAATGGGAACAGGAGACACACGCCCTGTGTCTCTCCCTGTCCCCCACTCCCTGGCCGCAAGGGGAAGCAACACCTGGCCTCCCACAGAAGCCCTGTGGGACTCCCCTCCAGCTGCCTACAGGGGGGTCCTGCTCACTAGCACACCCCTCACCAGCTTCCCCGCTCCCCACTTCCTGTCACTATGCCATTCACAAGTCACCACCTGCTGAGCCGTGAAAACAGTTTCCACTACACGACTATCGACTATCGGAATAGCACAAATCAGGACCACGGAGGATGCCAGACACTGGCGAGGACACGGAGCGACAGGGACTCTCCTTCGTCACCGGCAGGATGTCAAATGGGACAGCAGCTTTGAAAGACAGCTGGGCAATTTCTTTTAAAATTAAACATACTCTTGCCATGAAATCCAGTAAGCACGTCCCTTGGTATTTACCCAAAGAAACTGGAAACTGACATCCACGCAAAGACTGCATCTGGATGTTTCTAGCAGCTTGGAGGCAATCACAGAGGTCCACCCAGGGCCCTGAGGAAGGACACAGATTCACCCCTCAACAGAGGAGCAGGGGCAGCGGGAGATGCTGCGGGGGCCTGTCCTCGGGGCGCACCATCTGCCCTGAGACTTCCTCACACTTCCTGTCACCTCTCGGCCGCCCTTCAGGCCCTGGGAAACCTCAAAATCAAATGACTTCATTCTACAAAGTAACTCATTGTTCCCTTTGATCCTCCTGGCCCTGCCCTGGGAAACCTCCCCTTTCCCACCAGAATGTTTTCCGCAACTGTCAGCGCTATTTTGCAGTAAGCAGGTGTGTCCCGATCGGGGTATTAGCACGAACTACTCAGCCAGAAGAGTATCTTCCGTGAGATGGATAGGGACCACTTGGGCACAGAGAATTTGTTTCATCATAACTTATGGAAGCCACATTCACAAAGCTGTATTAATACTTTCCCTGTAATGGGGGGGCAAAAATATTTAGTAAGTGAACGGATAAATAAATGAATGAATCAAACATGGACCATCAGCCAAGATGTGGAAATAATCTCATTACTTGGAACTGAGTGTTTTAATGTTATTCATTAAAATAGATTCTGTCTGTATTGGTGATATATGTGTGCTTAAAATTCATGGAGAAAATGAGCATTTTAATTACAAAATGCTGAAATCATTAATAATTCAAAGATCATTATTCAGCATCCCTTTCTAAGTAACCAAGCCCTTCCAGACAAATCAAACTAGCGCAAGGGCAGGGCCAAAGGTAACTGGGGACAGAGGGAGGGAGGGGGAGAGCCAGTCCCCCCTAACCTGTGGACACAGATGATTTCAATCCCGCCGGCAAAATGCATGAGGCCCCCGGGGATACCGCGGGAGAAAGAAGGGCCCGGAGTCACATGGGAACTATGACTCCCCTGAGATCACAGCCTCTGCTGAGAGACCACAGCCTTGCCCACCCTCTCCACCCCTGCTCTGTCAGCAACCCCCTCCGCTGCCCCAGGCCAGCCTGCATCCTCCACTCGGACTCCTTCGTCCCCTGGCCTCCACCTCCAGGAAGGCACCTGCCCTCAATTCCCACCCACTAAAGGGTCCCATCTCTAGGACCCAGTCAAACACCATGTCACCGAGAGGCCAAAGGGCCCCCCTCGCCCAGCCCAGGATCGACGGCCCCTCCCCTGGGCCGCCAGCTCTCTGCACTGCCCCAGCTCCATTCTCTGGTCTCCAAAGAGACACGAAGATCCCACGTTCAGGATGCGCTCCCGATGCGTTCTCTCCTTGCCGACTCCGTGTTACCCACTCAGCAGCCCCCTGAGGCACCGCAGCAGCGACTGTCCTCATGTTACAGAACAGAGCCCCGGGAATGAGGGACCTGCTCAAGGCCACACGGCCTGTGTTTTAAACACAGATGAACGCTGGCGGCCCGCCAGTCCATGTAACAACCAGTCACAAAGTCACCTTGGGGGGGCGGGGTTCCCACGCCAGGGAGGAGGGTTCATGTTCAGGATCTGGTGGCGAGTTACGGTCATATCTGCCCATCGCAGACAGAGGCAAATTCTACTCCTTTCGAGAGCATCCGACGCTGCAGTGACATGGAAGACCTCGGTTCATTCTGTTGTGTCCCCGAGATTTATGAGGGAAGGCGAGGTACTTACAACAGTTGTCAAGTATGTGCAAGAGGTTAGTTACACTTAACTTGTACCGAAACAGTAAGGTTTCCAAACTGGCTTGACTTCTTTAAGATAACTAGTTAAGCATTCATCGATTGTACAAACACTTTGGGAAAAAAACTGACGCTCCATCTGTCCCTTCGACGTTAGAGTCACATTTCAAGTGAGAATGCCAGAAAGTGATGTTACACAGGAAGCTTCCGAGCAGGACACATGGAAATGCTTCCCGGGACGACACGACTTAGCCGCCCAGCACAAGCCATGTCCCCCGTGAAACCCTGGCAACCGCGCACTTGACACGGAATTTCCTCAGCTGTTGAAAAGAGTATTTTCAGTGGATTTTGATCCCATATGTTTTAAGTTGCATAACTGGCGGGTGGGATTTTGAAAAAATGAGTTGTATCAAAGTCATGAACCCAATTTCTGGAATTTTCTGTAAAATGGAATTTTTTATGAATCTTTGCCAAACTCATCCATTAACATCTTCAACATGACATTTCCTTCTTCATATGATTAAGTGATTTTTTTAAAAGGGGGGGGTCTTTGAGTAAACATGAAATAGATTAACAAAGCTGGCTGGCTTAGTCTGCAGAGCGCGCAGCTCTTGATCTCGGGGTTGTGAGTCCGAGCCCTATGCTGGGCGTGGAGATTACTTAAAAATAAAATTTTTAAAATAAACAAATAAGTAAATACAAATACATGAAGATTGAATTTGAAAAAGTTCTTGACAAATTTGCAGAAGTTAAGACTCTCAGCAACTTATTTTCTGTCAAATAAGTGAGTTTTAAGCACACAGGCTTCCACCGTGTCCAACTTCTTGTTAACAGACCCGCGAGGAGCTGCTGCCTCCTGCTTTCTCTCAGCAGGAAGGGGAAGCAAAGGCCTTCCAGAATCTTCCCTCTGGCAGCTCGTTTGTTGCTTTCCACCTAACTTCCTCTCTTTCTCTTCTGTCACAGGGCTCACCTTCTCCACCACACGTACACACACACCCCAGAGGCTACACTTGCTTGGAGTATTTTTTAATAAAACTTTCAGAGTTCCTGTAGAGTAAATTGGCAATTTCCTTTTGAACCAAAATCCATGATATATCATGAACGTGCCCCCAGCGGCCAAAAATAGGAATTCTTTCCAGTATTACCCAAAAATCAATCCAACCTTCCCTCACTTATGTATTATCACGGATAGGCACCTACAGACTCAAAGGATGTGGCCCAAAGTTGACATTCCTTTATTCCTTTGTTTCAGGCCTGACTTCGAGTTCATCCCTTAGGCAGACTCCTGGTGCCAGGATAAAGCCCAGTGCCTTAGGGTCAGTCCTCGACGGATCCGTGCACAGCGGCCCATGGCACAACCCAGTGCCAGCAGCCACCTGCAGAGAGAGTGCGACGTGGTCCCCCCGAGGCTCCTAACTGACCCTGGGATAAGCTGCAGCTGAGACAGCAGAACGTCACGAAGCTGGCTGGAAAGACCTGCCACAATTCACTCAAAATCACAGAAGTAACTTGTAATCTGAAGGATCCATCCTGGGGTGGGGTGAATTGCATCCTTCATGTTCATTTCATGTTCAAAGGCCAGGCCCTGCCCCTCCCCACTCCCGCCAATGCAATCTGATTTGAAAATAAGGTCCTTATAGGTGAATAAGTGAAGATGAGGTCATTAGGGCAGGCCCTAATCCAGCAGGACTGGGTCCTTATCGAAGGGGAAATCTGGACACAGACATAGATATGCACAGAGGGAAGACGATGTGAGGAAGGCCAGTGATGACAAGTCAGAGGTCAGCATGGTGCAGCTGCAAGCCAAGGGACACCAGGCATTGCTGGCCACCAGCAGGAGCTGGAAGAGACAAGGAGGGATGCTCCCGGAGTCTCAGCAGGTGCACTAACCTGCCAACACGGTGATCTTGGCCTTCCAGGCTCCAGAACCATGAGACAGTAACCTCCTATTGTTGAAGCCACACACCCTCCCAGCCTACAGTACTTTGTTATGAAAACCCTGGGAAATTAACACACAGAAATCAAAGCAGAAAATGTAAACTATCCATTACTCAGTTAGTCATTGCTAGGTACTTTCTTTTTTTTTTTAAAGATTTTATTTATTTATTTATTTATTTGTCGGGGCGGTAGGGGGGAGGACAGAGCAGCAGGCAGAGGCCGAGAGAGAAGCAGTCTCCCCCCTGAGCAAGGAGCCCGATGCGGGACACGATCCCAGGACCCTGGGATCATGACCTGAGCCGAAGGCAGTGGCTTAACCAACTGAGCCACCCAGGTGTCCCCATTGCTAGGTACTTTCTATTCATCAAGGAGATTGTCCTAAGCCACAAGATCTATAATGCACAAGAAGACAAAAAAAAATGTTGGTGACAAATGCCATACAGAGAATGGAGAGTCGTAGAATTACTGTAGAGAGTGCCCAGCAGCTAGCCTGGGTGGCCAGGGTGTCACCAACTTATTCTGTGGTTCCCAAGAGCATCACAGCAAACGAAGCAAAACGCAGCCACCTGCCTGTCACTCTGCCCTGATAAGGATGGCAACCAGGCCTGCCATTATGAACTGAATGTGTGTCCCCACCCAAGATGCATTATGTTGAAGCCCTGACCCCAGTGTGGCTGTCTTTGGAGAGGGGGCCCTCTAAGGAAATAATGAAGGTTAAACAAGGTCATCAGGGTGGGGCCTTGATCCAATGGGATTAGTGTCCATACTGGAGAAGACTGCAGAGTTTACTTGCTCTCTGTCCCCAAGCACGTTCATAGAAGAAAGTCATGTGAGGGCACAGCGAGATGGACGTCTGCAAGCCAAGAACTGAGACCTCACAAGGAACCGAATTCACCGGACTTCCAGCCTCCAGAGCTGTGAGAACATTTCTGTTGTTCAAGCCATCCACTCAGAAGTCTGTTGTCATGACCGTCCAAGGAGACTACACACGTGTCCATTTGAAACTCTTCCAGGCAGGCCCTCAGTGTGTCCAGAGCAGCATCTCTCTCCAGAAACTCTTTCTTCAGCTAGGTGCACCCAGAATCTAAAGTAGTGTGTGGGAGAGGGGGAGTCAAAATGCAGATTCCCTGAGCCCCCACCCCCTGAAAGGCTCTGATTCCATGGGTCTGGATGGCATCTGGTCTGTTCATGGTCAACCAGTCCCCTACTCAGCTGATGCTCTAGATTTCTTTTTTTTTTATTCATGTATTTGACAGCAAGAGAGAGACAGAGACCACAAGCAGGAGGAGCGGCAGAGGGAGAGGAAGAAACAGGTTCCCCGCTGAGCAAGGAGCCTGATGTGGGGCTCAATCCCAGGACCCCAAGATCATAACCTGAGCCAAAGGCAGACGCTTCACTGACTTAGCCACCCAGGTGCCCCATACACAGGCAATTCTGACGAAGGGATCTCTCCAGCACTCTTCAGCCAATGGCAGGGGTAAGAAAAAGGAACCCAGGAAGGAAATCTATGGAATGTGAGCTTCACTGCCCCCAACAAGAGTGTGGCCTCCTTGCCCCTGCCCCCACTCAGCCCAAGAAGCCAAGGTAAGATAGGTCACCGCCAGTGATTTACCCCAGGAGATCGCCAAGGAAGAGAGCATCTTCTGTTTTTCCTCCCACCATCCCAAGCAGGAAGCTTGCACACTGTGTTCACAAAAAGGCTGCTGCACCTCCCGGCATCTTGTCTATATTCCAAGGAGGAAGAAGTGGCTTTGTCTTCTTATCTGCTGAGGAATGCCCTCCCACTGGAATTCTGCCTGTTGCTTTGAGTGTGTGACCTTCATCACATGGCTGGCCTGAGTTGCAAAGGACACTGGGACATCAAGTATCTTTATGTAAGGGTAGTGCCCACCCAAATGAATTTCAATTTTTAGAGTAAAGAAGGAAAGACATTTCTTTATACCACACGCAAAAATAGACTCAAAATGGATGAACGCCTCAGTGTGAGACAGAAATCCATCAAAATCCTTAAAGAGAACACAGGCAGCAACCTCTTTGACCTCAGCCACAGAGACTTCTTCCTAGAAACATCGCCAAAGTCAAGGGAAACAATAGCAAAAATGAACTATCAGGACTTCATCAAGATAAAAACTTGTGCACAACAAAGGAGACAGTCAAGAAAACCAAAAGACAACCTCCTGAATGGGAGAAGATATTTGCAAATGACATATCAGATAAAGGGCTAGTATCTAAAATCTATAAGGAACTTATCAAACTGAACATCCAAAGAACAAATAACCTAATCAAGAAATGGGCAGAAGACATGAGCAGTTACTTCTGCAAAGAAGACATCCAGATGGCCAACAGACACATGAAAAAGTGCTCCACGTCACTCGGCATCAGGGAAACACAAATCAAAATCACAATGAGATACCACTTCACACCAGTCAGAATGGCTAAAATTAACAAGTGAGGAAATGAAAGATGTTGGTGAGGATATGCATAAAGGAGAACCCTCCTACACTGTTGATGGGAATGCAAGCAAGTGCGGCCACTCTAGAAAACATCATGGAGTTTCCTTGAAGAGTTGAAAATAGAGCTACTCTACGACCCAGCAATCGCACTACTGGGTATTTACCCTAAAGATACAAATGCAGTGATCTGAAGGGGCACGTGCACCTGAATATTTACAGCAGCAATGTCCACAATAGCCAAACTATGGAAAGAACCTAGATGTCCACCAGCAGATGAATGGATAAAGAATATGTGGTGTATATATATACAATACAACATTGTGCAGCTATCAAAAAAATGAAATCTTGTCATTTGCAATGACATGGATAGAACCAGAGGGTATTATGCTGAGTGAAATAAGCCAATCAGAGAAAGACGATCACTGATATGTGGAATTTGAGAAACAAGACAGAAGATCATGGGAGAAGAGAGGAAGAAATGAAATGGAATGAAGCCAGAAACAGAGACAAACCATAAGAGACTCTTAATCTGAGGAAACAAACTGAGGGTTGCGGAGTGCAGGGAGCGGTGGGGAGGCATGGGCTGGCTGGGTGATGGACATTGGGGAGGGTATGCGCTGTTGTATGGGCAAGAGCGTGGTGAATTATGTAAGACTGATGAATCACAGACCTGTATCCCTGAAGCAAATAATACATTATGTGTTAATTTAAAAAAACATAAAATAAAAAAAAAAGGAGGAAGGACAGTAGCTATACCCCCTGCCATGGTGGCCACAGGTCCATTCCCAGGTACATAACAGATTTCATTGTTGTTACGAATGGGATCATTTTTTCCTATTATAACTTCTAGTAAGTTATTGTTAGCACAAGGAAAATTACTGATCTTTGTATGTTCAACTTACATTCAGCATTCCTACTAACGTAGTGACTCTAATCATTTATCAGGTGATTCACTGGTATTTTGAATTTAACAATTATAACATCTGACCATTGTTGCTTCCTTTCCAATTTGTATTTCTTTTCCTGAAATTCGGCTAAGATATGTAACAGAGCAGCAGTGACTTGACTTTAATCTTGTTTTCTCATAAAAAATGATGGCTCCTCCAGTTGTTGGGTGTATCTTTTTTATCAGTTCGGAGGGTTCCCTTTGATCCACTTTCTGGGTGTTTATACGATGGGTGAGGTGGGGGCAGGTGGCATCCATCGTGAAAATCATGGAATTTTTTTTTTCTTCATTTAAGACAGGCACACTGGTAACTGTTCTTTTCTGAACCAACCCTAGTGGCTCAAGATGTATTAGTCCATTAATAAACTGTAGGATTCAATTTGCTAATATTTTCATTATGGTTTTTGCATGGATATTCATACGTGTAATGAATCCCTGGTTTTTTCCTTCTTCTCTCCTTGCGGAGTTCCATAATAGGGTTTTTACTAACTTCATAAAGTGGTCTGGTTAATTTTTCATATTTTTCTTCTCTCTGGAACCGTTTCACCAGATCTGGATTACTCATGTCTTAAATTACTTTGTAGCGTTCACCTACTGAACAATATCGACTCAGCGCTTCTTGCTTATCGATCTTTGTCCATCATTTCCATTTATTTTACAGTCATCTCTGTATCAAGTTTTCTACTTGTTTTGGGGTCAAATTCGATTATTTATATTTAAGAAGTTTTCAATATCAGCTACTTCCTTATGTACTAATATAAAAATATTCAACTCTTTAATAGTCTTTTTTTAAGATTTTTATTTATTTATTTGACAGAGAGAGATCACAAGTAGGGAGAGAGGCAGGCAGAGAGAGAGGAAGGGAAGCAGGCTCCCTGCTGTGCAGAGAGCCCAATGTGGGGCTCGATCCCAGCACCCAGGGATCATGACCTGAGCCGAAGGCAGAGGCTTAACGCACTGAGCCACCCAGGCGCCCCTCTTTAATAGTTTTTAAGGGTCAATGTATCCATAGACTTTTTGTTTCCTTTTGATATTTATTCATGCTTAATTTCTCTTGTTGATTATAACTGCCAAAAGTTTGTCAATTCCATTAATCATTTCAAAGAACTTACTTTTGATTTTGATGAACTCTGGGGGACCTTTTGGCTTTCTGGTTCACTAATTTCTGCTCTTACCTTATTTCCTGCCTTCTACCTTTATTAGATGTATTTTGTTGTTCCTTTTTATAGTTTCTCAAGGCAAAAGCTTAGCTAATTTCTTTTCAGTCTTTCTTGTTTTCTAAGAAATGTACTTCTGGCTGTAAATTCCCATGTGAGGACCGTTTTGGCTTCATCTCACCAACTGTTTTCTTGTTAAAACATTAATTATGTAGAAGATATTTTTTAATGTCCCCATGTTTGTGGGGAATGTTCTGCCTCTCCTTTCGTTGGTGGTTACTATCTTCATTGCATTGCCCTGAAAGGAGGGGACTCGACTCCAGTCTTGGAAAACTGTGCGTTTTTCTTTGTTGCCTAGGACACGGTTAATTTTTATACATTTTCCTTTGTATTTAAAGAAGAATGAGTATACTCGATTGGCTGTCAAGTTAAATCCTTCAAATCCCTGATATTCTTATTAGTTATTCTTTTACTTGATCCATCCTCTCTTGAGAACTATGTTTGTTTCGGGGCTGCTGTCACAAATCACCACAGAGGCAGGGGCTCACACCAACAGGAATTTCTTCTCTCAAGGTTCCGGAACCAGAAGCCCAAAATCAAGGTGTTGGCAGGTCCCACTCCTTCCTGAGACCGTGGGAGGGACCACCCAGCGCCGCCTCTGGTACTGGCGGCGGCCCCATCCCCGGCTGGCAGCCACGTCACTGCCATCCCTCCCTCTGGCTCCTGTCACCTTCTCCATGCCTGTCTGGTGTCCCTCTGCTTCTCTCCTATAAGGACACTTCTGATGTCGGGTTCACCTGGTGGATCAGGAGGACCTCACCTCAAGACTCTGAACAAATTACATCTGCAAAGACTTTTTCCTAACAAAGTGATACGCAGACGTTCTGGGGACTGGGACATGAACGTGTCTACAGGGCTACCACTCTGCTCACTACCGGTGTGTGTGGCGGGGGGTGGTTAAAATCTCTTCCACTCGGTGTTTGTCAATTTCTCCTTATAATTCAAGGAAATTTTGCTCTATAGATCACAAGGATGTGATAGCAGGTGTCTACGGTGCCCCAACGATGTTATCTCCCTGGTGCCTTTTTTCTTTTATTAACACGAAATGTCTGTCTCTGTCCTTCTTAGTACCTTCCATCTTGAGTTCTAACTTATCTGTATTATACTGCTACATTATCTTTTTAAATTAATTTTGAAACTTTCAGAGTCATTTTGTCTCCACTTGATTTCATTTCATTTTTATATCATCACAACTGATAAATCTGGCCTTATCTCTGCCGTTGCGATTACTTTTCCTCCTCACCCTCTTCGTCTAGGGCCCTTGTCACCTGATCTATCTTCCCCGATCGGGGCCTCTACTCACTCCTCCGCACCACTGACACGCACGTTCAGTTGGGTGTTTTCAACTTCAATTACAATGTCCACGGTTGGTTTGGGTCATACGAAGGAAGCCACAGCTCTCCCCAAAGCACACAAGTCACGCCCTTCTTGCAAGTACAAGTTCCGAGAGCAACCAGTTTCAATTTCCATTTTGCGAGAGCCGCTGTTCCTTCTTGCAGCCCCAGCAACAAAACCCCTAGGTCTTTATGAAATTTCAAGGGAACTCGCTATTTTGAAAATGTATCCCGTCACGCAGCTCTTTGGTTGAAAAATAATAATAATAATAATAATAAAAGTTTTGAAGTATCCTGCAGACACAGCCAAAGAACACACATTGAGGGTAAGCTGGGAAAGGTGCTCAGTCTCAAGGCAGGGAAGGAAAGCCAAGGAGCCCCGTCATTTGACATCGTCACGCACTGCCTTTTTGTGAACCACGCTGCGGCGGAGCAGACTCTGAAAAGGAGAGAGTTACATAAGGGACCAGTGTGCTCGGAGGGAGCAGGACCACGGAGGCAGAGCGCGTTTCTGTGCCACTCAGAGCAAGTGTTCTTGGCTCAATTCACCTGCAGCTGCTGAGCTAGTAAAATCTGAGAAGAGAAGGAACACAGTGACTAAAGAAGACAGAAATGAAAGAAGAGAGTGCAGCCAAGAGAATCCCCAGATAAGGCAGAGGCATTAGAAAGAAAAGGAATTTATAACCCAGAGAACACACTTAGCAGGGCCTTCTCCCTTTTCTCCTATCTGTGTTCAACTCATCCGGGTTCAAATAAAAGAATGCTCTGTCCCGGTCATTATTCATGTTTCTTTTAAAGGCAGAAATTCCAGCATAGGCAATTTCAGTGGGAACTGAACTATTCATTTACCGGAGTCTTTGCTTACGACTGTTGTAGCCAGGCGAGTACAAAAGGACCCAGCACGCACGGAGAGTGGGGCTGGTGTCCTCTCTCCTGTGAGGCCGAGAGGGCCTTGCCTGACCCAGAATGAGTGTGGGTTATAAAATCTCAGCAAGGCCAAGGGCAGAGGAAACACCCACTTGGTGAGGGAAGCCGTAAACCAGACAGAAAGACATCCTCCGCCCGCTCTGCCAGGACAATTTCAGGCCTGGGGTTTAAATCATTCTGTGAACCGGTTTCCACATCTGTAACCCGGTGACGGAGCAGCCACAGGCTCAGAACTGCTGGGAAGAGCTGCAGGAAGCGCCGGGGAGGCACACGGTGTCCCTCACCCCGAGACGGACACCCCAGCTCCGCCCAGCGGGAATAAGTAAGGGCCTCGGGGACCAGCCGGTCACCTGGTTCCCTGAATGGCCAGAGCAGGGCTTTCTCACGACGGGTATCTCCAAGCATGAAACCAGGGGTGAGCCCACCCCTGCCATCTGTGCCCTGGGGAGCAGAGCAAGTGCTTCTTTGCAAGGGACTGTCCATCCGACTCCAGAAACCCTCCGTGAGGGACAGAAGAGGGGCTGGGCAAGGGCTTCCAGCTGCCTCTGTCTTCAGTAGGACCAGGGAGCTAACGCTACATGACCCTGCTCTCTCCAGAGCACTGTAGGCAGGTCCTTCCAGACCATTCTCCAAACTTCCCTGGGAGACTAAGCTGTCTCTGATATATTCAGTGCCCAGCTGTGAAACCCCTGCTGCCCCAGTCTCCTCCATGGCATCCCTATGGCTCCTCCTTCCCAGGGAAACCATCCCCCCACCCCTGACTCCAGGACGGTACCATCCACCTCCTTCCATGGGGACTCACTGGTCTGGGCCCTTGTGACGGACACGGCTAAGCACCATCCCCCATTTCTAGCAGATGCCGCGTCTCCTGCTGGAGAAGCGCCTCTCCCACGGGCTGCCTCCTTTGTACTGCGGCACTGAGACAGGAAACCCAGGAGCTGGAGGGTCCCTGGTGCACCCCCACTGGAGCTCTGGGGAGGCTGACGGCAGGGGGCCTAATTTTCGGCAACCACGTGGGAAGTAAGGGACCCACCCCTACCCTTTTGCCGCCCCCACCCCGTCTGCAAAGGTAGCCATTGCCCCGGACTCCCCCAGAGGAACAGCCAGGGTCCCCGAGTCACCAGGTGAGCCTTGCCCGGCCGCCAGGAATGTCTTCCCCGGACTCGCACGGAACGCAAGTACCACTAGGTCCAGCCACTGAAACGTGGCTTTTTACTTGCTGCACGAGCTAAAGCTGCCCAACAAAGGTGGGCAACAAAGACACCAAAAAGTCCGCACGCAGAAGAGTGGATCGTTCTGAGAGAACCGGTCCGACTCTGTGCTCTGTTTTGCTTTGAACCTTCCACAGTGACCGTCTTCCAGGTCTGGTGGGATCTGCGCCTAGTCCCCCTGCCCCACTCTGAAATCTCTCCCTGGTTCAGTTTGAAGTCACAAATCCACAACCGCCCCGTAGTCCCGGCCGGCCCATGGTCTCAGGGTTCAGCCAGCCCTGGGGCTCACGGTAGCGTGGAGGGCACTGTCCTGCCACCCCACCCCAACTCTCCCCTGGGCCCCAGGAACTGCCTAGACCTGCGGGGTCAGCAGGGGGCCGGGGAGGGTGAGAGGCCCGGAGGAAGTGTTGGGGGGACCTCCACGGGGAGGAGAGGGAGCAGAGAAGGCCCCTCGGACGCTGTGTGGCCTGATTTGGGGCAGGGAACATCAGCGGTATGGGTCTTTCTTCCGCCCGGTTTCCTCTCTCCTATAAAGCACAGCCGAGCTCGGACCCCTCCGTCTCTGAACACTCGGAAGCACCCACATTCACCAGGAACTGGGAGGCTGGAGCTGCCTTTCAGCGGAGCTAAGCTTCCAGCCCAGTTCCTGCAGGACCGCACAGCCTGGCTCCGCTCTGACCACCTGCCGCTGTGACGGCCACTCCCGTCCTCCTGCACTCTCTAGCCAGCCGGCCCTGAGTCCCCGGCCCTGCCTCCCAGTCCATAAGACCCGACGTCCTAAACACTGGCCAGAGACACAGCACTGCAAAGGAGTTCAGTTTGTCCAATCATTCTTTTTTTTTTTTTTTAATTCTGCATATTGATTCTATATCCTACAACTTTAGGGAATTTGTTTATCTGTTCCAGCAGTTTTTTGGTGGAAGCATAGGGTTTTCTATCTCATGTCATCTGCAAATAGTGATGGTTTTATTGCTTCTTCCTTTACTATTTGGAGGTCTTTAATTTCTTTGTCTTGCCGGACTGCTCTCCAGGTCCTTCTCCTGTGAGCATTTATTGAGCACTTGCTGTGAGCCAAGGGGAGTGCAGGCGCCCCACCCCCAAGGACGGTGAGGTACCCACATCCCTGTTCCCAAGAACCACAGTCATGAAGGCCCCGGGGAAGTAGTCACAGCGCGAGCCCCATAGAGGCCTCACACAGGCAAGGAAAGGGCTGGGACACGGTTACTGCAGCTGGGGGGGGGGAACCCCAAGACTTCCCAACACACAGCCAGTCCCCACATCCCGTTCAAGGTGCCCAGACTGGTCAGCCCTCTGCTGACCCATATGGTGGATTCAGTCAAGCAATACACCTCCTTGATGTGACACGATGACGTCCTTGGCCAGGGCCTGTGGATGAGGCCTCCATGCCCCCAAGCCGGAGACACTGTGGAGAATGGTCTTTCCACTTCCTGGGCTGCCCACAGGGCTGAGTCCCCCCCAGACCTGCTCGGTTTTCCCAGCACCCTGTGGGTAAGCAATGTCTTCTTATGTAGCAGAGTGTCCTGCACACGTCCACGCTTCTCAATCCCGGTGTTTACGTCTAACTGCCACACTAGGATACTTGCATGAAATTAACAATAATAAATTCCTAGAAAAGAGAAAGGGAAAGAAAGACATGCAAAACACACACCTCAATTTTTTATGATTAGCCTCAGTAGACATAACGTTACTCTATTGAAGCACCGCAGACGTTTCCAAACACTCTCGGTTCTGATCTTATCTGTCTCACGGCAGAAAGTGTAATAGTTCTGGAGCCCTTGGGGAGGTGCTGTCCCAGCCCCGGGGCAAACGGGTCTACTGTCCCCTCGCCCGCGTGTCCTCTGCGGCCGCTCTCCTGGACCACAGAGCTGAGTGGCTGAGACGAGCGTTTCCTCTCTGGCCCTTTACAGAAGGTGTTGCCTACCCTGGCCTGGACTGCCTCAAGGACACTGTCTGCCCATCCCAGCATGTCAGGTCTCCTCCCCTCGAGGGACGGCGAGAACGTTACATCAGCCCCAACAACGAGATCACGTGCATGAGTGTACCCTCTCCCCGGGCTGCCGGAACTAATGACCACGCACTTGGTGGCTTCCAGTGACAGGAATTTCTTCTCTCCTGGATCTGGAGTCCAGAAGGCTGAAATCAAAGTGTTGGCAGAGCCATGCTCCCTCCTCTAGGGGAGGATCCTTCCTGTCCCCCTAACCCCAGCTTCCTGGGGCTCCCTGCGATCCTTGGCTTCTGGCCACATCACTCCAAACTCTGCCTCGTCTTCTCACCACCATCTTCTCTGTGTGTCTATTGTTTCCTCTTCCGTCTCTTATGGGGCCACTGAATTTAGGACTCATTGGTATCACCCAAGATGATCTGATCTCAGGATCTTCAACTTAATAACATCTGTGAGAACCCTTTTTCCAAATAAGGTCATATTCACACATTCCTGGGGTTACAATATGGACCTATCTTTTGGGGGCCCCATTCAGCCCACTACATGGAGTGTTTGCTCCGTGCCAGGCAGTGTTCCCGTGTTAATCTCAGCCTCATAACATATTGATGAAGAAGGGACTATTGTTGTCCCCAACGTTAAATGAGGAAATAGGAAGGTGCCTCCAAGGGTTGGTCAGCAGAGACAGTGGGCAGTTGTAGTCCAAGGCATTGCTAGCCCACGTGGCACTTTCTTGCAAATTATTCAAAAGGACCCCTTCTTCGAGACTTTCATCCAAAAAAAAAAAAAAAAACTATGCCAATCTTTGTTAGAACAAGACATTTACTGCCACCTGCTGGAAAACTTTAGTAAAATACACAAATCTGCAATGTCTGTGAGAGGAGTGGGGTGCCCCCTGCAAATGAGTACCTTTGTGCAATGCACAACCTGCACATCTGTACAGAGCAGCTCTGTGTTGATGATGAGGCCAGAGGGGCAACAGAGGCCAGGCCAATCCGAAAAGCAGGATCCAAGGGTAAGAGGGGACCTCTGGATAGACCAAATATTGCTGGTATCAGCCTCTGGCATTTTAACTGCTGGTGGAAAAGCCTGAAGGGAAGTGGAGGCACAAGCAAACACATCCTTTCCATAGACACTGTAGTCTGAAAGACTGCATCCCAGGAGCATGTGAAGCAGACCTGCCCCCTGCACGCTGCTCTCTAGCTGCCCACTGGAGCAGGGCCCACCTTTAGAGTGCACACATGAACCCCAAGTCTCAGAAACAAGTACAAGAGAGTCATAAAGAAAGCAGCAACTTTAAGGTTGTCTATCTGAACTTGAACCGACTGTGCAAGTCTATGAATTGCCTCTTATCCATCTGTGTTCCCACCACAATGCAGCCTCTAGTCCACACCACCCAGGGCAGCTGGGGTGGAGGCAGGTGCCCTTTCCCTGGCACGGAGGAGGCCACACCAACTCCTCTGCGGACTCCATGACAAGTCAGGTTGTCCTAAGGGCCGGCTACCCGCATCTCTTCCTAGGGCCCTCCAGACTGTTGCCCCATAATACCAATACAAATAATACCCCACTCCAATCATTGTGGTGACATAGTACTCTTCTGGGTTGGTTGGTCTCTTTTCTTTATGTTATTTTTTTTTCCTAATAAGTAGGTTTTGGGGGGCACTTTCAGGTTCACAGCAAAACTGAGCACCAAGTACAGAGGTTCCCATAAACCCACACACACACACAGCTTCCCCTACCATCAACAGCCCTTTTTAAAATGTGTAAGTCTCTTATCAGCACTTTTTCATGAAGGAGAAGTAAAATCAACAGCAAGATACGCTTCACAAATGGGGGCAGAAAATCACGAGAGGAGCCGAGCACTTACAATAATTCACATACACACACGCACACGCAGCACGGCTAGGACACCTGTGAGCTATTTCTACAACCTATTAGGGGCTTGGACAATTCCAGATTTGTCGAGGTTCTCGGTTCTCTGAGAGTACCTCCTGGGTTGTCTCTGGCGTAACTCAACGAGATCTGCAAAACTTGAGGTTGACTTTTTACAGAAGTGACAGTAAACAGAGGGAGAACCCTCGGTAGTTCTACTTCTCTGCGTCCATGTAAGCCCCGCAGGATGGGGGATGGGCCCTCCGCACCAACGGGCCGCTCTTCTCACCCCAGCCCTGGGTACAATGGACACGGGGGGATCTCGTCCTAGGAGTGTGGTGAGGAGTGTCTGAAGAGTTCAGGACATCGTCGGAAAACATGCTACTCCAGCCACCTGCTAGAAGATTCGTACATTTAACATGACCGGAAGCAAATGACCATTCAAATTTCACTGCATCCTCTGGGTAAGTTTCATAACTGTGGTCATCACCGACGAAGCACAACGACCACCTTTGTGAGAGGGTCCCTGGAAGACAGGGGTCCTGGACAGCGTTACCGACGACACAGCATCACGAGGGACAGCGAGCCGGCCTGCAGTCTGTGCGGCGGGCAACGGCGGAGGCAGGATGGGCTGTGCTTTTTCAACATGCATCAGTTCTGGAGAGCCACGCTGTTGGGAATAACGGGGCGGGAGACCGGGAATTTCGGGGACCGGTGCCTTTGGCAATAAAGACAATCAGGGAGAGATGGTGCCTGGAGGGAAGAACCATCGCTGACTGGGAAATAAATAAGTGTGAGTATCTCTTTTCTACCCATTATTCTCAGTCTTCATTGACAAATCAGTACAGCTCAATGGGCCCATACGTTTTATAACACATTTTTCAATCACATGGGTAATATGGACAGGGGCCACAAAGGAATATTTGCCTGGGATCCCACACAACCTGGGGAAACCCTGGTAAGTACCCCAGCAAATACCGTGGGGGTGCGGAAAATAAATGAACGGGCGTTCTGGTGCTCTGTTAGCAGGAGTGCAAACTGGCACGGCCACTGTGGGGGTTCCTCAAGAAGATAAAAATAGAATTACCATATGATCCCCTAATTCCACTTCTGGACATTTACCCAAAGAATACAAAAACACTAATTCAAAAGGATTCATGCGCCCCTATGCTTACTCCAACATTATTTACAATAACCAAACTATGGAAGTAACCCAAGTGTCCACTGACTGACGAACGGATAAAGAAGATGTGGTGTGGGGACACCTGGGTGGCTCAGTCAGTTCAGCTTCTCCCTTCTGCTCAGGTCACGATCCCAGGGTCCCAGGATCGAGCCCCATGTTGGGCTCCTTGCTCAGTGAGGAGTCTGCTTCTCCCTCTCCCTCTCCTCACTTGGGCTATCGGTCTCTTTCTCTCTCTCAAATTAAATAATCTTTAAAAAAAGATGTGGTGTGTGTATACACACATACACACACACACACACACACACACACACAATGGAATATTACTCAGTCATAAAAAAGAATGAAATCTTGCCATTTGCAGGGACATGGATGGAGCTAGAGAGTATTCCGTTAAGTGAAACAAGTCGATCACAGAAAGACAAATACCATATGATTTCACTCATTTGTGGCATTTATGATTTATGATCATAATTTATGATTATGTACCATATGATTTCACTCATTTGTGGCATTTAAATGTGTGGCATTTAACAAGACAAATGAACAAAGGGGAAAAGAGAGAGAAACCAAGAAACAGACTCTTCACTATAGAGGACACACTCATGGTTACCAGAAAGGGGGGAGGGGAAGGGTGAAACAGGTGATGGAGATTAACAGAACACTTACCCAAAGGAGCACTGAGGAATGTGCAGAATTACTGAATCACTGTATCGTACACCTGAAACTAATGTAACACTGTGTGTTCACTACACTGGAATTAAAATCAAAAATTCACTAAAAAAAATTTTTGAAAAGAAACTAATGGCCTCAAACATGAGCGCTAGGAGAAGCCAAGAATGTACATCAGAAGGAAAAGGCAGAATGATGGAATAGGAGTGAGATTCTTTTCCAGATCAAGAAGAAGTGATGGCATGGTTTGCATTTGAGAGTAGTTATGTTGTCCCCACGTCTTATATTTTGGATGGGAAAGAAGAAAATCGGCTCTGTTGGTTGTCAGAAAATAAGTACATTGAGATTTAGAAAGTATACACATGGCTGGGACATTTTCTTTTCTAATAATATACCACCAACCTAGCCAACATAACCAACAGAGACATTAATATAGGTTTAAACAAGTGTATCTCCTAGGCAGATCCTTAAATTCCTTTAATTTTCATTAGGATATAAAATCGCTCATTCTAATGGGTTAGTAAATGCATAGTCCTTCCGAAGCCCCATTGACAAAAACACAGCATAGGCAGAGGGAAATATACTGTTATTTCTGCTCTGGCTGTATTTCCATTCCCTAATAACAATAATGAACTTGAAGCATTGTATTTGCATACAGATAGGTCTGGATTCCTGTTCCGCTGCGGCTGTACAGTTAAGCATGTCACTGATGCACACTTCCCAGCCTCAAAACACAATTTAATGACCACTTTATGGAGAGTCGAATTACAGCAATGTGTTTAAGCATTAGGGCTGTGGCTTTTCCAAAAACTGTTGGCAACAGGGCAGAGTTCTATGGCACATAAAAGCCGAACACAAAGTTCAGAGCTGTTACAGCTCATTGATTGTAGCTGTTCTTTCGATTTCTTAATGTCCCAGCCACAGTATACTGCCACCCATTCCATTTCCGTGCTCCTTCCTTCCTTCCTACCCTTCTTCCTTCCCCACTCCTTGCTCACACACACACACAAACGGCTGCAGGGGCCATGCACAACCCCACACACCAGTGCAAAGACAGGAATGCACAGGCCCTACCCTCCAGCAGTGCAGAGCCTACCTTGGGCTGATGGGAAGACAAACACGCACAGTACGGGGTGAATCCTGGTGTGTTCCGGTCACCATGAGCACACAGACACTGCAACACGTGCCATGGCCCATGGAAACCACACCTCTGTGAACATGAGTTCAACGGACAGACACTGGGATGGGGCGCGAGAAATGCATCCCCCACTGGTGTAAAAGTACAGAAGTGCATTTGAAAACATAACAAACACAAAGACACAACTTTCCTAGGAAACAGGTGGTTGAACTGTGAGGCAGGGCAAGGAGCTGAAAAGCAAAGGCCAGATGATGAACGTTCTTTAATGTGAAGCCAAGAGGTACAAGCAACTGAGGGCCACCAAAGACGTCGTATTGGTTTTGTTGACTGGTTGGTTGTTGCTCTTATTTTGTTGCAGGAACAAAGAAAAGAGGCAAAAAAAAGAGAGAGTAGAGGCAAGAAAATCAGCTAAAAGTCCATCACGGGACTGAACCACACACCCCAAGTTCTGAATGGAGGCACTGACAGACCAGTGCCTGGCTTTGAGTGACGTTTATGGAGAGGACTCACCAAGGGCTTGGCATCCAAATACGAGGAAGGTGAGAGAAACAAATGCCTACAAGGTTTTGACCTTGAGCCAAGAGACAAAAAACCATGCCATTTTTTAAAATTCCAGAATGTCAAAGAAAAATATTGATGAATTCCAGAATGTCAAAGAAAAAAATGGGGGTGGGGGGAGAGGGATCAGAGTAATTTTTACTTTAAACATGATTTTGAACATCCACTGGAGAGATCCCAAAGTCAAATTGAGGCAGACAAGGCTGCAGGTGTGGAATCGGCATGGGCCCCAGGGAAGGGGTGAGGAGAACACAACCCTGGAGGAATGGCCTTGCCAGAGAACGCCAAAGCTGAGACCTCAAAAAGGGAGACCAGGGTAGAGATCTTAAGGAAGGCCCAGAGGTAAAGCCAACGAGAGTCACGTGTTATTGACAAAGGACTAAAGCCAGGAGAACACACCATGGCCACAGGCCTTCCCCGAAGGCCCCAAGCCAGGTCACAAGTGAGGAGAGAAGGTGCCACGGCCTGTTGCCGGGACAGGAAGGACCTGAGGTTCGCTTTATCAAACAGGGTGTGAGTAGAATGAGCTCAACTGAGGACGGGCACCTAAAGGGCCAGCCGAAGCAGCAGACTGAAATCCCAGAGAAGTCTGAGGCACAAGGATGCCTTCGGTAACTTGCACAGTACTTGAAGAAAAGGCGTGCTGGACACAATGGGTACGGCCAAGGGAAGGCCAGCTTAGCCAGCAGGAAAGCCTCCACCCACCCTGGTAAATCCTCCATGGTCTGGGCTGGCCTTGGGCCAGGCAGCCCAGAGGCTTGTCTGCACGTAGTGTCAGAGGGTGTGGAGCTGCGAAGCTGACCCTTTGCTCACGAGGCAACAATATATGTTGGCTAACTGAACATAAATAATAATAAAAATAATAATAATAAAGGAACTCAAAAAGGGGAAGATGGGTTGATAAATGAATAAAGTCATTTTGTCACATTAAAAAAACAAACCTAGATCTAGACTTACTAATTCACAGTGAGAAATACAGATGTCATGTGGCCTGAAGCTCTTGTTTACTGACAGCTCAGCAGGACCTTGTTTCTTGCGGACAGGGAGGCAGCCCCCATGAGCTCCATGGTCTCCTGATGCAGTGAGAACAGGCTGGGGGTCCACCAGACCCCCACCCGGCATGCTGGACGAGGCCCAGTGAGCCTTTCCTATCTCCTCCTATCTCCTTTCTCTCTGTTCCCCTCCCACCAAGGTCTCTCTCCACAAAATCACACTCCCTAAATCCTACCTGATCTCCCCAGCTTCGAGAATCTTCCGAGTTCCTCGTGCCAACACAATGGAGCCCAGTGCTTTAATGAGGCTATCTAGGATTGAGACACCCCCTCCCTTCCGGACTCCCAACTTCCCACACCACCACACACATGTGATTCACTAGGGAAGGTGGTCAATGCGTCTTTGTCTCCCACCTGATCTGTAAGCCCTGGGCCCTCATTTCTGTGTGCTAGTGATGGCAGTTCACACCAGTTGAGCTCCTTCCCTGCTCCATGCACTAAGCGAAGGTCTGAGTACCTATCTGTCCATCTAATCCACATCTGGTGTGTCTAGTCCTCGGCTCTAGAGAGTTGGTTTGACCATCAGATTCGTTTAAAGATGGGGAACAGAGACTCGAGTGATAAAGAAATATGCCCGAGGCTAAACAGCTATCAAGCAATGCAGTTAGCCTAGGAACCCAGCCCTGAGCTTGGAGTCTACACTCTCAGAGTTGCCACCTACTCAAGGCACTGACATGGCCTGCACTGCAGCTGTTTATTTAATCAATTTGTAAATAGTTTACATTTGTAGTGTGAAAAAATGGGGATTATAATCATGAAAGCAAGGCCTTAAAATACTTTATTGCTTTTTTAAAAGATTTATTTATTTATGTGAGAAAAAGAGAGCACGAGCAGGGAGAGGCATGGAGGGAGAGAATCTCAAGCAGACTCTGCCTCAAACGCAGAGCCCGTCACAGGGCTCCATCTCTCCACCCTGAGATCATGACCTGAGCCGAAATCTAGAATCAGATGCTTGGCCAACTGCACCACCCAGGCACCCCCTGAAATACTCTGTTATTTTAAAGACCATTTTCCTTCATTGTAAAAGGAGATCTTCAAGACTGCATCCCTAATTGTAAAACCCTCACGGAATCTCCTCCAGCCACCATCTCTCTGGAGGTAAAAGACTGCATTTTTTTTTTCCGAACATCCTGTCATTCAGACTGTTTCTCCCCCAAATTCCCAAATTGGTCTGAATTGATGAGGCTTTACCGTAAAAAGCAATCTTCAGCGGACATGCAACATCATGTAGAAGCTAAACGTCTCGACTCTAGAGTGTGCTTTCCTGAGTGCAAACGTTGGCTCCATCACAACATTACTGGGTGGTTTTGAGCAAGTTAATTAACTCTCTGACCCACATTTCTACATCTACCAAATGGGAGTGATCGTCCTAGCCCACCCTCCCTCCAGGGGTGTGGTACACACATAATCCGGGTTATCAGATGGCATAGAGTGGACTCTCATACCCTATGGACACTGCCAGGGTATTTCATCTGTATTTAGAAATGAGATGCGCACTGTCTTTTTTTCCATTCTATTTAAGGAATTCTTGGGGAAAATGCTAAAAAGTAAAATCAATTATAAAATAAGATAAGAACATGTGCTAGCTTGGACAAATGGCCCGTTCTTCTGTTTCGGCCTTCATTGCTCTCTGGGAAGAAGGGAGCCATGGCGCGTCTGTGCCCTCCGAAGCAGCAGCATTCCCTCACTGCCAAAAGAGAGGAAAGCTCAGGACTCTAAATTCTGAATCTCTCAGACAGTCCCACCATTTTCCAAACATTGCACCAACATCACAAAACACTTTAAAATCAGTAAAAATGAACGTGGCAGCAGAAGGCAATTATTCATACATTATCTGAAAACAATAAAGTAAAATATACCATCCACTCAATTTTGGAGATTATACTACAGGTGAGTATTTATTTTTAGCTGCCTTTCCCCCCTCTTTTTCTTTTTTGCTCCAATTGTTAGTTTCAGAGGGTCAGAGAGAGTTCAGTTGTATAGAGAAAGTACTAACTGCTGAATGGGTCTGTCAGGCTCCTGTATTTAAGGAGACGGAATTGCATATTACAAGAAAATGATTGTTCAGCTACCTTTTCATTAACAATTTGTCTAAAAGGAGACAGACTTAACTGCTTCCATTGAAGTTGGGAAGCAACAAATTGAATGTGTTCCATAAGGATTATGTCATACTTCAAACATATGGTGAGCTACAAACACCGAGATAGTGTGCTCAGAAATGGTAGTGGGTTCACTGTTGTTTGGTGGCAGTTTAATTGAATAGCTATAAATACTACTAAAAAAAAAAAAAAAGGAACTTGTCGTTATCTGCACAATCTCAAGTGAAATACTGTAATGATTTTCTTTTATATATTTTTTTGGTCCCTGGCACGTTAAAGAAAAATTTCTTTTGGGGACCAATACTGAAGGTTATTAAGGAAACATCAGCTACTAAATGCATCCCAGGTCGGTTTCCTATAATGGCTTTCCATGTTTGAGCACACAGAGGAGACATCCAAGGGGAGAAGAGAAAACTTCAGAATGAGCCCATGGCCAATGCAAAAGGGATTTCCCTGGGCGCACCCCAGGACCACGGTCCTGGGACACACGGGTCAAGCAGGCTTGCTTCTATGTCTGCCCAACAACAAAAAATCCTGTCACTTCCCATCCTCACCCACAATGCCCTACCATTTGGGGGGTTTTTTTAAGATTTTTTTTTAACTAATCTCCACACTCAACATGGGGCTCAAACCCATACCCCCAAGATCAAGAGCCACGAGCCCCAACGACTGATCAGCCAGGTGACCCAACAGTGCACTTTCAGCCTTCTTAACTGACCAAATGATGACATTCCTTTAGACATCTGCAGAAAGCTCTGTTGGTGCTGTGTTGTCCTAACTTATACAGCCAACAAATTTAAAGCAGGGAAATCCCCACAACCCCATCCATGGTTTCAAGGGGTCCAGATTTATTCCTGTCCACCAGGAAATCCACTCTAGCTCAGTCACGGAAATATTACTCATTAACACTCACTATATATATAATGTTCATGTGGTCGATGCCAAAACAGCTTTTCTAGTCTCCTGCTTAATAGAAAGAGATCACTAATTACTGCAAAGGGAAAAAATATATACTAAAAAAAGAAAAGTCCATGCAGAACAAAGGAAAATCATGGAGGCGGAACTGGGTAAATAAAGCTGGCTCCAAGGACCAGGTGTGGAAAAAGCATAGCATTGCTAGAGAGAAAGACAGAAGAGGTTGCTTTCTAACAATTTTCTAAAAATAATATATTGATGAAAAAGACTACAGATGGCCAACAGGCACATGAAAAGACATTCAACATGATTAATCAACAAGGAAATGCAAATCAAAACCACAGTGAGAAACCACCTCACAGGAGTCAGAATGGCCAGTATCAGAAAGACAAGAAATAAGAAGTGTTGGCAAGGATGTAGAGGAAAGGGAACCCTTGTGTACTGTTGGTGCAAATGTAAATTTGGTGCAGCCACTGTAGGAAACAATATGGAGGATCCTCAAAACATTAAAAAAAAAAAAAAAAACAGAAATATCATAGAATCCAGTAATTCCACTTCTGGGTCTTTACCCAAAAAAAACCCAAAAACACTAAATCAAAAATATATGTATCCATATGTTTACTGCAGCATTATTTACAATAGTAAAGATTTGAAAGCAACTCAAGTGTCCACTGATAGACAAATGGATAAAGAAGAAGTGATCTATATATACCATGGACTGTTACTCAGCCATAAAAAAGAATGAGATCTTGCCATTCGCAACAAATGGATGGACCTAGAGGGTATTACACCAAGCGAAGTAAGTAACAAAAATAAATAACATGATTTCATTTGTATGTGGAATCTAAAAGACAAAACAAACAAAAAAGCATAAACAGACCCATAAATGCAGAGAACAAATTGACGGTTGCTAGATGCAGGAGAGTAAAGAATGGGCAAAGTGGGTGAAGAAGAGTGGGAGATACAGGTTTCCAGTTACGGGATGAATAAGTCATGGGAATAGAAGGTACGGCACAGGGAATATAGTCAATGCTATTTATAACTGTGTTGTACGGTGACAGAACATAACTACGCTACCTTTGAACACGGCAGGTCGTACAGACTCGTCAAAATCACTGTGTAGTACACTCAAAACTAAGGCAACATTGTATGTCAACTATATTTCAACAAAAAGATAATAAAATAAAATTTAAGAAAAAGATAGTATGTTGACATGACTATTAAGACCATAAAGACACGAGAGCTGCTGTCGTCAACCCATTATGATAACAAATACTTTATGTGTATCACTTTCTATCTGGAGATAGAGTTTGTGTAAAATATCACCTAAAACAACACTTACCAGGATAACTTCTATCAAAAAAAAAAAGAGCAAAAGAAAATAACAAGTGTTGGCAAGGATATGGAGAACCGTAACCCTCCTGCACTGCTGGTGAAAATATACAATCACGCAGCCACTGAGGAAAACAGTACGGAGGTTCCTAAAAAATTAAATATGGAACTTCTGGCTCAGGTCATGGGATTGAGCCCCATATCGGGCTCCACACTCAGCACGGAGTCTGCTTTCCCCTCTCCTTTTGCTTCTCCCCCTACTCTCTCTCTAATAAATACATAAAATCTTTTAAAAAAAATAAAAACAAAATGGTTAAGATGGCTAAAATGTGTGTGTGTGTGTAACATAACACAAATAATTTTTAAAATACTCAACACAATGTCCTAATGGTGAAAAAAGGGGAGAAAATAAATTTGTGACAAATGTCCATACACTTTGAGACAGCTATGTTCGCAGAACACAACCCTAGAGGGTTTAATGCAGGAGTCAGTACTTGCTGCTACCCTAGCATCTTCAAGGACACAATAGCCACAGCGGCAGGTGGACAGAGACGGTAACTCCCAGCAAAGCTGCAAGCAAAATGATTTTACCTGGCGGCTGCCTTCCTGGAAATCTTAGGGCACATCACACCAGGATTTATGGAAAACAAGAGTATTTTCACCACGTGAAAGTCCCATGGGACATCTGAAACTGACAGGACACAGCAGTCTTCACTGGACAATACTGGACCACACATGGCAGGATGCTGAGTACTCCTCTGTTGTTGTTGTTGTTGTTGTTTAATTTTATTTTATTTATTTATTAATTTATTTGAGAGAAAGAGCATACCAAGCGGGGGTGGGGGGCAGAGGCAGAAGCAGATTCCCCACTGAGCAGGGAGCCCAACTCAGGGCTCTACTCCAGGACCCTGAGAGCATGACCTGACCTGAGCTGAAGGCAAACACTCAACCCACTGAGCCACCCAGGTGCCCCGGAGGCTAAGTGCTCCCACGCTTCAGTCACTCGATGCTGGCAGAGCCCCCCAGTCACTCACAAACAAAAACGCCCCCTCTGAGTTCCAGCATGTAGAACCCCCAGGGGAATACCCCCCCAGCGGAGGCAGTGAGTACTGACAACTCACCCGTGAGACCCAGAGAGAAAAATCAAAGGGCAGGGCCTCTTATTTGGGGTTCTGTCCCGCCCCTCACCAGCCACACAGCTCAGGCCTAACCGCCAGGCCCTTGCCCAGGGGATACTTTCAGGATGCAAGCAAAAGGGCCCTCTTGGCAAAGCTATCTGGGGACAAAACTTAGATTTTCTTTTTTTTTTTTTTTTAAGATTTTATTTGCTTATTTGACAGGCAGAGGCAGGCAGAGAGAGAAAGGAGGAAGCAGGTTCCCTGCTGAGCAGAGAGCCTGATGTGGGGCTCAATCCCAGGACTCTGGGATCATGACCTGATCTGAAGCTCAGAGGCTTTAACCCACTGAGCCACCCAGGTGCCCCAAAACTTAGATTTTCTGATTTCATTTCTTTGACACTGGGTTTAGGCCCTCTCCCACGCGGGTCCCCGTCAGGGGATTTTATTGACTTAGGCTCATAAAAATAAAAGGCTTCAACCTCAAAGGAGCGAAGCACTAATGGTGAAAACGTATGTGCAGTCCCACCAGCGGGGAACCATCTTTGGTCTTCCTGATGCTCCCCAAATAGTCCGGAGCCTGGGGCCACCCACTCAGCCAGCAACAGGGGTGCTCCTGGATGGACCGCGCATGTCCCTGCATCTCCACGTAGCGATGGGCCTCGCCCTTCCGGCTGGGCCGAACAGCCACAGCCCCGACGGCTCCCCCAGCCTCTCCGGGCTCCGCGGGCCCCAGCCTGAACCAGGGCTTGTTGGAGACAGAGGCAAAGGGCCTAACGAGGAGTTACTTCAAGGAGAAAGTGGGGCTCAAACACCAATCCGACACTTGCTAACATCTGGGCCACGTGCCCTACATACAATAAGGGGATGACAGGCTCCCTTCCAGGGTCAAGGCCATGTCAGAAGAATCTCTAGAGGCTTTCCTGCCGGCCAGATCCCCCTACGCTCACGCACTGAACGAGGTACATGCTGGCGTCCTCGCTAGACCCCGAAGATGAGATCCCATCCCTTCGCCGAAGCAGTTCCAAGTCAGGATGCAGGACCACAGGCAACTACGGCATCTTTGAGAACCTGGGGGTCCCCACAGGGACAGGACTGGCAGGAGGCAGTAAAAACTTCCTCCCAACTAAAATGCCTGAGGTCCGGAAATGACTGGGGCAAACTAGTTTCATATGCCTGAATGACCAAGAACATCAGAAACCGTAAGCAGATTTTGTGTCTAGACAGAGCCCCGTCTAGGAACCGCATATGATATCCAATTTTCTACTTAGCAAAGCAGGTACGCAGAATTCAATTTGGGGGCGATCTGTATTCTATTCAGTTTCCACAACAGCACTCAAATGTAGGCAGGGACGGAGGGATTCATCTTCTGTGAATTCAGTCCCTAGGGGTCCGCTGGCTCATGGTGGGTCCAGGGCTAGCTCAATGGGTGGCTGAACGGACAAAAGCAGGAAATTACAGCCACAAATTGCCCTGTGGGAGCCTGGGTGCTAGAGCCGCTGGCTTGTGCCGCCTCCTGTAATTCCAGACCCAAAACTACTGCGAGAGGAAAGGCCTCCCCAGCTCCCCACCGAGCAGGAAATCTTTTCTAACATATTTCCTTGAGCTAAAACATTCTGCCATTCCGTCACATTTGATCATTTCTGAAATCTGGAATGTTGTGCGGTCAAATTGTCTGTTTTAACTGGTATTTCACTCTCCTCATCCCACACACAAGTACTATTAGTAAATCGATCATGTGTTTTGCAAATCAGTAACCTCTTAGGATTTGGAAATTCAGCTAGGACCATGATCTAAAATATATTCCATAGAACAACTAGAAACAGAAGCTAAACTGGGAAGCTAAGTGTGGCTTCCCACTCACACCCACATTATCAAATGTCTTTGGGTCACACCTGGGCCACCCAGCAGTTCAGCTTTTGGAATCCCCAGGGAGCTGAGCCTTCCCAGGGGACCTCTGTCATACCTAAGGCTCCACAAGGGAGAGAGCCTGGTCAAGCTCTCCCCAGGAGGGAGCGACCAGGCTCTCGGCGGGCTTGGGGTACACTCAAGCTTGGGAGCAAGCCAGGTCGGAAGGCTGGAGTCACACCCCGGAGCTCAGCCCATGTTCAATCTTCCATCTTCAGAAAGATGGGGCCCTGGCGACACTGACGTCTGCCTCTGATGGGGCTGGGGGACGGGGATCCTGCATTAGATGTGCGAGGCCTAGGGTGTGTCAGTGCTGCCGGAAGCCCATGCAGCCGCCAAGCTCCGCCAGCGTCCAGGGACAATGTATCGCTTGGAAGCAAGTGCTTGACCATGTCGTTCTTGGGGAGGAGGTATCAGAGCTGACCTGGTCCCAAGATGGAGCCAATGGATGGTGAGTCACTCGCCATGTGGTGGGTCTACTTCTACCTCGCACCCTCTCCGGGCTCGCCCTTCATGGCTCTTGAACTCAGGCCCCTCACCTTGGGCCCCAAAGGGGTTCACCAAGAAAGAACGGGTAATGGTAAACAGGAGACATTCCTTTCCAATGTCTTGATCCCAGAACTAGTTAGAAGTTGCTTTGTGTTGTTTTTTCCCCAACCGATCCAGGGTTTTCAGGAGGAGCCGCTAACTGTGGAACAAAGTTCTGAGAGCTTTAGGAAGTGCTAGAAGCATCGCCAGCTGTGGTTGACAAACCTGGGGAGTTCGGGGCTGACTTGAGAGCTGAGGTTTGGGGCATCCGTTGAAGGAACTGTTAATAGTCTGAGCGGTAACACGGGGAGCAAGAAGTCTCCCTTCTCCACAGGAGCCGGTGCGAGCCAGGCATCGGCCCAAACACCCACAGAAGCCAGCTCTCAGCTGGGAAATAAGAAGGGGAGCAATGCAGGAAACCAGACATCGCCAGGAGGCGTAGTTTTACTGCGAAGAAGCCGAAGGAAAATGCAAAGCTAACACTGGAGAGCCTGGAAAATGCACTGCTTCCTTGACACTTTTTTCTTTCTTTTTTTTTTTGGAAGTAAAAAATTAAGAGACAAAAACCTACACGAAGTTTTATAAACATTGTTTTGGAAAAGGAACTGATGGCCCCGTGTATCAAGGCATGTATTTTCTAAAGTACAAAAACCACCAGAGGCAAGCACATCTATGGAACACCATAGCCATAGGAAGAAGTGGGATTCTGGAATCATAAAAAGGCATTAGTTTGGGTAGAAGCCAACTGGAGACTGAATGATCCAAGATCCTAGAAAGAGCAGAACCATAAGAAAGTACTTGGGGACAAAAGCCACCCACCAACTAGGAACCCCTGACTGGGTTGTCATTTGAGCAAGAAACGAAGGTCTACACGGTGAGTCCTGAAATGTAGAGGTTTACTTATTCACCAACAAGTGTGACCCTGGTGAACACCAGCTCTGTGCTTACCAGAGCGTGATCTTAATGGTGCTTCCTAAGTTCTCTGGGCCTCAAAGTCTGTACCTGTAAGATGAAGCCGCACTGCTCCTTCACGGGTGTGCTGCAGTCATCAGACTGAGAAGGGAGTAGGGTATGAACCTGGAACGCTGTAAGCCCTCAATAAAGGTTTGGATTTACTTGTTTTTTTCCCCAGGAACAGAGACTGAGAATGGCCAGGAGACGCAATGAGGCAAATAAAACTTTAGAGCATCACTAGAGGGGCGCCCAGGTGGCTCAGTCAGTTGGGCGTCTGTCTTTGGCTCAGGTCGTGATCCCAGGGTCTTGGGATTGAGTACCACGACAGGCTGCTTGCTCAATGGGGAGACTGCTTCTCCCTCCACCACTCCCCTGCCCCCCCTTCCCGCTCATGTGCTCCTTCTCTCTTCCTCTAGCAAATAAATAAATAAATATTTAAAAAAAAAAAAAAAAGAGCATCACTAGTAGCAAGAAAGAGCTTACTGGAGGAGCGCCTGAGTGGCTCAACTGGTGAAGCGTCCAAGTGTTGACTTCAGCTCAGGTGATGATCTCAGGGTTGTGAGATCGAGCCCCGCGTCAGGCTCCACACTGGGTATGAAGCCTGCTTAAGATGCTCTCAAAAAATAAAATAAAATAAAATAAAATAAAGAAAAGGAAAGAGCTTACTGGAAATAGATATGAGAAAAATAAAACATTTTTTAAAGACTTTATTTATTTGACAGACAGAGATCACAAGTAGGCAGAGAGGCAGGCAGAAAGAGGGGGAAGCAGACTCCCTGCTGAGCAGGAGCCCGATGCGGGGCTCGACCCCAGGACCCTGAGATCATGACCTGAGCCGAAGGCAGAGGCTTTAACCCACTGAGCCGCCCAGGTGCCCCAAGGGAAATAAAACATTTTAAATATGGTTTTCTTCTATGTAACAGGAGGCACATGCTGCCATCTAAAAGTTCTCTCCCTCTGAGCAGTTCTTAGTGTCGGTCAATTTGGAATGGTGAAGTGCACGACGTCAGGCCGGAAACTACTGCCGAAGCCCTACTCCACCTCTGCCCTCGGTTCACACGCTGTTCTTCCTCATCAAGCAGCGCGTCCTAAGAGGGCAGCCAAGAACTTTCTGGAAGAAAGGCCTGTGAACAGAGGTGATGCCTGTCACTTGCAGGTCTGGTTCCTGAAACCCTGCATGTGTCCCCACACTCCTTCCCCTTCCTGCTGGCGGAAGTACCAAGGATTAGGGTGACCCTGAAAGCCACGTGTTGAGAACTGCAGAGCCATGGTCCGCGGAAGTCCCCGCGTGACCACAGGGAACAGAGCCACCACCAACCTGCACTGTTCCAAAGTCAGTGATACATTACAATTCTGTAGTTTGCCGTCTCTGTTACAGCAGCTAGCGTCACCCGAAGCAATACAGACCTGCCCACCTCTGGATCCCCGGTGCCTACAACAGAGCGTGGCTCTGTTACTCGTTGAATAAGCAAAACGCAATGTCTCTACATAAAGCAGGGCTTCGCAGAACTTCTCCCAGTGCTTGGAAAAACAAAGTGAGATTTTACTCCTCGTGATGAGGAAGAAAGGTCATAAAGCAAGGAAAACACCGGAGTCGGCAAGTACAAGTACCGGGAGGAGCCATGTGGAGTGCACGTGTAATCTGGAAAACCTCAACCCGTGAAATTAGTCATCTGCCATCCCCACTTCCAGCATTACCTCCCTCTCCATTCGAGGTAAAAATGCCAAAAGTCTTTACAAACCTCCCCTCCACCACTCAGCTCCGTGGTCGAGACAGACCCCTCTGCCCTCCCCGCCCCACCCCCACACTGGCACGCTGGCCCAAGTCCAACAGGTGATTCTGGCCCCTGAGCCACGGAGATTGATCTGCGCCTGGTCGGGGGAGCTAGGCCAGACCACGACGTCAGGGTATGAAGACGGACTAGAATGGAAAGCATGAGGTCAGGCCACCTCAGTGTACCTGCCGAGACGGCCAGCATGCCGAAGGTACTCCGAGCTACGGTCGCCCGGGCGCCAAAGAGACCCGCTGTGACCTTCCTGTGACCTCCAAAATTCCTTAAGTCAGTGCAGCCTTCACAGAGTGAGCCATCCCCCAGGTCGTGGGGCTTGGAGCCCGAATTCAGCATTCGCAGGCCACGTCAGCGGACAAGGCCCTAAGCAGTGCGATAGAGAGGCTACCGTACAGTTAGCTGCGCATCCCGTGTCCCATGTCCTATGAGTCACTGAGCCTACGGTAGGCCTGGCCATGGTTTATGGCACCCCTTTATGAAGATAGAGACAGATGCTCTCGTACCCCGCCCTGTCCCATTGCGCCCAGCGACACAAACAAGCATTACCAGGACACGGCAGGGCATGGCAAAACTATACTAAGAACCTAACACTAAATGAGCATGTGCTATTACAGTGTAAACCCCTGCTTCTGAGCAGGTAAATGGCCCGTTGGAGGCCACGATAAGGCTTGAGACGAAGACCAAACCAGGCCCTGACTTGTGTCTCCCTTTAAGTCCAAATACCTTAATAAAGGGTTACGGACAGGAAAGGCTGAGTAGCAGAGAAAGGGTCTGTGCTATGCACCGTGCGCTCGCCTACGTGACTTCCCACACGTTCCCCAAACAGAAGGGAACAATGTGGTCAGGGTCATCAATTCTTAGTTGGTCCTTGTTGTTCCTGTACTTCCCATAATCCACTCCCTGGTTGATTCTAACTTCTTGTATCAATAGTAGCTAATGGCGGGACGCCTGGGTGGCTCAGTTGGTTGGACGACTGCCTTCGGCTCGGGGCGTGATCCTGGGGTCCCGGGATCGAGTCCCGCATCGGGCTCCCAGCTCCATAGGGGAGTCTGCTTCGCTCTCTGACCTTCTCCTCGCTCATGCTCTCTCTCGCTGTCTCTCTCTCTCAAATAAATAAAAAAAAAAAAAATAGTAGCTAATGGCGTTAGCCGTGATTACCTGGCATCACCAGATTTGTTTGTAGTCAATGTAAAACTTGTTATAGGAACTTGCGGTCATCTGACTAGGTACCGATGTATTACTCCTTCTATTGTGCTCTGCCTTATAAATGCTTGTAGGATGTGGAACAAAATCGGCACTGTTGGACGTCCCCCTCAGTGCTCCTCCTGCCCCATCTCTCTGCTTCTCGAGATCTTTTCTTCATCCTCTTACCCTCACATTCCTGGTCGATTTGTCATGCCGGTCGCGACAATGACCCAATTCCAGCAGTGATACTTGGACTCCTGAGACCACTGGAGGGTGTGAACTTCACCAACGAAGAAGTCACGGTTCTGTGGCCTCACCTGCAGGCAGCTCATCAGGTTTTCCCTGCCAGACTCATCTCAGTGGAACCCACGTCCAGAAATGTGTTCTTGAGGCCACCAGCCCAGAGAACTGCAATACGTCCAACCCAACATCATCCTTCCCCTGAGGAACCGGCTGGTGGGAATCACGAGTGATCCCGGTGACAGTAAGTCTCCCCCAAGAACTCTACTACATGGCCCTTGCCCTCTCTCTGCCATCCAGGATGTCGTAGGTTAAATAGTGAAAAAATTCATGTGTACCCCAAAACTCAGAAGGTGACCTTATTTGGGGAAAAGAAAGGCTCTTTGTAAAAGTCATTAGCTAAGGATCCCAAGACGAAATCATCCCGGGTTTGGGGGCCATCCCTGTCCTACATTCAATGGCTGGTGTCCTCATAGGAAGAGGCGAGGACAGAGTGACACACAGGCCTCCATCCCCCTTAGCTTGCTGCCAAGAGCCCCCCAGATCTCACCTCTGGGACGTCTTCGAGATTCATCTCACAGGCTTCCAGCGAGGTCTGGAGGATGACAGGCTGGGTGTCCTAGTGCTGGCTCCCCCACTTGGCAGCCCACCCACCCCCATGTCCCCAATACCTCAACAGAGGACACTCGCAGGGCCGGACACAGCCACCAAACGCCCTGGGCTCCCGGAGGCCATCCCAGTACATGAAGCTCTTGCCTTGATGTCCCTCCTTCCTCGTCTCCCAGTCAAGCTTGCAGTCATCCTTTGCCATCCTGTTAACTACCCCAAAAGCTCGTCCTGACCAACACCATCCACCCCGGGTTTGCACTCTGGCAAGAGTAAGGACGGGGCCTTATTTGAGACTGTCTTTATCACGGTTTATCAGGAAGCCAGCCACTGAGCAGCGCCGAGGGCATGGGTGAGAGAGGGACACAAAGGGAGTCAGGAGGCCCCCCCATGGCCTCCCAACTTCTCATGAAGGGACCTAAATGCCAACAACTCCCACACACAGTGAGCTTCTACCAGGCCCCGAGAGCTCAGAGCTCTGGGCTCACTTGCTTCACACCACAAGAATGGCAGACGGGGCACATCGACCCTCCAGGGTTTAAGGAAGGAGTGTTGTACCACCAACATTCGTGCTCCCTCCGTAGGCACGAACATGACTTCACAGAAGGGATAGCTACCATTTAGGAGAAGCCCGCGCACACGTGTGCATGGAGGTCGCCATCACAGCCATCATTATTCCCCTACTTTCCCTCCCAGGCACAGGGCAGCTGAGCAACCGGCCTTTTCCAACTCTCCTTAGACATGGAAGATGGGGACACACGGGTCCCCTAGACCTGTCCCTGTTGGTCTGGGGCATCCCTCCAGTATCCTGTCTTCAGAAATGTTCTGGTTCAAGGACAGCGTTCCATCCTCATTTTCCAGAAGTGTCCTGAAACGTTAGGAAGTCACATTCAACACTCTTTCCCTCCCAGGAGTACAAGCAGGGGTGCTTAATTCCACAAACGCTCTCTCCCCTAAAGGAAGACTGGTTTTGCCTCTCCCTAGACTGCTCTGATGTTCCTTCCCAGAGGGATTCGGTGCTCTGGTCTCCTCCAGCATCATCACGTTCCCTGACAAGACCCCTACAGAGCCCCCATCAGAGACTGGCAGAAAGTGGCTGCCAGGCCCAGCAAGGCTTCCGACCCTTCCAGTGACTACACAAGAAGCCACACAGGGCCTGTGGTGAGGGCGGAGACAGGCCTGCCATTGCTGGAACACCCCCGGGGGGACTTGGACAGCAACCCTCTCCCAGATGAGCTCCAGTGGCAAAAAGTGAAATCTCACCTCCAAATCCATGCTTCGTATTTGTGGTTTTTTCTGATGACAGGAAATACCACACACTCGTTATGAATTTTTTAAAAAGTAAGGGAGGCAGAAAGTGGAAAGCATCCAAAATCTGTCCCTCCTTCACAAAAAAACTCCCTCATAAAAAAGGTAATAGGGGATGTGTACCCCATAGGGATCTATACCTGTACGAGTATATTGGTATAGGTATTAGATTATTCCTAGATTATTATTAGATCAGATGATTTCTAATCAACCACTTAGCCAAGCCATCATTGTGTCTTAGTGTTCCAGTAGTAATTTGGGCTAATAAGATACCAAAAAGGCAAACTAATCATTTACTATATATTTAAGAATAGGTCAGTTCTTCACAACAATGTTCTGGCTTCTGGTATTTTCCCTACAGTTTTTTCTTTCCTACTGGCCTCCACGTGGAGCAGAATTCTCCCTGTCCATCCATCTCTGTGTGTAAAGGTAATACAGTTGGATGAAGCAGTCAGATGACACGTTCAAGCTGGGCCGGTCGCTCCCTGGAGGACAGGAACGTCTTCTCAACACTGGGAAGTCACTCACCTGGATGCTTTTCTTCACAGGAGGACAGTCACCGTGCCTTCTGGTCGAGGGTGGCTGAGGGTGCTCCCGGTTCCAGAAAACAGATCTGGCTAAGGTGGTGACCGAAAGCTGTAAAATGCCCAAGTTCAACCGGTCTCTCCTTCCCCTTTCAAAAGGCTCGCAAAGCCGTGGGAGCACGTGCTGTGATGGGCCCAGCCTGGTGCTGGGAATCGAGGGCCTGCAGTGGGTACCGAGAGGCCGATCAGAACACCCCGTGCCCCATGGGCAGGCGAGATGCTCACTTGCTAAGCCTTGCACTCTCCCCTTTGCTGAAATAGCTACGATGTCCAGCCACGCGGCCAGTTCTAGCTACCATTAACTGACCGTGTAAACACACACCGTCTTCGAGAAAATACACTGTACACAAGCTCGTGCCGCATCTCACTGAGCCTCGAGCCCAGTCTGGGCCGGAAAGGCAAGGGCACGGAGTGTCTGGATTCCAGGGCCAACTCCGTCACTTCTTAGGCCTAACTTTGGTCGAGTTGCTAACATCTGAGGCTCCCTCACCAGTAACATGGGACTAAAAATACTTCTCTCCGAGAGTCCTTATTAGAACGAAAGCAAGCAAAATAATTTTTCTTTTAAACAGGCAGGAAAAAAATACAATAAAACTGTGTGTAGAGCAGAGGAGGCCCTCTGTAAAGGGCAGCTTCTTCCCAAATAAAAGCAAGTCCAGGGAAGGCAGGCACAGCACTCAGGAGAGGAGCGCCGAGCGGGGACCAAAGATTGTCCAGAGGAGACAGCCTAGCGCCGCATGCCTGGGAGGACCAGCAGAGCTGGCCGGCCCAGGGTTCAAATCCCAGCTCCCCACTCCTCCCCTCACTAGCTGCGCACCCATCGGCAAGTGACTGAGCCCCTGCAAGCCTCAGTACCCTCATCAGGAAGAGGATTATTAACAGGACCCTCCTCGCAGGGTAGTCAGGACGATGACATCAGGCCACGCATTTCAATGGCTAAAAGCAATCTGCAAAATGCTGAGGATTGCTGAAGCCGGGTATGTCCAGGGAGGAGCCTTTTACTGTACTCCTTACTTTGTGTGCATTTGAAACCATCCCTAATAATTTGCAACCAAGTTCTTAAATAGGCCTCACACATAAATGCTTACTAACTCCTTCCTAAACCCTCAGCTCTTATGTAACAAAGAGAGACATCGCATGCTGTTCTTAGCATTTGGAAGATCATGGGCCCCTCCAAGGATGTGATGAATAATGTGGACGTTCTTCACATCATTACACCACAACCCTTGCCCCACCTTGTACACAAAGCCTGTCTGGAACCCCTGGGGGCTCCACGGATCCCAGATTAAGAAACCCTGCCCTTCCACTGTGGGGAAAAGACAGAGGTGCAGTAACTCTCTGTCATGCTACCCAGAGTTTCCCAGCCTCCCTTAGATCAAAGTGTACTGTGGGAAATCACTGAAGGAAGAGGAGCTGAAATCATGGGCCAGTCCTCACTAGGAGAACCCCAATCCGGCACCCAAAACAAGCAAGACATGTCTCATCTCTGTGGTTGGTAGTTATTTTTCTGCCTTGAGTCATTTATCCGAACATGGAGTCCTTTTCATTTCCAGCCAGAGTAGGAGAGAAGTTTTAGCTCCGTAATTGATGGGGTTTGAAATTTTGATACACCTGTATCAGCTATCATATTCTTGGGTTGAATCTTCTCCATAAGAATAAATCTTAGGAAAAAAATAAAAGCAAGATGATGAGGTGTATCACTTCTGATTCCAACAGGATTCTTGGTTTAACATAGGACTTTTTGTCTTTGTTAACATTTTTTATCTAGTTTTGTGCAAATAGATGGAAAAATATCTAACGTGGTACAAAATACAAGTGTGACATGAAAGCTCTATTAAAGCCACAAGCAAGAAAAATCAGCTACAAAGATATCTCTCAAGTTGAATAAAATAGTTTTAGTTTTGGCTGAACTATCAATTTGGAACACAATTACAGCCCAGTAGTTAGCAGATCACTCAGAAATGGATATTTTAGTGTTCTACTTTTCAAATTACAATGTGGAACTTTCAGCAATAAAGAGCAGTTTGAAGAAGTGAAAAGTCATAAAATGGGAAATGTAGCACCTCAAGCATGAACAAGGGGGAAAGGGAAATGTGTGGAGCATGAAACGGGACTGGAATCACTGCGAAATTTTAGGAATAGCAACACTCTGATCTGAAAATCCCAAGATAGTGTAAAACAAGGGAAGGCTGGATCAGTTAAGTTTAAAAAAAAAAAAAAAACAAAAAAAAAAAACAAAAAAACAGGATAAACAGAACAAGTACTCTGAAATAAATGTGGAGGAGACCAGTATAAACAATGTCAGCTAAAACCAGGTCAGGGTTGTCAGTGGGAATTATCAATAGCATGCTGCTGGGGGAACAAGCATGAGCCCGGGATTGTTCACACTACCACGTAAGAGTGGTTCAGTACTCAAGAGGAGTTCATGAATGATGATTTGCTTGAATTTGCTCAGCTTCCTGTCCAAATGGTACTTCCTGTGTTCCAAGCCAAAAAAAGACAAAGCTGCACTCCAAACACCTCCCACCGCAAACAGGAAAAGCAGTCTCAGTGCTCTGAGGATGGCGTGCTGAAAACCCCAAGGGAGGCACATCTCTCTCTTCCATGGCGCTAAGCAAAGCTACCACTTGTTCTGGAAGAAAATATCATCTCTGTCTTGCCAGGCTGTTTGCTCTAAAAATCTCCATAGAAAGGACAATCCTAAAGAAGGGCTGTCAGTGCCTCCTTTGCACAACATTCAGAAACACAAATGATATTTACAATGACGCAGACTTCTCTCCAATAACATTCCATGTAGGGAGACAATGGAATGACATCATTGAAATGATCTAAAAAACAAGTAGTCAAGAATTTTATCCCCTCAAAAGTAAAAGCAAAACACACATCTTCTCAGAGAAATGTAACCTTTAGGATGAACTACTCCAAATTCTGGGATGCACTCATAAAGCAATGGAAACTTACTAACATCCATTTTCATCTCATTTTTGCTTTGAAACTGCCAGTGGACAAGTTCCTCTTCTACTCCTGGATAAAAACTCAGCCCCATCAATGTCCTGGTCATAATCAGATTACAAAAATCTAAAAAGGGATAAATCACAAAAGATCAATTCCATATTTTAAATATCCATTTCTGGGTAAGTGTCGAAACTCAAACCACTGCTCCCAGCTGCGGTTTCTCTGTTTCCCCCACACATGAGGCTGTGCTCTGCAGTTAGGAAAGGGGCTGCCTCAGCCTCTGCTCTTTCGCTAGGCTTAGGCTTCTATCCCTGCTTCTGACCCCTGCAGCCAAGCGGGAAGGAAGAAAATGCAGAGAGCAGAGGAAAGCTCTTGCTGACTCATAGGGGAGGTGAGTAACATAGCGCTCTTGGGGTTCAGCAAGTGTCCACGTCTGACCCTTCATCTCATGGTGTATTATGAACTGTGTCCCCCCAAGATCACAGATTGACTCCTCACTCCCAGTGTGATGGTATTAGAAGGTGGGGCCCTTGGGAGGAGATTTGGTCATGAGGGTAGAGCCCTCAGGAATGGGATTAGCATCCCTACAACCTACAAGAGGAGACACAGAGCTTCCCCTGTCTCTACCCTACTCCCAACTGGTTCTCCTTCACTCTCCCATGTGAGGATATAATCAGAAGACATCCATGAAATTCTTAGAAGTAAGGTTCTTAAACCCCAGTGAAAGGATCAGTGCACCCCAGGAAAAGTGGTGGCACGTGGCAGGATCTACAGACTCTCCACAAAATGGCAGTATCCCTACACCTTCACCATCTGGTTAATGGACGCACACACGGCGCTTCAAGGCACACAGAGCCCTAATCCCCTTTTAAATGGCCCATCCTTAAAAATTAGCTACCAGCCCAGGATCTCTAGACCCATGAAAAAAGCCTCTTTATGACTCAACTACAGCTGTTTGCAGACGATATGATCTCATACACAGGTAACCCTAAAGACTCCGGCAAAAAACTGGGAGAACTAATAAATTCAGTAAAGTTGCAGGATACAAAATAACATATAGAAATCAGTTGCATTTCTACACACTAACAATAAGATAGTTGAAAATGAAACAATCCCATTTATGAGAGCATTGAAAACAATCAAGTACCTAGGAATAAACTTAGCCAAGGTGGTAGAGATCTGTACCCTGAAAACTATAAGGCTTTGATGAAAGAAACTGAAGATGACACAAATAAGAGGAAGATACCCTGTGCTCATGGACTGGAAGAATTAATATTGTTAAAATATCCATACTGCCCATAGGAGTATGGATACAATCTCCATCAAAATTCCAATGGGATTTTTCACAGAAATAGGAAAAAACAATCCTAAAATTCATATGAAACCACAGAAGATTTCCCTCCTTTGGCTAACTATATTTAAATTAAAAAAAAAAAAAGAAAGAAACCACAAAACACCTTGAATAGCCAAAACAATCTCGAGAAAGAACAATACCAGAGACATCACACCTCATAATTTCCAACTTTATTATAAGGCTACAGTAATCAAAATAATATGGTAAAAAAAATGTGTTTCAGTACTGGCACAAAAATATACATATAGACCAATGGAATGGAATCTAGAACCTAGAAATAAACCCGCAGGTATTTAGTCAGCTAATACTTGACAAGGGAGCCAAGAACACTCAATGGGGAAAAAATAATCTCTTCAATAAACAGTATTGAGAAAACCAGATAATCCCTTCTTATAACACTTACAAAAATTAACTCAAAATGGGTTAAAGATTCAAACACAAAAACTAAAACTATAAAACTTCTAGAAGAAAACAGAAGCTAAAATCCATTGACATTGGCCTTGGCAACGATTCTTTGAAAGGGCACAAAGAGCACAAGCTACAAAAACAAAAATAAGTACATAGGACAAACATATGAGAGGTATTCCCTTGAGGAAAGTTGGAATAAAGTTTGGAGGAAATTGCTGGTTGAGTGTGTAGAAAAATAATGCCAGGGAGAGGAAAGAAGACAGAAAAGGGAGAAGAAAAACTGCAGTTCCAAACTGAAGGAATCGAAAATGCACAGGAAAGGAAACAATCACTACCATATAATTTGTCTCATCTGTAAATAAGATCAACACAGCTAAAGTAATGAAAACACTACCTAACCTCTCCATCCCTAAAGGTGGGGAAAGGAAATACGTACACTAAAGGATTATGTGATAGTGTAACAAATCTTAATTCTGAGTTTTCTTAATATAAATTCAACAGTAATAAAATGGTACTCAAAACTAAAAGTCAAGAAATAGGAGTATAAGCATTATCTTTAGAATTATGGTGGTAAAAAACATAAGAAAACAGCAAAAAAAGAAAAAAGTAGAAAGCATCTGCCAATGGGGGTTGGGGAAGGATAGGGAAAGGGATGCTCTTTTTCATTAGAGACTATTTTATTTAACTGTATGTGCCAACTTGACTGGGCTAAGAGCTACCCAGATAGGTAGAAAAACATTACTGCTAGTTCCTATGAGGGCATCTCCAGAAGAGATCAGCATTTGAATCAGCAGGCTAAGGAAAGATCATCCCCACCACAGCCAGTGGGCATCACCCAATCTGTTGAGAGCCTGAATGGAACAAAAAGGCAGAGGAAGGAGGAATTCATTCTCTGTGAGCTAAGACATCCATCTTCCCCCGCCCTGGGACAATGGTACTCTTGGTTCTCGGCCTTTCAGACTCAGATTGGGACTTACATCATCCCAACCCCGACACACTCAGACCCTCAGACTTCAACAGAACGACACCACTGGCCTTCCTGATTCTCCAGTTTGCGGACGGAAGATAGTGGGACTTCTCCATAAACGTGAGCCAATTACTATAAGAAATTTCATCTTACTACCTAGGAATAAACCTAACCAAAGAGGCAAAGAATCTATACTCAGAAAACTATAAAGTACTCATGAAAGAAATTGAGGAAGACACAAAGAAATGGGAAAATGTTCCATGCTCCTGGATTGGAAGAATAAATATTGTGAAAATGTCTATGCTACCTAAAGCAATCTACACATTTAATGCAATTCCTTTCAAAGTACCATCCATCTTTTTCAAAGAAATGGAACAAATAATCCTAAAATTTATATGGAACCAGAAAAGACCTCGAATAGCCAAAGGAATATTGAAAAAGAAAGCCAAAGTTGGTGGCATCACAATTCCGGACTTCAAGCTCTATTACAAAGCTGTCATCATCATCATCATCATCATCATCAAGACAGCATGGTACTGGCACAAAAACAGACACATAGATCAATGGAACAGAATAGAGAGCCCAGAAATAGACCCTCAACTCTATGGACAACTAATCTTCGACAAAGCAGGAAAGAATGTCCAATGGAAAAAAGACAGTCTCTTCAATAAATGGTGTTGGGAAAAGGACAGCCACATGCAGAAAAATGAAATTGCACCATTTCCTTACACCACACACGAAAATAGACTCAAAATGGATGAAGGACCTCAATGTGAGAAAGGAATCCATCAAAATCCTTGAGGAGAACACAGGCAGCAACATCTTCCTAGGAACATCGCCAAAGGCAAGGGAAGCAAGGGCAAAAATGAACTATTGGGATTTTATCAAGATCAAAAGCTTTTGCACAGCAAAGGAAACAGTTAACAAAACCAAAAGACAACTGACAGAATGGGAGAAGATATTTGCAAATGACATATCAGATAAAGGACTAGTGTCCAAAATCTATAAAGAGCTTAGCAAACTCAACACCCAAAGAACAAATAATCCAATCAAGAAATGGGCAGAGGACATGAACAGACATTTCTGCAAAGAAGACATCCAGATGGCCAAAAGACACATGAAAAAGTGCTCCGTATCACTTGGCATCAGGGAAATACAAATTAAAACCACAATGTGATATCACTCACACCAGTCAGAATGGCTAAAATCAACAAGTCAGGAAATGAGAGATGCTGGCGAGGATGCGGAGAAAGGGGAACCCTCCTACACTGTTGGTGGGAATGCAAGCTGGTGCAACCACTCTGGAAAACAGCATGGAGGTTCCTCAAAATGTTGAAAATAGAACTACCCTATGACCCAGCAATTGCACTACTGGGTATTTACCCTAAAGATACAAATGTAGTGATCCAAAGGGGCACATGCACCCAAATGTTTATAGCAGCAATGTCCACAATAGCCAAACTATGGAAAGAACCTAGATGTCCATCAACAGATGAATGGATAAAGAAGATGTGGTATATATACACAATGGAACACTATGCAGCCATCAAAAGAAATGAAATCTTTCCATTTGTGACGACGTGGATGGAACTAGAGGGTATCATGCTTAGCGAAGTAAGTCAAGCGGAGAAAGACAACTATCATATGATCTCCCTGATATGAGGAAGTGGAGATGCGACGGGGGGTGGTTAAGGCGGTAGGAGAAGAATAAATGAAACAAGTTGGGATTGGGCGGGAGACAAACCATAAGTGACTCTTAATCTCACAAAACAAACTGAGGGTTGCTGGGGGAGGGGGGTTGGGGGAAGAGGGGTGGGGTTATGGACATTGGGGAGGGTATGTGCTATGGTGAGTGCTGTGAAGTGTGTAAATGTGGTGATTCACAGAACTGTACCCCTGCGTATAAAAATATATTATATGTTTATAAAAAATAAAAAATTAATTTAAAAAAAAGAAATTTCATCTTACAGATCTCTATATATCCTACTGATTCTATTTCTCTGGAGAACCCTGACTAAAGCCACAAGCAAAACTTTGGCAAGCGTCTGCTGACCTTCCATCCTCTCTCTCCCATTGGTCAAAACAAGTCAATGACCAAGCCGAGCTTCAGAGTGGGAGGAGGGTAAAACGTTACGGGGGGGCAGGTGGGACCATTCAGGGGGCCATTCGTGTGACCAACCCACCCACTGCCCCACTTCGTGGGTTTGTTTCAAGACCAGAATGAAGCTACCATAACAGGACTGGAAAGGTAGTACTCAGGAATAGAGGACTCTGTGACGGGTATCTGAGCTCAGATACCCAAGGGACACAGCCAGCCTGCTCTGGCCTCGCTCAGTTGTCTTTGAGCTAGAATGCTTCAGATTTAAGTGACCTTACAGTTGGACAAACACCAGGAGGACCAGACGTGGACCTAAGCCAGGAGTTCTCAAGCTTTGCACCCTGGGGCCCCAGAAGTCGGAGGGAGGGTGGGCAGGAGGGAAAGGGGGTACAGCGGTTGAGACCCCTCTGTTCTGAGTACTGGTTTGCTTACGTTTTGGCTCGCAGACTGCAGCATATGATTTAATGTGAACCCAGTTCGAAACCCACTCCTCTAAGTACGGTCTTTAGTGCCAGGCTGTCAGGAGAAACAGGACCCCCCCGTGGACCCTCTGACCGATGTCACTGAGCAGGGGCCATGTAGGACAGGATGCTGAGAGCCCCGAGGAGACAGGCTCACAGAATCTTGGAGGATAAACAAGGCAAATCTGGAGCCAAGGCTCTCGCTGCAAGCTTAGTTTCCCCTCTCCCTCCATAACTGTGCCACTGCTTTAATTATGGTTGTGGATGGTTCTAGCAAGGAAGAGAGTGAGAGGTCAGCGAGGTGCCTGTAGAAAGATAGGGGGGTGGCAACCTATATGCAACCTTATCCAAATCTGTCCCTCACCCCTTGGCCGCCAGTACTGCATCCCTGAGCCCTAGGACACAGGCATGTAACTGTAGGGCAACGAAGTGTCCCATCCCAGGTCCGCACAAGTGTCACTTGCCACGTCATCTCAGGCAGGGACAGCGATGGGATCTGTGGGACTCAGGGCAAAATGAAGAGGCAACGCTCCTTGTTCAAAACACCATAAGACTCTGAGGACAGCGAGTGACAGCAGCATGTTAAAGCAAGCACAGAGCCCTCTGCAGTGTGGGACCCTGTGTGACCGCCTGCGGGAGGGCGAGCCCAGATAGCTAGTCCTGATTTCCAGACCCTGGGGAAGACCCCTGCTGGTGAAGGGTGAGAAAGGGCTTACATACTGCTGGCTCCCTCCCTTTCATATAAACATGGCTGGCCAGTCCTATAACCTCAGCTCTCTTATCAAATAATTGCACAAAAACAGCAAGTGAACGGGAAGAGTTAACATTTCTAAGAGAGGCCACCTTTTCTTCTGCTGTGGTCTGGAAAAAAAGTCATCACATATCTGCTGCGTGCCTTGCAGAGGACGTGAAAGACAAAGAGGAGCAAACAGTGGCCCCAGCCTTTAGTTTTAAACCTTATCTCTGAAGAAAGCCTTGGTCTCCCTTAAAGGAATCCTGGGCATCTGTGTGAATCTGGAAGAGGTATTTTGGGAGAGGAGTATTTTCCCCAAAGAAGTTCTTAGAATCTTTCTCTGTAGGCAGTGACCTGCTTAGACCAGAATGTATGTCAACAATTCAGAATCACTTATATTTTTATTAACATTTAATGTATTATTAGCCCCAGAGGTACAGGTCTGTGAATCATCAGTCTTACACACTTCACAGCACTCACCATAGCACAGACCCTCCCCAGGGTCCCTAACCCAACCTCCCTTTCCCTAACCCCCAAACCCCAGTAACCTGAGTTTGTTTCCTGAGATTAAGAGTCTCTTATGGTTTGTCTCCCTCTCCTCCCATCTTGTTTCGTATTTTAAAAAATATTTTCTTTATTGACCTGAGAGAGAGAAAGTGTGTACATGAGCAGAGGGAGGGGTAGAGGGAGAGGGAGAAGGAGGCTGACCACTGAGCAGGGAGCGTAGTGCAGGGCTCCATCCCAGGACCCCAAGATCATGACCTGAACCGAAGGCGGACGCTTCACTGACTAAGCCCCCTGGGGCGCCCCTAAAACCAGTTGTTTGTAGATTCCCACGCCTGGGTACATTTTGAACTGTAAGTGGACAGTTTATATACGCACATAAAACTTTGCCCTTGGCTCATAAGCCCCAGCAGAGGGAAAAGTGTGCTGAGCCTGAGTCACAGGGGCACAGCTAGTGAGTGGTTATGCACTCCGGCTCCGGGGACAGACACCTTGCCCGAGCCAGCTCTACCGTTCTCAGTCCCTATGACCCCAAGGAAGCTAGCTAGTTTCTATCAGCCTCCATTTCCTAATCTACAAAATGCGGGTGACAGCAGGCAAGGATTCCATGAGATCTACATGTAAAACTCACCTGCAACAACGCACGTTGTCAACTCAACAAATGTTCAGTTTCATCACTGAGCCATGGATCCCACAAGGAAACGTGGTCTGATGTGAAGTTCTCGGGGGTCAACTCAGGAGAAAGGGGGCACCTGGTCCCCAGGTCTCCTGGAGAGGTCCTGTTCTACGTCCAGGGATGCTACTGAAAGTCCTGGTCTGACACCTGTCCCTGGTCAGCAGACACCCCACCACCCACCACCCCACCAGCCTCGAGGAAGGAGCCCTGAGCTCAGCCCAGGGTACGGCTCTGACAGTGACCTCCACGCAGTCCCCCAGATTCTGTCGTTTGCCTTCCCCAACCCACTACCAGGCCAGACTTACCAAAACACAATGATTACAGTTCTCTGCTCAAACCCTTATTCCTCATCACCTTGGCCTGATATCGACAAGCTTCCACAGGACTCCCTCCTACCAGACGGATGGCATTTCTCCCTCTGCTCCACATCCTCAACCTCTCCTTGGAAGCCAGTGTTACTCCCGGCTGTAAAGGTGCCCAACTTCACAGCTGCCTCCAGAACCACCCAGACTGGAAAGTCTTTATCAGTCCTCCACCTGCCCAACCTGACCTGGAGCTGCCCAAACCTCTAGGTGGGATGTCTGGCATTGAAAGCATAGATTGCTCTGGGCAGTACAGACATTTTAACAATGTTTATTCTTCTGGTCCATGGGCATGGAATGCTCTTCCATCTTTTTGTGTCTTCTTCAATTTCTTTCATGAGTGTTCTGTAGTTCCTCGAGTACAGATCCTTTACCTCTTTGGTTGTTTATTCCCAGGTATCTTATGGGTCTTGATGCTATAGTAAATGGAATCGATTCTCTCATTTCCCTTTCTGTATTTTCATTGTTAGTGTATAAGAAAGCCTCTGGTTTCTGTACATTGACTCTGTATCCTGCCACGTTACTGAATTGCTGAATGAGTTCTAGTAGTTTGGGGGTGAAGTCTTTTGGGTTTTCCATATAAAGTATCATGTCATCTGTGAAGAGAGTTTGACTTCTTCATTGCCAATTTGAATACCTTTTATTTCTCTTTGCTGTCTGATTGCTGTTGCTAGGACTTCTAATACTATGTTGAACAACAGTGGCGGGAGTGGACATCCTGGTCGTGTTCCTGATCTCAACGGGAAGGCTGTCAGCTTTTCCCCATTGAAGATGATATTCACTGTAAGTTTTTCATAGATAGATTTTGTGAAGTTAAGGAATGTTCCCTCTATCCCTATACTTTGAAGCATTTTAATCAGGAATGGATGCTGTATCTTGTCAAATGCTTTTTCTGCATCAGTTGAGAGGACCATGTGGTTCTTCTCTCTTAATGATTTGTTGTATCACATTGATTGATTTGCGAATGTTGAATCACCCTTGCAACCCATGGATAAATCCCACCTGGTCATGGTGGAGAATCGTTTTAATGTGTTGTTGGATCCTATTAGCTAGGATCTTGTTGAGAATCTCAGCATCCATATTCATCATGGATATTGGCCTGAAATTCTCCTTTTTAGGGGGATCTTTGCCTGGTTTGGGGATCAGGGTAATGTTGGCTTCATTAAAAGAGTCTGGAAGTCTTTCTTCTGTTTCTGTTTTTTTGAAACAGCTTTAGGAGAATAGGTATTATTTCTTCTTTGAATGTTTGGTAGAATTCTCCAGGGAATCCATCAGGTCCTGGACTTTTGTTTTTTGGTAGGTTTTTGATCACTGCTTCAGTCTCATTACTAGATATTGGTCTATTCAGGCTGTCAATTTCTTCCTAATTCAATTTTGGAAATTTATGTTTCCAGGAATGCATCCATTTTGTCTAGATTGCTTAACTTATTGGCAAAGACTGTCATCAGAGATGAAGAAGGACACTATATCATTCTTAAAGGGTGTATCCACCAAGAAAATCTAACAACTATAAATATTTATACCCCCAATACAGGACCAGCCAACTACATAAGACAACTGATAATCAAGATAAAGAGTCATATTGATATGAACATTAATAGTAAGGGATCTTAACACACCACTCTCAGTAACAGACAGATCATCCAAGCAGAAAATCAATAAAGAAACAAGAACTTTGAATGACATATTGGACCACATGGACCTCATTGATATATACAGAACATTCCACCCTAAAACAACAGAATACCCATTCTTCTCGAGGGCACATGGAACTTTCTCCAGAATAGACCACATACTAGGTCACAAATCAGGGCTCAAACAATATCAAAAGATTGATGTTATTTCCTGCATATTCTTAGACCACAGTGCTTTGAAACTTGAGCTCAACCACAAGAAAAAGTTCGGAAGGAATACAAACACTTGGAAGCTAAAGCCCACCCTGCTTAAGAATGTTTGGACCAACCAGGAAATCAAAGAAGAACTTAATTCATGGAAACCAATGAGAATGAAGATACTTTGGTCCAAAACCTATGGGATACAGCAAAGGCAGTCCTAAGGGGGAAATACATAGCCATCCAAGCCTTCCTTAAAAAAACTGAAAAATCCAGACTACACCAGCTCTCTTTACACCTTAAAGAACTGGGGAATCAACAACAAATTAAGCCAACCCCACACACAAGAAGGGAAAGAATCAAGATTAGAGCAGAGATAAACGAGATAGAAAGTAGAGATACAGTAGAACACATAAACAAAACCAAAAGCTGGTTTTTTGAAAGAATCAATAAGATCGATAAACCATTGGCCAAACTAATCCAAAAGCAAAGAGAGATGACCCAAATTAATAAAATTATGAATGAAAATGGAGAGAGCATGACTAACACTGAGGAAACAGAAACAATCATGAGGTGGCACATCTGGAAAAAACTTCCAGAAAGCATTAGAGAGACTACAGTTTAACCTAGAACCCTCTGTTTCCCTTTAATTCATGTGGGGGAAATACTAAGTTAGACACCTATCACACTCTTCATACCAAAATAAACTACAAATGGGTCAAAGATGTAAGTTTTTAAAAATCCATAAGTATTGTTGAAGAAAACACGGGCAAATTCCCTGATGTTCTCCAAGTAGGGAAGACCTTTTTATGCATGATACAGAACTGAAAAGCTATAAATAAAAGACGTTTTAAATCTGAGGAAACAACATTAAAATTTTCTGCATGGCAAGAGAAAACCACCAGCCGTGTTCTAAGTTCACAGCACTCTGACAAAGGGCGCCTATAACACAAAAATGGGCAAAGGACATGAATGGACAAGTCACAGGAGGAAAAAAAACTGTTTCCCAAAGTATGAAAAATTCTCCATTTTATTTCAAAATACAAACCAGAAACTACAAGAGGATATCCATTTCCATGATGAGTTTAGTGAAGATAAAGTTTTTGTGTCACCCACTGTGCTATCCCAAGTGTAAGGAAGGAGGCAACCTGACCCAGGTCTCAAGGCTGAGAGGTTAGTCGGTACGAGCTGTCTGAGCAGCAGTCAGGATCTCAAGTTCACGTGCCCGTGGACCCAGCCCTCACCCGCATGTTGCTTGCTCTGGATTGTCTATTGTTAGCTCTTGGCCACCAGCACTCACTCGGGCATCATTAAAAGAAAAGCAGAGGGCTCCCTCCCCAGCACCCACTTCCCAGGGTGGTCCTGAGTTAGTCCTCCCTTGCAGATGAAGGACACGCTGGAAAGCGGGAGACTGGTGGTCCAGGCAAGCTCCTGGGGACCACCCACATGGTGCAGCACCCAGAGATCCTCCGTGAGAGCTGCAGAGATTGCTGGAAACCGCCACCATCTCGCTAAGGTCGCAAGGACCACCCACTCAGCAGCTTGCGGCTGGACTGCCGGCTGCATCCTCCCTGACCCTCACTGGCCGCATGTGTTAAAGATGCACGTGCCCTCGCTCCTCTGAAAACCTCGAGCCAGAACTTTTACGAAGACTGGCTTCTGTTTCCTGACTGACCTCGACCTCTGTCACAAGAGGTCTGGGGAGATCTTTAGGGAATTTATCCTAGAGGTAGACTCACTCAAATATGAAACCACGTCTATATCCCCCAAATGCGTTGTTTCTAATTGTAAAAGGTCATAAACAACTTAAACAGCCGTATGACAGAGTGCCATTTCCCACCAAAAAGTACCATGCTTCGCGTCTTCAGACAGACTGATCGCCAAGAAAAAAAATAATTCGTTTATATTGTATGTTCCTGCCTGTATAATTAAAAAAAAAAATACAAAGACTATCACCAGGAGTATATATAAGGAACCAGGGAGCTTGAGTGCCTCTGGGAAGAACTTAGGCAATCAGGAGTGGGAGGTGGAGCTATGTTACTCCAGCCACCCTTTCTAGAAACTCCTGAATATTCTAACATGTGCATATAGTTCAAAGGCGAAACTTCAAATTAGTAGTTAGTAAGATTGCATAATCCTTGCAAAATGGCAGGACATCAACAGAACACCAAGCTTTCTTCTCTTTCGCCCTCTTTCTGGTCTTTATTTCTTCCTGAAATGTAAATTGAACTGGAGATAGGGAACTCTCGGAACAGTGCCCCCTTGCCTTTTGGAGATGAGCTTTCTATGCTCATTTACGGGACTAAACACTCGTTCCTCACACCCCAAAGATGAAGCAGGAACTGGGTGGGGATTTACGTGCCTCCTTGTCTTATTCTAACAAAGAATTACTTAAATTGCAAATCCACATACTTGATCTTACTGAGCTAAAGTGCCTACTTTCAGATAATAAATTCTAGAGATTGATTTGACTGTTCTGCATCTTCTCTCTAATTGAAAAAGAATAAATGAAAAGGGGACAACCTTGTGTAGAAACGGGTGTCCAAAGGGACGCCCTCCACAGAATGGTGACTCTGGAATCCCAATACCACCATTGAAACTCAAGTTCAACATCATGAGCTCAAGTACTTCCAGCTTCAAGTCACCCCAGATCCTTGATAAACATCTTACCTGATTCATCAGATAAATGTAGCTGATATTTTAACTCTTTTCCTGAAACCTTTCCTATTCCAGCAAAAAATCCTTCCTTCCTTCCTTCTTTAGACCCCTGTCATACTGCATATAATTTAAGTAATTAGTGTCACCTGAGTTTAAAAACTGGCCATTCACCAATATATTTAAATACATTTGGGTGCCTGTTTTTTTTTAAGTATTATTACTGCTGTTATTAATTTCTAGACAGTACTAATGAGAAATATCCTGGCTTTTTCTGGTATTTCCACATAATGACCTATGGTATTGCTTTATGCGTAGTCCCTCCTGTGTTCCCAGCTACATGAGTCAGTAATCCTTTTCTCACTTAGGCAGTGTTGAGCTGGGCCTCTGTCTTCCAAAGGCGAGAATCCCAAGAGCTCTCATCCGGTCTCACCGTAGGGTTGGCAGCATACGCGGTGCACGCCGGTCCTCTGAGCCACTCTGCTAACTCAGCTCCTAATCAAACAGTCCTCCCAGCACCGATCAAATATTGCTCCCCACAGCTCACATCGGTGCTCTTCCCCTCACGCCCACTCTGTGTTAGGCCCCCAAGTTCTGCCTCGGGGGCCTTCCCTGCTTCTCCAAGTGACATTGCAAGAGACAGAAGTCACTTCCAAGAAGCTCTGGGAAAAAGACATATCACAAGGTGCTATGGGTTGAATTTTGTCCCCTCGAAGAATACGTCCAAGTCCTAACCTCTACCTTCGTAAATGAGACCTTATTTGGAAATAGGGTCTTTGCAGATATGATCAAGTTAAGATGATGTCATCAGGGTGGGCCCTGATCCAACATGGCTCCCCCCACCACACACACATCCCACACACCCTTGAGAGTCTCTGCTTTGGGAAGTATTGATGGAGAACAAACATCAACCATCGACAGACAACAGTGCGTTCTATTCTACAGAATGTGTGAAGTTAGCCTCAACTCCCCATGATAACAAACCAGACTACGGTCATGGAGCTTTAGTAAGGAGCCATTGGAATCATCATGGGGTTAAAGTCCTTGTAAACCTCATCATGCAAAAAGGTATACAATGGCTCTTCCTCCGTCATTATACCCTGATTTTACAAATGTCAGCAATTTGTGAGTCACCGTTCTGTGTTCCTGGTTGGTGGTTCACGAGGAGGCAAACCGTGATCTGAAGGTTCATGAGGATGCTGCCTTCTTGCTGTCAACTACCGGTTCGTGCCCGTTCCTTGCAACTCACAGTGAATGGGACTGATGGTGTGTGCTGGAGGCCCAGGCTTGCTCTGATCAATGGTTACACATCACCCTTGTCCTACTAGAGGCCGCTGAGTGGAGAAGACTGAACGGCTGTTAAGAATCCATGAACCACTACTGACAAATTACCTTCAAGCATGTTCTTCCCACGCTGATTCAAGAGCATCACCTTTGACGACAAAGGACAGCTCAGTGACTGATGGGCGTCCTGATGTCAGCTCGACTTCGCTAAGTAGCGAAGGACAAACTCCAATATACTGATCATAGTACACAAATTCTGTGAAAATTTTGGAAATTTTCCTTCACTTATTAGTGATTAAATCAGTGGAGCCAGACTGTAGGCCATGCCACCGTCCTAACAATCCCCAAATCTCGCAGCTGTAAACATTATCTCTCGCCCTTGCTCACGACTACTGCCGACGGGCTGGGACTCTGCTCCGTGTCATCTGCATCAGGGACACAAGCTGACAAATACTCGACCATCTGGGATGTCACAGATGCTGTGGCAGAGGGAAGTAGAGGCGGGGGGGGGTGGCAAACGGCACATTAGCTCTTAAGTGAGTCTGCCTAGACGGAACACCTGTCGCTTCTGGTCTCATTTGATCGGCCAAGTGAGCCACGCGACAAAGCCTATCTTCAAAGGGTCCTAGAAACACGATCCTCGCGGCTGAAGAGTCCTCATGGTAACTGCATGCCCCTCTCTGGTCGCGAAAGAGCTCAGTTCTCTTGCCTTAAACACAATTCACTTACTCCCCTCCCCAGGAGAGACGACTCCGAAGTCCCTCCCGCGGACCAGTTATTTCTGGGGGCCGCAGGACAGGCCCTTCCTCAGGAGTGGTGTCAGTCGGCTCGAGCCGGCAGAACAAAATACCACAGACCGTGGGGCTGAAACAACCGGAGCTTGTTCTGTGTGGTTTGGGAGGCCAGAAGGCCAAGGTCAAGGCACAGCAAGGCTGGTTCCTCCTGACGGTCTGTCCCAGCGGACTGGGGCCCACCCTTAGGACCCAGTTATCCTAATCAGCTCGTTAAAGGCCCTGCCCCCAAGTGTCGTCCCACGGGGGAGGGGGGTGGCTGGGCTAAGGCTACAACATTTGACTGCAGGGGACACAGTTCGGTCCCTAACAGAGGATACACAGTTTAGTCACTGTGTGCCTAAACTTCTCGTTCCGGAGCCTTAGGAAAGGAAAAGACCAAGTATCCATCTCTCACATCTAAACTACAGAGACGAAGCAGGAAGCAGACGGCTCTGTTGTCTGCTTGGGAAGAGACGCCGAGGCCCCAGTCTTAAGCAATGCTGAAATCCCCCGCACAAAAACACAGAGGCCTGCCCTGGCCTGAGGACCATGAGCCCCTCAGTGTGCTCTCTGCGAGCAGCCTCATGACCCGAAACCCTCCGCAGCCCCACGTCCCTCGCACAGCATGCTGTCGTGCTCCTGACGACCGCCGAAGCAGGCGTTAGGGGATGCGCTTGGCTCGAGAGCTGAGCTCGGTCAGCCCACTTCCTGCCCTAAATATTTGGGGCCCGAGGATCATTTTCGGTCATTGGCAGTTCCAGTCTCCTGTGGTTCAACCTGGTGATCCTTTTGGAAGCAAAGCTTCTGCAATCACATCGGCCTCTTATCTCTCAGATTCCAGAAAACTTCCATCTGCCAACAGTCATGCCCACAGTTATCTGAAAAACATATCTTATCTGCATCTTTACTCTAGTAAAGAGGTTTTAATAATGCAGAAGTTGGAATAATGTAGTGATAGCCAAGGAAATACAATCAGCTGAATGGTTTTTAACGGGAGGCAAAGAGGTCATGCACTTTGCTGCAAGACTCAGAGGTAACATTCTTCTATGAGCAAAGGCTCTCCCAATGGTATCTTCTGCTCTTCGGAGTCAGTCTTCCCAACACTGCAAAACCTCAAATCTCCCCTGAACTCCTGATGAAAATCCAGCTGATTCTCTTCTGACCTTGTGTCCTGTACTACATGGTCAAAGGGAGCCAAGAGAAAACAACACACATCATTAACATTCTGTTTTCCTGCCTTTTCTCCAGAACTACAAATTCATTAGGCATATAATCTGCCTTCCAAGTTAGCTGGACATAGTTTCACCAAGTTTTTTGCCACTCAGTAACACGGGCTGTCCTCTCTCTGACTTTATAACAGCTCCTTCACTGTCTATAACTTGATGTTCAAGCCAATGACAAATTACAATTTTTTCGCTATGCCAGGGCCCCACTCCTGGTAGCAATTTCTGCATCAGTCAGAATTACCTAAATCATGCTGCAGGAAGAAACCACCTCACAGCTTCCACGGCTAGAAGAAACTATTCTTTCTCATGTTATACATCCCTTATGCCTCAGCCGGTGAGGCTCTGCCCCTTAGTGTCACCGCGAAGGGACACAGTCTGACAACAACTCCGCCACCTGGAACTATTACGGCAGGAAGAAATAAACGTAGCACCTGGCGCAGGAGCTCAACCAAGTCAAGTCACGTGGCCATGACCGAACTTAATCCAATCCTACCATGTACCAAAGCAGGGTACCAAAATAATAGTAAAATGTCCTTACGATTATCACATTCATTTTTTTTTTTAAGATGGAGATGTGTAAGAATAAGTTCCAAGAAACTTGACAAAATGTTACATCCAAAAAGGCCTCAGGAATAGCTCATGGAACTGATGTCCCTGGACATATACTTTGGGGAAAATGGCTTTTGTGTCTAAAAATACAATTTGGTTGGGGAACTTGTCCTGTATTTTGCTAAGTTTTCATTTCTCAAGTGAGTTACGTCTAGGCTTGGCTATCCTAAAGGATACGAGCTATGAGTCCCAAGAATCTGCTGAGATCAACTAAAGAGGGTGTCTGTGTGTCACAGAGATACCTCTAGCATGTCACCTTCATATTCTGAGTGCCCATCACTTAGGGTAACTTCAGGTTTCATACAGATAATTCTCCTATCACAATTTCTTCTGCTCTCTACTTCCGACCATTGGGCACCAAAGGTTTGGGATTGGTCTTCTCTTCTCCACAACACTCAACTTGCCCTTCAGGCGTTCCTCACCCATAAGGACCACCTTGACATTCCTATGAATACAATTCTACTCATCCAACACTAGACAAAATCCACACCTAGATTTCGTGACCTCCATGGGTCTGGCCCAAACTCCCAGGAACCATCTCATTAATCCCAACCTATTCCACATCTCTCACCCAACTATTACTCAAGACTTCTTTGCTTTCGACCAGAGTCTAACTTTCAGGTCCTCATTTTCTCTTCGGGTCTATGAGAAGGTCATAAACATATACCCGTTTATGTCTAGTTACCATTGTGTTTGTGACTTTACAAACGCAAGACTGATTTATCTCCTGATACTAAACTGCATTATGAACAATTTAATGTGTGATAAACTCTCAGGAATGCGTTTCCTCTCTTCCTGTTCTCTTGCCTTATTTATTCCGAGAAGAACACTGGGAGCTTACTCAAGAAGGATACTGCTCCGTTGGTTATGTCTTCTCTGGGAGTTGCAAACAAGACCCCATCAGCCTGCCAAGCATATGCACAGTTTTCCAACGTGCAACAGAAGCTTCACTGATCAGTGAACAGAACAACCCACAGCTGCTAGCTTAGTTCTGGCTCCAGTCAGGAGGTGTGACTTATGCCATCTCCAAAGGCTGGTTAAGGCTCTGATTCATGCATGAACTTCCCAGTCCATATGCGGTAGATGACTCAGCTTGAGCTAAAACTTTCTACTAGAATTTAACAGAGTTCAGGAAAACAGGACTCTCACACCAATCCATTGCCAGTTTTGTTGAATGATAACTAATTGAATGGCATCATTTAAGGCCATGCGCTTTTAATCTCAGAAGAAGCAATCTGACCTGCCCACAGGTAAAGTTTGTGGAGAGCTGCTAACAGTTACCCTCCCAACCAAACTACCATCTCCATCTCTTTAAATGAAGACAGGAGGGGCACCTGAGCGGCTTAGTCAGTTAAGTGTCTGACTCTTGATTCCAGCTCAGGATCTCGGGGTTGTGAGATCCAGCCCCACGCTGGGCTCCAAGCTGAGCATGGAGCCTGCTTAAGATTTTCTCTCTCCCTCAGCCCCTCCCCACTCCCTCTCTAAAAAAATTTAAAAAGTAAATGAAGGCACGAGTCTCTGGAAGTCTCCCTCCTAGCACTGATAGGTACTTGGGAAGAACTCATTAAGCCTATGCTTCTCAAACTTCCCCACCAAGGTTCCCCAATAGAAGGCAATGAAGGTGTTTTGAAAGGAATGCAAGAGGCATTTCTGGGGACACCTGGGTGGCTCAGTTGGTTAAGCAGCTGCTTTCAGCTCAGGTCATGATCCCAGCGTCCTGGGATCGAGTCCCACATCGGGCTCCTTGCTCAGCAGGAAGCCTGCTTCTCCCTCTGCCTCTGCCTGCCATTCTTTCTGCCTGTGCTCACTCTCTCTCCCTCTCTCTCTCTGACAAATAAATAAATAAAATCTTTAAAAAAAAAAAAAAAGAGGCATTTCTGAAGAGGTGTGAAATTCCTTTGAGGCTGTTTCTGTTTTATCTGTTAAATGTAAATAAATTTTCTGTTCTACTCCAAAGATATGACGGTTATTTTAATATCATAGTAAATACTGATTGAAGTACTTGGGTCAGTCTGGGTCTGGTCAGGACAGAAACCATGCCCTACTATTTTAACAGAGAATTTAACAGAAAAGTTGACAACCAAGCATTGGTGACACAGAGAGGGGACACAGAGGTTCCCAAAGGTCATGATGCAGAAGGCAGCTACCACACTGAGGTTGGGAAATAGAGAGAAGAGGCTGAGATTACGAAGCTCTGGAAGGGGAGAGGAGGAGCCCCAGGAGGGATCCGGGTCTCCGAGAAGGGGACACCAACAGCCAGTGCTGTGTTTCTGGGGAGACCCATGACACCGGTCCTGAGCATGTGGAAAGACTGCAAACGGCAGGCAGCCATAGCTACTGGATCCTGTGAGCCTGTGCGGTAAGGACTCAAACTGTCCGTGGGAGGTCAGGCACAGGGAACAGAAGAACTGCGTCACTTCTCCTGCCTTGCAGCCACCCTCCAGCACCCCCACCCTTGACAGCGCCTGAAAAGGAGCAGTGGACGATGCAAAATGTGCGGTTTCGGTCCCAACACCCCACACTGAACACAGAAGGGCAGAGGGAGCTGAGAGACATAGCACTCCATTCTCTTCGAATAAAAGTCCTCCTTGCACTGATACTCCAAGGAGATGCGCCATATTGATTCACCCGATGGCTTTCTAGGGTCCTGCAAATCCCGAGCAATGCGTGAGCACTGGTGACCACCAGCCAGTGCGCATGAACTTAGGCACTCAGCCAGGTTCAAGGACACCGGCATGAGCGTTCCAGTCCAGCCACCTTTTTATGCCTTGACACATCACTTTCTCGGTGGCCTCTCACTTAGGACTTGATTCATTTTCTTGAAGTCTGGTTCAGTTTTATAATCACTGGAGATTATTATAGGAAAGCCTACCTTTTATACGCCTCCTTTCTGCAGAGAGAGACGTCCAAATACGGTGAGACTGCTAAAACTCTACCGGGCACCCAGAAGTAACTTCAGGGCACTGGGAGGAGGAGAGCCTTGAAGGAAGGGGAGGAGAGAGAAAGAAACACCACAGGAATGGCAGAGCGTGGAACAGAAACCCATCAGGGGCGTTAAGGTAAGAGCAGAGAGGCAGAGCGGGGAGAGCACCTGCCCTTTCTCAGTGGCTCATCTCATGACTTCCACTGGTTGTGAAATGCAAGTGTGTGCGATGATCTGTGTGCGGACAAGACGGAACAGGCAAGCACAAGTCCACTCAGGGGGAAGCCAGCCTTTCCTGTGAAGTGAGGAATTAGCGTCCAAGCTGGAACACTTAATCCCCTCTTCCCTCCAGGACTGGGAGAATGGGAGGTAGGGGACCTGGACGCATGGCCATCTGCCACCGAGCATTTCTTGACATCAGACACCCTTTGTATAGATGAAATACTTCGTGCTTCTTGCAGAATGGTGCTATTTCAGTGCAACATGTAACTCACTGCCATGCAGGGGGAAAGCTGCTTCTAATTGGATCACAGAAAAGACAAGTGAGCACCAAAGGGTAGACGGTGTTTGTGGCCAGACCCTGCATGCGCCGCCATCTTGAACTCAAGATGCTTGCAATTCCCCCTACAACTCTCCCCTGAATGTGGTCACAAATCACTCAGTAATTAAATATCCGCTTCAAGATATCATGGCTGATTTAATGAGGGCCAAACCCATCATAACAGATTATAAATCTGAGCTGGTGGGTTTTTTTTTTCCCTTTGTTTCATTTTCAAAGATCTTTATTATGGTAAGATATTTGGTAATATTCTTTATTAGGCTGATAAGTTTTGAATTGCTTTCCATTTTATTATCACATTAGTTCCTTCTTAATGGTTTTACTAGAACTCAGAAGTCTCCCAAGTTTTAATAACCTCCCTTTTTTCAGTACTTATAGTCATGGAATTAATTGTATAAAACCACGATCCTTTACTGAATGTGTCACTGGGCCCAAAGAAGAAAACTCAGTAGGAAGAATTAGACCTTGAAGAATGAATGACCATTCATCTTGCTACAGATTTTTCACTCGGGGACTTTCATTTGCAAACAGTAACACAATTTCCTCCCTTTCCACCTCTAAGAACACCCTTCAGACTGAGGAATGCTTTGGATTTCTCTGAACCGAGGTTTATTAAAGTGAAACTTTTTAGAGATCAGTCGACTTTTTTAAAGGATATGAAACGACATCTTTTCTTCACCTAAGGATACTCTTTTTATAGTTGGCTTGGTTTAAAAGAGAGATGACAATAAGGTGAACTAGAAGAAAGTATCCCATTAGCAAGTTTTCTTTAGGCCTTATTTCCATGTTCATCTTCCTTGATCCATGGTAGTAGCAACTCTTTTAAAAATAAATGGCTATTAATTAAAGTCCTGAGGTCAAATCACCTTTGTTAAATTATAAATAATTAACATAATACTAAAATGACAAAATGCCAGATATAACAGGCTCAGAAAGAACAGAAATTTTAAATCATCTTTTGTCTTAGATTTTAGCAAACAATGAGACACTCAAGAGGAAATCAGTGGCCAGGCTTTCAAAAAGGAATAAACAATTAAATGCTCCAGAATAAGAGTTGGGCAAATTAAAATCAGTTTACACATTCATTATCAAAAACGAGTCACTGGCAAATGAATAAATATACTGGACGACCAGAAACTTTCACTCTCACCAATATACAACTGCCTACATACATTCCAACGAAGCGTCTCCACAGCAGCAAATTAGAACATCATCTACATGTCAAAATTTCTCTTCTAAACCTCATATATAATAGATAAACAATAAATGTCTACTGAATAAATGGGCTTGTTTAGTTGATGGTTTTAATCAGTTAAAAGATACCTGAGTTGGATGCCTGTGGCTGGCTGGCTGTCAGCCTTCAGCTCAGGTCATGATCCCAGGGTCCTGCGATCAAGTCCCACATCGGGCTCCTTACTTGGCAGACAGCCAGCTTCTCCCTCTGCCTCCTGCTACCCTGCTCATGCTGGTGTGTGCGCTCACACTCTCTCTGACAAATAAATAAGTAATTCTTAAGGGAAAAAGAATAGATACCCGAGTCCATCAAACATGATTCCTTAGTCTAACAAAGCTATAAGTCTTGAAATTAGTCAACTATTAATGGATCTGATTTTTAACAATTCATTTGGGAAGGTGAGTTACTTCTAAAGATATTTAAATAAGCAAACTATTAAGGTGATAACCCAGCTGTGATGCAAACTATTTATATATTGGTCTTTGGTGTATATAAGACTAAGTATGGATTTTATTTCCTGAAAAAAGCTTTAGATAACCAGATGGCTTCACTGGTGAATTCTATTGAATATTTGAAGAATATATAACATCAATCTTTCACAAACTCTACAGAAACTAGAAGAGGAAGCAACATTTTCATAACTCATTCTATGAGTTCAGTACTATCCTGATACAAAAAACAGACAAAGACATCATAAGGAAAGAAAGTTACAGACCAATATCCCTTGTGACCATAGGTACAAAAGTCCTCAACAAAATGCTAGCAAACTGAATCCAGTAACATATAAAAAAAATTACCCACCATAATGGATTTATTCCAGGGATACAAGTTTGATTCAATATATGAAAATCAATCAATGCAACACATCCTACTGATAGAATTTTTTTTTAAAAAAAATACCATTGCATCATCTCAAAAGATACAGAAACCACATCTGACAAAATCCAGCACCTTTTATCACAACACTCAATAAACTAAGCATAGAAGATTTTCTCATCCTGATAAAGGGTAGTTACCAAAAAAACCCACAGATAACATTATAGCCAATGCTCAAAGACTAAAAACTTCCCCTCTAAGATCAGAAACAAGACAAGGATGTCTATTCTCACCACTTCTCTTCAACATTCTACTAGAAGGTTTAGCCAGGGCAATTAGACAAGAAAAAGAAATTAAAGCATCCAGATTAGATGATATGATCTTGTGCAGAAAAATCCTAAGGGATTCACCAATGCACTATTAGAGCTAATAGACAAGCTCAGAATGGTTGCAGGGCACAAGGTCAATTTACAAGAATCAAGTGCATTTCCATACACTTGGAATTAATAATCTTAAAAGGAAATTCTACTTGTAATAGCATAAAAAATAAAATGTTTAGGAATATGCTTAACAAAAGAAATGCAAGATTTGAATGCAGGAAACTACACAACATTGTTGAAAGAAATTAAAGATCTAAATAAATGGAATAACATCCCATTTTCATGAAGGAGAATGTAGTATTGCTACGCTGACAATATTCCACAAACTGGTCTTCAGATTCAAAATCTATCAAAATCCCAGATGACTTTTTTTTCTAACAGAAACTGATGTGCTGATCCTAAAATTCACTTGGAAATTCAAGGGACCCTGATTAGCCAAAACAGTCTTGAAAAAGAAGAAAGTGGGAAGACTCACACTTCTTGATTTCAGAACGTACTAAAAAGCTACAGCAATCAAGACTGTGATCCTGGCAGAAGAACAGACTTATGGATCAATAATAAAATTGAGAGTCCTGAAATGAAACTGTACATTTCCAGTCAACTGAGTTTTGACAAGGGCGCCATGACCATTCAAGGGGGAAAGAGCAGTCACCAAATGGCGCTGGGACAAATGGACGTCTACGTGCAAAAGAATGAACTGCGACTTGATGCCATACAAAACTTAATTCCAAATGGATCAAAGACCCAATGTAAGAGCTACATCTACTACACTCTGAGAAGAAAACACAGGAGTAAGTACGCACAACCATGAAGGAGGCAATGGTTCTTAGATGTGAGACCAAAAGCACAAGCAGTGAGAAGATAAATTGGATTTCATCAAAACTAAAAACTCTTGTGCTTCACTTTTGTGCTTTTGACACTGTCAAGAAAGTGAAAAGACAACCTACAGAATGGGAGAAAATACTTACAAAATCATGTATCTGATAAAAGCTTATTTTCCAAATACTTAAAGAACTCTTACAATTCAACAAGAAAAGGATATATAACCCAATGTATTAAATGGGCAAAGGAGTTGAATACAGATGTCTTCAAAGAATAGATGTAAGTGGCCATTAAGTACATGCAAAGATATTCAGCATCATTCATCAGCAGAGAAATGCCAATCGATGCCACAATGTGGTACCATTTCTCTCTTTCTCTCTCTCTCTTTCACACACACACACACACACACACACACTAGGATGGCGAAAATCAAAAAGATGAACAATAACAAATATGGGTAAGGACACAGAGAAATCGGAACGCTCACACACTGGTGAGAGTGTAAAATGGTGCAGTCATTTTGGAATACAGTTTGGCAGTTCCTCAAAAAGTTAAACGCAGCATTACTGTATGACCCAGCAAGAGAACTGAAAACACATGTTGTACAAGCACTTGTACATGAATGTCCACAGCAGCATAATTTAAAATAGCCCAAAATGGAAACAACCCAAATGCCCATCAACTAATTACTGGATAACAAAACTGGACATATCCATACAGTGGAACACTACGCAGCCAGTAAAAATAAAGGAGAGTTGTTACATCCTGCAACATGGATGAACACTGAAGACGTGATGCTAAGTGAAAGAAGGTAGGCACAGAAGCCCAGATGCTATTGTTCCAGGTAGATGAAGTCTTCGGAATTCACAAATCCATAGAGACAGAGAATAGATTAGTGATTTCCAAGGGCTAAGGAAGTGGGGTATGGCAGTCATACCTAGTGGGCAATTTCTGGCATGTAGAAAATATTCTGACATTAAAAAGTGGGGATGATTGTACAACTTTGTGAATATACTAAAACTCACTCAATTATACACTTAATTTTTTTAAAAAATCAATGCTGTGGGGCTTCTGGGTGGCTCAGTTGGTTAGGCAACTGCCTTCAGCTCAGGTCATGATTCTGGAGTCCCAGGACTGAGTCCCACATCAGGCTCCCTGTTCAGCAGGGAGTCTGCTTCTCCCGCTGACCTGTCTCTTCTCATGCTCTCATTCTCTCTCTCTCTCTCAAATAAATAAAATCTTTAAAATTTTTTTAAAAAATCAATGCTTTAACAATAAAATACACATTCCTTTATTTTAAAAAAGCATCCGAGGGGTGCCTGGGTGGCTCAGTGGAGTGTCTCCTTCTCCCTACCTCTCTGCCTCTCCCCTAGTTGTCCTCTTTCTGTCTCTGTCTCCATCTCTCTCAAATGAATAAATAAAATCTTTCTAAAAATGCTTCACATAAAATATTAAGGTATGTGAAGGGCACCTGGGTTGCTCTGTCAGTTAAGCGTCTGCCTTTGGCTCAGGTCATGATCTCAGGGTCCTGGGATCGAGCCCCGCATGGGGCTCCCTGCTCAGCGGGGAGCCTGCTTCCCCCTCTCCCTCTCCTCCTCCTCCCTGCTCGTGACACCCCCACAAATAATCTTTTATAAAAATGAAATTAAGTATTAAGATACATGAAAAGGTGACTATGTTCAAAAAAATTATATGAAAAGTTATAGTTCTATACCCAAAACTAATATTGCACTTAGGTTAACTAGGTGGAATTAAAATAAAAACTTGGAGGGAGTAAAAGATGTAAATGTTAATAAACATAGAAGTAGGAGGATAAAAAATGTTATAGCACTTAAGATGAAAATACTAAAAATCATATTTTGCTCTGTCACATCTGTTCTCCCTAAATAGAGAAAAAATTTTATCCCTAGTTTCCTGTATCATATATTGTTGATACACATCATTCCTGTAGAGCAATGGCTAATAAAATGATCAAAAATCACTGCCTTTCTTTTCATTGGGATAATTATAATAAAATACTCAGCAATGATTTTTTCAGAAGGTAAATCACACCCATTCATTGACTATGCTCCAACTTCTCCCTTTCCTGAACATGTTTTGCCATTTTACAAAGTAGTTGATCAATTAAATTTAAATAAAGCAGCAGCCACAGTTAAGACTGATGTATGTCAAGTACTGAGAATTCTTCAGTTTCTGCACCTTGCATCTAGTACTCATTGATCCATCAAAAATCGCACATGGCCCCTTTCAAAAATACTGTGTATGTGTGTTTCATATTGGAAAAAGCATTGCAGTCATGCCAAGGAAATAACTATAATCTCATGTTCATTAAAACAAGGGTCAATCTTAAAAGATAATTACGAAGATTGGACTTAATTATCTCATGATGTCCGACGGTATAAGCATTTCCAATCTTTCTTTACCTAAAGAAATCTTTATCTAAAGATCAATCTGCTTCTTTATAAGATGGCAATGGAAACCCCCAGAGAGGCTCCCGAAGGCTTAAAACACAGAAAATCCCCATTATGTTCAACATCATTCCAGCACTGACACTGTAGATACGTAATAAATTTGAGAGTGTAAGAATTATACTGGACTTGAATTATAATGATCAAATCTATGCATTGTTATTATAATAGGTTTCTTAATTAAAATGCATTACAACTATAATGTTTATGACACCTTTGAGGTTAGTTTTTTATTTTATTTAATTTATTTATTTGACAGAGAGAGAGCACAAGCAGGTAGAGTAGCAGGCAGAGGGAGAAGCAGGCTCCCTGCTGAGCCAGAGCCGGACAAGGGGCTCCATCCCGGACCCTGAGATCATAACCTGAGCCGAAGGCAGTTGCTTAACCAACTGAGCCACCCAAGTGCCTCTAGAACACCTTTTGTGTGAGAAGCCAGATCTTCAGAGTTCTTTCACTAGTCATGAAAAGGGAGGAAGAAAGCGGGTACTAACATCTCCATTTCATATTTTCAGTAAGAGAAAATGAGAAATGTCTTGCATGATGTCAGCATACATTACAAATACTTTTAAGAGTAGGCCAGGTGAGAGAGAAAACAAGCCAAAGGAGCAAATTAAGCCATGTGGCCCCTATCTTTCAGGAACTAAAACTTCCTGCTCTAAATCAAAGATTTTCCAAACACACTGGGTGTGTATGAACACAGCAGTACTGAAACAGATGCAGTCACTGCATATTGGAATAACCTTTCTACATGACTAAATCCAACAAGGTAAAGAAAGATTGGAAATGCTCTCTTAAAACAGTAACGAGGAGAAAGATAATAGGGGCGCCTGGGTGGCTCAGTTAGTTGAGCATCCGACTCTTGATTTTGGCTCAGGTCATGATCTCGGGGGCCTAGGATCCAGCCCTGCATCAAGCTCTATGTTCAGCAAGGAATCTGCTTGGGATTCTCTCTCCCTCTCTCGCTGTCCCTCCCTTCCACACTCCCTCTCTAAAACAAATAAATAAATCTTTTTAAAAAAAAAAAAAGGTAATGGGGGCACCTAAGTGACTCAGTTGGTTAAGCAACTGCCTTCAGTTCAGGTCATGATCCTGGAGTCCCAGGATCAAGTCCCGCATCAGGCTCCCAGCTCCACAGGGAGTCTGCTTCTCCCTCTGACCTTTTCCCCTCTCATGTTCTCTCTCTCTCTCTCTCAAATAAATAAATAAAATCTTAAAAAAACAAAAGGTAAAGATTCCCACAAAGCTCTTTTTAAAAGGTATTCATAAGGATTTCAAACTGTCCAAAGGAGAGGAAGTTTTGAAGGTAAAGGTAGTAGAAGAAAAAAAACCCTTAGAGCCATCTAGGATCTATCTAGTGTCCCTCCAACTAGAGAGAATTTTGCAAGAATATAGGTTTAAGACTTAGGAATGACACCACTTTGGCACTTTTTAAATTTCTTTTGGTATTTATAAAGGATGGTATATTTGTTCTATTAGTTATTATCTTATATATTTTAACATATTATTAGATTTAGTGCAAACCCTTTAAAAATCCTAGTAGAGTTTTTTTGTTGAAATGGACAAGCTGACTCTAAAATTTACATGGAAAGGCAAAGGAACTGAATAGCCAAAATAATTTTTAAAAGATTGAAGGTGAAGGACTCACCATCCACTTTTTAGACTTATCATAAACTAGTACATAAGACTGTATGGTACAGAAGAAAAGATAGACATATAGACCTGAGAAACAGAATATACAGTCAAGAAATAGACTCATATACATATAGATGGCCAAGGACAAATGAAAAGATGCTCAAAATCATTCAGTGCAAATCAAAAACTATAATGAGTTATTAATTCACACCTTTTAGAATGGCTAAAATCAAAAGCACAAGAAACAAGTGTTGGCAAAGGCATGGAGAAAAAGGGACCGTTCATGTGCTGTTGGTGGGAATGCAAACTGGTGCAGCCACTGTGGAAAACAGTAGGAGGCTCATCAAAAAAATTAGAACTAGTGTTACCTAAGATCTAGTAATTCCACCACACAGTATTTACTCAAAAAATAGGAAAACACTAATTCAAAAAATATATGCACCCATATGTTTATTGCATTATTATTTATAATAGTGAAATTATGGAAGCAGTCCAAGTGTCCACTCATCAATGAATGGGTAAGAAACATGTGGTATATATACAATGGGCTATCACTCAGCCATAAAAACAAATGAAATCTTCGGGCACCTGGGTGGCTCAGTCGGTTAAGTGGCCTCCAGCTCAGGTCATGATCCCAGGATCCTGGGATCCAGCCCTGCACCGGGCTCCCTGCTCACAGGGAGCCTGCTTCTCTCTCAAATTCTGCCCCTCCCCACCCCCGCTTGTTTTCTCTTTTTCTCTCTCTCTCTCAAATAAATAAATAAAATCTAAAAAAAATTTAAAAGATTGCACTTATTTACTTGAGAGAGAGAGAGCAAGAGCACAAGCCAGGAGGGGAGGGGTGGTGAGGGGCAGAGGGAGAGGGGGGAAGCAGGCTCCCCGCTGAGTAGGGAGCCCAATGTGGGGCTGATCCCAAGACCCTGAGATCATGACCTGAGCTGAAGTCAGCGGCTTAACCAAATGAGTCACCCAAGCACCCCTAAAATCTTTTTTAAAAAATGAAATCTTGGGGGGCACCTGGGTGGCTCAGTGGGTTAAGCCTCTGCCTTCAGCTCAGGTCATGATCTAGATCAGGTCATGGGTAGACCTAGAAAGTATAATGTAATGCTAAGGGAAATAAGCCAGTCAGAGAACACAAATACCATATGATTTCACTCCCATGTGGAATTTAAGAAACAAAATAAGTAAACAGAGAAGAAAAAAGAGGGAAAGACAAACCAAGAAACAGACTCTAAACTACAGAGAACACACTGATGTTTACCAGTGGGGAGGAGGGGGAATGGGGGGAACAGGTGATGGGGATTAAGGAGTGCAGCTGCCGTGACCGAGCTCTGAGCAAGGTCAGAACTGCTGAATCACTGCACTGTGCACCTGAAACTACTGCATCACTGTGTGTTAGCTGTCCTGGAATTTAAAATGTTTTAATTTAAAAAAAAAAAAATAGAGTCACATATATTTTGTCAAATGATTTTCAACACAGATGCAATGGCAAATCTCTGAAGAAAGAAAAGTCTTTTCAACAGAAACTGCTCGAACACAGACAGCCACATGCAATTAAATAAGCCTTCACCTACACTTTACCTCATAAACAAAACCTAACCTAAAATGGATCACAGACCTAAATATAAGTGTGAAACTATAAAACTTGTCAAAGTAAACATAAGGGAAAATCTTTGTGACCTTAACAAAGATTGCTTAGCTATGATACCAAAGCCGCCAATTCAGTAAAGATTAAACTGGACTTCGTCAAAATTAAAACCTTCTACATTGCAAAGGACACTCTTACTTGAATGAAAAAGAAAAGCCACAAACTGAGAGAAAATACTGGCAAAAGACATGTATAATTAAGGATTCGTACCCTAAATACATACAGAACTGTCAAAATCCAATTGTAAGTAAACAAGCAACCCAGTTCTGAAAAGAGGCAAAAGAGTTGGACAGACATTTCACCAGAGAAGATACATGGGTAGCAAATAAGATTACAAAGAGACGCTTCACAAAATGCAAACTGAGACCCTAATAAAGAAACCAGGACAAATCTATTAGGACGGAGAGAAGAAAACGGAGAAAAGCAGATGCTGAGGAAAACACACGGCAATGGGAATTCTCATAGACCACAGTGTCATACAGCTAACATTCCAGGCAGCAATCCTACTCCAAGGGACTTGGCCCACTTCAAGAAAATCTGTGTTCACAAAAGAAAGTCTGTACACAACTGTATATAGTGACTCTATTCATAATCATCAAAAACTGGGAAAAAGGGCGCCTGGGTGGCTCAGTGGGTTAAGCCGCTGCCTTCGGCTCAGGTCATGATCTCAGGGTCCTGGGATCGAGTCCCGCATCGGGCTCTCTGCTCAGCGGGGAGCCTGCTTCCTCCTCTCTCTCTCTGCCTGCCTCTCTGCCTACTTGTGCTCTCTCTCTGTCAAATAAATAAATAAAATCTTAAAAAAAAAAAAAACTGGGAAAAAACCCAAATGCTTCTCTACTGGTGTTTGATGACGTCAAGTACCTTCATCTAGTGGAGCTCTACTTACCAAGGAAAAGTAATAAACACCCAAAAACAGGGACAAGTTTCAAGTGCATTACATGAGGTGAAGGAAGCCAGACACAGAGGTTATGTTCCATATGTTTCTGTCTCCGTGACGTTCTGGAAAAGGCACACTACAAGGACAGGAAAGAGATCAGTGTTTGCCAGATAAGAAAAGTGGGACAAGGCACTGACCAGAGTGCGGCAGGTGGGAATTTGGTGGGTAGTGGGATTCTATCCCTATATTCTCTAGCTTGATCGTGTCATAGTACAGGACTGTACATACATCTGTCAAAACTCACAGCACTCAAGACCAAAAAGGGTGAATTTTTCTATATGCGAATCCTACCTCAATTTTTCTTAAGTTTCTAGCTTTCCTCCCCTACCATTAACCCCTTAAAGTAGGATGTTAAAACCTTCCTGTATCATACTAACATACGTCATCATTACCAGCCGATACTTGGAGGAGACTTTTATTTTCTTCGGGCAGAATATTGGTTTTTCTGGACAAAGGTTTGTCTGACAAAAATAAATACCAAACCCACTTGGAAACTTTCTCCCACTGTGGGGAAAAAAAAAATTGCAAATAGCAAATCACTGTCCTTCCTCATTTTCCTCCACATCCAAATTGAGCAGTAAAATCCTCTTTCTCGTTTTAATTCCAGCAATAGTTCATTTGCTTCTGGGAAAGCATTCATCATCATCAGTCTGAGTTATTTTCATGTCTCTTAGCCGTCTGCAGGATTTGACCAACAGTCCTATGGATAATTTGAAATATTTGTTTGTTCATATCCATCTCCACACAATTCATTGTGTTCTGTAGCAAAGTAATTCTTTATGCCTGGGGAAAAAAAATCAAAACCTTCTGTTTTTACGAAAACCTTCTTTATATAGGATCAAAATTCATGCCTTAAAAGGCATCGAGTAAAAGCCTGGACAAATAATCACCAAACTATTGAAGATCCAAAATGCCGACAAGTGAACCAAACCGTGAGGCAGATTAAAATGGAAATCCATCACGTACTTATCTCAGAGAACTGCTGAATACTCGAGCTTTTTTCTCTTCTCTTTGCCTAACTACTAAGTGGGTGGAAATGTTTTCCTTTCATTTACTGGAAACAAAAGTGATGCTACATCAGCAGATAGGCCACAGAATAAAACACAAAAAGCAAGATGATGCCTAGTTAAATGTGAACAAAACAAAACGACAAGAGGCTTCATTAGGGCACGAATTTTGCAATCAAAAATTCTATTCAGGGGCGCCTGGGAGACTCAGTGGGTTAAGCTTCTACCTTTGGCTCAGGTCATGATTCCAGGGTCCTGGGATCGAGCCCCGCATCGGGCTTTCTGCTCAGTGGGGAACCTGGTTCCCTCTCTCTCTGCCTGCCTCTCTGTCAAGTAAATAAATGAAATCTTTTTTAAAAAATTATATTCAGAAAAATTAAAATGTAGGGACGCCTGGGTGGCTCAGTCAATTAAGCGTGTCTGTCTTCAGCTCAGGTCATGATTCCAGGGTCCTGGGATTGAGCTCCACGATGGGCTCCTTGCTCAGCAGGGAGCCTGCATCCTCCTCTGCCCCTCCCTGTGCTCATGCTCTCTCTCTCCGTCTCTCTCTCTAATATATAAAGTCTTTAAAAAAAAAAAAAAAGAAAAGAAAAGAAAAAAAAATGTGGAAAGAAAAAGAAAAATGTGGAAGGACGTGTGTCCCTCTTCCCCGATGTCCTTCACTCACACACTTACTCAAGGACACAAGGACAGAAGGAGCACAAGGTCCAGGATGCAGCAGAGAGTGGACGGGAAAAACATGAAGGTGAAGGTCAGAGGGAGGAAGAGCGCAGCCAGCTCAGCTGAGCTGATGGAAGGGAAAAAAAAAAAATTAATTATTAAGTGGAAAGTACTTTGTAAATTGTAAATAAAAGCAGAAATGTGCAGTAAATGTGAAATTCTAGTTTGTTCTATTTTGGCAACCCACCACCCCTGAAATACTTGGATTTTAACTGACATATTAAAAATGAAAAATTGTGAGTAGAAAGAAATGTTCTCCCAATTAGTACTTAGGCTCAGAGGAAACTTTCTCATTAGAAATTCCAAATTTAGACTGATTTACTCAGGAAGAGACTAGCACTGCTCGAATTCCAGTTTCAAAAGGCAAAAGGAAGTTTTTTTAAAAAAATAAAAACGGGGGTGGATAGCAAAATGTATTCTAACTCGGGCTTTTTCAGTCTCCAGAGAAACAGCCTTGTCAGTTAACTGCTCTAAATGAATCCGAGTTAGAATGAAACAGTGTCTAGAAAACGGAGAAGTTGTGCACATGAGACACTGAAATTACCGTCGGGGATGCTGGGGAGATGGACCGAAAGCGCCAGAGATCCAGGCGGACACCAACATCGGTGACGTCCTGACAGGGGAGGAAGGTCAACTGTCAGACCGACAGACACACAAGTGTGGGTGTTAGTTCGGCTCGGAAAGACCGGCCTTGAAGGTCCGTGCACGCCCGCAGGACGGAAGGGAAGGTTCCAGCCGCGTGTGACCGCACCGCTGGGCCTGGAGAAAAGAGCCAGCCACACGGGCCAAATGCTGCATGACCCAACCTGCACGAGCAATCGGAAAGAGCCAGACTCCTAGGAGCAGAGAACAGAATGGGGGCCGCCAAGTGCTGGGGGAGCAGGACCTGGGAGCGGCTGTTCCGGGGCCTGAAGTTTCAGTTACGCAGGATGAAGTCTGAGATCTCTGCCGACGACACGGTGTCTGTGGTTAACAATCCTGTGTTGTAGGGGCGCCTGGGGGCTCCGCCCGTGAAGCGGCTGCCTCTGGCTCAGGTCATGATCCCAGGGTCCTGGAATCAAGTCCCACATCGGGCTCCCAGCTCAGCGGGGAGCCTGCTTCTCCCTGTTCCTCTGCCTGCTGTTCTCACCCTCTGACAAATAAATAAATAAAACCTTTAAAAAAAAAAAAAAAAGTTCAGTGTTGTATACTCCACAATTTATTTCTTTCTTTTTTATTTTTTTAGATTTTATTTATGTATTAGACAGAGAGAGAAACACAGGGCAAGAGAGAGAACACAAGCAGGGGGATTGGGAGAGGGAGAGGGGGAAGCAGGCTTTCCAAGGAACATGGATCCCAACACAGGGCTCGATCCCAGGACCCTGAGATCATCACCTGAGCCAAAGGGAGATGCTTAACGACTGAGCCACCCAGGCGCCCCAACTTCTAAATTTTTAAGAGGACAGATCTCAGATTGTGTTCTTATCCCCAAAACAAAACACAAAAAAACAAAAGAGCAGAAGGAACCTGTTGGAGATGATGGATATGCTTATTACCATGATTGTGGTGATGGCTTCATGGGTGCGTCCCTATGTCCAGATTCATCAAATTGTACATATTAAACATGCTCAGGTTTGTTATGGGGTTTTGTTTTTTTTTGTTTTTGTTTGTTGCCTTTCAGATATATTGTTAAAAAAGCTTTTTTTTTTTTTTTTAAGAAAGAAGAAAAAAAATGTGGGAAAGCAAATAATAAAATATGAGTCAAAAAAAAAAAAAAAAGAAGAAGAGGAAACTTCAGGAGACACTATGGATTGCTAAGAATGGATCCTGGAGATCTTTTCTAACCAGTGCCCCAACACAACTTGGGACTAGGTTGGAATAAAGAGAAAACATAACGCAGCTAGACTTCCGCAAGATGGGTCTGCTCTTCCCCAATGTCCTTCACTCATACACTTACTCAACAAGTATTTGTGGCCTAAGACCCAGCCACACAGCGATGAAGCCACATGGAGAGGACATCGGGCTACGTTCTCATGGTCCACTCAAGAGCATCAGTGAGTAGAGCATTCGTGAATGAACCACCACCTTCTGGCAGTGCTGGCCCGCAGAGCAGATGATACCGTTTACAGGACAGATGGAGCCCAGGGCTCTGTCTTACTCGAAATTTGTGGCTTTTCTTTCAAATAGGGTAGATAAGGACACTAATTTCCTGGTTGTTAAAGTTGTATGTGGCATCGAGTACACGGGGACAACAAAATAATTAGACGATTAAATTAAGATCCCAAATAAATCCCTTAAAATCCTGTGGCAGTGGGACAAATCTAACACGACAAAACTTAAGAAGGAAAATATTTAAATTTTTCACTTGCTTCAAAAACATAACATGCGGGGCGCCTAGGTGGCTCAGTGGGTTAAGCCTCTGCCTTCGGCTCACGTCATGATCCCAGGGTGCTGGGATCGAGCCCCACATTGGGCCCTCTGCTCAGCGAGGAGCCTGCTTCCTCCTCTCTCTCTGCCTGCCTCTCTGCCTACTTGTGATCTCTCTCTCTGTCCAATAAATAAATAAAAATCTTAAAAAAAAAAAAACATAACATGCACTTGGGTCCAAAAACAAGAAAAATAACTCCAGGGACACCTGGCGGGCACAGTATGACAAGCGTCCGACTCATGGTGTCCACTCAGGGCATGATCTCAGGGTCACGGGATCAAGCCCCACGCCAGGCTCCACGCTCAGCATGGAATCTGCTTGGGATTCTCTCTCTCCCTTCCCTTTGCCCCTCCTGTGCCTATGTGCACTCTCTCTCTCAAATAAATAAATCTTTTTTAAAAAGTAACTCCATGGCATGGTTTATACAACTGCATAGTACGAGACAGATGACTTATTGGAAGCATAAGCAGAAACTCCGCATGAGTCGAGGATCAGGATGTCAGTCTGAAGACAAAGGAAGGGGACTGTCTGTTCCCCTCTGCACTGGGGGGCCCACACCTGACTCTCTGACTCCAGAACCCATACTCCAGAGAGAGAACCCAGCTTGTGTGAACAGGAGGGTTAGGTTGGTTTACACAAAGAAACACGCCAACAGAAGAGACAGCGAGGACAGGACAGAGCCCTCCGAGTGTGTGGATTTGGGATTTCCCACGGAGGCAGCAGCAGATTTGTTCGGGGTGGCCCCGGGTGGCCAGTGAGGGAAGTGCCAGCGAGCATTTCTAACGGGGTGCCCTAAGGTAAGACAAGCTGCCTAAGAGTTAGGGGTGCACGGCCAGTCCCCAAGGCCTGACGCAGGGGCACCCCAACAGAAAATAGTGTTTCAGTCCACAGCTGATGGTCCTTTAGAATCAACAACAGAAACGCTCCATTCATCACTGTCTGTGTGGGTCCCCTGCTAGTCTACCTGGTTCGTCCTTTTCACACGATACAAAAAGCAAAGAAGAACATGTCTTGGCTCGGAACTTGCTATCCCAATATGGTGTTGGGCACAACCACTTCTAAAAGTTAACGCCAAACTCTCAGAGAAGGCGAGAAAGAGCCGTGACAAGGCCAGGGATAGGAGCTGGACATGACCTACAGAGGCCAGGGGAGAAGGGCAGAGGGGAAGGAGTCCCGGGGAAGAGGCTCCCCCCAGAGCTGCTCACGCACACCATTCACGAGAACCCACAGCTCATCCCTATGACCCCCATCCTGCAGTCCCTTCTGACTCTGGGGTCCTGCAACCTCCTGACCCAAACTTCGCAAACCATGTGTTTCTCCCTTCGACTTTACGACAAAGTGTGTGTCACGGGACAAAGGAGAAAAGACTTGGAGGAAAACACGTGCATGTGCACAATATTAACCATTAATACATCCCTGGAATTCAGTTCCCACCGTCACAAAATCTTAGCCCAGAACACCAATGGGTGTGCCTTGAAACATGCTAGCACCCAGGTGACCCAGAGTCTGACTCCCCACGGTGTGAGGTCACACCTGCTCAGCACGGTCAGGCCCGCCCATCACGGTTACCCTGGGTCAGCACGACCACAGCCACTCACCACCGTCACAGCCGCTCAGCACGGCCACTCCGGCTCAGGAGGGTCACACGCACTCGGCGTGGTCAAGCAAGGTCACACCCGCTCGGTGTGGTCAAGCAGGGTCACACCCGCTGGGCACGGTCAAGCAGGGTCACACCCGCTCGGCGTGGTCAAGCAGGGTCACACCCGCTCAGCATGGTCAAGCAGGGTCACACCCGCTCGGCGTGGTCAAACAGGGTCACACCCGCTGGGCACTGGTCAAGCAGGGTCTCACCTGCTCGGAGTGGTCACGCCCGCTCAGCATATGTCGGTCCCACATCATCATCCACAAGTTCTCTCCCACGTGCGCTTTCAGGAGGGGCATCTCACGTGTGAGCAGAGTCAATCTTCCACCCGTGCGTGTAAGCTTTAAAGAATTAACGTTTTGGGGTGCCTGGGTAGCTCAGTGGGTTAAAGCCTCTGCCTTCAGCTCAGGTCATGATCTCAGGGTCCTGGGATCGAGCCCCGCATCGGGCTCTCTGCTCAGCAGGGAGCCTGCCTCCCCCTCTCTCTGCCTGCCTCTCTCTCTACTTTTGACTTCTGTCTGTCAAATAAATAAATTTTTTTAAAAAACCTTAAAAAAAAAGATTTAACGTTTCATTGAAAAGTTATATATAGTTTAAAAAATGCAAAAAAATATTTTAAAATCTATAATCAAAGGGGTCTTGTCCTCATCTTAGGTCCCAAACCCCAAGTCCCAGGGGCTATAACCAGTTTCTCATACCCTCGCGGATGATTTCCAGCAGGGTATGCGTGGGGGAGTCGGGGACGGAGAGGGCACATGTATGACAGCTTGTGAAGGCCCTTACGAAAGTGGAGGCAAATGTCACAGTGTCCCACCCCTCGTCTCCGCCCCCCCGACAGAGACACTCCGCTCTGCCACAGCACCACTGCTGCGACACCGGTTAACTCCCATGCCACAGCCGAAGCGGGGTGACGCCAGAGTCGCCTGGAAGTTTCGCTGGCCTCCGGGAGGTTCTTTCTGCAAGGGGAGCTTAGCTTTGAATCATGAGAACTGGAAACTTCAGCAGGAAGAGAAGTGACCCTCAACACAGAAAACTGTCAGTCGGATTTTTAGAAAATGTACGGCTGGAGAGGGGCCCCCCAGGCTTGCAGTCCTGGGCTTATGGCAAGGGACAAGGCCTCCGGGGCTCCTCTGCACGGCGTCGGTTCCCACAGCAGCATTCCCAGGCTGGTTTTTTAGATCATCACCCCCCCGCGGGCAGTCTCCAGCGCCCTGGGCTGCCTGGGGACCGCCCGCTTCTCTCCGCACAGACCAACGACCGTTGCCGTTAATGCCGGGACTTCAAGGTTGCCGCCACTCTAGGTGGTCTCCCATTAACCCTGCTTTTTCCATAAGACCGGCGAGGCTCGACGTGCATTCTCGCAGGAACCCCAGCCTCTCCTGGGAATCGCACCCATCAGTCCGTGTCACTCTGCCAAGCCTTTCCCCAGCTGCTCCGCACAGACGCACCGTGTACTCAAGTAGTCTCAGCTCATGTACGCTTTGGCCGTGTCCAATCACTTGCTTTCCAAAACGAGGCTGTCGCTAACTTGGTAAGATGTTCTTATGGACTGATCGGTGGCCCTCTGCAGCCACAAAATCTCACGTATTAAAGTTCTAATCCCCAGTATTCGGAATGTGACTGTATTTGGAGACGGAGCCTTTAAAGATGGGATGAAGCTAAAACGAGGCTGTTGGGGTGGGTCCTGACCCAACAGGACCAGCGTCCTTGTAAGGGGAACAGACATCGGGGAGGCTGGTGCACAGAGGCAGGGCCGTGTGAGGACACTGTGAGCAGAGAAGGTGGCCACCTGCAAGCTAGGCAGAAACCAAGGCCAACACTTTGGTCTTGAACTTCCAGTCTCCAAAACTGTACAGGAATACAGACCCGCTGGCTCCGTGCCTGGCCGCGCCGCTCTGAGGGCAGCCCCAGCGGGTGACGGAGATGTGTGCGTTCCACAAGCTGCTCATTGTTCGACACGGCCAGGCTGCGATATGTCTGCACTGACCCACCTTCGGAGGTGGGCCTCCCAAGCAGGTGACAAGCCAGTTCTTCCCGGGAGGCAGTACCTCCTCTACCTACTTCTGAGTGAGCGACAGCTCTGAGAAACCGGCTGCTCTACCCTTTTCCCCGGCTTATGCTTCTAACCCAAGGACCACCCTGTCCCTCCGAAAACAAAGATTTATTTTGATTCAAAGAGAGAGGAGACCCAAGCCTCAGAGTTATTCAAATGTTGCTAATATCTGAGCTACTGCGTAGACAGGATTGAAATTGCAGCAGCAGAGCCTTCCCCACACCCTGGCCAGTGTGACAGTGGCGGGGGTGGGGAGGGGGTGGCGGCAGGGAGTAAAGTCACTCTGGGTTTGAATACCAGCCCCACTCTTTGCTAATGAGTGCAGGGGCCTTAACAAAGCAATTACCCTCTAAATGCCTCAGTTTCCCCCACTGAGAAATGTCATACCTACACCGCAGTTAGGAGGAGAATTAAAAATAATGCATCTACAAGACCCATGACAATCAGCGCTTGGAGAGCTAGCCTTGCTATCCTAGCTTCTGGGCTATGAATTTCCATTCCTAATTAACACGTTCCAGTCAAGAGAAACTTGCGGTGACCACGGTCTGCCTTTCTGAGCTGTCTCAGATATGCCAGCTGGGTGGTTTGGGCTGGGGCCAGAGCGGGGCCCTGAGAGTAAGTGTTGGATTATAAATCCATCTTTTACTCTCACTGAAAATTCAAATTCATACCATAGCGCTCCTTAACAAAATGCAAATGCCCTTGAAAATGGGACTATGTAACGTAATTCTTAAAGAGCAGTGGACACATAGCAAAGAGGGGACGGGATCAAGGATAAAGCGTGGGTGCCCAGGACAAGTAAATGTCAGGAGGCAGGAAGAAGGGACCATCACTGGAAGGGCTGCCTCCCAAATACGCGGACTGTTCGCCACGTGCACCAGCATGTACCTAATGCTTTGTGACACGCTGCCTCTGCCGCTGTCACGTTCCCCATGAATGACACTGCCCGGCTATTTTCCCAGCAAACCCCGCAAGACCTCACCCCTCAAACGTATCCACCAAGTCTGGGACACTCGCGGGGTCTTGCGGATTTTCCTGACGTTTGGATTCATTCTCATCAACGGTAATTTCGTTGCCCAATTCTTCACCCTACAATATTCCGGAGAAGAAAATGCACTCGATGCCTCTTTTCCATCCTTGAGTTAAGCCTCGTGATCAACGAGCTATTGTTTTATCAGTCGTTCTCAGGTAATATTCTCACCATCATATTAAATTAGAAAAAATAAGACGGAATTTCCCTCACCTATGAAAGTTTTATGGTTTTTTTTTGTTCATGTTCAATTTGCATCAGTCCATTGGGCAACCAGTGTGACAATTCCAATGTAGCCGTAATGTGTCACTATTACAGGAACACTTCACTCTACCTGAGAGGATCCCAGAAGACTCCAGTTTTCTATTTGAGCATGGAAACTTCATTGTGTTACTTAGAAGGGAGATTTCCTTACATTTATGTAAGTATCCATTTTTCTACTTAAATATATTGCCTGCCCCATCTTTGGGGATAATAAGTTCCTAGTGTCTAATATCCATCATGACAAATGGGATTTTCACTCGTCATAAAATAACCTACCTCACCAGCGGAGTTGTTCAGAGAACGCGACACTCCACTGAATCCTCTGACAGGCTGAGATGTTCAGGACCACGAGGGCTCCGCCGGCCACAGTATGGCTCTGCTCCTGCCCCCGTTCTTGGGCCCTCTGGGGTGGCGGAGGGCAGGCCTGCGGCAGGTCCTACTCCACAGGACTGTGGTCCGCTCCTTGGGACTGAGTCCCTCATCCAGAGAGAAACCTGTTACTCTCATTTCACAGCCCTCCAAACTTCTCTGGCCTCAACTTCAAGAACTTAACTTCCACTGGGACGTCCCCAATCTTTCTGTCCCCCACGTTATGAATCCGCAGGGCTCATCTCATCTCTACAGCCTTTGGCTCTGATGCCAGACTCTGCCCCCAATCATCTGGAGAAGGGTCGGCAAGCCCTGGGTCCTTGTAAGACAAGACACGGTGATGGGTGGGACTGTGTCCCTCAGAGGGGGACGAGGTGCCGTTCAGGACGTGTTTCTCCCAGCGGATTCAAGAACAGTCTCCTGGTTCTCATCCGAACGTGGGGAGGACAACTTCAGCTAAGTCCTCTGGGGTCCAAGAGAGTCCAACCTTCTTCTCAGCATTACCTCTTTTCGGATGGAGCGCTGATAAAGCTTACTGCCATCCATCAGCTTCCCCGAGATTTCAAGATTTCAGCTGCTTTTGTCTCCTACATCAGAGTAAAAAGCAGCCCGTGGCCTCCTGCTGGGGGAAGCTAAGCGCCCCGGAATTGTGTGAAATGCCCTCACTGCTCACACCGCGCTGATGCTTCCCAGAGCCACTGGGTTCTGCTCAAAGGGTCTGGCAGACCCACTGAGGCTGGAAAACTTGTGATCATTTCAGGTCCTTTCTAGACTCCGCGCCTGCCAGCTGATGGGATCCTTGCTACAACATCTCCACCATGTGGCTGTCCGGCCCTCTGCGGCGGCAGCCCCAGTGACCACAAAGACCCTACGTCCAGAGGCAACGCATTCTAACTTCCAACGACTTTCTCCAAACCCCACTTCCCACTGAGCTTCAGCCCTCCCGCAGCACACAAAGAGCCAGGCCACTCCTCAGAGCCGGTCAGATGACCGCAGGGAAGCAACCGAGCATAGAGAGAGACTCTGGGCTCCTGTGTCTGATCAGGACCGAGTGAGCTGCCCACAGGTCCCTGTGGTTGAGAATGAAAAAAGCCAGTAGACGACAGCACCTCCCCCCTAAGGATGAGCATGGGGTATTCCTGCACACGAGACTTCCGGTACGTAGCCATCACGCTCATGGTCACTTTCCTCTCTTCTGCCTGGCAAGCCTTCACACGCTGGGAAACGTCTGTCCTGTCTCCTCCAGCCTCCTCTCATCTCAGGGCAACAGTCTCAACCTCCTGAGCTGTACCTGGTAGGACAGTTCTCCAGACTCACCGCCACCGAGAATCCGCGTCTGCTGGTCGACACAGCAGCTCCTGTTGCTCTGGCTCTACTTTTTTCAGAGTCCACGTTGGTTTAGGGACAAACTGTGCCGAAAGCGTGTCAGCGGAGAGGCACAGGAGAGACCCCTCCCGAGGAAGCCTCCCCCCGCCCCCGTGCCGGTGCCCAGCACGCCCCCCAACGGCCATCCACATGGAGCCCACCCCGCCAACCAGCCCTGACCATTACATCCAGAGGATGGTTTCCCGCTCTTCCCAGATGGCACTGGGGAGAGAATTGCCCTGAAGCTTGGCTCCCTTCAACCTCCGTACCTCGTGCGGGCCCAGGAAACGATGGCTAAAGCGGGACAAGTCTGACAGTGCTGGGTGGGCTCTATCTAGATGACCAGCTCGGACGCTGTCACAGAACGCCGCGGCCTGGAGGCTTAAACAAGTAGCTCTTCCTCCCAGCTGTGGAGGCTAAGAAGTCTCAGATCACAGCTCCAGCACGTGCGGTGTCTGGTGGGAAGCCCCTCCGGTTCACAGCTGCCTGCCCCTAACTCACACGGCGGGGGGACGGAGCTCTCTGAGGTCGCCTAATAAGGGCACTGATCCCATTCGGGAGCGCTCCCCCCTCAGGAGCTAAGCCCCTCTCCAAGGCCTCCTCGTGTGATCACACAGAGGGTCAGGATTCCAACCTAAGGACACAAACGCCAGCCCGCATCATGGCTCCCCGCCTCGGCCGCCCCCCCACCCCAGGGAGCAGTCTGAGTGTTTTCCTCCCTTGCTTTTATTAATTCTAATCCTGAGGAATCATCTTTCCCCCCCACAAAACTCTATGGGAGCAGGGCTGTGGCTGGGCTCTGCTGGGACTTGTCCCTGTCCATGTCCCCAAGAACGGGAAACCCACCTACGACTCCCGCTGCTGGGGAAGGCAGGGTCCACGTTCAGAGCCCCCTTGACTTGGTCCAATGGCCCAAACACCCCTCTGGGAGTGCAGCCTCCCCCAATAGGAGCTCCCGGTCCCTCGCGAGTCATGCTTCTGACCTTGCCAGCGAGTCGTTCTCCTGCAGCGCCGTCCGATGCCCGCGTTCCACAAGGCCGGGCTCCCTCACCCCACCTGAGCCTCAGAGCCTCCTGTCCCGGCCAGGCCACCACAGGGCAGAAGCACTACCACACCAGTGGGACAGCAACAACATGGTTTGTCACCTCACCTGAGATGTCCCGAAGTCAGAGGCTCTGGGTCAGGTCAGCGACTCCAGGGTCTCGTGAAGGACCTCGAGTCTGTCTGTCTTTCTGCTCCACCATCCCCTGGCTCCTAGCGTCCCTCTCCCGCCGCGGCTGCAGAAGGGCCGCAACAGCCAGTGTTCTTGCCCGAGGACAGCAGGGACACTCACTCCTCAAGCACCTCCTTCTGTGACAACGAAACCTTTCCCAAAGCTCCCAACAGACAGCCCTTTGGACCCCACTGGCCTGACGTGGATCGATCACATGCCCACGGCCCACCAGCTGCCCTGACGCCCAGGGGATGGGGCCAGACAACTGGCCGGGCCCACAGTCCCCGAACACACCAGTGCCTGACAGCGGAAGCACCAGGTGCTGTCACCCAGGAAGAGGGGACGTGGCCACGGGATCGGAGCGAGCAGCGCCCACACACCTTCAGCCAGGACAGGGCCAGGGTGGAGACCGGCACACCTGGGAGCCCGGGGCCGGGGAGGAGCCCTCAGACTGTGGGCAGCCGAGGAAACACGGCTCACAGCGTCAGCTCCGAAGACACCAGCTCTGAGCCCATCCGTGCCCTCACAGGACCCCTTCACGGCACCCCTTCCCGGCCCCGGCCCATCAGGGCAGGTACGTGGGCAGAGCCGTGGTATCAGCTGCGTGGCGGAAACGTCAGGAATCTTGCGCTTTTCCTGTCCTGCTCGGCTGTGGCTTGTCACGGCGTCCGCTGTCGCTCGGCAGCGGGGAACACGTGTACCTGCCGGAGTGTGGCTCTTCGGCCGTGCACACCTGGGTGCGCAGCCTCTCGGCGGAGCTCAGCGCTCCCGGGGGCCCGGATGTCGGAACCGGCAGGGGGTCTGACCAAGTCCACCTTGGACACCCGGGAGGGCAGGGCCTGCAACCGAGGCCGAGCCCTTAGAGAAAGATGCAGACGGGAGTGTGCTCAGGCCACAGAGCCGAACGCCGACGGGACGTCCGGGACCGCTCACGCGGCTCGTGTCGGGCGACGGCACCACTCAGCTCACTTCTGTTCTGGTCTGTTGTTTGTCTGAACTTCCCATTTCATCGCGGTAGCACTTCCGCCTGATTTCAGTCTGCCAGACATTCTGAGTCCGACGTTTGACCTCAAAAAGAGTAGCTCCCGCTCCCCGCTTCGTGTCGTGTGCCGGCTGAATCAACATCGTCCCCCTCGTAACGGATCGTGGAAACCAGCCAGAGAGGCCACGATGACCCCCAGGAGAACATTCTTACGGGTCACTTCGAGGCACAGCTGAAACAAACCAGTTAAAGATCGTACAAACTCCATGAACCTCCACACCTCTGTGAAACGGTCCACTTCACTCTGAGGCTGCAGGACCAGCCATCATCTCTTCTTGGGAGCTAATGGAGACACCAAGAACAGCAGAACCGCCTGATGATCTACATGGCGATTATCAAGCTGATCAGTTTTAGTTCAGTTAAAAACGCTCTCCCTTCCTCACTTTCGCAAAGCTCCGTGAAGCCGGTTTGGAACTTAGGTCACGGGTGTGTGCGATCGGGAGCTCCGTTCTTTCCCGTGACGCACAGGGATTCTTCGAGCCGCCACTTAATACGAACGTCAGATACATGAAGCTTGTCGACCCACATTCAAAGGTTTTCCTTCACTGTTTTATCTAATCAGTCAAGGCTTTTCTCATAAATGAGAAATATTACATAAATGGCAGCTTTCACAAAGTCAAGAAGTGACTAGCAGAAATAACCCCTAACTTCTGTGAATAAGCTTGCCTTTAATACCTAAAATAATGAACACCACTTACAGACCAAAGACTTAGTATCGTAAGTTTACCCAAAAAAGTCCCGTTCAGTGTATCATTATCCCCACAAGTGCAAGCCAGTGGTCCAGGGCCTCCTGCTGCTGGCCAGGCAGGGATGTGCTCCCAGGGCTGGCTGAGCCCCAAGCTCGCACCTGCTTATTTTACTATCATGTTCCTACCAATGACTTCCCTCTGCCATGAGCTTCTCTGAGCCCATCTCCTCTCCTCAAACCTGAGACCCATCCATGCCGGCAGGCATCCGACTGTATCACGACCCACGACACTGCCCATCACAGAGACAGAACGCCATCGACTGGAAGGTACAGCACCGTTTCAGAAACGTTCAAATGTGTGTCTCCACACACACGTGCACACACACGTACACATCTCCGACTCAATAAAATACAGTAACCCGCTAGCCTTGGAACAAATTATTCCTAGTAAATGTTATAAAATATGAGGGCCTACGTACTTTACAAAATTAGCTTTACCACGAAGTACAGAAAAGAAAGACATAAATCCATAAATCTTAAGTATGAATCAAACTTAGAGGAAACCGCAAATATTTGCTAACACACACACCCTCTTTAAAAAGTGTTTCTTTTCATCTGTGGCATTAAATCATATTTTTTATAATGGGAAGGGCTGTTCACACGTTCCCGCACATGAACGCGATAGTCACTCATCCACGTTTTCATACATCCGAGTGCCTGGAAGGGAAGGAGGCCACTTTTTTAAGTACAACATGAAAATGGACTTTAAATCTACCTGCTGTTCTAACTTCTGTTTGTTTGGCAGAAGTTAAGGAAAGTAATAGTTTTTCATTCCATACTGAAGAAAAAATACACTCTTTGCTGAAGACACAGCTGGAAGTCTCTGTAAAATCGAAGCCCACCAACACTCGGAAAATCGCGCTCAATAACGTCTACATCTCCAGGATCGACTGGAAACGCACGGGTCTTCAGGGCCTCTTGCCTCTCACAGTGCTCACGTCGTAGGCCCACACGGTGTCCACGCCCTCCCCGGTGACGTGGTCTGGGGTCCAGCGAGGGAAAGGGAACCGGCAGGCAATGACTCTGGCATCATCCTTAAGCTCCAGCGTGAGTTTCTCCTCCAGCTGCAGCATCTGGGCAGAAGGACAGCTGTTACTTCAGTAAGCGGAGAGGTGGAGGGAAAGATTCCTAAAGGTTCTTTTGGATCTGAGTGCCTGGAAGTAGCTGTGCAAAAATTAGGAACTGTAGGGGCGCCTGGGTGCCTCAGTTGGTGAAGCATCTACCTTCGGCTCAGGTCATGACATCGGGGTCCTCGGACCGAGCCCTGCATCGGGCTCCTTGGTCAGCAGGGAGCCTGCTTCTCCCTCACCCTCTGCCTCTGCCCCCCACTCATGCTCTTTCAATCTCCCTCTATCTCTCAAATAAAATCTTTTTAAAAAGATTATTAACTGCATATAAGATCCCTTCGGGGCAAAAATACATTACCAAATGATCCATTAAAACACAGAAGTCATATTAACAACAGGGGCACATGGATGGCTCAGTCAGTGTCGGACTAGATTTCAGCTCAGGTCACGATCTCAGGGTCATGAGACTGAACCCCACCCTCAGCGGGGAGTCTGCTTGAGATTTTCTCTCTCCCTCTGTCCCGTCCCCCTCAGGAGATAAAATAAAATATGCTTATTTAAAAATAAATTAAACAATGAAAAACAGCTTTAAATTATCGGCCCATCTAACATTTTAATCTACCCCGTCTCAACTATTTAACACATTTTCCCACATGTTTTAACATCTTGGAAATCAGGATACCTCTTATAGCTGACATCGTCTTAGAATTACAACCGGCGGTATTTTTTTTCTTTTTCAATGGCAATGGTACATCCTAAAATTAACAGCCTCTAGACTCCGTGAAATATGGTTCTGCTAAATTAGACCATGAAACAATATGCTCATTCTACTAACTTGAAATACAATGAAGTATTTCATAATTCTTCAAAATTTATCTATAATGCGCAACTTCTTCATCGTCAACGTAACTTATAAAAAGTAAAACCTTCTGATGTGCCACTTTTGTATCCTTTGATTACCAATCTACCCGCCGCAAGTATTGACCCTGTAATGGTATCAGCAAATTAACAACCGATTCAAAACTGATCTTCCAATCTTACCACCTTTACCTCCTAAGACTATTTTTTCACTTCTGTGATTGTGAAAGAATTTCAAATGTACAGAAAAGTCGCAAGACTAGAACAAAGGACTCCTGTCTGTCCTGACCCGGGCTCACCGGTTTTAAACAGCTCATCAGATTCGCCCCCGTCCTCTGTGGGTACTTTCCCCAAACCACTTGGGAAGAGGCTGCATACAACATGCCCCTCGACTCCTCGGGACTTCCATATTCCTAAGACACAGCCCCAGCTCAGTTACAAATTTGGAAAATTTAAGGGTGCATTCCAGTAATAATGGCAATAGCCTTCCTATTTTGCCAAACGTCCCGATAACGTCCTCTGTGACACTTCCCCCCCCCACCGAGGTCACGCTGCGTTTAGCTATCATGCGTCCATAGTCTACTGTCACCTGGAACAATTCCCCTATGTCCCTTTGTCTCTGATGACATCTTGAGGAAGACGGGCCAGTGAGTCACCGGTGGTCCTCCCCTCAGGTTCTCCTGTCATCTCCTCGCCTTCGGCTCATGACTCGGCACATGCATCTTGGCCAACGCCCCACAAGTGGGGCTGGGAGCTTCTCAGGGCCCCGTTGTCGGGTGCCCATGGGGACCTTCTGCTTTGAGAGTGAGGTCACCACCCAGTTAGGGTGACAGGTGCTATCTCCACAGTGGGGTTACCAATTTCCCCTTATAACGAATAATTTGTCAGAAGTAGCTCGAGATGATGTCAATATCCTGCTTCTCACTGAACTGTCCCTCACTAGATGTAGCCCTCGTCATGGTTCTGGCCCACGTTAATTTTCACTAGATGGTGGCAAAGTGGCAAATTTGCTGCTTCCATCATTCCTTCTAGACTGAGAGTCGGCATTGTACTACAAGGAAGAGCTCTCCCTCCTCTGCACGTGTGTGCCTACTGCCGTTACGCACGAGCGCCTCGATGCCTGCTCTGTTCAATGGGTTCTAATCTACCATCATTCTTGTCTCTTCCGATGCTCAGCCTGTCCCAGGCTGGCCCCGGGCAGCCACCTCAGGTTGGCCTCTCTCCCCCGTGGACGCGCCCCAACAAGCATTCTGAACTCTTCCTCGTATCGGGGCTCCACAAAATGCCCCAGGCTTCTGTACCACTCCCCCCCTCGGCCCTCAGACCTGCCGCCTCTCCGACATCCCCGGCTCCTCTAAGTGGAAAATGGTATCTTGAAACCAAGATCTGAGCAAAAACGAATCCCTTTAAAACTAACCAAATAAATCAAGACCAAAAAATCAACAGACCTTCTACAAAGAATTTATTCCTGACCCATATGTTTAAAAAAAGGAGCTTCGGGAAAGTCCTCCATGTGACCTCCGGCTAGAGTGAGCCAAATCTCCTGATTCTTCATGACAATTAATACCAAGATAACCAAGAATAAATTCCATTACGGACGGGATATTTCTACTCTTTTCACAGCCAATAAAAGATTTCTTTAAAAAAAAAAAAAAAGTGTTGTTCCTCAAGGGAAAAATGAACTAAGCAAAGAATGAGACAATATGTGTTTTTCCAAAATATCAGAGGGGTTTCTTACGGTAATTTTGTTCATCAAAAGGATCATTGTAAACGTATTCATGTTATCGTTATTATTTTCTCTTTTACAGTTTCTTTTATTTCCCGGTGACTGTCATATGCTAAGTCAAGATAAACCTACAAATGAAAGGAGCCATTTCAACAGTAAGAAATTAACTGAGTCAATCACACATAAATATGCAATGAACCTGGGTTTCGATATCACGCACAAAGAGAGGCAGCGATGTGTCTTGTCTGTCTAATGGAATTCAAAATTATTCGTACAATTAGAGGCTCCAAAGCGACACGAACTCATCATATTCTAATTACAACTTCAAAACTTTAAACGTCAGTTGAAACCAGCTCGACGATGTAAGACCGAACAGCCATGCCCGTGAGCAGCTCCCGAGCCAAGCGACAGCCCCCTCCTCCCTAAAACACTGGCTTGGCTTGGCCTCTAGGGTAACCCCCAACCCCCTGGGCCTTCCTCCTGCCCAGCTCCTCCTCTGGAGGCTTTACGGGGCACTCCCGTGTCAGAGGCCAGAGCTCGGGCCTTGCCCAGCTCTGCCCCCTCCCCGGGGGAACCTCAGCCACTCCGGGCTTCAGCAACCTCTGAGAGCTGAGGCCAGTCTCCAGCCCCTCCTTCCTGAGCCCCAGGCCCCCCTCTACCCACCACTGCCAGCCTCCGAGCTCCACACACACCTCCGCCTCCCCGGTTCTCCCCCTCCGGGATCTGCCTGCGCCTTCCCCCGCTCAGCGACAACTGCCAACTTCCAGTTGCTCCCGCCCAAATCCTGGGCGAAGGGCTGCTCCGGCTCGCCCGCCCCACACTGGCCATGCCAATGCTTCCTGCTGGCTCCGTCTTCCCGACGCGCACAGAACCTGCCCGCCTGTGTCAGCTTCTGCACACGGGCACGAGCCGACCACACCAGCCGCGGGGCCACCCGCAGGAGCCCCTAACCTGCCACCCGGCTCCCACCCACGTCCGTGTCCACACAGCAGCCTCGGACCCTTTGCCCCCAGGCGGGTCCTCCGCGCCTCCGCTCAAAGCCGCCAGGGCTCCCGCATCCCGACAGCACAGTGTCCTTCCCGCCCCGCCCCGAGCTCCTCTCTGACGCCCCCTCTCTCCCTGCTCCCGCCACACCCACCGCCCTGCTGCGGCCGGAACCCAAGGGGCACCCAGCCCTGGGCGCCTCTGCGGGGGGCTCTGCCTGGCACGTTCCCCAGACCTCCATGTGGCCCCTTTCCAGGGACACGATCTCTGTCCCTCCTTCTCCTGCTTTACTCTACCCACAGCACTTAGCCCTCTTGTTGGACACTTTTTTTTAAAGTTTGTTATTTTTTTTTTTTTTAAATAAGCTCCATGCCCACTTTGGAGCTCGAACCTACAACCCTGAGACAAGAGTCCCGTGCTCTGCTGACCAAGCCAGCCTGGCGCCCTCTACACAGGGACCTCATTTAATATCTGCTCTCCCCACGGGCATCTAGGCACCTCGGGGCAGGGATGTCCCTCTTGCTCACTCACTAAAGGATCCCAAGTGATCAGAGAACGGCACTTTGCGGCACCGAATAAATACTTGTCAAATGAATGAACAAAGGACACATGATCCCATCGTGAATCATTTATCTTCATCAGAATATGATGATAACATTTACGTTCATCAGTTCACATCTTGATTCGTAATTAAAATTAGTCCTTGAAGTTATGAAATTCAATACCCTACCACCAAGTGTCCTTACTGGGTACGATTTACTCATGCCACAAGTACTTCCTGAGTCTCCGCTCTGTGCTGGTGCGGCCATGCTGGGGGTAAGCTCGCTCTGGAACTTACGTTGCAGTGCCCGCGGCAAACCTGCCAAGGCTACCGTGTACAGAGATGTGTGATAACTCACCCCGGAGAAGGGAACAGGCAGCCAGTGGATAGAAAATGAGGGCACTGGGGTTTGTCTCCCGAGGCAATCAAGGATGACTTCCTGAGGAAAGGACACCTGACATGTGCGTGGCCAGGAGGCGCTCACCAACTAGGGCCAGAGCTGGGGGGACCGAAGCCAGAGGGAAGAACACGACTCACAGTGCAGATCCAGGGGCCAAGAGAAGAACAGAGCACTGATGCGCGGAGAGCGGAGGGAAGCAGGGGCCACTCTGCACCATGACTCGGACCTGGTGGAGCCGCCATACCTTATCCTCGCTGCTTTTTTAAGCAGTTAAGATGTCCCAGGTGGGTTTCACCCAAGGACAAGACCTGTTTCACATCTGAGTAGAGGAGCAGGGCTACAGTTAGCTGTGGCCATCTACCACACCCGGTGCATCTGCCAGGCCCGGATCAGAGTCCTCACCTCTGCTGGGGGGGAGCCACAAAAGCACAGAGCTGGTAGGAACCACTGGTGTGCTATCGGGAGCGGGACAAGGACCGCTAACAGCAGGCTTCTGCCTCTCCAGTTTCCTAAGCATCCTCCAGGCTCCCCCGTGGCCTGCATGTGGCTTGGCTGCCACAGGGAACACAGGTGCCACACAGGATCCGTCGAGCCATGTCACCATGCCGACCAATGCCCAGACAAGGGAAGTGCGCTTCCTTGAAGATGGCCCCATCAGGGCTCCCCAGACTCTGGGGAACAGAGCTGGCCCCCTGACCCCCCGGCTGGCACTTTCCCTCTTCCCCTCCACAGCCTCCACGTAGGCAAGGCTCCGTGAGGATTAAAAGCAGGGCCCTGCACCCACGAGAGAGTCACCACGGGTCCTGTGAACACGCTCCCTGGTGGGAAACTGGCTGAGTCCCTCTCAGCCCACAGTACGTGGCTGTCCTGTGTTTTCAGCTGCTCCCCTTTTTCTTGGGAACAGGGAGATGCCACAAGGTGTTTATTTAAGGTTTCCTCTGCGTACAGGAAAATGGACAGTAACTGCAAAAGCTTCATCAAAAACACAGGCCTCTTATTTCTCGAGTGAACAGCTCCAAAACCTTACAACACTCAAACATGGTCGGGCGCACAAGGAGCTGGAGCCGACAGGCCACGTGGCGATGACGTGCCCACCCCCCCAGGCCACTGCTGCCCACCCCACCCCCTGCCACCCTGGGGCGGCGCTGCTGTGGCCTCGAAAGCCCACACCTCAGGCCACCACCGGCCGGCCTCGCAGGATGGCACGGAAGTCACGGCAAACATCACCTCTCCCTTTAAATAAAGCGTGCAACTCAAATTAAATCTGTTTTCCCCAAAATGCTGCCCAAGCACCATCAGGAGCAGGTGACCATCAAAGGCCAGGACAATGCTAAGGGCCCAAACAGTTCCTTTAACATGACAACAGATCACGCCCCTTTGCGCTTCTGTAACAAGAGGGTGAACATCCACGTTTTGTCTTAATTTGAGGCTTACGGAGAATTCCGAGCATACAGAATCCTGCTACTTTCAAGCACATGTAACAGCAGGACTTCTGAATTGACTTTAAAAAAAAAAACACGGAAGTGGCATTGTCCTGAAGTTCCTGATCGTCAGGATAACCCTCCCAAGCACTCAGCCGTCTTCTACAAAAAGCTGTGACTAAGGAAAAAAATAACACAAAAAAGCTAAATTCCCCTTTTTTTTAATATTACAAACTACACATACCAGTCATACTGTGGCATTTCAGCAAACACCCAATTTTGCCACGATTATTAGGGCGACAATTACAGACCCTGAAAAGTCAAATGGGATTTCTCTCTGTGGTCTGTGCACCAACAATTACAGTAAGAGCATCCTAGCCTGGTCAACTTTCCAAAAGCTCAGTTTGGAGCCGTTTACAACACGATGCCATGGTATTTCCACTTTGTAAAGGGTATAATCTAAGTTCGCTACAAATCAGTCCGATGAGGCCAACCGAAACTAGCCGCCGCTCGCCGGCCCTGGAAACGGCCTCCCTACAAAATCAGAGGAAGGATCGGCTCGAAGGAACGTGTCATTAACTCTCCCAAGTGACTTCGGCTGGCTGTTAGGTGAGCAACCACGGAAATCGGCCACCACATTAGACACCGGGAGCTCATAAAGCAGTTTCCAGATTCGAGTTTTTAGGGCTTAGGGAGATCATTGAGAATTTTATCTGAGGCCAAAGTTTTAACGACATGACGGACTCTTCTACGATTAAAGTTTTACGGCCCCGAGGTACTTGGCCCCTGCAGATCCAGGGGCCAAGAGAAGAACAGAGCACTGACGCGCGGAGAGCGGAGGGAAGCAGGGGCCACTCTGCACCATGACTCGGACCTGGTGGAGCCGCCATACCTTATCCTCGCTGCTTTTTTAAGCAGTTAAGATGTCCCAGGTGAAGTGAAACCCGACGTCCCCCAGACTTTCGGGGTGGGCCCCGCGTGGGCCGGCGGCCGCACAGAAGTGGCCTGTCAGCGCTGGCCAGTCTGCTCAGGACCTAAAGCCGAGCAACCAGGGGCAGGGCCGCACACTCACCATCTGAGGCACTCCGAAAACAATGACGTTCGAGTACTGCGAGAAAGTAACCTAGAGGACAGGGAGCGATGCGCGGGTTAGTTTCAAAGGCCAACATCAAGCTGAACGTTTGTTTCTAAAGGACCAATTCCCCGTTTCGTCCAACGGCAGGTTTCCACAGAGAGTGGCTCCTTGTGAGATCTCACGAGGAGAAGCCACGCTCCTGCTTCTGTTAATCCGACCCACTGCCGCTGTCCAAAGACCTCCCTAAGTGACTGCTGTCACCCTCCGGGAGCTCCCGGCAGGGCCTACCAGCGGTCACCCGTCCGAAACGCCAGTGACTCGTCCAGTGACCAGCTGGTGGCCGTGTGGTTGGCCTCGGCCACCTGTGCCCTGATGCACACGTCCTCCCCTGCTCTACCATACGCCGAACGGGCTCAGCAGGATCGTGTGACGCCAGACACGCACCTGTCTGTGACATGAGCCATCTTAAGAGTCTAGGCCCCCTGCTCTTCTCTAAAAGACTAAGTAAAAACTGGAATAAAATGATCTTTAGTTGAAAAACTGGGGGAAAAGTGCTTTGCCAGTCAAAATTCTTATTACCCAATAAAAGTCTTATCCCTCTATAGAGGGATCGTTTATGCATAAACAGTCTAAAAAACAATGCAAGCAAAACTCAAGTGAATTTTTATAAGCTACTGATGACAACATTACAATGGGAAATTCTTATTTAAGAAAAAGCATTTCATGGAGCAATTCTAAAGCAAAATTACAGGACATTTTTTTTAGAGTACAAATAAACTTAAGTATCTTATACATTATGAAGACCAGAAAGAACCATGACAATGTAATCAGAGGATTCATTTTTTGGCGGGGGGATTCTCTCTTTTGCACTCATCTCTGTCTCTCTGTAGACACACAGCCACACACAAAAACACACTTCTGTGTATGCACACACTTGCACACATGCACACAGGGTCTACCATTTACCAAGAAGGCCATTAACAAGTTAATTCCTGGATGATAATTTATAAGATTTCCAAATGAAATAAATATCTCAGCATTTAGTAACGAATAGAAAGGAATTGAGCAAATTCTTAGAATTCACATGACCTATCGGGTCTAAGACCTTAAGCTTCTACTCCAAAAGTGTTAACGTGTAAATCTATCAATTTAAAAAGTGTTCACGGGTGCGCCTGGGTGCCTCAGTGGGTTAAAGCCTCTCCCTTCGGCTCAGGTCATGATCCCAGGGTCCTGGGATCGAGCCCCACATCGGCCTCTCTGCTCAGCAGGGAGCCTGCTTCCTCCTCTCTCTGAATGCCTCTCTGCCTACTTGTAATCTCTGTCAAATAAATAAATAAATCTAAAAAAAAAACAAAACAAAACAAAAAAAACTCATGGTTTAAAAAAATAAAATAAAATAAAAATAAAAAGTGTTCACATTTCATGATGCTGAGATATATATACACTTGTATCTTAACTGTTTTTATTTTAATAAATCCTCAGTTTTTAATCATACTAATTGCGAATTACAAAGTTTTGGTTGGCATTTTCTAGGAGCACTCTCTGCCTTACATACCTTCCACAAGTCTGATATATAAAACTTGGCGGAGTCCTGCACCCCTTCTCTCCAAGCACGGTATCTGGAGTACCAAACCAGCCATGGGTTTAATTCATAACCAACGGCTCTGAATCCTGCTTTTGCAGCTGCTATCACCTGCAAAAAGAGGCCAGTGTTTATTCAAGGTAAGAAGAAAAACATCAACCTACTGAATGGAAGATCTCTGCAAATGACATTTAATAAGGGGTTAGTATCCACAATATGTAAAGAATTTAGACAACTCAACACCAAAAACAACAAATAATCCAATTAAAAATGGGCAGAAGACGTGAAGAGACATTTCTCCAAAGAAACATGCAGAATGGCCAACAGACACATGAAAAGATGTTCAACATCACCGTCGGGGAAATGCAACCCAGGACTACAATGAGATACCACCTTGCACTCTTGAGAGTGGATCCAGTCAAATACACAAGAAACAAGTGTCAGTGACAACGTGGAGGAAAACCCTCATGTACTATGCATGGGAATGTGAATTTGGTGCAGCCTCTGTGCAAAAGTATGGAGGGTCCCCCCAAAATTGGAAATACAATACAAGCCAGTAGTTCCACTACTGGTTATCTACCCAAAGAACATGAAAACACTAATTTGAAAAAATACATGTACTCTATGTTTACCGCAGCATTATTTACAATTGCCGAATTATGGAAGCAGCCCCAGTGTCCAGTGATAGATGAAGGGATAAAGAAGATGTGGTGTGTGTACATATACACAATGGAATATTACTCAGCCATAAAAAAGAATGAAATCTTGCCATTTGCAACAAATGGATGGATCTAGAATGGCATGATACTAAGTGAAATAAGTCAGAGAAAGACAAATACCCTATGATTTAACTCATATATGGAATTTAAGAAACAAAACAAATGAACAAATATAGAAACAAACAAAAAAAACAGACTCTTGGGGCGCCTGGGTGCTCAGTGGGTTAAGCCTCTGCCTTCAGCTCAGGTCATGATCTCAGGGTCCTGGGATAGACCCCCGCATCGGGCTCTCTGCTCAGCAGAGAGCCTGCTTCCTCCCCTCTCTCTCTGCTTGCCTCTCTGCATGCTTGTGATCTCTCTCTCTGTCAAATAAATAAATATTTTAAAAAAAAAACAAAACAGACTCTTAAATACAGAGAATAAACTACTGGTCCCCAGAGGGGAGACAGGCAGGGGGATGGGTGAACTAGGTGACAGGGGTTAATGGTTCGCTATCATGATGAGCACCGAGTCACGCAAACAATTGCTGAATCACTGTATGGTACACCTAAAACTAATGTAACACTGTATGTTAACTATACTGCGATTTAAAAAATAAACTTAGAATTTTTTAATTAATTTATTTTAAAAAAAAAAAGAAAAACAGCAACTTAACGTGCCCCACTGATAGGACTACTTCCTATTTTTGGTATATAATCACAAAATGTCCAATTAAAAGGTACTTCTTTTGTTAAAAAAGCCATTTAAAGATAGATCTCTGAAACTATGTAGCTTTGCAGACAAGACAATGCTGACTTAAACTCAGTTTTCATGTTTTTGTTGAAGATTTCACCTGGAGCACCACCACCGTCAGGTTTGCTCTGGACAGAGCATTTCTGGATTGGCCAACCCCTGCCTCCGCCCAACGAGCAGACCCTGGTAGCCCAGCATCCCTCTCCATCAGTGACAGCAGAGCAGCGGGCAAAACGAATCAGCGGGGAGAATGTTTTGTGAACTAGCTCTAATCTCAGACCAAAGTGAACTGTCAGGGGCACCTGGGTGGCTCAGTGGGTTAAGCCTCTGCCTTCGGCTCAGGTCATGATCTCGGGGTCTTGGGATCGAGCCCCGAATCGGTCTCTTGCTCAGCAGGGAGCCTGCTTCCCCCCACTCTCTCTCTGCCTGCTTCTCTGCCTACTTGTGATCTCTGTCTGTCAAATAAATAAATAAAATCTTAAAAAGAAAAAAAAAAATGACCTGTCAATGAGAACCTGCAACTACTTACACACTTCCTTAGTACTTAAAGACTGTTCACCCCAAGCTGAAAACAGGTAAAAGTAAAAGGGAAGGAGTCACAATACAGTCGACTGCAGAAGGCTACAGGCCTCTGTAAGCTGAGGACAGTGGGCGGGTCCTGCGGTCCCTGCTCATTCTGTCTTCCCACCACTCCTCGAGGGAGCATCCCGAAGGAGCTGTCCACCCACAGTAATCTCCCTCGTTAACTATAGTGTTATCCCTTTAAGGAAAAAAGGAAACCACAAAGATACTGCTCATCTTTGTGAGCATTCCTAACTGGGTTGGGTTTTTTTTTAAGATTTTATTTATTTATTTGACAGAGATCACAAGTAGGCAGAGAGGCAGGCAGAGAGAGGAAGGGGGAAGCAGGCTCCCCGCCGAGCAGAGAGCCCGATGTGGGGCTCGATCCCAGGACTCTGGGATCATGACCTGAGCTGAAGACAGAGGTTTTAACCCACTAAGCCACCCAGGCGCCCCCGTAACTGGGTTTTAAAACTTCCTCCTGGTTCACAGATATACCTCTTGATTTCCTAAAAACAAACAAGATTTTTATGTTCTAAATATGCTTATGTTTTAACCTCATCCTGGCTATCTGGGTCATCAGGACGGCATGGCAAGGTCCATGCTCCAGGGGGTGGTAAAAGGAGTCACGCCCCAGCTGATCTCCACCCAAATGTTTCCAGAACAGGAGCCCTGACAACTGCTATCCTCACTTTCCGAGTCATCCCTGGATGGGGTCCTAAGGATGGTGCCACCGTGCCCATGGAGGGACATGCTGGGGACACCCGCTGGCCAGTGGCCTTGAATCTCACTTACAGGTTCTCTGCGGGAGTCAGGGAGCTGAGATCACTCAAAGTCTGATCTCTGGATAAGTGAGGGTTAATGCACTGGCTCTTTCCCATTTTAACTCTACATTACCCCCACAGAAACCATTACAATGTATAAACGAAGGCAAGTATAGAAGCAGATGTCTATGTTAAACTACAGGGCTCCATGTTTCCTCTAATTAACACCACTTCTCCTGGCCCGGGTTTTTTTATTGGAAAATTTCGTAATTACCTATTAATTGCTCCTTTTTACCTGGCAAATCTACAGAGCACTTCCACCTTCCAGAAAAATTAAATCTGAGAAAAATAAATTCCAGTTCATGCTGGAGGGTCTGAGAGTTCAGCCAAACACACAAAATAAATGACAACTTTACTAAACTGTCCGATTTAGCAGGTCTTGGCATAAACCTCGTAAATGAGGTGAAGCTGGGACGGGCTACATGGTGCTGGGGACTGTGGAGGGCATGTGTGATGCGTACTGGGTGCGAATCGCTAAACTCTACTCCTGAAACCAATACCACAATCTATGTTAACTAACTAGAATTTAAACAAAAACTAGATATGAGAAAGAAAGAAAGAGAGAGAGGGAGAGAGAGAGAAAGAAACGAAGCAGGAAACCTCTAGTTCAAAACCTCTAGTTCAAAACACTCAAGCATCTCAGCATAACTCACAATGCGCCCGTCGCCACTGCCGATGTCGACCAGGGATCCTGTTCTGCAATGCAACATTTTCACAACATTTTCAATCTGCTTCGTAGTTGCAGGTACAAAAGGCAGACAAATTTTTCGGAGGGCTGGCGTTAGAAATGGTGTGGCCACGGCATACACGGCCACCAGCGTCCCGCCCACAATCCCGGTAAATAAGAACCCCCAACTGCTTCTCTTTAAACCGTTGGCTCCGTGACTTGCAGCTGGGACACATCCCGACTCATTTTCTTCAAGGACTTCTGGGGGTGCACCTAGATGGAAAGCAAGCAGGAAACAGGTACATCACCCCAATCTGAAATCCAAGGTAGTTTTTTTTTTTTCTATAATTCTTTCTGACAAACTCATACTGTTTAAAGGATGATCTAGCTAAACACAACCTAAATTAGAGGTAGGATTCCATGAGTTCTAAATTCCATCAACTAAACTGAAGCGTTTCTGAGAAAATGATTCAGTTCTAATGGGAGACTGACTAAAATCTTTTCTTTCCAACGAACTAATATTTTTTTTTGAGTCATTCTTTGAGAAAAATGTATTTGGGCATCTGGGTGGCTCAGTCGGTTAAGCAGCAGTCTTTGGCTCAGGTCATGATCTCAGGGTCCTGGGTTCAAGTCCCGCATCAGGCTCCCTGCTCAGTCTCTCCCCCTCCCCCCGCATGTATGCACACACACTTTCTCTCAAATAAATAAATAAAACCAAAAAGAAAACAATGTATTCATTCCTCTCTGGCATATTATGAATTTAATAAAAACACACATTAATACAGGTATTAACCATGAACTCCATATTTTCATAGTTTAGAACAAAACTTCACAAATAAGTATTACAATGTCTAATTACCACCCTATTTCCAATAAGATACACAGATTCCACATCCAACTTGGTTAGGTGTCTACAGTCCAGATGCACTAATACCAGTGTCAAATAATAGGAGACCAAAATCTGGTTTCACAAAAAAAAAAAAAAAAAAAAAAAAAAGTATGGTAATAGAAAGATTTTTGAAGAAGATGCAAAAAGAACAAATGATAAAATCATTTCAATCCACCGGTGTGGAATAAAGCAAGCTCCATCCAGTCACTTGAACACAGAAATGAATGAAACCTGAAATACACTCCTTCTGAGTTTTACCCTTTAAAATACAATCTTAAGAGGAACTCAAATTCCCAGGACTGAAACTGATTTGAAAGTGATTTTGAAATTGATTACAGAGGGGCCCAGCATAGCAAGTAAGAGCATGACCCCCAGGTGAGGATCTGGGCTCTGCACCTGACTACTGGTATGACCCTTCACCTCTGGGAACTTTGCTTTTCTCATCTGTAACATGGGGATTACAGGGTCACTGCAGATTAAGAGAATGGATGCAAGGCACACACTTAGAACGGCTTGGCACATGCTGACCATGTCCACCGCTGGCTATGTGCTGAACCCTACAGGGAACAAAGCCGCCCAGAAGCAGCTCCCAGTCTAGTAGAGAAGAGAGGGCCCAAAACTCAGGAATCATAGGAAACAGAAGACAGTAAGGGGGGAGAACAAGAGATTCTTGTCATTTGAAGATGTTAACTAACATCCATGGTTTCAGAAATTAGTAAGCGATTCTAAAGGTCCATTGGATGAGTTTCCCAGCACTGTAGCGAGAAATCTTAGAGAGTTAAAGTAACCCATACTTATTATCATACAGGTCAGGAGGTCGGATATCTGAAATGCGTTGGCAGCACTGGGTTCCTTCTGGAGGCTCTAGGGTAGGATGGATTTGGTTGCCTTTTCCAGCATCTAGAAGCCACCCACACTCCCTAGCCAGTGGCTCCACATCACCCCAACCTCTGCATCTATCAGGATACCTCTGACTCCCCCACCTCCCTTTTCTTTATAGGGATCGTTGTGAGGACACTGGGTCCACCCAGACAAGCCAGAATAATCTCCCCATCTCAAGCCCTAACGACATCCCATTTATAAATTCTCTTGTGTACTATACTCACAGGTTCCAGAGAGTAGGACATGGATCTGGGTGGGGTGGGGAGAGCCTCTGCCTACCATACCCGTGAAATACGGTGATCTGTTACAACTTGTGAGGTACGGAGGTGAACACATGACACACGAAAAGCTGGCCTGCTGCAGTGAGTCACTGCTCCAGGCCACTGACCAAGCACCAGCCTCTCAAACAGAGAGCTTTCCTCTTTACACCTGAGGTCCCCTAAACTGAGTTTTAAAACTGGTTTCACAATGGAAAGCCAACTGAGAAACAAGAACAAGAGTCTCCTGCTAGTGCTGGAGATAAGAAAAAATTAAGATAAGGAAGTGATGGCGTTTACCAGAAAGCAGGAGTTGGAAGTTCATTTGCAGTTAGACTTTTCAGCATCATATGGAGGACTTTACATGCTATAGTAAATAGTCATGCATTTGATTGTTTCTTAAAAAGTCAAAGTACCATCTGCCAGACCTCTGCAAAATTCTACTGTCGGCATTCCGATTATACAGCACAGTGGTTAAAAGGGTTTGAGTCATAAAGTTCTGGAGTTACAGAACTTAACGAGTGTATAATAGTGGATAAGTTTTGGTCAAGGCTCAGGCTCTTCACCTGTAAAATTCAGAAATAAGAGTGTCCTCAGGGGATTATTGGAATAGATAAATAATAATGCATATAAGACTTAATGCTCTAAGTAAGAGAGTTATAAGTAATGACTGTTAGCTGCTGTTACTGTTAGTGTCAGTACTACGGGTGCAGGGGGAGCTCTGGAATTTTTAACAGCTTCATATACCATACAATGTGCCCATTTAACACACATACTCCAAAGGTTTTCAGTATATTCATAGACATGTGTAACCATCACCAAAGTCAATTCTGGAACATTCTCATCACCTCAAGAAGAAACCCCTTAACCTTTAGCTATCACCACTCCCGCCCCCTTCACAGCTTAGCCCTAAGCAACCACTAATCTACTTTCTGACTCTACAGAGTTTCTGGAATTTCACGGGAGTGGAATCATATAGCATGTGCTCTTTTGTGACTGGCTACTTTCACTTAGCCTGTTTTCAGGATCCATGGATTAGGACAGCAGACCCTTGAAACAACACCGGTTTAAGCTGCACAGATCCTCATAAGCATGTATTTTTTTGGATACACTATTGTAAACATTTTCTCTTGTGACTTTAATAACATCTTTTCTCTAGGTTACTTTATTGTAAGCATACAGTATGTAATACGTATAACATACAAAATACGGAAATTGGCTTCCCATCAACGTATCAGCAAAGATTTGGGGGAATCAAATGTTGGACATGCATGTTCTGCACATGGGGTCTGATTCCACAGGTTTAGACCGCACGGGTGCCCCTAACCAGCGCAACTGTTCAAGGGTCACTGTACTTTATTACTTTTTATGCCCGAACCTAACCCTTTAAAGTACGAGGTCATGACCAGTACCCTGAAGCGGCAGAAGGGATTTCAAGGACAAAGTACTAGCAAGACAGAATCAAGAGCGGGACCTTAGCGCCGGGCTGTGCAAACTTGCTTCCTACCGAATGTCTCACGTTGCCCGAGTTACTCTTTGTGCAAAATGGGAATTTCTTCAACAAACACGTAAAGAGAACGTGCGAAGGGCCAGGCACTGTTCTCCCTGAACCCTTTCTGGATCTGTGCCGGGTACAGTCACTACTGCCCTTTTTGCAGGCAAGGGAACGGAGACACAAAGCGGTTGTCACCCCGAAGCCTCAGCTCGCAGTCAGCGGCCGCGCGGCAGGATTCGCACCCAGCGTGACTCGGGCGCACAACTCAGAACACCGTAGGGCACAGCCCGCGGAGCCGCTCGTCCCAGAGCGCTCCGGACAGCGCCCGGCAGCGGCATGCGGGTACCAAAGGCCCCGCGCCCCGTGCACCCCCGGCTCCCACTCCCGCCCGGCCGGCCCCGGCCCGCGGGATGCTCTGCAGCCCGCTAGCCCCACGTGGGGCCCGCAGCCGCCACCCCTGCAGCCCGCCGCCCCAGCCGGCTCACCGCCTCCTCCCTCCATCGCGAGACTTCCTGCGTGTCCGGGAGGGGGGCGGAGACGGAGACGGGCTGGGGGGGCGGGAAGAGAGGGTGGGAATCCGAGTGGGCTCTACCATCGTCCCGGAGCCGGGGTGGGGCGGAGGGAGAAAGTAACACTATAAGGAAACGAGTCCTCGTTGGGGACCCACTACCCAGAAACGCTCCATTGTACAGCTCTGCCAAATGAGTTCCATCTACTCTCGGCTGGTGGATTTTAACTTCCCGCCCGTGTCTTCGAAGTCCCCCCCACGCTTCCTGGGTGATTGAAGCTTCCTAAGGCCTCTGATTCCAGAAGGTACTGTCTGGCGTCAAAGTGGTCTCGGGTGAAAAATAAGTCTCAGGCGGCCGGGACTGCGCCTGCGCGCATCGTTAGCGCCCTCCCGCGAGCGGAAGGCGTGTGCTCAGTTCCGGAGCGGTCGCCACCGGTTGGGGGAAACTAACCACCGCTGCTGCACCATGGCGTCGGTCGGGACCCTCGCCTTCGATGAATATGGGCGCCCTTTCCTCATCATCAAGGATCAGGATCGCAAGTCTCGTCTTATGGGACTGGAGGCTCTCAAGGTAGCGGGACGGACGCGGCCGGTGTCTTAAGGGGAGGCGGCCTGAGCCGTGGCTCTGCGCCTGCGCCAGCCCCGGAGCGGTTCCGCCATGTGCTCCCGGGGAGGGTCGGGGAACGCGGTCCCCTCTCCGGCCCTGCACCCCGCTCCTTGAGCTGGGGCGAGGCCAGCGTAGAAGCCTTTAATCCCGGTTTGGGGGTTGGGGCGGAGCCGCTGGCGCCCTTCGGCGTTGGGTGGGGCAGCTCGGTGTAGACTGCGCGCGCGTCCGTCCACTGTCCAGTCCGGACCTTCGCATCGCGTTTCCATCGGGAAGACGCAGGGAGGGTGTTCTCTGCTCGCCTGGCCAGGGGAGAAGCAACAGCCCCCAAAGGATGGGGCTCCCTTTTTTTGTCACTTCTTAGAGGCGTAGTCGTTTACAACGTATTTCATTTCTCAGCGCCTTCCTACATGGCGGGATGCGGGATGTGGTGTCGTAAAGACGAAACGCGTGCGCCCTTAAGTAAGAAAATACCCCCGCCGGGTGGAAGATGCAAGGAATACGAGGCAGCGTGTGACCAGCATCTCCCTTGTGGATGTGGATGAAAGGCGGAGGGTGGGTGGGTCACTGTTCTGAATGGGACAGAGTAGCCTTTGGGGGAGAGGGGACAGCAAAGGCAAAAGGCTGGGCAGGAAAACGCGACGCATTGTAGAGGGACAGAGCAGCGTGGTTTTGATGGAGCCCAGTCTCGTGTAAGTTAACAGCAATTCCCCCAACGTGGAAGCCTGAATGCCTCATAGTCAATCAAGATGTTAATCCTCCAAGGGAGGGGAGCCAGTAAGGGGGTTTCGGCAGAACCGCAGTTCAGGTAGAACTACTTTAGGAAGTGGGGTCTGGGTACTGGGATTGAGTCCCACATTGCTGTGCTCAGCGGGGAGCCAGCTCCCCCCCCCCCCGTCTGCCCTGTGATCTTTCTCTCTGTCAAATAAATAAAATCTTTAAAAAAAAAAAAAACTGCTTACCTGTGATGATTATCCTTTAAAAATTCCATTACACAGACAAATCTGTCAATGTGTATTTTTTTTTTTAAGATTATTTGTTATCGCTTCTTGGCCTTTTGGCTAAGATCAGGTGAAGATTTTATTTATTTATTTGACAGAAATCACAAGTAGTCAGAGAGGCAGGCAGAGAGAGAGAGGAGAAAGCAGACTCCCTGCTGAGCACGGAGCCCAATGCGGGGCTCCATCCCAGGACTCTGAGACCATGACCTGAGCCAAAGGCAGAGGCTTAACCCACTGAGCCACCCAAGTGCCCCTGTCAATGTGTATTTTAATGATTACCTGGATTTTCACAGATCTGTGAAGTTTGACTTTTCTTTTCTTTTTTTTAAGATTTTATTTATCTATTTGACAGAGAGAGAGATCACAAGTAGGCAGAGAGGCAGGCAGAGAGAGAAGGGGAAGCAGGCTCCCCGCTGAGCAAAAAGCCAGATGTGGGGCTCCATCCCAGGACCCTGGGATCATGACCTGAGCTGAAGGCAGCGGCTTAATCCACTGAGCCACCCAGGCGCCCCAAGTTTGACTTTTCTTACCTGTCTGATGGAGTGAGCCAGGAGGGCTTCACAGAACGTTGCGTTTGAACTTCTTTGAAAGTTGGTCAGGGTTTTGATGAGCCGAGTGCCTTTTATGCACTGTACTCTTTCAAGGGTCAGAGGCATATGTAGAAAGTAAGAGTGGACCATCGTCACCGGAAGGGGAACTAGCTCTCAGGTTGTGAAGGGCATTGGAGGAAACGCTGAAGCTTTCAGACTTCAGTGTTGAAGCACTAGGACGTCATTTAAGGTTTGCAGACCAGCAGATAACATGTTTGAGAAAGATGGATGGATTAGCTGGATGTTGGATGACTAAAGATCGGAAGTAAGATGAGAGACCCTGGACTTCTGTAGGGTCCTCTGGATCCAGAGGTGACAGCAAGACTGGGAGCAAAGGAAACAACATTATGTGTGCAAACAGGAAAGGGATAATCTCGGCACGTGACAAGGGTGACTTTTCAGACGGGCCATGTACTGGCTCAGCTGTGGAAGAGAATGGTACGGCTCCGCAGTACTCCGTGACGTGATAGTTCAAGGTGCTGCACGGGGACATCTGGACTCTGCATGAGGTTAGCGTGGCAGAATGGTCTCGCAAGGCCTGTCCGGTCAGACGCCCATGCTCTCGACTGCGAAATGGGGCAGGTAGGAGAACTGCCTCCTAGACGTGCTGAGTTAAAGCACCAGCTTCCAGTTCTTCTACGTAAGAATGGTCTACTCAAGCTGCTGTTGGTGAAGGTTACCACACTACACCTGTGTGTTGACTTTTAAATGCAGAAGCTTCTAGAGAGTAGAAACTGTATAATTAGATTTTATAATCATTAGTTGTGTGGTTTTAACTTAAAATTGTAGGTAACTTGAATATTTGTTTTTCCTGTTTATTTCATTTTTTAGTCTCATATCATGGCGGCAAAGGCTGTAGCAAATACCATGAGAACATCACTTGGACCAAATGGTAAGAGACTATCATTCCATGTTTTTTCACAAATACTATCAATTACAGACAGTTGCTAGAATCCTTTTAGAAGGTTGGGACATGGAGCAGGGGGCATCCTGGGACCCTACGCTAACACACTTGATCTGTGTGCTCCGGGCTTTCAACATATTTATAATCGTAGGTGCATATGGTTTCACGTCAGGGATTTTTTCTCCCTTTTCACATCATTTCATTAGCATTTTCCAAATTGTAGTCGTCCCTTTTGATGATTAATGTTACATTTAGTGATGCTTCCTTTTTTCTCCCATTTCTCTGGTTTTAGCCCTTTAGATTGCTTCCTGTGTCCTGCTCTGTGTTTGCCAACCTAAGACTGTCTGCATGTAGATACTCTTTCATGTAATTAAATTTTTAAAATAAGTTCTAGAAATGGGGAATGAGTCAAGAAGCCTAACTTCATAATTTTCGTACATATTTTGTTTTTGTTCTTTTCCCTAATGCCATCGTAAACATTGCCACCTCTCTAGGACTTGATAAAATGATGGTGGACAAGGACGGCGACGTGACGGTCACAAACGACGGTGCCACGATTCTGAGCATGATGGATGTCGATCACCAGATTGCCAAGCTGATGGTGGAGCTGTCCAAATCCCAGGATGATGAAATCGGAGATGGGACCACGGGGGTGGTTGGTAAGAAAGCACAATAGCCTTTCTAACACCCCATTTCAGACAGAGTAGTTAAAATCGCACATACCTGCCAAAAATACTTCCTGTGCATCAGATGTGAGGACACAGTTGTGCAAGTCCAAGTTGAAGGACATGGTCAGTCCAAGGCCTAAAAGTCCTTTTCCTGGAAGAACAAGAAGGGGTTGGGGCAGCATTAAACAGCTGTTCTAAATCCAGGGAGCCAGAGAGAAATGGCACCCAGATGAGTGCGTAACATGTGATTGGCTGTGGGTGCTTTGTTGTTCTCTTTGTTTTTGTTTTGTTTAATTGTGAGGGATGTTTGGGATATATGTGGGGCCTGTGGAATGCACATTGTAGAATAGTACCCTGTTAACTTTCCTGAGCGTGGCAGTTACGTTATAGTGCTGTGGGAGAATGCCTTTATACCCGGAGTCGACGCTCAGGTACTTAGGGGTGACACATTGTGATGTTCCCCACTAACGGTCACAGAGTTGAACAGAATTACTTGTGTGTATTCGTAGAGAAATGTAGCAGAATGGTGTTAGTGAGTAAACCATTCATTTTTCTAGTCTCACATTTTTTCCTGATGGTCTGAAATATTTAAAAAGTTGAGGAAGCTGAAGAGGGAAATAGCTGTAATGTTACCTTTTCTGCAGATGAGATTTGAATTCATTTATTCAGCAAATATTTTTTGGGTACGAAGCACTATTATGGATGTACTTGGAGCGTTAATGTTGGGGTAGTGAAACAAACAGTGTTCTTCCTCTTTGTGACCATAAAATAAGGGGGAGGGAAGGTGGTGGGGAGGATGAAGCATAAATTTTTAGATCATCTTATCACTAACAAATTCTGCAGAATAGAAATCCCTGGCCTGGGAGGGGCACTTGGCTGGCTCACTTGGTAGATTGTGCAGTTCCTGATCTCAGGGTTGTAAGTTAGCAGCCCATGTTGGGTGCGGAGATTACTTTAAAAAATCTGGGGGCACCTGGATGGCTCAGATACGTGTTTGCCTTCGGCTCAGGTCGTGATCCCAGGGTCCTGAGATTGAGCCCTGCATCAGGCTCCCTGCTCGGTGGGGAGTTCGCTTCTCCTTCTATTTCTCCCCCTTATTCATGATCTTTTTCTC